>NC_056726.1:792489011-793089011 GCF_019279795.1 Protopterus annectens
GTCGGCTCAGCCTGGGGCAGGAGCACTCCATCTGCATCTGGGCCTGGTTGAACCTTCGCATCATCCGGTCCAGATCAGCGTCGGAGAGGCTATAGGTAGACCTCGATGAGGCTATCGAGGTAGGCCTTGAGTACCGCCTCGATAGCCTCGAAGGAGATCGGGTCTCCTCCTCCTCAGGCCCCGGTGAAAAGGATGGGGACCGGAGCCGAGGAGGAGGAGAGCCAGCAGCCAGAGAGGCCGGAGGAGAAGCCCGCTTAGCCGGCGGGGCAGAGACGGAGGTCTCGGCCCGCCGCTTGTGGTGCTTCTCTCTCCGGTCCTTCTTCCTGGCTTCCCTCTCCTCCGAACCCGTAGAGGGAGTTTGAATCCCGGGAGGAGGAAGGGGAGCAGGTAAGGCAGGAACCGCCGGAGCGGTAACATTACCGGGCGGAGGCCGAAGCCGAGTCCGGGGGCAAGAGTCCCGCCAAGACCAGCTTCGACCTCCGCTCCTTCAATGCCCTGGGGTTGAACCCTGCACAGATTGAACACCCAGAGGTGAGGTGTTCAACCCCAAGGCATCGAACGCACCGAGTGTGGCCATCAGCAGGGGATAGCTTATGGCCACACTCGGAGCATTTTGAAAAGATTGCCTTTGGGGCCTCAGACATTTTCACTAATCTACTAACTTTTTTTTTTTTTTTTAACAAAAAAGAAAGTTAAGTTAAGTTAACCACTCACACAGAAGGCCCCAAAGAATCCACACGCACACAAGCTACGTACCAGTGAGGGGAGGGTACTACAAAGTTAACCAATTTAACAAAAAATTAGCTTAGAGGGAAAACCTAAAACATTCACACAAAAAAGGTATTTTTTGACAGAAATTCCCTAGTAAAACACCAAAATTAGCACTTAGCTGACAGGAGCTCAAAATCCAGCTGTCACCATGAACGCGGCAAACTAGATCTGAGGTCATGTAGGGAGAGCAGGGCATTATGGGTGAGGGGAGGAGCTAGGAGCTTGGATCCATAGCTGGATAAACCATGCCGGTTCGGATCCGATATCGGATCCATACCCACAGGTTGCTGACAAATGAATTCTCCTACTTCAGATCATCCGCTTCCCGTATCTGTCCATTGTTCTAGACTCTTTATTAGGGGGATGGACAGGTACAGAAGTGTCAGCCAACTCCTTTTTCATGGCAGCTGCTACCACCATGGCATCAACGGGGACACCCTTTGTCAAAAACTGTTTGTTTTGAGGGGCCGTAATAAACTTAGTGGGTGTGCGGGGGGTTGATTCCAGTGTGTCCAGAGCTGACCATGCCTTCCGAGCCACTACTTCCATCAATGGATCGAAAGGCGGAGACACCCAGGAGGTGGAGGGTCGGGAACCAAACGCATCCAAGTATACTGACTTGTCCTCAGAAGGGTTAAGGGCAGTCCAGTTCCCCCTCTGCTTAAGGATCTCAAGGATGTCTGAGAAAGAGACATCCTCAGAGGGGGATCTTGGGGACCATTCCGAATCCTCCAAGTCAGTATCTGATGTGACAGACTCGGGGGAGTCAACATGTTTCCTCTTACATTTCCTCTTTCGAGGGGGCTCCTCTGAAATCTCAGGGGAGGCCTCGGAAGAGGAAGATACACCCAGTGGGGTGACCTGGAACGTTTGATTCCCTCGCTTGGGGTCTGGAGGAGGGGCAGAGACCGAAGCAGGCACCCTGGGGGAGGAGCTGAAGGGGCTGATCGAGGTGCAGGCTCAGAAGTCAGCACACTCTTCAGGACCTCGAAGGCACCCCTGTCTGAAAGAGAAGAGGGCCCCCGCTCCGAAGAGACAGGAATCCTCTCTGGCACCGAAAGGAACGGCTCCAAGGCTGATGTAGGAGCCGAGCTTACCTGCGCCGAGGCTCCGAGAGGAAGAACGGGGTCAGACAAGGGTCCGATGCCACTCGCCCCCCTCGGCGCCGATGAGGAAGTCCCGGCACCCAGATACCTCCAAGGACAGAACCACTAAAGAAATCGGAGCAGACGATGGAGCCGAAATGGGAAGCATCGGCGCCAACATTTCCAAGATCCGAGCCCCAACAAGCTCCGGCTCCAAACTGACAGGAAGAGTCGGAGGAGGAACTACTTCAAAAACAGGAACAGCCACAGCCTGATGAGGAGGGCTAGCTAACATTTTAGCCAGGGCCTGCGATTTGAGGAGGGCTAGCTAACATTTTAGCCAGGTCCTGCGATTTGATGAGTCTACTAACCACTCTCTCCAAGTCATGATCTCGAGGACCGAGAAGAGTGGGACAGATGGCTCCGTTCAGATTGTAGCAAAGGTGACCCCGGAGCCGAGCGAATTGACTCTAGGGATGGCGACCTAGATCGCTTACGGCTCCCTGACTGCTCTGAAACCAAGGTCGGAGCCAAGTGAGATTTTGATACTTCGGTTCCGGCCGGAACCAAAATGGAAGCAGATGCTCCACCTGGCGACGACTCCGTACTGGGAGCCGACAGCTTGGTGGGCTTAGGGGTTTTGGCTGGCTGAGACTTCGCCGGAGACCCCTCAGGTTTTAGTAACCCCCTGAGAATCAATTTGTTCCTATGCTCCTGCAGGACTCTCGTACTAAAGGCATGACATACCGAGCAAGAGCCCTGCAGGTGTAGGGCACCCAAACAATAAACACAAGAAGTGTGACCGTCTGTCAGAGACATTTTCTGACAGCACGAGTCACACTTCTTGAACCCTGATACCTTGGTATCCTTTGACATGGTAATGAAAAAGGGATACCAATAGAGGAATGTTAGACTAGTGCAAAGAAACACACAGTCACACACACACACACTAGTCCCACACCTTCACACAAAAAATTAACAAAACTAAGAGAATTTTGTCTTAAACTATAAAGGCTAAAAACTACTTTCTACTGGAAAAAGGATTAAAAAGGGAAGGGGATAGCCTCTAATTTAAATGGCCTACTTAGAGAGATTGGGGGGGGGGGGGGACTCTCTAAGTAAAACGAGTTCCTAAAGGGCAGAAACACAGGGATACTAAGACTATCTAACAGTACTACTCTATTTAAACAAAAGAAAAATACACTAAAAATTTAACTGCTAATATTACAAAAAGAAGAATACGACCTGAGCCAGTAAAGCACAACCTCGTAGCTGAAGTGTCAAACGAGATCTGAGGATCTAGCACCAGGCATTGTGGGATATAGGGAGGCCTCGAGCCAGTAAGTAGCTCTCGAGCTTTAGAAAATGGCCGAGTTGGAGCCAAAGATCGGCTCAGAACCCCAATCACCAAGAATGAAGGCGCGAGAGACAACTTAACATTATACCATATGTGAACAGCTTATGTTGACGTGATCAAGGAATATTACTAGGAACGTGCTGGTTCAACATCTGCCTAGAAATACAGACATGAGACAACAGGAGGCAAAAATAATTGACGCATAGCAATTATATCTGCCTGGCAACAGGGGCAGCATATGCCGGGGACCTTTGGACACTCCTTTATAGAACTGTATTGATAATACCTTGGTATATTGTTGTTATAATATAGTTTAAGTTGTAAGCAGTCTGTGCTTGGTTTATAGTATACATTGCTTTACTTTGCTTTCCTGCGTGTAGTTGAACGTGTGTTCCATTTTGTCTCCATTCATAACAGCTGATACAGAGATGCCATATTGCCTTATGATTAAAATGTGTGTGTCTGTATCTATCAGTGTCGAAGACTGACTTTTGATTCTTAACAATCACACTAAGTATTCCACCTCATTTTGCAAATCACTACTGAAAGTTTTGTGTGGTACTGCCCATTCCCATACAGCAATGAAGAATACAACTACTGCCAGTGATGGTAAGAAAGGTCATGGTGAGAATACAAGAGTTATGTAAGTAGCCTACGGGTTGTATCTTGCCCAAAACACAGCAACCGCACAGCTTCCAAAAGCTCTGCATCCCTCTCTCATATCCACTATGACTGCTGATTTGTCAGCCCTGAAGAGAAAGAATAAGCAGTTAGAGTGGAACAGCTTCAGGGCTTTTTTGCCTACTACAAAAATAGCAGTACACTCATCTTGAACAAACCCAAAAAATATCCCAATACACCACTGGGGGGTGGCTACTACAGGAGTGAGGAGTTTGAACATCTACTGTTATGGCTAAGTGCAACTTACACAACTATATCATGTTCATCATTTCCACTACTGCAAACTATGGGTAGAATACCATAACTTATCCAACATGGAGGAGGAAGGATATAAAGAATCCATGGAGAATGGTCCTAGCAATGCCAGTTCTGTCTATAAACAAAATGTCCGGTATGAAATTCCTTGTAGAGGTATATACAGATGACCACATAACTGTTTCTAGAAATCTACTAGAATCCACCCTTTTCCAATATGCCATTAAAGAATACAAGACCAACAGAGAGTGAGTTTTAGTACTACATGGAAATGGTTCATCATGGTGAGTATAACAAAAGTAAAAAGCCAGGGGCATCCAACTGAAAAATATCCGTTTGACATCGGTTATCCTTTTTAGTCCCAACATAAGAAATAGATATCCAATTGTCTTTTCTAAGGATTTGGTTCTCTCAAGATACTACCTGAGCTGCCTAGACATGTCCAGAGTATGTGAAATCATTTCTCCATGGTTTTGAGGGTTACAACAGAACCTGGGAGACTGATGGCCTAATTCAAAGAAACTCAAACTACGTTGGATATAAATGAGAGATTTGTTCTTACTGATACCCTATTCCCTAAAGGAGGCCAGACAGGGTTTGTTTCCACCAAGAAAGCTTACAACTCAGATACTCATCTTGCAGATGTAAGAGCAAACAGAAAAACACTTTTTTTCTTTATTTAATGAACGTTAAATATGCCTGAAGTGCAGGTTAAAATGGGGGTGATATATTTTCCAGAAAAAAATAAAGATCTCAGGGAGAAACAACCTGTTTGCAAGGAGATCTCATATGACACACTCCTATCAGAAACTGTTTTCCTAAGAAAAAGATGGATCTATGGGGAGACGTACTGAATTTGCTTCAAGATGTACCTTAATAAAGTAGTACTAAGGCCATAGACTAGTAGCTCACACAAATACACGAATACCAGTGGTACAATCCCAGATAGGGCCTTCATTATTAGGTAGGCACCAACTACAAGAATCTTCCAAATGTTCAAATAAGATTTTCTATTAGCAGGATTTGCTGCTTCTTTTAGTACTAGCTGCATGTCCTCAAAAATACAACCTAAAAGCTATCACAATCCAGGCAAATAATTTAAGATGCAATAGACTGGAGTGAGTTGAAGTCCCTCTATCTTGTGTGAGCAGATCCAGATCTTGAGGAACTTGTGGTAATTGCCTTTGGCCAATTCCATAAAAAAAAGAGAGCCAATATTGCCTGGGCCAAATGAGATTCACCACAAAAACTCATTCTGCAAATTCTTCTGAATATTTAGAAATATCCTCGATATCCATGGAAAGGGCGATGTGCATAAAGAAAATGACTCCTAAGGCAATCATAACAGAAGAACCAGAGGAAAAAATTATCTCTGGTTTAGAAGGTGGAGAAGAACTCTCTTAAAAGAAATGCTGATTGTTCTCCAACTGAATCATTTTTAACTCCCTTGTATGATAAACATCTTCCATAGGGGAATGAACAAAGCCAGATGATGGGACATAATTTTCAGAAATAAAAGTCAGAGGTAAGGCAAAAAAGGAAGACATGCAAGCCGAGACATTCTGAAGATGTAACTGTTCTTTTATTGGAATGGTTCCAGATTGTTTCAGTCCAAACATCCCTAGCTGGTACTTGGGCATGTCAGAGGATATGATATCATACCTAGGAGTGCCAGGTCAAACAGAATAAAAGAAGGGGTACTAGACACAGCCTCTCCATAATTGTACAAAACTTTTATGTACTACAGACATGTCAGTAATATGTCTCCATACCTGCCTGTCTAAATCCAAAATGGTAAAGCTTCAAAGGTGACAGAGGCATGTTACCTATATGTTTCATGGGAAATGTAGATTATGAATCATGTATGAAGCAAGCAGTGTTAAATATACCTCTTCCAAAGGTGGATGTGACAATCAGATTTCCAATGCATCAGAGAACTGGTGAAAAGAATCTGTATGGTTTGAATTAACATCTCGGGCTAAAGTCTGATTCATCTGAAAAAAAATGTATTGTGTATGATCTACTGGAAGAGGAATATGAGCCCTCTTTCATACGGACTCTTCCACCGGACACATCCAGTAGCATCCCCTACAAACTCCATGTCTCAGTAAAGATGGTCCTCCTAAGACTGGATTCAGGCACTGGGCACAGCTGAAAAGGATATGACTGACCCCTGGTCCATGGCGGCCTCAAGAGCTGCACCAGAGGAAACAGGAAAAATAAGCGAGTGGTGTGAAGAACAACAAATGGCCATTGCAGATGCACCCACTATCTGTTGAGGTGCAGATTTAGACCAGAATAAAGATGGAAGGTACACCACGACAATCGAAGCAGACCAATAATATGAAGCTCAGTTTATTATCTCGAAGTAAGCGCTTTCGCGTTCCCAAGAGCGCTTCATCAGACTTTCAAATTAAATGTGTTGAACAACCATTTAAATACTCATTCTCATAGAAAAACAACCAATAAAAACAGTATAAAAACACAGTACAAGAACTTTAAAGTGCCAGTGCACATATATACCAAACGCACATGTCCTAACCAAAAAGGCACCTAATAAACAACAAATAAATACTAATACAGAAATATATATACATATAAATGTCTAATAAAAAGAACGTGTATATATTTTTTAAAACAAAAATTATATACTGAATCAGAAAAGCTCAATGTTTCAATGCACGGGGTCCATAAGGAATGGTTTCAGGGAGACCCTCTCATTCAACCCATGTCCCCTGTCAGCCTGTAATTTAATAATCCAGTTCCCTTCTTTTTCAGTATAATTTCTTATATCACCTAATCTCACTGTAGGTTCATAAGTTCATAGGTTCATAGGTTCATACTAGGCTATCTGCCCTAGGGCATTTATAAGCCTAGCCAGAGTGTGTTTGGCTTTCGCCACCCATTTTAAATTAATTTTGCTATGCCCTTTTTTCGAGGTTAGTATACTGCGCCTCTGTCTAACAGTGACACAGAAGTGATACCCGGGGTAAACCTACGATCTCCCATCCACTCATCAAGATTCCTCTTGAAGAGAGTCAATGAGGGACTCTGCCTAACCTGGACTGGGATTTTATTCGAGTGAAGGGAGCCTCTGGGTTATGAATCTGTCCCTCCAGCATGTCCTATTTATTTCAGTGCTGAGGTTCAAGTCTCTCGAGCATGTAGCTCGATGGGATTTGGATCTTCTGAGGTGCAGCATGTCCATTAATTCTGGGTTGGACATGGCTTTATACGTCAGGCACAGATCGCCTCTGAGCAGGCGGTATGCCACTGAGTAGAGCTGGAGTTTCTTTAACTGGGCAGCATATGGCATCTGTTTGAGCCCTTTGATCCTCTTGGTGAGGTACTTTTGGGGTCTTTCCAGTTGCTGCAGGTATCTGGTAAGGTACATCCCAAAAGGGGCATTGTACTCAATTATGGGCCTGATGAGGGATGAGTAAAGAGGCATGATGACCTCCCCTGATCTAGATGTGAATCCCTTCATGATTAGGTGGGCTATATAAAATGTTTTTCTAACCACTTTGGCCACGTGGTTGTCAAATGAGAGATTGCTATCAACTTGGGTCCTCAGGTCCCTAATTACTTCTTCTGTACTTAATGGATTACCACCTATGTGGTAATTTGTGGGCACTTTGTTTTTGCCAAAGGGGATGACTATACACTTTTTGGCATTTAGCTTGAGGCCATGGCTCTGGCACCAGTTGTCTGTTTCTACGAGGCCCTTTTGGAGGATGCTTGTGTCGGCTGGAGAGTCGATTATCTGCAAACTTGGTCAGCCACAGTCCTCCCGTGTTGGCCTGTACCACCGAGAAATATATACCGAACAAGAGAGGTCCCAGGACTGGCCTTGTGGAATGCCACTTGTAACTGGTTTGGAGTCTGACATGGCTCCAGCAATTTTAACCATGTGTGTTCTTTCCTTGAGCCAGTTTGCAACCCATCTAGTGACATAGGGGTTTATATTTAAGCTGGTGAGCTTATCTATAATGCCTGAGTGGGGTATTGTATCGAAGGCTTTTGCGAGGTCCAGGTAGGCTGTGTGGACCACCTTCCCATCGTCAATGGCCTTGGTGACTGTTTCAAAGAAATCAACCAGGTTTAAGAGGCAGGATCTGCCCTTAACAAAGCCGAACTGGGTAGGATCCAGTGTCTGTAGTTCCCCATATCTTTATTTATGAGGTCCATGATGATCCTTTCCATAGCTTTGCAGACCAAGCTAGTCAGGCTTATGGAGCGATAGTTTCCAGGATCCGTTGAGGCACCACCTTTGTGGAGAGGGACCACTGTTGCTGTACGCCACTCTTTGGGTACATATCCTGTAGTAAGGCTGAGATTGAACAGTAGTTTTATGTTTGGGTTTAGCTCTTCTTGGAGTTCATGTAAGACACAGCCCGGGACACCGTCTGGTCCCATTGCTGTGTTTTTTGCTTTGGAGAGGGCGGCTCTTACCTGAGCATCTGAGATGTCAGGGGGGGCAGCACTCTGCTGGGATAGATATTTGCCCTTTGAACCTGTCAGCTAGGATGTTGGCAATGTCTGTGGGTTCGATGTATTTTTTGTCATTTTGGAGTAATTCTGAGCATATCTGGGAATTCCCACCCAGGTTCCTAACATAACTAAAGAAAGCCTTGTGATTATCCTTAGTGTCCTGTGCAATATTTCTCTCGAAGCTGGCCTTAGACGATTTTATGAGTGCCCATAGTTTTTTGCTAATACTGATCAGAGATGCCTTCCCTTTTTGGGATTTTGCTCTATCATGTAGTAGCTTCCTCCTTCTATTGTATAGTTTGTTTATGGCTGGGGTCCACCAGACAGGACGTCTGCCTTTGGAGGATTGGGTCTTGGTTTTATTTGGGATTGCATGATCCATGCATTCTTGAAGGTGTTCATAGAATGCATTTGTAAAGGATTCTGCGGTCTGGGCCGTATTTTCCACAGGCTCGGGGGCTTTGAAGGATTCCACCTCGGTTTTGAGGAGTGTGAAATAGTACAGTTTTGTACCTACCATAAATGTAGATTTTCGAGTGGTTATACTGCTGCTGTCATCACACTTGGGTTATCCTGCCGTCAGGCAGTCCCGCAGTTGGCCTGAATTCCAAAGCCTTGGTCCGGCGTCAGTTGTCGTCGCTTCTTCCCAGATGTCAGTGCGGCAGGGGTATAAAAGAGGCAGCCGACGCCATTTTCTTCAGTTTTTCTTGCCCCAGATGTCAGGTGCCCCAAACTAAGAAGGCAAAATTAGAAGCTTGCAAAACATACCTTAGTGCAAAACAATGGTACTAGTTGTAAGCAAATAAACCATATAGACATGCATCCCAAAGGTTGAAGTACATGGAGGTATAAGAAAAGCCTTGTTAGGTAGAGGGGATGGAGGGAGGGTAACCTGGACTGCAGCAGCATAACCACTCGAACATCTACATTTATGGTAGGTACAAAACTGTACTATGTTCATCGTGCTATGCTGCTGCAGTCATCACACTTGGGTAGAGTCCCAAAGCTATGGTTGGGTGGTAGGAGCTAAACTGGGTTAGGTGCAGCTAAGATGCCCTGCAGAACTGCAGTGGCAAACCCAGCTCTGGTTTTTCAGTATAGAGGAAGGTGGTAATGCTTGGTGAAGGTGTGCACTGAACTCCAGGTAGCGGCCTCCAGAATGTCCTTTGTTGGGACTCCTCGGAGGAAGGCTGCTGAGGTTGCTGTAGCCCTGGTAGAATGAGAGCTAATACTAGCAGGCACTGCTTTCCCGTGGTGTGAGTAGCAAAAGCGGATGCAATGTGCTATCCATTTGGAGATGGTCTGTTTTGAAATAGCCTTTCCTTCTGAGCCTGGTGCATAGGATACAAGGAGTTGGTCAGATTTTCTGAAGGCCTTTGTCTTGTCCAAATAGTAACGTAACTGTCTGTGAATATCCAAAGAGTGAAGGAGTATTTCTCCTTTATTCTGTGGGTTTGGATAAAAGGTGGGCAAGTGTATGGTCTGATTGAGAGCCACACTGGATACTACCTTTGGCATGAAGGAAGGGTTGGTGCGTAAAGCTACCCTGTCCTGATGGAAAATGATAAAAGGTTCCACTGCCATAAGTGCCTGCAGTTCTGAGACTCTGCATGCTGAGGTGATAACTAGCAGCAGGGCTGTCTTCCATGACAAGTATTGAAGCTCTGCTGAAAAGGCTGGTTCGAAAGGAGGAAGTGTTAACTTTTCCAGAACAAAATTTAGATCCCAAGTTGGAGTTGGTGGTCTTCTGGGGGGTCTTATATTTTTTGCCCCTCTGAGAAACTGCCTTAGCAAAGGATGAGAGAAAATGGGAGGAACCGTATCATATTGAGCTGAAATGGCTGAAGCATGGATCTTTATGGATGAGAAAGAAAGGCCTTTGTGTAGCATCTCAGTCAGATATTGGAGTATGTGCGGAATATTTGGGATGCCAGGATTTAGGCTTCTGGCCTGGCTCCATACACAAAATCTTTTCCATTTGTCTGAGTAAGTTTTTCTGGTGCTGGGCCTCCAGGCCTCCAAAATGACATTCTGGACGTCCTTTGAGAGAAGTGTTGTTTGATAATTTAAGGTATTTTCCATGCAGCCAGATTTAAGGTCCTTAGTTGACTGTGAAGGATCTGAGAGTTTTGTTGAGTTAACAGCAGAGGAAATTGAGGTAAGATCCATGGAGGGCTGCGAGTCAAGTTTCGTAGTAGTGGGTACCAGAGTTGACGTGGCCAGTCCGGAGCAATGAGGATCATCTGTGGTCTCTCTGATCTGGCTTTCAGTAATACCTGGGTCAGTAGAGGCAGAGGTGGGAAGGCGTAGACTGACAATGCTGTCCAACTGAATGATAGGGCATCCACTTTCCAGGCCAGGGGATGATAAGTCCTTGTGCAAAATTTTTGTAGCTGGCAACTGTTGGTTGAGGCAAACAGATCTATGTCTGGTGGTCCCCACCTTTGAGTTATCATTGAGAATACTTGTGGGTGTAGTCTCCACTCATGAGGGTCTGTCAAATTTCTGCTTAATTTGTCTGCCAAAATGTTTTCTTTTCCTGGCAGGAATTGTGCTTGCAGTTGTACTTGGTAAGTTAATGCTGTGTTCCACAAGTCCATTGCCTGTCTGCATACTGGGTAGGAATGCGTTCCTCCTTGTTTGTTTATGTACCACATAACTGTGGTGCTGTCTGTCCTTATTAGAAGTTGTCCTGGATGCAAGAGGTCCTTGAAGGCTGTTAGCTGTAAAAAATGCACTAGCATCTCCTTTTGATTGATGTGTAGTTGCCTTTGGTTTGCTGACCGTTTGCCCTGTATGCATTGTCCTGCCATGTGTGCACCCCAAGCATAGTCTGATGAATCTGTTGTCAAGGTTTGGTTTGCTGGAGGAGAGACAAAGGGAAGGCCCTTGTTTGCTTGGCATGCTTGAGCCCACCATAGAAACTCTTTTTGAAGGCAGGGAAAAAGAAGTTATGTTCTTACCATAATGTTCCATGTGTAGTGTTCATCTCGCCTTTGTTCTTACACACGGGTTTGCATCTTACACTTTGCATCTTAGAGAAGCTCGAGACCAGGCTACATCCCACAATCCTCCCTGCCATTACTCAGATCTAGTTTGCAAGCAAACCAGACCAACCATAAACCTCAGGTGCTAAGTGTCTCTGAATTTTTGTGGCTGTGTGTAGCCTATCTCACTGACAAATTAACTAAAGGGTAGCGAAATATACCCCATGAGGTAAGAGGCAATATACCCGGAAGAGGTTAAGGCATGTGGACCAGACACTAGTCCTACTCGTTCTTCCAAACACGTGAGGGAGGGAAGGGAGAGAATGTAAGAACAAAGGCGAGATGAACACTCCACATGGAACGTTATGGTAAGAACATAACTTCTTTATGTGAGAGTGTTCAATCTCGCCATTTGTTCGTACACACGGGTAGCGTCCCTAGCTCCGTCACCCCGAGTGACTCATGGAAGAACGTTCCTGAGCACAGTGGAACCAAAAGATTTCCTGTCTTTGGAGGCTTTGTCAACTCTATAATGAGCGATGAAAGTATGTGGTTTAGACCACGTGGCTGCTGCACAAATCGTGTCCAAAGGCAGGCGAGCTGCATGAGCCAAGGAAGTGGAAACGGATAACTTGTGCAGCATATATTCCAACTTGCTGGTATGGTTTTTGAAAAAGGTAGGGAGTTCAATGGACTGATTAATATTTGACAGAACATACCTTAGGAAGGAAAGACGGGTTTGTTCGTAAGGTTTGTTCGTAAGGAAACTCTATCTGGGTGGAAAATTAAGTAAGGTGGTTTGACTGATAGTGCTTGCAGCTCTGACACTCTTCGAGCTGAAGTAACCGCTACAAGAAAAAGCTTCTTCCACGACAAAAACTTCAGGAGGTAAGAAGAGGCTGGTTCGAAGGGTGGCAACATTAGTTGCGACAATAACAAATTTAAATTCCATGGGAATAAAGGGTCTCTGATGGGCGGTCGAAGATGGAAGGAACCTTTCATAAAAGCCTTACAAAGCCTGTGGGACATAATAGAAGAACCGTCCTCACCAACATGGAAGTTGGATATGGCCGCCAACTGTACTCTTAGTGTGGAAGTAGAGGCTCCTTTGTGAAAAAGGATGGATAGAAATTCTAGAACTTTATGTAAAGGAGCTACCAGGGGGTACAAGTGTTGGCTAGATGCCCAGTACACAAAGCGTTTCCATTTACTCCTGTAGAGTTTTGTAGTGGAAGCCTTATGAGAGGCAACCAAAATGCGTTGAACTGCCGGAGAAAGTAGATCAAACCTGGCTAGGTGGGGAAGTGGAGCAGCCAAGCTGCTAGTTTGAGGGATAGAAGAGACGGGTGAGGAACTCCCGACGAATGTGTCAGTAGATCTGGTACTGGGTCCAGGATCCACGGTTCCTCTGTTTGATGGGCTCGAAGAAAGGGGAACCATATCTGTCGAGGCCAGAATGGGGCTATGAGTATAATTGTCCTTTCCAGGTTCATGGCTTTCTGAAGAAATTTGGGAATCAAGGGGGTAGGTGGAAATGCATATAGGAGACCCGGGGACCAATCGTGTATCAGTGTGTCCCTGGGGACATCCCCTGGAGGGGGTAGAAGGGCAAAATAGCTTCTGCGTTTGGTATTCATCGGGGAGGCAAATAGATCGCAGCAAGGCTGGCCCCATCTGTGGAAAATTCTGCCACCTGTAGCTTGAGGGACCACTCGTGAGGTAACAGGATGGCTCTGCTCAACCTGTCCGCAATGACGTTGGATGACCCCGGGATGTGCGTTGCTATCAGAAAGCGACCCGTGGACTCTGCCCATTGCCAAATTCTCATGGCCTCTCTGCATAATGGGTAACATCTGGTTCCCCCTTGTTTGTTTATGTACCAGACTACAGACATGCTGTCTGTCTGAACTGCTACTGTTCCTAGAGGTAGGAGGGTTTGAAAGTGTTGCAACGCCAAGAACACCGCCCTCATTTCCAGAACATTTATGTGCAGGTTGTACTCCATGTTGGACCATTCCCCTTGGACTGTTCTTCCCTGAAATAGTCCCCCCCACCCTATCAGGGAAGCATCCGTGGTTATCGTGGCCGTCGGATTCGGTAGAACAAATGGACGACCCATAGTGAGATCCTGACTGTACACCCACCATGAGAGGTCTCGCTTGCAAGAATCTGTTATCAGAATCTCGTGCGTTAGGGGTAACTGCTGGAACGACCACTGCGTGAACAGCAGCCATTGGAGGAGCCTCATGTGCAATCTCCCCATAGGAACTGCAATCACGGACGCTGCCATGAGTCCCAAAACCTTCAACACTAGTTTGGCCGGGGCTTTCCTGCTTTGCAGTAGAAGAAGAACCTGTTCCTTGAGGGATGAAGCCCTTATTGGAGGGAGCTTTACCAGTGTTAAGCGCGTATCTAGGTCTGCTTCGATGAATGAAATATGCTGTGAGGGCAGTAAGGCAGATTTTTCGAAGTTTATGGAAATCCCTAGGTGGGAACAAAGGTTGACTGTATAGTCTCTGGCTTGTATGAGGCGACGCTCAGTGGTGGCAGTGAGGAGCCAGTTGTCCAGATAGGGAAACACCCGGAATCCTAGACATCTCAAGTGAGACGCTACCACTGCCATGCATTTGGTGAATACCCTGGGGGCTGAGGTGAGCCCAAAGGGCAGGGCTCGAAATTGAAAGTGACTGACTCCCAGCCGGAAGCGCACGTGATCTCTGGACGGTCTGGCCATCTTGATGTGGTGGTACCCGTCCTTGAGATCTATCGAGCACATCCAGTCGTCCTTCTGCAAAAATGGAAGGATCGATTGAAGCGTGACCATCCGGAACTTTTCCTTCTTCACGAAGGTATTGAGATTGCTGAGATCCAAAATGGGTCTCCAGTCCCCTGTCTTTTTTGGAACTAAAAAGAACCTTGAGTAAGTTCCGGATCCTTTTTGGTCCGCCGGGACTGGCTGAATGACTCTTTTTTTGAGCAGCTTTGAAATTTCTATTGCTGCTGGGCCTCGCAGACGGGGTGGCACATCTGGAAACCTTCTTTGTTGGGGTGGAGTTGACATGAAGGGGATTTTGTATCCACTGGTTACAATGCTTTTTACCCAGGAGTCTGAGGTGAGAGTTAGCCAGGCCTGTGGGTATAAAGCCAAGCGACCCCCGACTGCCTCCAGAGCAGGACAGTCGGGCCCCCGTTCAGGAGTGCTGGAAAGGCTTACCAGGGATAGGATCCCTGTCGCCTTGGTTCTGCGGACCCCCTCTGCCGTCGGGGTGACGTCTTCCATTTCTTCCCCCCCCCTCTGCCTCTGGGGGGGGGGGATCACTCTGTGTGGCCTGGAAAGATCCCTGAGTTTTACGGAACCACATTTTTCCGCCTCGTTGCCCTTTGGGGTACGGTCTAGATGGAGCGGAAAAACGGACTCCGACAGTAGACAGAGTCTTTCCTTCTTGCTCACACCGAGTTAGTGTCTCTTTCACTTTGGGCCCAAAAAGAGTTGCACCATCAAAGGGGGCATTGGCGAAGGAAGACTTGAAGGCTTCCGCAAATGAGCACAGCCGCATCCAGGATTGTCTTCGTAGAGCAATCGCTGAAGCTGCGGCTCTACTCGACCCTTCAGCCGCATACGAGATGAGCCTCATGGACGAGTTCACTATGGAGGTAAGGGTGTTAAGCTGTGCTGTTACCTTATCTGAAACAGCAGCATCTGTGTTACCCTGGAGGGTATCTCTCAGCTCCTTGATGAGATCCCTCTGTAGACATGTAAAGTGTGTCAAATAGTTTAGCGAACGCATGGAAAAAGTCGCTGAACTAAAAACGCGCTTCCCATATCTGTCCATAGTCCTAGAATCCTTGAAGACTCAGACATCTCCTTTTTAGTGGCTGCAGCCACCACCATAGCGTCAACCGGGACTCCTTTGGTGAGATAAGTCTTGTCCTGGGGAGCGGTGATAAACTTGCTTGGTTTTCGAGGGACCGGTTCCACTGTGTCCGGTGTCTCCCATGCCCTTCGAGCAATTAAATCAATTAATTCATCGAAGGGCGGAGTAACCCAGGAGGTAGAAGGTTGAGCACCAATAGCCTTCAGCAACACCGACTCGTCCTCAGTGGGGGCTAGGGACTGCCAATCACCCCTCTGTTTTAAAATCTCCAAGATGTCCGCAAATGAGACATCCTCGGAGGGGGATTTTGGGGACCCCTCTGCCTCATCCAAGTCAGTGTCAGATGTTAGAGATTCCTGCGGGGAATCCAAGTGCCTCCTCTTGCACAGTCTTTTCCTCGAAACCTCATCGGAGGGGGATTCCGGTGAGGCCTCCGAGGAACAGGGGACACCCTCTGGGGGTGGCTAGGGCAATGGTGCTCTACGCTTTGGATGTGTCGTGGGAACAGAAACAAAGAGCGGCTCCTTATGGGAGGGAGAAGACGCCTCCGATGAAGTGGTTGTCTGTGTAGACAAAACCTTCCTCATAAGGTCAAAAACCCCTGAACCTCTGGTCGAGGACTCCCCCGGTTCCGAAGAACATGGAAGAATCCCAGACACGGGGCCCGTGGGCCTCAACCCCGAGGACGGAGCCGAGCCAATCTGTGCCGAGGCCCCAAGAGGGAGAGTCTGCACCGAAAGGTCGGTACGACTCTCGGTCCTGGAACCAAGGAGAGATTGTCGACTCCGCGACTCACCTATAGGTTCCGAAGGAGTCAAGGTCAATGGTGTCGATCGTGCAATGAACGGTTTCGGCACCGAGGGCTCCACTATCATCGGCTCATCCTCTCCCAGCTCCGAAGACTGGATGGGTCTCGAAGGAGGACCTGTTGGAGATAAAGGGAGGCCTTCTAGTTTCGACACCAATTGGGAGGAAACTGCAATCATCTTGGAAAGGGCAGTGTTCTCCATAAGTTTCTGCACGACACGATCCACATCTGTATCGGATAACGGTCTGGAAGATCGGGTCGAAGGGGCCGAAGATGGCACCGACCGAAGAATGGAAGGTGGCGGTAGCTCCGACACCGGTTCCAAGACCTGGGGCTCAGTGAAAGATAAACGTTCGACGCTCGGCCCCGAAGTCTGTGGAACCGGCGAACGAACTTTCAAAGATGAACTCAGAGCCGATGACATGGGCTCCGACATCTTCGACCCCTTCGAGGACTTAGAAGCCTGGTCCGACTTGTCCAAAGCCTCCTGGAAAGCAGGCTTAAGAAGTCCCCTATCTATAAGTTTCCTGCGTCGATGTGTCATGACCCTCCCACTGAAAGAATGGCATATAGAGCAATCCTCTTGCAAGTGGAGAGGGCCAAGACAGTAGACGCAGGAAGTGTGATGGTCAGTGATGGACATTTTCTGCCCACACTGACACCTTTTAAAACCGGATTTGGCTTTTTCAGACATAATAGCAGTAAGACACTTTTACTGTGAAAAGTTTAAACACTAGCTATAAGTAAAAGAATATATATATATATATATATATATAGCTATAAGTGATAGAAGAGGTAGGCCCCAAAGGGAAACCTATGAAAAAATGACAGAACTAACTACAATAACACACACACACACTATATTATGATCAAAAACTAAATTCCCAATAACTATAAGAACTTTTAAGTAAAAATATATAACTATCTTATCTGAACAACAAAATTTTCTCTGGTCCGAGCTCTCTTTCGATGTGATCCCTTGCAGCGGCAAACTAGATCTGGGTAATGGCAGGGAGGATTGTGGGATATAGCCTGGTCTCGAGCTTCTCTAAGATGCAAAGCTTTGCTATGCGGCCGACGGCTCCGAACCCGTGTGTAAGAACAAACGGCGAGATTGAACACTCTCACATTGAGAGTTATACTTGCTTCGAGGCTGTGTCTGTGTTGGGACCATACACTGTTTAGGTACCATTGTAGTTTTCTCATATGCAGCCTTGCATATGCAATTAGTTGAATGCAGGATGCCATGTACCCCAATGCCTGCAGGAATTTCCTTGCAGTGAGCTGGGTAGAAGTTGTCATCTTTTTGAAGTACTGAGCCAGTTGTTTTTGCTTGTCTGGCATGAGGTAAGCCATCTGGGCCGTTGTATTCAAGCTGGCACCCAGGAAAATTATTTCTTGTGAGGGTATTAGTTTTGACTTCTTTTTGTTTACTGTGTACCCTAGGTAACTTAGCAACTTTGTTACAAATGCCAGATGCTGTAGTAGGATGTCTTTGCTGTCCGCTTGGATCATGCAGTTGTCCAGATATGGATAAATTTGTATTCCTCGCTGTCTGCAGTATGCAATTACTGATGCCAGGCATTTTGTGAATACTCTGGGCACAGTAGATAAGCCAAAGGGTAATGCAGAGAATTGATAATGCGTTGTGCCTGCCAAAAATCTGAGGTATCTTCTGCAATCTTGTCTGATAGGGACATGCAGGTATGCCTCTTGAAGGTCCAACATTACCAGCCATGACTCCTTGCCCAGCATGGGAAGAAGCTGCTGTAGTGTGAGCATTTTGAATTTGGGAATGTCCAGGTACGTGTTTAGAATTGAAAGGTCCAAGATGGGTCTCCAGGCTTTGTCCTTTCTTGGTAATAGAAACAGTCTTGAGTAAAATCCTTGACCTTTCTCTTTTGCAGGTACCTTTTGAATTGCTTGCATGTTCATGAGAGTTGAAATTTGTTTTTGTGCCTCTGCCCATTGGTTTGTTGGCAGATTTGGCATGCCTCTCATCCGTGGTAAAGTGTGAAAATGAAATCTGTAGCCTCGGGTAATAATATCCAGAACCCATTTGTCCTTTGTTATGATGTGCCAATTTTGTGGGAAAAGAGCCAGTTTTCCTCCTAGAGGTGCTGCCTGGGCAATTTTGCATGACAGGCGAAGAGGAAAGTCATTGAGCTTGTTTTCTGAAGGGTTGAGATCTGTCGTCTCCCCCCTCTTTGATTTGTTGTTTGCCATTGTCTAGGTCTGAAGGTACCTTGTGCCTGGCCTCTGCCCCTAGGGCGTCTGTACCTGCCCCTTTGGGGTCTGTCTGAAGCAGGAAAGGACCAGTTTTTTGATGGCCAGTTTCTGCTGAAGCGAGGAGGTTGTACCTGTAAAAAATATTTAACTGTTTGCATTGATTTTGCCTTTTCATCCATCTTCTTTAAAACTTCCTCTGCTTTGACACCAAATAATGCATCCTTTTGCAGTGGAGCATCCAGTAACTTTGCTTTGACATGTTCTGGTAAGGTCTGCTCTTTTAGCCAAACATGTCTACGTGTTACAGACCCTGTGACTGCTGCTCTACATGAGGCCTCCAAAGAATCAAAACCACATTGCAAGGTATGTTTTCCCACTTGTTCTGCTTCATGCAACAAATCTTGCATCCCTTTCAAATCTAGATGATCTGTTTGAGAGATCATTTTCTGTTTTAACTGAGTAAGCAAGTAATGCTGGTATTTAATCATGTGGAATTGGCAGTTTAATGCCCTCATGGCCAAAGTGGCAGAGGTATACACTTTTTTCCCCCATCTTTCTAATGCCCTGGAATCTCTTTCCGCAGGTAGTGGATTCTTAGCAGTAGAGGCCTTAACCCCTTTGGGACCCTGGGAAATGGTTTCTGGGTCTGCAGCAGGGCTTTTATATAAAAACTTGTGATAGTCAGGGACTCGATAGTATCTGTCTGGTTTAGGTGGTGCTGGAGGTAAGGAATCTGGATTTAGACTGGATTCAGTGTAGACATCATCCAGAATGTCTAAAACAGGAGGAATGGCCAGGGGTCTATGCTGAGGTAGAAGAAGAAACTCACGGAGTCTCTTCTTGGAGTCAGAGTAATCTTGTCCTTCCCAGTGGAAATGCTCTCTCATGGTGTGCAGGGTTTCCCCAAAAGAGAAGTCTTCAGGGGGGGGCAACAGAGGGAATAAACTCCTCAGCATCTGAGTCTTCGTAGGGAGGGAAAGGGTAATCCTGTTCCTCAGAGTCTGCTGAGGAAATGGATTCCTGGTCAGAAGGAGGTAAATCTTCCTCCAGTCCAGGCCTTTTGTCAGGAAGGGGCTGGGAACCTCTGATAAGGGTAATCAGGTCCTCCGCCATTTTGAGCATCTGTTTTTTAGGCATAGGGGCCTGTGTGGGAGTCTGTGGACCCAGTTTCTTAACCTTTGGAAGCTTAGCGTATGACTTAATGGAGAGAGTCGTCGGTTTAAAGACGCCTTCTGAAACCGAAGGCCTATCCACGGTCTCCGGATCACCGCCAGGGCTGGCGTCCACGAGTTGAGGAGGAACCGGCTCCAGTGGCCCAGTAGATTCTGACTGAGAGGTAGTCGTATTTTCTAAATCTGCGGTAGTCAGGGGCTGCGTAGGCGCCTCATTGAATACCGAAGATCCAGCGGCAGGCCTAACCGAGACCTCGGTATCTGGTCTAGGCTGCCGGTTTTTGTCCTTGAGTTTTTTAAACATAGCGGTTGTCGGAGGTTCCGACGACATAATGTAGTTGAATTTTCTGCCAAAATAATGTCGGGCGGTATCAGCCCAACGCTTAATAGTGCGTTTATTGAACCTAGCGCAAAACCGACAACCAGAAACATCGTGGTCTGGGCCTAGGCAAGGAATACAATAAGAATGAAAATCCTTATGATGTATTTGCTTCCCACAAGAAATACAATTATTAACTTTGTCTGACATCGGTCTGAGGCAAGAAAAGTTTCCCCAATGGGGTACTTAGCTTTATGGAAGACTTCGGCTGAAATTCTGTTTGGAAATCTCAGGAGCTGGCCGACCGGCACTTGCAAACTGCTTCTGCTTCAGGCACCGCGCGGCAAGGAAGACTGAAGAAAATGGCGTTGGCTGCCTCTTTTATACCCCTGCCACACTGACGTCAGGGAAGAAGCGACGACAACCGACGCCAGACCAAGGCTTTGGAATTCAGGCCGACTGCGGGACAGCCTGACGGCAGGATAACCCAAGTGTGATGACTGCAGCAGCATAGCATGATGAACATTTGCTTTAGAGAAGTTTTTCACTGTGGTTTTCTGAGCAGGGGGTGGGGTCGGGATGTGAATATCCAGTGAGATTAGTTTACGGTCTGAGCTTACCAGTGAGGGATACACTTCTGGTCTGGTGCATAGAGTCCCCATGTTGGTGATGATCAGGTCCAGTATGTTTTCCCTTCTTGTGGGAGTGGTAACAAGTTGTTCCATAGCATTTGAGTTTATAAATTCTAGGAACCTTTGGGCTAGGGTGTTGGAGCTAGAGTAATGCTCCCAGTCTATGTTTGGGTAGTTGAAGTCGCCCAATATAATGGTGTTTGGAGAGACCTTCATATTTTCCAGTGTTCTCAGGAAGGCCGAGTGGGATTTCTGGGTTTGGGAGGGTGGTCTGTAGCAGGCTATAAACTGGAAGGCAGTTTTACCCACTGTTAGTTGCACATGGATAGTCTCTGATGCTTCGTGCTGTGCCACCAACCTGGAGGTGTGGGTATCTTTGACGAATATTGATACTCCCCCTCCTTTTGTGGTTCGGTCCAAGTTTTGGGGCCGAAAAGCATGGTATGATGTATAACCTGGTAGTGCTGAGGTGCTCTCGGGAGCCTTGAACCAGATTTCTGTTACTGCACAGATATCGATGTTCTCCATGCTAAGGAGAGTTTAGAGTGCGTGCATCTTGAGGTTTAGACTTCTGGCGTTAAGTAGCATTACTCTTAGTTTCTTATCCCTTGTGATACCTATGGAGGTGGGTTTGTCTTTTGAGCCTTGCCTAAAAAAGGAACTATGGGGGAAGCAAGAGCCTTTGCCAATATCCGAAAGCCCAGGGGTGACAGGTGCAAGCCGTCCCTAGCGAAGCATCGTGGCTTGTCGAGCATGTCATCCCAGGCTGACAGGCATTGGATCCCCTTTGAATGACACCAATACTTAAGCCAATTGTTGAAATTGATCATCTTGTCTTCATACTTTGGCATCATTCTTGGTGAGGGTAAGATGCTACTCAAGGTCAGGGTCATACCGGCCTGGGCTACATGCTCAGAGAGCTCCTCTATGTCTCTTTTCATGTAGTCCAGGGAGGTACGTCTCAGGTCATTCACACCAGCATGGACAATGACCGAGTCATATTTGTACTTGCCTTGGAGTGACCTGAGTGCTTGTGTTATGTGGTGGATACTAGTGCCCAACAGGCAGCTCACCGTGACCCTCTCTTTGTTCAACCTGGTGAGCGGGATGTCAGTGTGCCTGACGACAGAGTCACCTATTACAAGTGTATCAGGTGTGTTGTTTAGCCTTAAGGGCTGTGACTGTTCGGCACACTGGCTTTGTGAGCTATGTGTTGCATGTGTTTTGTTTTGGGGTAGCGGTTGCTTGGGTGTCTGCTTTGCAGGTCTCTGCTGCTTAGGCAGATTTTTATTTAGAGGCTCCAAGTATGTTTTTGTGTGTTTATGTGTTTGGTTTGCTGTCGTGGTAGGTCTATGTGAGACTGGAATTGTAGTGAGTGTGGTTTCCTTCTCCTCCTGACTGGTTATGCCAGTACTGAGTTGAGAGAGCTTAGCCTCCAGTTTGGCTATATGGTTGCATCTCTCACATGTGTTGGAATTTGTTGGGAGGAGGAGAGGGTTGTCTGTGTACATAAGGCAGTTGTAACATTGCCTCAAGATTCCCAGATTCACCAGCTGGACCTGAGAGGAGATTGACAACTGACCTTTGGACATGCTAGAATAGTATTGGGAATTCCTTTATAATTGAAAAAAATGGCTAATGGGGAACAAGGTACTCAAGGGGAGTTTGTAAGGGTGTAGTGCTTTTAATTTTTTAGTGCTGACTTATATAATTGCTTTAGTGAGCAAGTGCCAGGTAACCTAAATGCAATGTGTTGCAGGTAACTTAAAACGACAAACAGTAACTTTCTTTCAAGTGAAACAAGGAAATAAGTACAGTAAGCAATGCAGACATCACTAGGGATCCACAGAAACGCTGAAAAGACGCGGTTTAGGTGGAATTAGCGTTTCAGGGAAATAACAAGCAAACAAACAACAAGCATACAAACAAAGCTAGATTCAGCAGCCCTGGATCTAGTCTATGCAACAGCAAACAAGGTGTACCAATTTCAGTAAGAAACAGTTCAAATATGCAGGCACTATAAGCCTTTAACCAGAAATTCCCAGCTCAGAAGGGCAGAGTCCAGCCTCTCCTCCCACAAGAGTGCAGACCACGAACCTTCTTAATGTAAAATAACTGGCCTGAAGTCCAAGTGCTTAAACCAGAACTAATACACTTTTAGAATAACAGACACTGAGCCCTCAATCAGCAGTCCCCAACTTAGAAGGATGTAAACTACCTGTCCTGCCACCACAGTGCAGGCCACAAACCTTCCTAATGTAAAACAACTGGTCTGAAGCTCAAGTGCTTAATCCAAAAGACTTAGAATGATAGCTACACTTTAATCAAGTTACTACCAAGCAGTAAAAAATACAATTGAATACTTTAAAGAATGCCTGGATTAGTGCTCAAGTTATACAAACAAAGCTAGATTCAGCAGGCCTGGATCTAGTCTATGCTACAGCAAACAAGGTGTACCAATTTCAGTAAGAAGCAGTTCAAATATGCAGGCACTATAAGCCTTTAACCAGAAATTCCCAGCTCAGAAGATCAGAGTCCAGCCTCTCCTCCCACAAGAGTCCAGACCACGAACCCTCTTAATGTAAAATAACTGGCCTGAAGCCCAAGTGCTTAAACCAGAATTAATACACTTTTAGAATAACAGACACTGAGCCCTCAGTCAGCAGTTCCCAACTTAGAAGGATGTAAGCTACCTGTTCTGCCACTACAGTGCAGACCACAAACCTTCCTAATGTAAAACAACTGGTTTGAAGCTCAAGTGCTTAAACTAAAAGGCTTAGAATAAGTTACACCAAGCAGTTGTAAATACAACTGAGTACGCAAAAGCAGGATATATTAGCTCAAGAACTAAAAACTTAAAACTAAGTGTGGTATCATTATGAATTATGTGTCTAGCTATTGCATTCCCTTCATTCTCCTTATTAATGGCATAAATATGCTCCCTAATTCTCTCTCTCAGGGTCCTGTTAGTCTTTCCTACATAAAAGCCATTGCATTTTTGGCAGATAGCTAAGTAAACTAAATTTCTTGACTTACAATCAGTATAATGGTTAAATTCATAAATTAAGTGTGTATCTGGATGTGTAAAACTATGTGTATTGGCTATAAATCCACACTGGTTACAGTGGTGACACGAAAAAGTACCTTTCCTAATGGAATGAAGCTCTTTCTTGTTCCTCTTCTCGTAACATAGGATTCACTTCAGTGATTTAGTGTTCCTGTAACTGAACCTTGGACTAGTACCTACTACATCCTTTATATGATCGTCCAACAATAACATATTCCAATTCTTCTTAATTATCTCTGTTACATTCTTATTACTGTTCGTATACGGGATTGCTAACCTATTTGACCTTGGGGGGACAATAGCTTCTTGTATCGCTAGTGTCTGACCTCCTCTCCTAATGTAAGGTTTTCCAAGGTTATCACGTTTTGTTTCATGTATTGCTTTTAAATCACCTGGATGATACCCTTTCACAATAAAGTCCATCTTTACATCACCAATAGCCTTATCAAAAATATGATTCTTGCTTATTAAATGAGAGGTCCTTAATACTTGATTCTTGACAATATTTTTATGTATGTGTGAGGGGTGCATACTATCTCGATGCAGAAGGGCATTCCTTCTGCAAGGTTTCTTATATACCTCAGTGGTAATTTGGCCATTCTGTTTCTTCAGTAATACATCCAAAAATTCAATCTCATTTTGTGACCATTTTTCAGTAAGAGTCAAAAAAGTTGTCGTTCTACTGATATAGGTAATAAAATCACTGAGGGTACTTAAATCCCCTCCCCATATAAGAAAAACATCATCCACAAAGCGTTTGCAATACTTAATAAATTTAGAAAAAAACGTATGTTCTAGAATAAGTATGTTCCCAATATTCTAAACCTAGATTTGCGTAAGAATTAGCACAAGGTGTTCCCATTGCTACACCCGTGGTTTGTAAAAAAATATTTATCATCATATGTAAACACATTATTAGTAAGGATTAAATCCATCAACATTGCACATTTAATAATGTGGTCATTGTTCATTCCTTTCTGTATCAAGAACAATCTCAAATATTCAATGCCAGTATCATTTGGTACACTAGTAAAAAGTGACGTAACATCTAGCGTAACCATATAATCAGTTCCATTCATATGACTAAACTCAAAGTCGAAAGTGTTTCCAAAAAATGTTGGGTGTCCCTTAAAATCGAACTAGTTGACTCCACAAACAGTCTTAACTGTTTTTCTACATAAATAGATATGGATTCGGTCACCCAACCTCTACTGGAGACAATAGGTCTAAAAGGAGGGTTTCTCCAGAGTTTTGAGTACTTTAGGGAGGCCCCTAAAGGTGGGTATTAAGGGTTTCTCTATAAGGAAATACCTATATAAATCAGCATCAATGATATTACACATTAACATGTCATATAGGTTATCATGAACATCCTTAATTATCCTATCCAATTGAGGAGTAGTTAAGCTCCTATATGTGTCAAGATCGAACAGCATGTCACATATGCTAGAATGATAGTATTCCTGATCTAACACAACTACTGCTCCCCCTTTGTTATCAGGTCTGATAACAATCATATCATTATCATGTAAAGCTTTCAAAGCTTGCCTCTCTTCCCTATTTAAATTGTAAAACTCATGTTTTAAGTGGTGTCTCTCAAGTTGAAACATGGCCAACAAATCATTTTCACAAGCCTTTTGAAAACTATCCAATAATGGATGTAAAATAGGTGTACATGTCAATGGCTTTCTAAACATTTGACATTGTGTAGCACTATTATCATTACTTGCATACTGTAAAGATAATGCAATGTTTCTAGAAAAACACGACATCAATAATTCAATCAGTCACATCTACATTTTGAGAGGGTATAAACGACAGTCCCTTATTCAAAACTGCTTTTTCAGAAAGTGATAATACATACTTTGACAAATTTACTGTAAGGTCCTGTTCACTGGTTTCAGAGTTTTCTTCTGACACTCATACAGAGGTGCAGATTTAGCCTGCATAGACAGCAATAGCTCTGAGTTAAAAAGAAGTTATGTACTCACCATAACATTCCATGTTTGTTGTCCTTGATCTTGCCTTCCTTCTTGCTGTTTGGGGTTCGGAGCTGAATCTCGGCTCCAACTCAGCCGTATACTATAGCTCAAGAACTTTTACCTGATCAAGGCTAGCCTCTATCCCAGCATGCCCAGCAGTAGTTACCCAGATCTCGTTTGTGATAACCCAGTACTAGACCATACAAACAGAAAAAAGATATACTCTATTTTACATATCAGATGACACCTACATATAAAGGTGCAACCCATCCGCAAGTGTAATAAGAGAAGACTAGGACTAACCAAAAGGTATGGTAAAAGGAAACTCAGCCAGTATAACCAATAAAAATAACAGATTCCTCTCCATCCTCCAGGAAGGGGGAAGGAGGGTGGGACGCAAGAAGGAAGGCGAGATCAAGGACAACAAACATGGAACATTATGGTGAGTACATAACTTCTTTATGTTACGTTGCCCATATCTCGCCTTCATTCTTGCTGTTTGGGACAGCATCCTCAGCACCTGATTCTTGGGTGGCTCACTGGAAAAAACTCTTCAGGACCGTGGAACCAAAGGATGCCCTGTTCCGGGAGGCCACATCTACTTTGTAATGAGTGATAAAGGTATGAGGATTAGCCCATGTAGCTGCTGCACAGATCGAATCCAAAGGCAGTCTGGCTTGAAAAACAATAGAGGTAGCCAAGGTCCTTGTTGAGTGTCCTTTAATTTTCCCTGGAAGTTTTTGTTTATGCAAATCATAGACATGTTTTATAGTATCTGAAAGCCACTAAGATAAAGTCAACTTTGAGAGTGCACAACCTTTCTTACTGTCCGCAAAGGATATGAACAATTGGTCAGATTTTCTAAAGTCCTTGGTCCTGTGTAAATAGAAACGTAACTGTCAATGAACATCCAATTGATGAAGCTTATATTCTGCCTTGTTGCCATGCTTGGGGAAGAAAACAGGAAGCTCTATGGACTGATTCAAATTGTAGTCAGAACATACCTTGGGTAAGAAAGAGGGGTTGGTTCTGAGAGAAACCCGATCTTTATGGAAAATCAAGTATGGAGGATGAATAGATAAGGCCTGTAATTCTGAAACCCTTCTAGCTGAGGTAATTGCAACCAAGAGAAGGGTCTTCCAAGTCAAATGTTTGAGCGGAGAAGAAGCAGATGCTTCAAAGGGGGGAAGAATCAGAGCGTCTAAAACTAAATTTAGATCCGGGGGTGGGGGTCTGTTATTGGAGGTCTTAAGAGGGTAGTACCTCTTATGAATGCCTTACATAGCCTATGGGACATGATATTGGACCCCATTTCTCCCATATGGAAATTAGAAATGGTAGCTAACTGAACCAGGATAGTAGCTGCAGCTGCTCCTCACTCAAAAGTTTCAGCAAGAAATTTGAGAATCTTAGAAATGGGTGCAGTAAAAGGATCAACCTGATTTTTGCCTGCCCAACAAGAGAACCTCTTCCACTTACTAGCATAAAGTTTCCTAGTAGTGGGCTTATGGGAGGAAATCAAAATGTGTTGAACTGCCGAAGAAACATCGGAAAGCCTGGCTAAGACTGGAATTGGAGAAATCAAGTTGTGAGCTTGAGAGTTTGAATGGAAGAATGGGGAGCCCCCGACTGATGCATCAAAAGATCTGGTGCTGGGTCCAGAATCCAAGGCTCCCCCTGCAGGTGAGGCCAAATGAATTGGAACCATATCTGACGAGGCCAGTAAGGGGCAATGAGGATTAACTTGTAACCCAATGACTGTGCTGTCTGAAGAACCTTGGGGATCAGGGGAAAGGGTGGAAATGCGTAAAGCAGTCCCAGGGGCCAATCGTGAACAAGCACGTCCCTGGGTGACTGTCCCGGTGGTGTGACTAGGGCAAAGTAGCTGCTGCATTTGTTGTTGAGGGGAGTGGTAAACAAATCTCAGCATGGCTGGCCCCATTTGCGAAAAATCAAGTCCGCAACTTCCTGCTTCAAGGACCACTCGTGAGGCATCAGGATAGCCCGGCTGAGCTTGTCCGCTATCACGTTGGATTTCCCACGGGATGTGTTGCAACCAGAAAGCTTTGGGAAGACATCACCCATTGCCAAACTCGTAGAGCCTCTCAACACAAGGGGTAAAACCTGGTTCCACCCTGTTTGTTGATATACCATACTACCGACATATTGTCTGTCTGAATTGCTATAATCCCTGTAGACAGAGTCCTGAAGTGCTTGCAACTCCAGAAGCACCGCTCTCATCTCCAGGATATTGATGTGCAAGTGGTACTCGTGTTCCTGCCAAGTCCCTTGAAGAGTCTCTCTCCCAGATAATGCCCCCCCACCCTATCTAGGAAGCATCCGTGGTCACTGTGTCAACAGGTTGGGGGGGGGGTGGAAACAGCCTGCCTACTGTTACCATAGAGTGAAGTCACCACTCCAGATCCTTTTTGCAGGAATCCGTGATCAGAATCTGATGGGTAAATCCTGGAATGACCATTGTGCAAATAGGAGCCACTGTAGAATCCTCATGTGGAAGCGAGCCATAGGGACCAGATTGACTGCTGCTGCCATAGAACCCAGGACCTTGAGGACAAATCTTGCCTGAATTCTCTTTTATGTCAACAGCATTGGAATTTGGCGAAGGATGGTTAATACTCTTCTTGAGGCAGCTTTGCTATCATGGCCCTTGTGTCTAAATCTGCCCCTATAAAGGTAATATATTGACAAGGCAGACTTTTCGTAGTTTATGGTGATCCCTAGTAGAGAACAAGAGCAAATTGTGGATTCCCTTGCCTTGATTAGTTGATGCCCAGTGGTGGCAGTAAGGAGCCAGTTGTCTATATATGGAAACACCCGGAATCCTAGATGTCTCAGGTGAGCCGTAACTACTGCAATGCATTTGGTGAACACCATGGGCACTGTGGTGAGACCAAAGGGCAGTGCTCTGAACCGATAGTGACTGGTTCCCAGTCGGAAGTGTAGATCTCCTAGACCATCTGTTCATTTTTATGTGGTAGTACGCATCCTGGGGATTGACAGAGCACATCCAATTGTCCTGTCCCCGAAAGGGAAGAATGGACTGCAGTGTTACCATCCAGAGCTTTGTTTTGACTGACTTGTTCAGCCTGCTGAGATCCAATATGGGTCTCCAGTCCCCGGTTTTCTTTGGAACTAAAAAGAACCTTGAGTAAGTTCCGGATCCGATTTGGTCTGCGGGGACTTCCTGGATGACTCTTTCTTAGCAACCTTTGAACCTATAGGTTTGCTTGATCCCAAAGACTGGGTGAAACATCTGGGATAGAGTGTTGTCTTTTTGACAGGGGAAGTTGGGAGAAGGGGATATTGTAGCCTATGGATATTATCGATAGTACCCTTGTATCTTCTGTGATAGTCTGCCAGGCTTTTGGGTACAAGGATAATCTGCACTCCCTGACTGTCTCTGGAGTCGGACTGACGGGCCTCCCTTCAGGAGCGCTGGAAGGGCCTACCAGAGAAGGTATCCCTGTCACCCTGATTCTGTGGACCACCCCCCCCCCTGCCATGAGACTGGCATCTTCCGTTATTTCCCCCTCTGCCCCTGGGGGAAAATATCTCCACGTGTCAGGTGAAGCTCCCTGGGATTTCCAGAACCATATTTTTCCGTTCTTCTGGCCTTTAGGATAAGGCCTAGATGGAGCAGAAAAATGTACTCCCATGGCAGAGAGAGTTTTGACATCCTGTTCACACCTAGTAAGAGTCTCTTTTACCTGAGGCCCAAATAAGGACGAGCCATCAAAGGGGGCACTGGTAATGGAAGACTTGAAGGGCTCCACAAAATGACAAAGGCGCATCCAGGAGTGCCTGCGTAAGGCTACCCCTGTGCCTGCCGCCCTGCTCACCCTATTGGCTGCGTAAGAAATTAGCCGCATGGAGGAGTTAACCACAGAAGTTAAGGTCGCAAGCTGAGAAGCCACCTTGTCAGAGGCTCCTGCAGCTGTGGGATCCTGTAAGCTATCTCCTAACTCTGAGGAGATCCCTTTGAAGCTTTGTAAAGTGGGGCAAATAGTTCAGCGACCTGAGTGTCACTGAAGAAAACTTATGCTTCCCGTATCTGTCCATTGTATGAGACTTTTTATTCGGCGGATGGACAGATGACGTTTCTGCTAATTCCTTCTTGGTGGCTGCTGCCACCACCACAGCATCAACGGGAACACCTTTGGATAAGAAGAGTGTGTCTTCAGGTGCTGTTATGAATTTATTGGGCCTCCGTGGAACTGGTTCCATCATGTCTGGAGAGCTTCACACCTTTCGGCTCACTACGTGCAATAGTTGGTCGAAAGGAGGAGATACCCAAGAGGAGGAGGGTCGGGAACCAAATGCATCCAGGTACACTGACTTGTCTTCAGAAGGGGTAAGGGACTTCCAGTCACTCCTCTGTCTAAGGATTTCTAAGATGTCTGAAAAAGAGACATCTTCAGAGGGGGACTGTGGGGACCCTTCTGAGTCATCAAAGTCTGTGTTTGATGTCAAGGACTCTGGGAAGTCCACATGCTTCCTCTTGCAAGTCCTCTTCCGAGGGTTCTCCTCCAAGGGATGCTCAGTGGAGGTTTTGGAAGAGGTGGGATCGCTCAAATGGGAGTCCTGGAGTATGGGTTCCCTACACTTGGGGCGGAGGGGAGGTTCGGAGGCGGACACTGGTACTGAAGGCATAGGAGCCGAGGGTGGAGCTGTCTCAGCAGACAGCATTCTCCTCATCACCTCGAAGGCATTGTGGTCCTGACCTGAAAGAGTCTCCGGCTTCGAAGAATCCGGAGACTTCCTCCGAACCAAGGGCAATGGCTCCATGGCCGATGTAGGAGCCGAGCTGATCTGTGCCGAAGCTCCGAGAGGGAGAGTTGGACAAGGGTCCGAAGCTGCCCCCCCCCGGAACTAATGAAGGATCATCGACTCCCAGATACCTCGATAGAAGGGGGTATCGAGGAGATCGGAGAGGTGGTCAGAACCAAAATACCAGAGGAGGTTAGTGGAACCAATGGTTCCACCACTACGACTTCCATACACTCCGGCTCTGAACTCAGAGGAGGAATTGAGACATGTGTTGGTTGGGCTGTCGGCACTATTTCCATCTGGGATGGGCCTGAAAGTATTTTAGCTGATGCTGGTGTCCTAAGAAGCCTCTTCACCACCCTCTCCACATCATCATCCTAGAGGCTCCTGGATGACCGAGAGGAATGGATTGAAGACCAGTGACTGTGTGCCACAGATTGTAACAAAAGGAGACTGTGGAGTAGACCACACCAGTTCCAAGGCAGGAGACCTGGATCACTTGTGAGACCTTACTGGCTCCGAAACAACAGATGGAGCCATAGGTGAGAGTGTCTTGTCAGAACCGACAGTTGGGTCCGACTTAGCTTGTAACTTGCCCTTCTCTTTAGATGGATCCAAACTCGAAGCCAAAGAGGATGAAGGTTTGGGTTTTTCCAGTTTTTTTCTGGCTGAGTCCCCTCCATAGCAGCATCAAAGGGGCCCTTCAGTAACCCTCTTAAGATTATTTTTTTCTTTCTTTCCTGCAGGACTCGTGAACTAAATGCATGGCAAACAGAATCCGAACCCTTCAGGTGAACAGGCCCTAAACAATATACGCAACTCGTGTGCCCATCCGTAAGGGACATCTTTTGACAGCACGAATCACACTTTTTGAAACCTGAAGGTTTCAATTCCTTGGCAGTATCTTTTGACATAATGTCGAACAGCACAAAGAAAAAAACACACTACTAACAAGATAAAGTACAGTTTTGTACCTACCATAAATGTAGATGTTCGAGTGTAGACACTGCTGCAGTCATTACACTTGGGTTATCCTGCCGTCAGGCGGTTCCCCAACCAGCCTGAGTTCCAAAGTCTTGGTCCGGCGTCGGTTGCTGTTGCCTCCTCCCTGACATCAGTGCGACAGGGGTATATAAGATGCAGCAGACGCCATTTTTTTCAGTTTTTCTTGCCCCAGATGTCAGGTGCCCCCATATAGGTAGGCAATTCAAATTGCTAATAAAACATACATAAGAAATGCAAACAACATACTTTCAGCTACCAGCAAATACTCCCCATAGGTAGTAAAATCTACAGCCAGCAGTCAACCCTTCCTCTACTTTCTCTACAGCCATCCTTCCTCCTCTCCTAGCTCCCTTGATCTACATTGTCCTCTTCCTCCTCTCCTTATTCATTCTACCCCTTAGATAGCCTCTGTGGAGCACAGTTGCATCTCAGCATCTGGCCACTAGATGGCGCCCTCTCCCCACTAATCTGGCCACTAGATGGCGCCCTCTCCCCACTAATCTATTTCCACCCTAATACCTGTCTTGTATTCTGTTTAAACTTTACCTTCTTCCCCTTAAAACACCAAAGCCCTAATCTTACTTTCCTCTCTTAATCCACTGTAGCCCACTCTATCCAACTACATCCCTGTCCCCTGTACTTACCTGTTGCAATCCTCACTCCACTGATAGGTACTTGATCTTCCCTTGCCTTCCTTGGCTGAACCCGCTCCGTTTGCCCTACGGGCTCACTCCGCTCCCTTACCCTGCCCCCAAATTCCACCCACCCCCAGCACCTCTACCTTTATCCTCTACAAACCACACCCACCACCCAAATTATCCAATCAAACTCTCTCTTCCTGGAACCGCCCATTCCCTTACCCCACCCACTCTCACCTCTAATTACTTCCCTTACCCCACCCACTCTCACCTCTAATCACTTCACTAACAAACACACCAAAACCACCACCACAAACAATACTCTGTTCCCCACTACTTTCTTCAATTTTATAATCCTTGCCTGCTACAAAACAAATATCATCACTCTTGCATCTTCAAACAGCTTAGTAACTACATAACAACTCTTAACAACCTCATTACATTATGCTTGAAAAACCTATATACATCTCCTTTCTACTACTATCACTCCTACTAAGTTCCTATATCTTCCACCTTACCCATCCCAATATCTATTATTCCCAATCCTTCCACCCAACTAACCATCTGAACATACCTCTCCAACACTCACACACCCCAATTTCGCCACACCTATATCCTATAAATACCCATCTACTTTTTCAATATAAACTTCTTACCACACATAGATATTTCACTCCCATAATTACTGGGTATCATAATCGAGTCCAATGTATACTCTAAACTCTCAAGTTACCTCCCTAACTTCACCCTATACACAATTACCAGTCTACAATCAGGAGATATCCATCCTAACCCTGGGCCCCCCTCCTCAAAAACTACTAACAAGTCCATATTATTTACTGCTCTAAACTCCCAAAGCATAGTCAACAAAATTCCAAACCTGCATGCCTGGCTCACACACAACAAACCTGACATCCTATCCATCTCTGAAACATGGTTAAAACCCCACATAAAAGACTCTGAAATAATCCCACCCAACTATTCTATTATTAGAAAAGACAGATCTCATAAAAATAGGGTGATATAGCTCTACTATACTCATCCTCACTATCAGTTACTCCCTATAATAAACCTACTCCCCACTTTAACAATGCTGAATTACTAATAACACTACTACAAATCAACAAGCTCAAGCATATATGTACAGCCTCCATCTACATCCCTCCTGGTGATAATATTTCTACACTCGAAAACATCCTCTTCTGGCTCTCCACTAACATCAGCAACAAAACTATAATCCTAGGAGACATGAATATAAATTGGGCCTCCATTCAGTCTCCCTCAAACCCACTTAACATTAACCTCTACAAATTCTCTCAGCTCATCAATTCTACAACCCACCCCTCAAAAAACCTGCCCAATGGCAGTATCCTTGACTGGATCCTAGTCTCTCACCCCCACTATTTCTCTAACAGTGGTACTCTTCCTGATCCTCTTAGTGATCACTTACCCATATTTACACACCGTCTCCCTTCACCCCTTCATCATACCCATAACTTCATTACTACTCATAACCTAAAAAACTTTAACCCTACAGCTTTCATTAACTCTCTAAAGGCAATAAATTGGAATACTCTAAAATCACTTCCTCTAGATAATGCAGTCACCCATTTCAACACTACCTTCTTAAACCTCTTAAACCACCATGCTCCCCTAAGAACAAAAAGAATAAAAACCAAAACTGCCCCATGGCTTACAAAAAATACACTTGCTACAATGCAGCAAAGAGACAAACTCTGGACCCATTACCATAAAAATAAAACCCCCTCATCTACAACGAATACAAAACACTTCGAAACAAAGTAAAGAAACTCATCACCACTGACAGACAAAACTACTTCTCCTTGCTCCAAAACAACAATAAAACAAACCCTCAAAAATTCTGGAAAAGTATCTCCACTCTCCTTAATCCCAGTAAACCAGACACCTCCACTCCCGATCCAAATGCTCTCGACATAAACCTGGCTACTCAATTTAAATCCTTCTTCATTGATTCTATTTCCAAACTAACCTCATCTTTCTCTGACATCTCCACTCCCTCTAAACCATCCCCACTCTCATCTTCTTACCTTCCACCTTCAAACACTAGTTCACTACCTATCCCATCTTCGAATTCTACAACCTTCACCACCCACTCCACTCTTCCTCCCTCCTCATCTCTCCCACCTCCAAATATCCCCTCCCCCCACTCTCCACACTTCGCACTAAAACCCATACCCACTTCTACCATAAAAAAACTCCTTCCAAAACTGAAGTCTGGTTCAAATGCTCCCGATAATATTCCTTCACAATTCCTCAGCATAGCTGCTGAAGCCATTGCCTACCCCATTAGCATTTTAATCAACTGTTCTATCCAAGAAAGCACAGTTCCCCATATCTGGAAAAAGGCCTTTATCATACCTTTACATAAAGGAGGTAACAATAACAATGTCTCCAACTTTCGTCCCATCGCTATCCTGTCTCCCATCTCCAAACTCCTTGAAAAGTGTATCCAACTACAACTCCTACCATACCTCATTGATAACAACCTACTAACTCCCACACAACATGGCTTCAGACCAGGCCACAGCACTATGACAGCCCTCCTCTCCTTCCTGGAAACAGTAAATAAAGTCCGAGACTCTGGTCATATTGTTTCTACCCTTCTACTGGATATTTCTAAGGCCTTTGACACCATCTCCCATAACCTTCTTCTAGCTAAACTCTCTAAGCTTAACCTATCTCTTTCCTCTCTGAACTGGTTCTCCAGTTACTTATCCAACAGACATCAAGCAGTAAAATGGAAAAAGGCCACCTCTTCATTCCTTAATACCCCAACTGGTGTTCCACAAGGTTCAATATTAGGGCTCCTCATCTTCAACATCTTTATTAATGACTTCCGCAACTCCATCCCATTCTCAAACATCATTCAATATGCAGACGACTCAACTATTATTTGCTCTGCCACTTCAGCCCCTTTACTTCTAAAGCTAACTCAAGATGCTTTTTCAACCACTGAACAATGGATGAAAAATAATCACTTAGCACTCAATGCTTCTAAAACCAAATTAATGGTATTCACTCCCTAAAAAGCCACCCCTCTCAACACAAACACCTTCTGTATTTCTAGTCAAAACAACACAACTCTGGAACTGGTATCAGAGACCAAGCTACTTGGTGTCCAAATTGACAATCAGCTCAAATTTAATTCCCACATACAACTAAACATCAAAAAAACCCATCAAAAATTAGGTATGCTCTACCGTCAATACCATTATCTTACACCCTCCACTAAACTCACCCTCTCTACATCCTTTCTCATCCCCTCCCTTCTCTATGGATCTCCACTCCTAACTAATCTACAGTCATCTCTGAAAAATCAACTCTCATGTTGTTACAACAAAATCGCCAAGTTCGCCACTAGCCAGAGGTCCTCTACTCACCATTGTTCCTCTCTCCACAAACTAAATTGGCTAGAACTACCCAACCACCTTATCTATACCCAACTCACTCTGGTCCACAAGCTTATTTTCAACCACTCAATCTGTCCCTCCCTGTCCTCTGCCTTTAAAATGTATCTACCCAACAGAGTACTAAGGTCTAACAACCAAAATCTTCTTGAAATACACAAACCAGCTCGTCCACCAGGCAAATACCTTATATCCTTTAGTCTGGCACGACTCTGGAACTCCCTACCATCACCCATTCGTGTTACCCCTACTAACTCTACCTTCAAAAAAACTCTTCATTCATACCTAGCCTCCTAATGGGAATGCTCTAGCTGCCACCCTACATAACTTGCACTGCTAACCTTCTTTCTCTCATAACTATATAGTTTACACTTTAAACTTCCATTCTGCCCCTTTTTGTCAATAAATAAATACAACAACTTTGTTGATCTATCCCCATCAACCTGTTTGCTAATGTAGCCTATCACTAGTACAAAAAGTAGTGGGTACATAAATGAACCCTGCTGCACACCCAATCCCACAGGGAACCCCTTAGTTACACTGAACACTGTTCATACTTCAGTATTTGGGTCCCTGTACATAGTTTGCACTAATCTTATCTTCTGTTTTTTGGACTTCAAACCACCACAGGACTGCCCAAAACATGTCCTTGGAACCTTGTCATATGATTTCTTCAAATGTAAGAACAGTCACTTGGATTCTTCTCATCTCTAGATTCCTCTCAACTATCTGTCTCACTGCAAACATTGGGTAAGTTGTGATACATCCTGATCTGAATCCCAACTGCTCATCTCCCGTCCTACTTCTACCTACTCATGACTCATTTATCAGTCATATGAAAGTTGTTGCAGTGCGTCCATGAACATCAACATACTAACCATACATGGTTTTGGCAGGAATCAATCCATTTGTAAACAACTACTCTAGATTTACAATGATGACACTGTATCGCAGAAATTGTCTCTGTTAAATGAAATATTTTATCTATAATTAGTATAACCAAAACTTTCATTGTCATTTTTGCTTTAGAAACTGTATGTTTAAATGCAATGTTTCTACTAGTACTTTTGTACATACTGTAACAAAAGCTTTGATTGTAATTTTGTTTGTAATTATTGTTTTGTTTTTGGAGCTTTTCTCCCCAGGACTCCATTGAAAATGGGTTCTTCTAGGCCCAATGGACTATCTTGGTAAACCAACTGCAAATAAATAAATGAATGAATAAAATGGTAGAGGAACTAGGTACGTACTAGCCAGTAAGAGGGGAAGGAGGGAGGGTAACCTGGACTGTAGCAGTGTCTACACTCGAACATCTACATTTATGGTAGGTACAAAACTGTACTATGTTAATCGTGCGACACAGCTGCAGTCATTACACTTGGGAAAAAATCCCAAAGCTGGGGTAGGGTGGTTGGTTCTATAAGGCATTAGGGGTGGCTATAAGGCCCTGCAGCACTGCAGAGGAGAAGCCAGCTCTGGATTTAGAGTATAGAGGCAGATGGTAATGCTTGAAGGTATGCACAGAACTCCATGTTGCTGCTTCCAAAATATCTTTTGTAGGTACTCCTCTGAGGTAGGCAGTTGAAGTGGCTGTTGCCCTGGTGGAGTGAGATCTAATGCTGTTAGGCACAGGTTTTCCATGGTGCGTATAGCAGAAACGTATACAATGTCCTATCCATTTGGAAATAGTCTGTTTTGAAATAGCTTTTCCCTGTGCTGCTGCAGCATATGCTACCAGTAATTGCTCAGATTTTCCAAAAGCTTTGGTTTTGTCCAAGTAGAAGCGTAACTGCCTGTGAATGTCCAATGAATGCAGAAGTCTTTCCCCTTTATTCTGTGGTTTTGGATAAAAAGTAGGCAAGTGAATGGTTTGGTTTAGAGACACACTTGAAACCACCTTAGGCATAAACGTAGGGTTAGTTCTTAAGGGCACCCTGTCCTGGTGGAAAATGAGGAAAGGTTCCACTACCATTAGTGCCTGTAATTCTGAAACTCTTCTTGCAGAAGTTATTGCCAGGAGCAGAGCAGTTTTCCAAGAAATTATTTTAATTCTGCCGTGCTAGCTGGTTCAAAAGGAGGTAAAGTTAATTTTTCCAAAACAAAGTTGAGGTCCATATTTGGAGTAGGTGCTGTACGGGGCGGTCTTGTTTTTAGCCCCTCTGAGATACTGTTTTAGCAAAGGATTAGAGAAAATTGGTGGATCCGTGTTGTAATGTGCAGAGATGGCAGAGGCGTGGATCTTGATGGATGAAAAGGAGAGGCCTTTGTCCACAGCATCTCAGTCAAATATTGTAGTATCTGAGGAATGTTTGGCACAAGAGGATCAAGGCTGTGAGCCTGGTTCCAGGCACAAAATCTCTTCCATTTATCCGAGTAGGCTTTCCTGGTACTAGGCCTTCTGGCCTCCAGAATGACATCCATAACTGCTTTGGAGAGAGGCATTGCTTGCATGGCTAGGGAATCTTCCATGCAGCTAGGTTTAGTGTCTTTAGCTGGCTGTGGAGTAACTGATTGTTGTGCTGCGACAGCAGATGTGGTATTTGAGGCAAAATCCAGGGTGGTCCTTGTGCTAAGTTTTTTAAGATTGGGTACCAGTGCTGGCGTGGCCAGTCTGGTGCAATCAGGATAATTTTTGGCTCTTCTTGCCTGGCTTTTATGAGTACCTTTGGGAGAAGAGGCAGTGGTGGAAAAGCATATACTTGTAGGTTTGTCAAGCTGAATGAGAGGGCATCCACTTTCCATGCTTGTGGATGGTAACTCCTTGTGCAGAATTTCTTTAGCTGGCAATTCATTGGGGAGGCAAACAGATCTATGTCCAGGCTCCACCATTTCTTTGTTATCATTCGAAATATTTGAGGATTCAATTCCCATTCGTGGGGGTCCATGATATTTCTGCTGAAGTCATCTGCCAGTGTGTTTTTCTCTCCTGGCAGGAACTGTGCTTGTAGATGAACTTGATAGTTTATAGCTGTGTTCCACAAGGTCATGGCTTGTCTGCAGAGGGGGTAGGAGTGAGTGCCCCCTTGCTTGTTTATGTACCACATAACTGTGGTGTTGTCTGTCTTTAGTAGTAGTTGTCCTGGATGCAACAGGTCCTTGAAAGCTATAAGGGCATTTTGTACAGCTAGCATCTCTTTTTGATTGATGTGAAGATGCCTTTGTTCTGCGGACCACTTGCCCTGAATAAAATTTCCTACCATGTGTGCTCCCCAGGCGTAATCCGATGCATCTGTTGTCAGTGTTTGCCTGGCTGTGGGTTGAGTGAAAGGCTGTCCCTTGTTGAGGTGACAAGCTTGAGCCCACCATTGAAACTCCTGTTGAAGGGAAGGTATTAGTGGTACAACTGTTTCCAAACTTTGACAGTGTTGAGACCATACATTCTTTAGGTACCATTGTAGTTTCCTCATATGCAGTCTGGTATATGGAATTAGTAGTATGCAAGATGCCGTGAAGCCAAGGCCTGCAGAATTTTTCTTGCAGGGAGTTGGGTCTTTGTTGCCATCAATTGAAAGTATTGTGTCAGTTGTCCTTGCTTGTCTGGCGTGAGAAAAGCCATCTGGGCCGTTGTGTTCAATTCAAGTGGCACCCAGGAATATTATCTCTTGTGAGGGCACTAGTTTTGATTTCTTTTCGTTCACTGTGTACCCCAGGCAACTTAACTTTTTTACAAACGCCAGATGCTGTAGAAGAATGTCCTTGCTCTCTGCTTAAATCAGGCAGTCGTCCAGGTATGGGTAAATTTGAATTCCTTTCTGTCTGCAAAATGCAATTACTGGTGCCAGGCACTTTGTGAAGACCCTGGGTGCAGTAGATAATCCAAAGGGCAGTGCAGAGAATTGATAGTGCATTGGACCAGCTAAGAACCTGAGGTATCTTCTGCAGTTTTGTCTGACAGGGACATGCAGGTATGCCTCCTTGAGGTCCAAAGTCACGAGCCAAGCTTGCTTGCCCAGCATGGGAAGAAGCTGCTGTAATGTCATCATTTTGAATTTCGGAACATCCAGGTAAGTGTTTAGTGAAGAAAGATCCAGAATGGGCCTCCAGGCTTTGTCTTTTCTGGTAAAATCCTTGCCCTTGTTCCTGTGGTGGTACCTTTTGAATAGCTCCCAGGTTCATGAGTGCCATAATTTGTTTTTGGGCCTCTGCCCATTGATTTAGTGGCAGATTTGGCATTCCTTTTAATCTTGGCAGAGTGTGAAAGTGGAACCTGTAACCTTTTGAAATAATATTTAGAACCCATTTGTCTTGGGTGATCATATGCCAATTGTGATAAAAAAGTGCCAGTTTTCCTCCCAAAGGGGCTGCCAAGAGTGAGTTGTTTGGCAGCTGGAGTGGGAAGTCATTGGGGCTGTTTTTTATATGGTCGGTGCCTATCTTACCCTTCTTTCTGGCCTGATGCACCCCATTGTCGAGGCCTGTAAGGACCTTGTGGTTGACCTCTAACTCTTGGCCATCTGTATCTGCCCCTTTGAGGTCTGTCATTAACTGGAAAGGACCAATTATTTGTTGGCCAGTTTCTACTAAATCGAGGAGGCTGAACCTGTAAGAAATCCTTCACTGTTTGCATAGATTTTGCCTTATCCTCCATTTTCTTTAATACCTCTTCTGCCTTAACTCCAAATAAAACATCCTGCTGTAAAGGTGCATCCAGTAATTTAGCTTTAACATGATCTGGTAACATATGTTCTTTTAACCATGCATGTCTTCTAATGACAGAGCCTGTAACTGCTGCTCTGCATGAGGCCTCTAAAGAATCAAAACCACATTGCAGAGTATGCTTTCCCACTTGTTCAGTGGCATGCAATAAATCCTGCATTTCTTTAAAATTAGGAAGATCTGTATCTGGAAGCATTTTTTGTTTCAACTGAGACATCAAAAATTGCTGATATTTTAGCATGTGAAACTGGCAATTTAAGGCTCTCATTGCTAAAGTTGCAGACGTATATACTTTCTTTCCCCATCTGTCTAGTGCTCTGGAATTTCTGTCAGAGGGAACTGGGTTCTTTGCTGATGAGGCCTTAACCCCTTTGGATCCCTGAGAAATCAGCAACAGGGCTTTTATACAGAAATTTGTGAGAGTCAGGGACTCTGTAATATCTGTCCGGTTTAAGTGGAGCTGGAGGTAAGGAATCAGGATTTAAGCTGGATTTAGTGTACACATCATCCACAATATCTAGCACTGGCAGAATAGCCAAGGGTCTGTGTTGAGGTAATAATAGGAAGTCTCTGAGCCTTTTCTTGGATTCTGAATAATCCTGGCCTTCCCAATGGAAATGCTCCCTCATGGTATGTAAGGTTTCCCCAAAGGAGTAGTCCTCAGGCGGAGAGGCTGATGGAATAGATTCCTCAGCATCAGAATCCTCATAAGGGGGTAAAGAGTATCCCAGGTCTGAGGATGAATCAGAGGAAATAGACCCCTGGTCGGATGAATCATAATCTGCATCCTGTCTAGGCCTTTTTTTTCAGGTGGGGGATGGGAACCCCTGATCAGAGTGATTAGGTCTTCGGCCATTTAGAGCATTTGTTTCTAAGGCATGGAGGCCTGTCCTGGAGAATGCTGTACTTATTTCTTAGTTTTTAAAGGAGGCTTTGACTTAGAAGAGGGTTTAATGCTTAGCTGAGTAGGTCTGAAGCCACCCTCTGAAGCTGCGGGTAGCTCAGGTACTCCCTCTGCAGGATCGGTTTCGGTCTGCTGAAAAGCTAGTGCGTCCGAAGGCCCAGCCATCTCCACGTGGGGGTCGGGGGCAGCCTGTGGTTCTGCAGAAGCGGTCATCAGGGGCTGTGAAGGCGCCTCACTGAAAACCAGAGAACCGGTGACTGGCCTAGAAGAGGCTTCGTCATCAGTTTTGGGCCTCGGATGCCTGTCCTGGTCTTTGCGCTTTTTATGAATACTGGTCATCGAAGGTTCCAACGGCATGGTATAATTAAATTTTCTGCCAAAGTAATGTTGGGCAAAATCAAACTGACATTTAATAGTGCACTTATTAAACCTAGCACAAAACCGACAACCAGTAACGTCGTGGTCTGGGCCTAGGCATGGGACACAATAAGAATGGAAATCCTTATGAGGTATTTGCTTCACACAAGAAATACAGTTATTAACTTTTACTGACATCAGTCTGAGGCAAGAAAAAGTTTCCCCAACGGGGTACTTAGCTTTGTAGAAGACTTCGGTTCTGGATTCGGAATGAAAATCTCAGAAGTAGGCCTACCGGCACTTGCAAACTGCTTTTGCTTCGGGCACTGCGCAGCAAGAAAGACTGAAGAAAATGGCGTCGGCTGCATCTTATATACCCCTGTCGCACTGACGTCAGGGAGGAGGTGACAGCAACCGACGCCGGACCAAGACTTTGGAACTCAGGCCGGCTGAGGAACCGCCTGACGGCAGGATAACCCAAGTGTAATGACTGCAGCAGTGTTACACATCTAGCCAATAACAGACAAACCCCCCCCCCTTTTTTTTTTTTTTTTACAGACAGGAAAGAAGAGAAGGGGGGTGGCCTCTAAGTTAAACGGCGAACTCCCCACCTAAGGAGAGCCTCTAACTTAAACAGCAACTCCTTAAAACTTAAAGGAAAGCAAGAAAAGCGAAGGAACCCTCTAAGTTAAACAGGTAACCCTCTAAGTTAAACAGGTTTTGAAGAGGGGAAAGGGCCACAGGGAAAAACGGTTAGTCACAACAAACGCAGGTCACTCGGATGGGATAGGGAAAGGTAGAAATACAAAAGACAACTACTATTAACAAGTTAGATAAGATAAGCAAGAAATTGTCCTTCAAAAATATAACAAATAGAAAAACACAGCCTGAGCCAGTATCCGCAATCTCGATGCTGCACGCAGCAAACGAGATCTGGGTAACTACCGCTAGGTATGCTGGGATAGGGGCTAGCCTCGAGCCAGTAAAAGCTCTTGAGCTATAGTATATTGCTGAGTCAGAGCCGATGGTTGGCTCCGAACCCCAAATAGCAAGAACGAAGGCGAGATATGGACAACATAACATGTAATGTTTTCTTTCCAGAAACTGCTGAAGTCAAACAATCAGGAGTAGGGTGAGTATCCTTACTGCGATCAAGGAGGATGTGTCCAATGTTGTTAGCATCAGTGTGGCACGTAAGTCAGAAATTAGGATGAGTCAGATGTTGTTAGGATCAGTGGGACACATCAGTCAAAAGGTAAGTTGTCCACAGTTTATACAAGCAACACATTTACACTTACCTCTAAAGATAAAGTCTCCAAACACTGTAATGCACAAGCTGTACACCAAAATTAGTCTGACAGAATTAAACTGCAAGGTAAGATGTCACTACTAGAACACTCACAGCCCATGCCCAGTAAATGTACAAGCAGTATATAATATCCTGTCAGGATCCCTTTTAGGTAAATTGTAGGTTATGTTGCCACTGATAAACAGAAACAGTACTTACCCCATAAACACGAGCCATACATTAAATCATGTCAGAGCCCTTTAGATGCTAAATTGTTGCCTGACATGAATAATTGCAGGTAAGTTGTCAACTTGTACCAAGTCAACACACATGCTTCATAAATGCACCAACCCATATGAATAAAATTAGACTGACAGAAGAAATACCAGGTACGTTGTCACAGCAAGGATACAAGCAGTACATACCCCATAAATTCATGAGCCATACACTGAATGATGTCAGATCCCTTTAGATGTAGAATGTTTGACAGGAATTATGGCCACCATCATAACAATACATATTCTTGTTGATAACACTTACATACTACATGGAGATTCTTGACTATGCTGCAAAAATGAGTAGGTGATGCCCTTTTTACAAACAGGTTCACATCTAAGAAACTAGCTTTAATATTCTTCTTATAGCCAGATTCTTAAATATTAACCATGTTGGCACAGAATTAAACAAAACTTTCAATGGCACACAGATAATGAATTACAGACTAGATAGTTCATAAAATCCAGAGAAAAGGCTGGAGATGCAGACAAATTAAATGTAGATTTTGCAGTACAGATCTAGAAATAGTAACACATCTTGTTGCAGGATGCAATACACTCATGGATGAAGGTTTGTATTCTGAAAGACATAACAATGTGACAAAAATGTTACACTGGAGACTTTATAAACATTACAACATACAGACAGCTGAGAGGGTCTGAATGGAGAGAGGAAAGGTCCGAATGGACAGATGATAAAATCAGCAAGTAAAGGAGAGTAGTATTGTTGGAACTGAATTCATCCTCAAGTCTTGGTGCATACCTTTATGAAGTGGACCCCATTTTTTACAAAATCTCACCAAGACGACACTGATACATACACTGTATTTTACACAGCATATATTATGGACAGAAGTAGTTTAAAAAATAAAAAAGACTGCTGGGTGCACAAGTCCCAGGATAAAAACAACTTCCCAAACCTAGTAGGTGCACCGGTGCCAGGAATGGAAAAAAATGACAGTGTAAAATCCTCAAGACAGAGAAACATTCCTACAATGAGGTTAGGTCTAGCTCAGGGGGAGGATGCCCCCCCCCCCCAATTGTAGAAGGCTGTAGTTGACCACAAAAAACACAAAAACTGACATGCCAAAAAAGAGCCATAAAGATGATAGAGTGGACCATTGAGGATAAGAAAGAAATTATGCATGGCTACTGTTATGCAAGAAGCCCAGAATTTCCTGATAGAAGATATACAAAAAGGCTAAGAGAGAAATTAGAGGAAAGAAAAATACTTGCACAAGAAACGTTGTCAAAAGGTTCAGATGCAAATTTGTGTTCATTAATACAACAGCTTGATGAAATGCATTATACAGACCAAAAAAACCTTGGGTCGTTTATAAAAAAGAAGCAACTGAGGAAGTACAACAATATAAAGAATAAAATCTAGAGCACCGGGCTGGCAACTCGACACCATAACACTCCACTGCCAGTCATGAGCGGACAGGTGATCTGCTGTGGCGACCCCTAACCGGGAAAAGCAGGAATAAGAAGAAGAAAACCTAGAGATTTTTGAAAGTTATACAAAAGAAACATGGACATGGGACAGAAAGAGAAATCTGATATGGTGAAATACTTGCCCCATTTGGTACGTACCTCACAAGGTTGGGAGGGTGGCCTAATGGTTAATGTGTTTGCCATACAAACACAAGGTGCAGGGTTTGAATCTCACAAGGGATAATTGGCTAGGTTTAAAATGGCTCGCAAGGGCAGTTAGCCTAGTACTAACCTATGAACCTATGAACCTAAGACAACTGCAACAGCTGGAAAGGCCACAGAAATACCTCACTAAAAGAATCACAGGCCTAAAGCAGATGCCATATGCTGACCATCTAAAAAAAACTCCAGCTATACTCTGTGGCATATCGTCTACTCAGAGGCGATCTCTGCTTAACATACAAGGCCATGTCAAACCATGAGCTGTTGAACATGCTCCACTTAAAGAAATCCCAATCCCTCAGAGCCACAAGCTCCAGGGATCTAAACCTTGTCATCACAATGAACAAAACATGGAGGGATAGGTTCCTGACCCAGAGACTCCCCATACTCTGGAACAGACTGCCCATACATGTCAAGCAGAGCGCCTCCTTGGCCCTCTTCAAAAGGAACCTTGATGATTGGATGGGAGATAGGAAATTCAGGGATCATGTCAGTTGCCCTGCTAGACAGGGGTCCAGAGAAGTAAATCTTGTGGGAAGAAATATCCAGGGAATTGTTATGGCTAGGCTTGTAGGGCCGATAGCCTAGTACCAACCTATGAACCTATTATGCAAAGGAGAAAGCCAAATTATCACTATAAAATCATCTCTAAAGACATTCGAACAGAAATACAAGTAAAGGCACCCAGATATGGAAACTTTCACAATACAAAAAATAAAATCACAAAGGGGGAACAGAGAACAGAAGATTGGTACAGCAGAAGTTAAACAAATAGAAGATGAAGTTATGGAACACACATGAAGTGAAGGATTAAATGTATAAAGTCTAACACAGGTTATGTCACAGCATGTTGGAACAATGATCCCCAAGTAAGGAGAAAAAGGAGGAGAGGGAGACATCTATAGAAGAAGTATGGACATGGAAAAGAAAAGGAGATTTAATATGGTGCAGTATTTATGCAAAGCAGAAAGAAAAACTAATCAACAACACAAAAAAGCAGCACCAAAGATATTTGAAGAGAAATACAGACAAAGGCATCTGGATATGGAAAATTTTACAATGCAAAAAATAAGAAAATAATGGAGGAAAGTACAGAAGTGGATTAATAAGGGAGAAGTTAAAGAAATATAAACTCAAGTTATGGATTACCTGTGAAGTGAAGGATTTAGTGTAGAAAATCTAATGCCAGCAACTTCACAGCATGATAGATATGCGAGGCCCAAAATTAAGGAGAAATTAGTGGAGAGGGAAGCATCTGATCAGTTGCCATATGAAGATATTTTGGAGAGTTCATTAGGAAATCATCACAAAAGTTCAGATGGAGTTGCACAACAAAGAAAGGAACAGGAAACTGTAGCAACTCTGATGCAGTAAATGTTGTGGAGTGATAGGCCAGTGAGTTCCCACGTGAAAGAGCAAAGGATGACACAGAATTAAGGTGAAGAGAATATGTCACAAGAAGATGTTCTGGAACTTTATGTAGAATGTCCACAGGAAATGGAGAACAAAGAATGTGCCCTTAGGTTAGAAGAAAATTATCTAAGGAAAGAGTTGCTTGATTTAATAGAGATGGATACACATATTAAGATCAAGGAAAGAAATAGACTACAGAAAGTCAATAAGACTCAAAATATTAGAAGTATGATAAAACGAATGAACACAGAAATCAAGACTGTTCATAGAAATTTGTGCAATAAAAGTAACTAGGATATATTACTGTACAGCTAAATTTATAACAGATAAAGTCTTACCACAAAAACACAGGGCAGTAAGGGAACAGAAGGGGAGAAATCAAATGCCATCGTGGAAGTATAAAATAGAGCATGCTATAAAGAAATTAAGACAATTAGTGTCACGGTTAGAAGAATATAGAAATGGGAACAGATCAACAGGAATACTCAGAAAAATAGATGTGATAAACGAACAGTATCAGAACAGATCAGGACCTATCGTACACTATTGCAAAAAAATTAACTAAAGATATAAGCACAGGCAGAAATCTTGCAAAATATGCAGATAAATATAAAGGAAAAGTACAAAATAAGCAATTTACTGGTGACCCAAAAAACGTTTATAGAGAATTGGGAAACAAGGCAAAAAAAAGAAGAAAGACATTTTGGAGAAATATCTATGAAGATCCTGTGAAACAAAGATGCTGAAGCGACAGAATATTTAGGAGAGAGAGTAAGAAGTTCACAGGTTATGAAATGTTATAAAGTAACGACCACAGAAATTGAAACAAAACTAAGAAAAGCTTCTAATTGGAAAACCCCAGGCTCAGATGCAGTACCTAACGTCTGGCTAAAAGTATTAACATCTTTACATGAAGATTTAGCCCTGAGTAAGAAAGTACAGTTTTGTACCTACCATAAATGTAGATGTCCAATAGATATGCAACTGCAGTCATAACATATGGGTTGTCCTGCCTCAGGCAGCCCTCGGTCGGCCGGATTCCAAAGTCTGGGTCCGGCGTCGGCTGATGTCGCACTTCTCTCCGACGTCAGAGCGGCAGGAGTACATAAGCATCAGCCGACGCCATCTTCTTCAGTGTTTCTTGACCCAGATGCCAGGTGCCCTCCAAGGAAGGCTGTAATCAGTTTGGAAGACAAAAACAGGTTTCCAGACAAATAAATAAGTAATAAACAGATACACCATAACAGATATCCCCAGCTAGGATAACAGGGAGAGGAGTGGACCCAAGGAATAGAGGGGAAGGAGGGAGGAACCGACTGCAGTTGCATATCTATCGGACATCTACATTTATGGTAGGTACAAAACTGTACTATGTCCTTCAAGAATGCAACTGCAGTCATAACATATGGGTTGAATACCATAGCTTAGCTGGGGAGGTGGAATGCTCTAAGAAAAGGATGGTGTAGCTATCAATCCCTGCAGGACTGCCAAGCAAAGCCTGCTCTGGATCTGGAATATAAAGGGAGGTTGTAGTGTTTGGAGAATGTATGCATGGAGCTCCATGTAGCAGCTTCTAGAATGTCTTTTGTAGGCACCCCTCTTAAGAATGCTGTAGAGGTGGCTGTAGCTCTGGTAGAGTGTGGTCTGACATTGGCTGGTACACTCTTTCCATGGAAGGAATAACAAAATCTGATGCAATGTCCAATCCATTTTGAGATGGTCTGTTTGGAAATTGCTTTTCCTTGTACTCCAGGGGCGTAAGCCACAAAAAGCTGATCAGACTTCCTATTGGCCTTGGTTCTGTCCAGGTAATAGCGAAGTTGTCTGTGAATGTCCAAGGTATGCAACAGTCTTTCCCCTTTGTTCTCAGGATTGGGAAAGAAAGTAGGCAGGTGAATTGCTTGATTTAAAGAAACCCTAGATACCACTTTTGGCAGAAAAGTAGGGTTGGTTCGTAAGGAGACCCTGTCTCTATGAAAGGTTATGAACGGTGGAATTGCCATTAGGGCCTGTAGTTCCGAAACCCTTCTTGCTGAGGTAATTGCCAACAGGAAAGCTGTCTTCCATGAGAGAAATTGTAAGTCCACAGAAGCTGCTGGCTCAAAGGGGGGTAGAGTCAGTTTTTCTAGGACAAAGTTGAGGTCCCAAGCTGGTACTGGGGCCTTTCTTGGTGGTTTGATATTCTTGATTCCCCTAAGAAATTGCCTTAACAAAGGATGTGAGAACACAGGTGGATCAGTGTTGTATCTAGCTGAAATAGCTGAAGCATGTATTTTTATAGAAGAATATGAGAGTCCATTCTGTAGCATATCCGCCAAGTATTCCAGGATGAGTGGGATGTTCAGTAATGATGCATCATGACCCTTGCTGGTATTCCAAATGCTGAATCTCTTCCATTTTGCTGAATAAACCTTTCTGGTGGATGGTCTGCGGGCTTCTGTTAATATCCGCTGAACTTCCTTGGAGAGAGATAGATTGAGGTTATTCATGGAATCTGCCAAGCTGTTAGCTGGAGCGTCTGAATGTTGGGATGTACTGTCTTGAAGTTGTTTTGAGTCAAAAGATGGGGCCATTGGGGAAGGGCCCATTTTTTGTTGTGGCATATGCTCCGTAGTAGTGGGTACCAGTGTTGTCTTGGCCAGTCTGGAGCTATTAGGATCCCCTTTGGCTTTTCTGCTTTGATCTTCAGTAGTACTGTGGTCATCAGTGGCAGAGGTGGGAATGCATAAATTTTTAGGAAGTTCCAGTTGAATGAGAGAGCATCTGTTTTCCATGCTTGTGGATGATATGTCCTTGAACAGAACTTTTGTAGATGATGATTGAGGTGGGAGGCAAATAGGTCTACTTCTGGCCTGCCCCATGTCGAGGTGAGTCGTATGAAGACTTCTGGATGTAACCTCCACTCGTGGGGGTCTAGGAAATTCCTGCTTAGGCTGTCCGCCAGCACATTGTCTTTGCCTGGAACAAACTGGGATTGCAACTGTATGTTTAAACTCAGTGATTTTTCCCAAAGATTCATTGTGAGTCTGCAGAGGGGTTAAGAATGGGTGCCCCCCTGCTTGTTTATGTACCACATGACAGTAGTGTTGTCTGTCCGTATTAGCAGATGGCCTTGCTGAAGTTGTTGTCGAAAGGCCTCGATGGCATGCATTACTGCCAGCATTTCTTTTTGGTTGATATGCAGATGTGTTTCCTTTGGAGACCATTGTCCTTGAATACATCTGCCCTCCATGTGCACCCCCCATCCAAGATCCGAGGCGTCTGTGGTCATTGTTTGTGTTATTTGAGGTTTTTTGAATAACATACCTGTGTTTGCCTGGCTTACCGAGGCCCACCATAGAAATTCCTTTTGTAGGCATGGAATGAGCGGTATGGTTGTCTCTAGGTTGTTGCTGTGTTGAGACCATAAACTTTTTAGGTACCATTGAAGCTTTCTCATGTGTAGTCTTGCTAATGGAACCAGGAGAATGCAGGATGCCATGTAACCCAGGGCCTGTAGGAATCTCCTTGCAGTCATCTGGGTGAGCTTTGCCAAACCTTTGAAATAATGAGTTAACTTCTTTTGCTTGTCTTCTGTTATGTAAGCAATTTGAGAGGTTGTGTCTAGATTGGCTCCTAAGAAGGTTATTTGCTGGGATGGCTGAAGTCTTGACTTTTGGAAGTTGACTGTGTATCCCAGAGCCTGTAGCAATTGTATGACATAATCCAAGTTTTTTGTCAAAATCAGTTTGTCGTCCGCTTGTATGAGGCAGTCGTCCAGGTACGGGTAAATTTGGATCCCCTGGAGCCTGCAATGAGCAATTACTGAAGCCAGGCATTTTGTAAATACTCTGGGCGCAGTAAATAAGCCAAATGGCAATGCTGAGAATTGATAATGCTCTGGCCCTGCAAGAAATCTGAGGTATCTTCTGCAGCTGTGTCTGATAGGGACATGCAGGTATGCCTCCTTGAGGTCCAGAGTAATCAGTCAAGACCCCTTGCCCAGCATGGGAAGGAGTTGCTGTAAGGTCAGCATTTTGAACTTTGGTACTATGAGAAAGGTGTTTAATGCGGACAAATCCAGTATTGGTCTCCATTGAGTTTCTTTTCTTGGAACAAGGAACAGTCTTGAGTAAAACCCCTGGCCTTGTTCTTGTTGTGGAACTTTTTCTATTGCATTGATCTGAGCCAGCAGAGAAATTTGCTTGATAGCCTCTGCCCTCTGGTTTTGTGGTAGGTTTGGCATGCCTTGTTTCCTTGGTAAGGTATGAAAGTGGAACCTGTAGCCTTGATCTATAATGTCCAAAATCCATTTGTCCTTTGTCAATCTGTGCCAATTGTCTGAAAACAGATATAATTTTCCGCCCAAGGGAGCTTCTGTTTGCTCTTTGGTTAGCGGAAGTAGAGGAAAGTCATTGGGATTGTCCCTGTGGGGCAGGAGAAGCCCCTGTGTCACTTCTTTGGTTTGCTGGTTGCCATTGTCATCCCCTGTAGGAACCTCTGTATTGTCCTCTTCCTCGGCCACGGCTGTTTTTGCCCCTTTGTAATTTTTCAGGATTAGGAAAGGACCAGTTTTTTGAAGGACAATTCCTGCTGAATCTGGGTGGCTGAACCTGGAGGAAATCTTTGACTGTCTGAACTGACTTGGCTTTTTCCTCAATGGTCTTTAATACATCTTTAGCATTAGTACCAAAAAGCTTGTTCTTTTTCAAGGGTGCATCAAGAAGTTTTGCCTTAACATGATCTGGTAGAGGTTGTTCTTTTAACCATGCATGTCTACGAATGACCACCCCTGTCATAGCTGCCCTACATGAAGCTTCCAATGCATCATATCCACACTGTAGGAAGTGATTGCTAACTTGCTGAGAGTTATGTACAGCCTCCTGCAAAGACTTCCTATCTAAAGGTTCAGGAGAGGCCAAAGTTTTCTGTAAATCATCTAACAGAAAATCCTGATATTGAAACATATGAAAGAGACAATTGGGAGCTCTCATAGACAAAGTAGTGGAGGTGTAAACCTTCTTCCCCCATCTCTCTAATGACCTAGCTTCCCTGTTAGAAGGCAAAGGATTTTTGGAGGTGGTAGCTGAAACCCCTTTCGGCCCCTGTGAAATAGTTTCTAAATCAACAGCATGGGCCCTAAAGAAATGAGAATGTGTTTCAGGGACTCTATAGTATCTGTCCGGCTTGGCAGGAGCAGGAGGGAGAGTATCAGGGGTAACACTGGAGTCAGAGTATAGATCATCCAAAACATCAAGCACAGGAGGTATAGCTAAGGGCCTGTGTTGGGGCTTTTTAAGGAAGGTTCGAAGGCGCTTTCTGGAATCAGAATATTCCTGGCCTTGCCACTTAAAATGTTCCCTCATGGAATGCAGAACTTCCCCAAAAGAAATATCCTCAGGAGGGGAGGCCGAGGGGATGGAGTCCTCTGCATCTGAGTCCTCGTAGGTCTGGAAAGGCTCTGCCTGGCTATCGGAGTGGCCAGAAGCCTCAGAATCTTCATCTGAAGGGAGAGGGTCAGTGGGCTCAACCCTGGGCCTCTTATCAGGAGGAGGCTGGGATCCTCTCTCAGGATGGGCCTGGGAACCTCTGATCATGGAGATTAAGTCTGCTGCCATAGTCATGATTTGTGTTTCAGGAATAGGCTGAGGTAAGGCTTTAGTAGTAAGGTGCTTGGTCTTGCTGGCTGCCTTAGCACGTGTGTAGGCCTTGATAGACATGGACATGGGAGGCCTAGCAGCTCCACGTGCAGGAGTGACCTTATCCACAGCAATGGTCTCGGGCATTTCCTCAGTTTCAGTATCCGGAGGAAAATCAATAACTGGCGTCGGTGTGGTCTCCGGTATTGGAGGTATCGGTAATGCGGTGTCTTCGGTTCGGAGCGGTGAAATAACCGCCTCAGAGGGAACCGGGGCACTCGCGGTAGGTTTTAGCGTGGTGTCGGCGGAAGACGTGGGCCGAGGATGTCAGTCCCGGTCTTTTCGTTTTTTAGGAGTCTGCGATGTCGGTAATTCCGACGGCATCGTGTAATCGAATTTTTCGCCAAAAAGGTCTTCAGTGAACTCCGCCCAGCGCCTGAGAGTGCGCTTATTGAAGCGAGCACAGGCGGCACAGGCCGAGACGTCGTGGTCTGGGCCAAGGCAAGGAAGGCAGTAAGAATGGAAATCCTTATGAGGTATTTGTTTACCACAAGACAAACAATTATTAACTTTTTCAGTAATTTCTGACATCGGCTGAGGCAAGAAAAGGTCCCCAACGGGGTACTTAGCTTTTTTGATGACTTCGGATCGAAGAATACAGGAGCTGACCGACCGGCACTTGCGAACTGCTTCTGCTTCGGGCACCGCGCGGCAAGAAAGACTGAAGAAGATGGCGTCGGCTGATGCTTATGTACTCCTGCCGCTCTGACGGAGAGAAATGCGACATCAGCCGACGTCGGACCCAGACTTTGGAATCCGGCCGACCGAGGGCTGCCTGAGGCAGGACAACCCATATGTTATGACTGCAGTTGCATTCTTGAAGGACATCTATTTATATGCACACCCCGAACAGACTCCAGCCTGACTAACAACAGGAAAAACAATAGTCCTCCTTAAGAGTGAACCTGCAAGATATCCTAAAAACTGTAGGTCAATAACTTAATTTCTGACGATGTATCAACTATACACTGGAAATGATGCCAACACAATTTATAGTCATTTAGAAGAAAACTTAATCATGGCAATAGAACAAAAGGGTAACAAAAGAAAGCCATATGGAGCAAAGGATCATTTGTTGCTAAAGTCATAACGAAGAATTTTAAAAAGGGAAAGAATCTAAGGATGGCATGGACAGACTACAAAAACGCATTTGACAACATCCCACATTACAGGATAAAAGATTGCTTACAAATGTATAAGATACATTCTACACTGATTGATTACATTATAGTGACCATGAAACAGTGGCAAACCACTTTGCACCTAAGCCATGATAAAGGACAAATTATTATTCCAGGGATAAAAATTCAAAGGGGGATATTCCAGGGGGACTCTGTCACCACTGCTCTTTTGTCTTGCCCTTAACCCATTAAGCTGTGTAATTCAGTGGTCCCCAGCTACTGGGCCATGGATCATCCAGTACAGTGACACACAGAAATTTTAGGCAGGGAGTGAAACAAAAAAGTTAATGTGTGCATGTAATTGTGAGAGTGTTTATGTTTCTGTCTGCGTGTGTGAGTGAATGCGTGCATGAGAGCAGAATGTATGTGTGTGTGAAAGCAGAACAGACTGTGTATGTGTGTATAAGGGGTCTACTTCAGATGATCGAACTTTCAAATGTTCGACTTTCATATGGCCATGACCATATGATCAAACATTAAAAAGTTCAAACATCTAATAAAAAAGTAAAACAGAAGAAAAACATTACCTGAACGTTTTTAGCAAGGGGGCAAGCCCCCCTGCACCCCCACACCTCCCTGCTATTTAAATATACCAACTCGAAAATGGCACTACAGTGCGGAAAACAGAAATCTTCCTATTCCGCGCTGTATGGAGATCTCCGTTAAGAACGTTCAAACTTTTAAAAGTTCAATCAAATGGTCTCAGCCATATGAAAGTCGAACTTTTGAAAGTTTGATCATATGAAGGGGACCCATGTATAACAGAGTACAGTGAGATCGATCAAGCTGTTATTTTACACCCACTAACCAGCACTTTTGTTGTTTAGAGAGTGTAAAATAAAAATAAACAAAACAGAAAAAAGTGTGTGTGTATGTTTCTGTCTGCATTTGTGAGTGGATGCACACATGAAAGTAGAGCAGACTGTGTACGTGTGTGTGTGTGTGTGTGTGTGTGTGTGTGTGTGTGTGTGTGTGTGTGTGTGTGTGTGTGTGTACTTCCGTGTGCGTGTGTCTGCGCATACGTGTGTGTATGTGAGAGTGTGTATATGCATGAGACACAAAGACAGAGAGGGTGAAGAGTGAAAGCAATCACTGGCAGCAGCAGCATCAACTAAGAGGTTTGCATTACCTCTTGACCAAACCTCTCAAACTCTCGCACAATAAATCTGGGCAGAGCCACATATAATAGGGACAGACTTTAAATATTGCTCTTATAAACTTAGAAAGTTGCTAGATTCAGAAAAAGATTTCCATTAGGTTTGCATACCTCTCAACCTCACGCACAATAAATCTGGACAGAGCCACAAATAATAGGGCCAGATTTTAAATATTGGTCTTATAAACTTAGAATATTGCTAGAATATGCACTGAAAACCCTGCTTCCATTTCCAACATCCTATCTTTGTGAAGTTGAGTTTTCTGCAATGACAGCAACCAAAATGAAATTATGGAGTAGACTGGTGTCATAGTCTCCCATCTCTTTGCAGGTAAACAAGCTCAGGACTCCCATTGACTCTGCATTATGTTGAGTTGTTTTTATTATGCACTTTATCATGCTTTATTTTTATGTGCACGCGATGGCTGGTCCTTGGAAAATTGTCTTACATGAAACCGGTCCTTGGTGAAAAAAGGTTGGAGACAACTGGTCTACAAGTGTAAACATTTCTCGTCTCCTTTTTGTGCATGATTTAAAACTATATAGTTCATCAGATGAGGACCCAAAGCAAGTGGTCAAAACTTTCTCAGATGATACAAGAATGTCATCTGGTCTTGATAAATGTACAAAAGCAACCTTTAAAACAGGAATCCTGCAGCACCAAGAAAAAAATCACTCTGTGAGAAGAATGTGATATAAACTAACTTAAGCAAGAGGAAGTCTACAAATATTGGGGAACTGATGAAGGATCAACATTAAAACATGTACAAATGCCAACAAGGAATTTATTATTTATTTTATTTATTTTACATTTGTTGACCGGGCTAGTCTAGCTGGACATGTATCCGTTTTCAGTAGAGGCCCAGGGAGAAAAGCTCCAATACAAGAAGTAAAAAAAAAATACTTTAACCACAAAATAAAAACAAAGATATGCATAAATAAGTACAAGAGTAGACTTATGTAAGAATTTAAAAAAATAAACTAGCAAAAAAAAACTAATTTACAAAAAACAACCAATTAAAATAAAAATTAGCAGGGGTGTACATACTAAAAATTAGATTAATAAAAATAGATAATCAAAACACTAGATTGGATAGCATGAAGGGGAGGAAAAAATTTTCTGGTAAAGTCAGTATCTAAGAAATAACTATAAAGAATTTAATATGTTGCTTAGAAGCTCAGTCAGAGGAGGGGGGTGGGGAGTAGGGATTTCAGTCGGGGTTCGCACAAGGACACAGCCACTGAGTTTTAAGATGTTCTTTGATATGTTTTTTGAAAAGAGACGTAGAGTTAAGGTTAGTTATTCCAGGAGGGAGTTGATTCCAGATTTTTCCAACAGTATTTGAGAATAAGGAGTCCCCAGCTTTATTGTAAGATTTAGTCAAGGCTACTAGGAGTTTTTTAGCAGAGCGTAGTGTGGCTAGCTTTTGATAAGGTGAAATCAGTTTAGTAAGGCTAGGGGTTTCATCAGGATAATAAAGGGTCTTATGAATGATGAGTAATTGTTGATAGAGTAAGTGGTTATTAAGCTCTAACCAATTTAGTTGCTTAAGGTTGAGACAGTGGTGCGTTCTGAAGGGAGTAGCAGTAATGAATCTAGTTATACTATTGTAACAGGTCGAGAGTTTGGTAAGGTTGGTTTTAGATAAGTTAGTATATATAGCAGAGGAATAGAAAAGGGTGGAGATCAAGTGGGTCTGGGCAATGGTTTTTCTAGCTGCTGGGGTAAGGAAGGGTTTAATTCTGTAGAGGATACCAATTTTTTTGTTAACTGATTTAATGGTGGTGTTAATATGGTCATCAAAATTAAGACGGTTATCAATAGTTACACCTAGTAGACGAGTGGTTATATCTGGGTTAATACAGGTAGCATTATTAGAGGAGATAGTGAAGAAAGGTGTAGGAGATTTAGGAGCAGGAGTAAAGAGAAGACGTTTTGTTTTTTTGGGGTTGAGAAGGAGAGAGTGTTCCATAAACCATTTTTCTACATTTTGGAAGACTGTTTGGGTGAGGGACTGGAGGGAGGAAACATTCTAAGCAGCACAGATTAAAGTCGAATCATCAGCATATTGAATGCAGCTGGCTTGAGGTATATTCAAGTGAAGGTCATTGATAAATAATGAAAAGAGAAGGGGGCCTAAGATTGAGCCTTGTGGAACCCCAATGTTTACTGGTAGTAAGGATGATAGGTTATTGTCCCAAATCACTGCTTGTTGCCTGTTTTGGAGATAACTCTTGAACCATTGATGTGCTTGTGTGCTAAGAGAATAGACATTTAGTTTGTCAAGAAGTGCATTATGGTTAACCATGTCAAAAGCTTTTGACAGGTCTAGGAATAGTGCTGAGGAGAAAAGATTATTGTTCCTATTATTATTTATGGAGTCAGAGAAGGAAAGAAGAGCAGTTGTAGTGCTGTGGGAAGGTCTGAAACCATGTTGACAGTCGGCTAGGAGTTTGTTTTGTAAAAGGTAGTTAAGGATTTGTTTGTGTATGCATCTTTCCATTATTTTAGCTAATGGGGAGAGTAAGGCAATAGGGCGAAAGTTAGAGAACTCAGTAGAGGAGCCCCCTTTATGTAGAGGAATAATATGAGATATTTTCCATAAGGTGGGGATTTTTCCTTCAGAGATAGTCCTGTTAATAAGTATGGATATGGGGTAGTCTATAGCTTCTGAAGCAATTTGTAGGTATTCTGATGGGAGTTGGTCAGCGGATGGGGTGCAAGGTTTAAGTTTCTTGAGAAGCTTATAAATAAGAGATGTAGCGACAGGTTGAATATGAAAGGAATTAGTTAAGGTTTTAGAGGTATTTGGTAAGGTAGCATTAGAAGTTGGTAATGAATTAGCTAGGGTTTGAATGGCTTCTGTAAAATACTTGTTGAAGGCTTCTGGGATCTGGGTGGAATTGTTGTTGTTAAAGCCTGAAGGGGTAGGAGTAGTTGAATGTCCTGGTTTCAGAAGTTTATTAATACCTGCCCAGAATTTTTGGGGGGTTTGTTGACTGTGCTGTTGAAGGTGAAGATAGTATTCCTTTTTGTCTGTAAGAGTATCTTTCTTAGTGGCATTTCTTAATTGTTTAAAGAGTAGGTGATCAGATGTATATTTGGTAGCTCTCCATTTAGCCCATATTTTATTCCTAAGGATCATTTTTTGCTTAGTTTGATTAGTTAGCCATGGTGCTGATTTGGATCTTATTCTAGTAGAGCGAATAGGAGCATGATAGTCAAGGATTTGTAGAAAGTTCGAGTTAAAGTAGGTCACTGCTTCATTAAGTTCAAGGTGAGTCAGTGGAGACCAGTCACATGCTTTCAGTTCAGTCAGGAACTTATCAGGGTTGAAGAATTTGTTTGAGCGGGATGTCTTAAGTTTATGGGTAGTTGGGATATGCAATTTTTGTCTAATGACATATGTGAGCGTATGGTCGCTAATATTATCAGGAAGAGTTCCTGGAGTGTACATACTAGGGTGGTTATTAATAAGGATCCAGTCAAGAGTTGTTTCTTTCTTATTAGGTTTATGGATTCTAGTTGGAGTGGTTATTAGCTGCGAGAACCCAAAGAGATTTATATGGTTAGTAGGGTGCTGGGATGAACAGGTTAACCAGTCAATGTTGAAGTCGCCAAGTATTATGGTTTCCTGGTGTAGTTGGTTTGAAATTAAGCTAAGTAAGTTTTCTAGTATATGAGTATTATTTCCAGGGGGAAGATACAAACAAATAAGATAGATTGATTTGTTGTTGTTAATATGAAGTTTGATAGATAATATTTCGGTTTTGGAGTCTAGTGATGGAAGTTCATTATAGAGGGTGACTTGGAGATTATATTTATAGATAATGGCTAAACCTCCACCTTTTTTCTTTTTACGGTCACATCTAAGTATGTTATAGCCAGGAGGGGTAATTTCCTGGTCTAGAGTAGAGGGCTTTAGCCAAGTTTCTGTAAGACATAGAATATCAAATGAGTGTAGGTCCAGAAGTGAATAGAGGAATATTCTAGAGGGCTAAAATTAATAATGAGGACAGCCCTGACATCTAGGAACAAAGTCAAAGCTATAAACAAATTTGCTCTTCTTGCTCGAACTTACAGTTTTGGGGCGATTACATACATACATACAAATATTTCAAGCACGGGCATTAATGCCCTTCTAGCTTGCCAATATACCAAAACACTTGTTCTCACAATGTGTCCAGGCTGTTCTTAAAAATATCTAAACTAGTAGTTTTAATGTAATTTGGTAGCCTGTTCCATGCATCAGCTGTTCTGTCAGAGAATCAGTCAGTACACTTCTCATTCCTACAGAATCTTCTACATAGGTTATCTGATGATTCTCTAGTACTTTTTGATAACCCCAAACATTCCCAGAGGTAGTTGTCTCTAAACGTCCTATACACCTGAATAAGATCTCCTCTTAGACATCTGTAAGAGACACTGTACAAGTTCAGATATTTCAGTCTTTCATAATAAAGAATAGTTGTGTAAAATCTTATCATAACCATAGATGTCCTTCTCTTCCATGTTACAGTATTCCAAACCCTTGGGTTTTCCTCTGTTGTTACCCTAACGTCCAGCCAGTATACAAAAGTTTCTAGTCACTGCAGGGTACATGGGACTTCTGACATTGGCTAAGGGAGCATGGGTCATAAAAGTGATGTCTGCACATACCAAACCTCAGAACTGAGCACCCCAGTCAGACCCCAGTCTCAGGATAACTGTATGAGTCCAGTGTCATCCAAAAAGGGACAGTTTAGTGGAAGAAGGGGGAAGGACAGAGGGAAGAAATACTGCAACAGAGAGAAGGACATCTATGGTTATGGTAAGATTTTACACAACTATTCTATGTCCTTCTATTCTCATGTTACAGTATTCCAAACTCTTTGGTGAGTGCCAAAGCTCAAAATGAAGAAGAGGATGGAGACTTGGAACTATTTTCTAGGAATCCATGAAGGATTGCCCTGGCAAATCTAGCCCTGGATTTATAAATGTGGTCCAATCTATAATGTTTGGTAATGGTGTGAACAGAGATCCATGTAGCTGCCTCCAAAATGGAGGCGGTTTCAAGTCCTTTAAAGAAAGCTCCAGAAGAAGCCACAGTACTAGTGCAGTGGGCTTTAACCTTGGATCCTAAAAGTTTTCCATGGTATGCATAGCAGAAGGAAATTGTCCTGAAAATCCAGGCAGAAATGGTCTGCTTACTCACTGCTTTCCCCAGAGCCCTGGGGTGAAAGGAGACAAACAATTGGCCTGATTTCCTGATAGACTTGGTCTTGCCAAGGTAAAACTTAAGCTGTCTGTGCACATCACGGGAATGTAAGACTCTACCACTGTCATTCTGAGGGTAAAGAAAGTGGGGAGGTGAATATTGGTTTAAGGATAACTCAATGACCACTTTGGGCATGAAGGAGGGGTTGGCCCTAAGAGTTGCTCTGTCCTTGTGGAAGGTGAGGTAAGGGGAAACATCCATGAGAGCCTGTGGCTCTGACACTCTTCTGGCTGATGTCAATGCTACCAGGAGTACTGTTTTCCAAGTGCAGTGTTTTACAGAAGTCTTAGAGACTGGTTCAAACGGAGCCACTGTGAGCTTCTCTAAAACATAGTTCAGGTCCCATGGAGGTGGGATGGGTTTCCTAGGGGGCCTGAGATGCAGCACTCCCTTTAGGAATAAGTTTGCAGGCAAGCAAGATGCCAAAGGGGAGGTCCAGAGACAGGCAAGCTTAAACAGCAGCAAGTTGGGTTTTAATAGAGGAGTACACCAACCCTGTCTGCAAGAGTTCACACAGGTATGACAGTACCAAGGGAACATCACCCTGAAAAGGGTCCAACTGTCTTTGTAGACACCATATGGAGAATACCTTCCACTTAGACAAATAAAATCTCCTACTGTTAAGTTTCCTGGCCTCCTGCATGACTGTGAGCATGTCCTCATTGTAAAGGTGCCTGTAAGAGATCAGAATTCTATCATCCACAAGGTAAGGTTCAGAGATTGTAGGTGTGGGTGGATTAGGGATCCCTTGTCCTGTGTGAGAAGGTACACTCTGTGAGGTAACTTGTGGTGATTGCCCCTGGGTAAATGCAGAATGAGGGTACCAGTGCTGTCTTGGCCAAAAGGGAGTCACCAGCAAGATTTTTGGTTTGTCTTGCTGTATTTTTAGTAGGGCTTTCTGAAGAAGTGGGAGGTGGGGGAGGTGCATACAGAAACATCATTACCTTCCAAGAGATTGAGAAGGCATCCGTTGCCCTTGCCAGGGGGTTGGGTAGCCTGGTGCAAAAGGATGGAAGTTGTCTGCTCAGAGGGAAGGCAAACAGATCTATCTGAGGTGTACCTATTTGTGAACTATGTCCAAGAACACGTCCCTGTGGAGCATCCATTCGTGGGATACTGATATGGACCTGCTCAAGGTGTCTGTCTGGGTGTTCTGAACTGAAGGGATATACACTGCCTGCAGAGTGACTCCATGTCATGTGGCAAGCTCCCGGACTTGGAAAGCTAGTCTGCAAAGCAAATAGGATTTTGTCCTCACCTGCTTGTTCACATACCACAGAACTGTAGTGTTATCTGTGAACAACTTTAGGGGGCTCTGCTTCGGTGTATGCTGGTAGGCCTTCAGGGCCAGAAAAATTGCTTTCATCTCCTTGATATTGATATGTTCCTGTCTGATTGGAGTCTGACCAAGTGCCCTGAACTCTTAGGGAGCCCATGGCTGCTCTCCATCCCAGATATGAGGCATCCATGTACATCTCTTTTACAGGCAAGAGAGCTTGTAATGGGAGTCCTGGGTCAAAGGTCACTTGACTCAATCACCAGACAATCTCCTTCCTGAGACATATGAGGAAGGGAATTTTGTACTCTAAGGGGTGTGAGTAGTGTGTCTATACAGACCACTGTAACTTCCTCATGTGGAGTCTTGCCAATGTCAGCATGGGGATAGTCAATGCCATATGACCCAGGAGTCTGAGGTACTTCCTAGCAGTTAAGGCTGTGATCTGAAGGACAGACAGGAGGTACTGCCTTAAGTGTTTCACCTCTTGAGATGGCAAAAAGGCCCTCATGACATCCATCCTTATCCTGTACCCCAGGAATATTTGGTCCTGAGAGGGGCTCAGGTTGGAGTTGGGGTAGTTTATCCTGAAACCCAGTGCTTGCAGGACTGGTATTACTGTGTGTAGATGGTGTTGCAGGGATTTTGAGCAGTCTGCCTGGATCAGTAGGTAAGGGAAGATTTGGACACCTTGAGACCTACAAAAGGAAATCACTAGTACCAGGCACTTGGTGAAGACCCTTGGTGTTGTAGAAAGTCCAAAGGGTAAGGCAGAGAACTGAAAATGTGATGAGCTCACTGAGAAGCGCAGAAATATCCTGTAATTGGGCCTTATGGGTATATGCAGGTAGGCATCCTTGATATCCATTGTGACTAGGAATCACTGAGGGAAAATCAAGGGGAAGAGTGAACATTCAAAAGGAAGGTATTTGCAGGAAAATTTGAAGTGGGATAGGTCTAGGACTGGTCTCCAAGGACCATCTTTTCTTGGCACTAGAAAGGGTCTTGAAAGGAAACCATTTCCCTCTTCTGTAAAAGGGACTGAATGAATTGTACCCTGGGCCATGAGACTCTCTATAATTGGTTGAAGAAGGAGCAGCTGTTCTTTCAGTGGCTGTGGAATGCACGTCAAGGAAGGGGTTGTGATCCAGGTCATAAAATAAACCTTTTCTATGACAGATAAGACCCACCTGTCTGAGGTGATGTTTTTCCAAACAGGTAGACAGTCAGAGTCTTAGGGAAAGTGGAATGGTTTCTTTTGGTTTGTTCATTAATAGCAGGTAGTCACAGACTGCCTGCCTTGTCCTGAAACTGAAGCTTCTGGGCCAGAGCCTGACTAGGCCTGGATGCAGTTTGTTGCTTCCTGGTGCTCTTTCGGCTCCTGGAAAGGGGTGGAGGGGCAGAAAGTTTCCTTATAAACTGAATTATTGAGGGGTAATTCCTGTGAAATTTGGGATAGAAGAAACAGGTGATTCAGCTCCTTCCCCTTCTGTTGCAGGGTTTTGAACATCTTAGCCAACTTTGTCCCAAAGAGGGAGAATTATCCAGAGCCACATCCAATAGTTTGGCTTTAATGTCATCAGGTAAGAGGTGTAACCTTAGCCAGGAATATCTTCTCAGGATTGAGGCAGATGCAGCAGATCTGGCAGAAGCTTCTGCTGCATCATAGCTACACCTAATGGAATGCCTAGTGACCTGAGAAGATAAGGATAAGAGGCTGGATATCTGTGCTTTGGCAGAAGAATCTAGGGACTCAGTCAGAAGCTCACTGGCTTAACCTAAAAGGGCTAGGGCATACTTTGACATATGAATTTGAAAGTTTACTGACCTGAATGCCACAGTAGCTAAGGTACAAACCTTTTTTTCCAAGGTGCTCCAAGGCCTTGCTGTCTTTGTCTGTAGGGGGACTGAGGTGGATGGAAGCAATTCTGAAGGTTTATCAGCAGAAACTGACAGAGTGCTAGGATCTGCTACAGGGCATTTAATAGGAAACTTGACCCCCTCTGGGACTTTGTAGAACTGGTCGGGCCTCCGTGGGGCAGGGGGCTGTGAATCAGGATTCACAGAGGCTGCATTAAAGGCATCCACAAATGCTGGCAAGACTAGGAGTACAGCTGAAGGAGCAGGGGAATCCACTTGGAGTTCATAGTATCTTTTCTGAACTTCAGACATCTCAGTGGAATCCCACTTAAAGTACTCCCTCATTATGGAAATGGTCTCCCCAAAGGTGAGATCCTCACTTGGAGAGTCTGTCTCAGCAGAATCTACTTCTAGAGAGGCATAACCCAGGGAGGATGGTAACTGGGAGACATAGGAGAGGGATTCCTCTAAAGAGGAATCAGAGGAATACTCAGCTTCAGGTTGACTAAAATCTGGAGCCTGAGGCCTTGGGCTAATTACACAGGGAGCCACTAGGAAGGATGAAGATGTAGCAGGCCTAAGAGCCATAAAAGCATTGAAAAGGCTCTGAGAAAAAGTCTGCCAGTCTGGCTAGCTCTCTACAGATGGAGAGACATGGACATGTTTTGATTTGTGCTTTTTTTCAGAAAAGGCCTAGACAGCATAGGGTCCAAGGTCGGCCTATGTACTGTAAGGTAATATCAGCAGAAGAGGAAGAAGCCATCTGGACGGCTGGTATGAGCCAAGGTTCCCCCTCACTGTCAGAAACTAATGTCTGCATTATCTCTGAGAATATGCCTTCTACTCTGGGTTCTGCAGCTTCCCCAACGGTACCCGCTATACCCCTATTGGCAGCGACCATTTCTCATGGCTAACGTCGGCCACAGTAGGGATGTCAGATGGAGGAGGTGCAGCAATGGATTCAGGCCTAATGATTTTGGCCTTTTTCTTAGGTAGCTCGACGGGCTGATCGGACAGCCCCTCCATAGTTAAAGCTAAGCACTTAAGGCACTGATTTTCAAGATAAATATTTAGGGCTTGCAGATGGCTGCATAAGGTTTTAGGGATGAAGGCCTGACAGATTGAACAGGACTTGTGGTCATGGTCTAGACAAAAAAGACAAAGCCCGTGGGCATCCTTAAGGGGCATCTGATGTCCTCAACTACACTTTCCCTTCCTGGATGACATGAACCCACACAGACATGAAGTGACCCAAAAGAACAAAAATGTCTCCAGTGGGGTACTTATGTTAGCAAAGATGCTCCGACATTGCAATGGCAGAACAGCTGACATTCGACTGGCGGCAGAGAAGTTCTGAGGTTTGGTACGTGCACACGTCACTTTTATGGCCCACGCTCCCTTAGCCAACGTCAGACATTCCACGTACCCTGCGGTGACTAGAAGCTTTTGTATACTGGCCGGATGTTCAGGTAGCAAGAGGGGAAAACCCAAGGGTTTCGAATACCACAACATGAGAATAAAAGGGTATCTTAAATTTTCACATCCATGGATGCTCTTGGTATATTTCCACTGTACTCTTCCCAGTTTACTTATGCCTGTTTTCTTATAGGGTTTCCATATTATTATTCCACATCCAAGTTTGGGTCTAATGTAACTAACAAAGAATGACTTCATCATTTTTGATATCCTAGACTTAATAAATCTTTTTATATAACCTACAGTTCTGTAACTATCCTTAACCAATTGGTTGATATGATCAGAAAAACTTGTATCTGAATCTACCCATATACCCAGGTACTTAAATGAATCTACAATTTTGATCACTGTGTGCTGTATTAAATATTCACCTTTTAATTTATGTCTCCAGAATCTTATATACTTAGTTTTTTATGTATGTATCAGCATATTATTCTCCTGTGCCCAAATGGTCAATTTAGTCAAGTTATTTTGCAGACATGCCTTATCTGTAACACATGTAATCAGTTTACCCAATTTCAGGTCGTCTTTCTATAGACTATAGAACACCTCAGATGACAAAGTTAGGTCTGAAAGATACAATCTAAACAAGTAAGGGCCTAGAACAGAGCCATGTGGGACACCCTGACTGTAACCACGGATTTCACCTGTCCAGTTGCTGTATGATACTTGCCATGTCCTATTTGTAAGCCCAGCAGATATCCATCTTATCAAGAGTACATCAATACCTAGTTGTACTAATTTATTGATCAGTGTTTTAAGCATGATCCTATCAAATGCTCAAGTTAAATCTATATAAATTACATCACAGCACAATTTTTCATTCGTAGTGATTATATCATTATAGAACATCATGTTACAGGTGGTAATATATCTATTTTCAACATATGCATGCTGATATATGGTTTAAAGTCCCAACCTATCCAGATCTGAAAACAACTAATCCAATATTACCTTCTCAATTATTTTTCCACAACATGAAAGTAGACTTAAGGGTCTATATGACTCTGGGTTTGTCCTACTACCCTGGGTTTGTCCTACTCCCTTTTCCCTTAAAGATAGGTTTAATAATCACATGTCTCCAGTCTTGAGGAATCTCCCCTTATTTATATGACATAGTGAATAATATGACTGGACCAAAAGGTATTGGATCAGTTGGACAGTAAAACAAGAAAAATGCTTCATGCTTATCAAATGATTTATAAGAATCAGTGTACAAAAAGATCATATATATTCCATATTCTGAAGGAGTTATGGGCCTCCTTGAAACTGCTTACATGTATACATCTGCAGTCATAGAACATTAGAACTGCATACATATCTGTTGAACTCACAAGATCTAAACATAGTGAAAGTTTTAAAACATGAGGAGAACAAGTGTAAGGTGTCTTCCTTGCTTAGTTTATCAGAAGAATATCAGTGTCAAGTGGGAATGGAAATCAAACCAGAAGTAGACAAAAATCAGGCAGCAACTAAATGTGCCAAAAAACAAAAGAAAGAATATAAGGTGAAGGACCAGTTAGCAAGGCAAGAAATATGGAAAATGCATAAAAAGAAGTTATGTACTCATCATAACGTTCCATATGAGTTGTTTATCTCGCCTTTATTCTCATTGATGGGTTCGGAGCCGATCCTCGGCTCCGACACGGCCGATAGCAAGATCAGGGTTTGCCAGTAGCTCGAGACCAAGCCCCTTATCCCATGATGCACTGCTGGAATTACCTCAGATCTTGTTTGCTGCATGTATATATACCCTATTAAGGGGAGCACTCCCTAAGAAGGAAGAAGAAGTATTGAACAACCAGGATGATACTAGCCTCTAGGTCAACTGTCAGCCAGGAGGGGGATAGAGGGAGGGACGTGAGAATAAAGGCGAGATAACTCACATGGAACGTTATGGTGAGTACATAACTTCTTTATGTGAAGTTGTTAAATTTCGCAGTTTATTCTCAATGATGGGTAGCGTCCCTAGCACCCGCAATTCTGGGTGGCTCACGGGAGTACATTTTTCAGGACCGTAGAACCAAAAGAAGGCCTGTCCCTAGAAGCCTTATCTACTTTGTAATGAGTGATAAAGGTATGAGGCTTAGACCAAGTGGCTGCAGCACAAATGTTGTCAACGGGCAATTTAGCTTGAAAGGCAGAAGATGGAGAAACGGCTCTGGTTGAATGGGCCTTTGCTTTGTGTGGCAAAGGTGTGTTAGCATTTGCATGAACAAATGAGATACAATCCGATAACCATTTTGAAAGGGTTGTTTTAGTGACTGGTCTACATTTTCTGGCCTCCAAAAAGGATAAAAAGAGTTGATCTGATTTTCTAATATCCTTAGTTCTATCAAGATAAAATCTGAGCTGTCTGTGTATGTCATGTTTGTGCAGCATGTATTCCAATTTGTTGGAATGGTTGGGAAAAAAAGTGGCAACTCAATGACCTGATTGATATTAGACTCAGAGCAGACTTTAGGCAAAAAGGAAGGGTTTGTTCTGAGAGATACTCTATCAGCATGGAAAATCATATAAGGAGGTCTGATAGATAATGCTTGAAGTTCTGACACTCTGCGGGCAGAAGTAAAGGCCACTAGAAAAACAGTTTTCCAGGACAAAAATTTGAGATCACAAGATGATGCTGGTTCGAAAGGGGGAAGAATTATTTGAGATGGCATAAAATTCAAATTCCTGGGAGAATAATAGATTTTTACAGGAGGTCTCATGTGAAAAACACCTTTGAGAAAAACCTTAGGTAACTTATGGGCCATAATATTTAACCCATCGAATCCAAGGTGGAAATTTGATATGGCGGCTAACTGAACCTGAACTGTGGCAGCTGCTGCTCCTTCCTTAAAAATCATTGTCAAAAACTCTAAAATGGACGACAAAGGAGCTCAGAAAGGGTCAATTTTATGTATACTGGCCCAAATGGAGAACCTTTTCCACTTACTGCAATATAGTTTTCTGGTGGATGGCTTATGAGAAGACAATAGAATTTGTCTGGTTTCATCTGAGAGTGAATGAAGCCTGGCTATTTGAGGAAGTGGATCAGCCAAGCAGTCAGCTTTAGAGACTGCAATGAAGGATGGAGGTCCCCTGACGGGTGTGTCAGAAGGTCTGGAACTGGGTCCAGGATCCATGGATCCTCCAGCAGATAATGGTGAAGAAAAAGGAACCAAATCTGTCGAGGCCAATGAAGGGCTATGAGGATAACAGACCTTCCCAGTGATTTTGCTTTCTGTAAAAACCTGGGTATCAATGGAATTGGTGGGAATGCATATAGGAGACCCTGAGGCCAATCATGTATGACTGCATCTCTCGGGGGATGTCCCGGAGGTGGTATTAGGGCAAAGTAGCTTCTGCATTTGGTATTGATGTGACTGGCAAAGAGGTCGCAGCAAGGCTGGCCCCATTTGTGGAAAATCAAGTCCGCAACGTGTTGGTTGAGAGACCACTGGTAAGGCAACAGGATTGCCCTGCTCAGCTTGTCAGCTATCACGTTGGATTTCCCAAGGATGTGCATTGTTAACAGAAAATGCTGAGATGACACAGCCCATTGCTATACCCTGAGAGCTTCTCAACAAAGGGGATAAGACTTGGTTCTGCCCTGTTTGTTCAAGTACCAGACCACTGACATGTTGTCTGTCTGAATTGCAATTGTCCCTAGAGGAAGAGAGTCCTGGAAGTACTGCAATGCCAGAAGTACTGCTCTCAACTCCAGAACATTGATATGCAGATGTGACTCTTGATCCGTCCATGTGCCATGGGCAGTCTTTTCCTGAAAATGCCCCCCCCCCCCACCACCCTATCAGGGAAGCGTCCGTGGTCACAGTGGCTACTGGGGGGGCACAAAGGGTCTTCCTATTGTGACATGAAGAGACATCAACCACCACTGAAGGTTGGTCTTGCAAGAATTTGTGATGAGAATCATATGATTCATTGGTAATTTCTGGTAAGACCATTGAGCGAACAGGAGCCATTGAAGAATTCGTATATGCATCCTTGCGAGTGGAATGGCTAGAATTGCTGCTGCCATCAAACCTAGTACCTTCAAGACCTCTGCGGCTGTAGCTCTGTTCTTTGACACCAATGAGTTGACGTGTTGGCGTAGCAGTGAGACTCTTTCGACTGGAAGACGTAGAGTGGTGATTGAGGTATCTAACTCTGCTCCTATAAAGATGGTATGCTGCGATGGTGACAAGACAGACTTTTCGAAGTTGACTGTAATGCCTAAGTGGTAACAGACTGTCAGAGTAGATTGTGTTGCCTGAATCAATTGATGCCTGGTGGTAGCAGTGAGGAGCCAATCGTCTAGATATGGAAACACCTGGAATCCTAGACACCTCAGGTGAGCCGTGACCAATGCCATGCATTTGGTGAACACTCTGGGGGCTGTAGTGAGACCAAAGGGCAGGGCTCGAAACTGGTAGTGACTGGCTCCCAGCCGGAAACGAAGGTGATCTCTGGAGCGTCTGTCCATCTTTATGTGGTAGTATGAGTTCTTGAGATCAATGGAGCACATCCAATCGCCTTTCCCTAAAAAGGGAAGAATAGCCTGAAGCGTGACCATTCGGAAATTCTCTTTTTTGACAAATTGGTTGAGTCTGCTGAGGTCCAAGATTGGTCTCCAGTCCCCTGTTTTCTTTGGAACCAAAAAGAATCTTGAGTAAGTTCTGAATCCAACTTGGTCTGCTGGGACTGGCTGGATGACACATTTCTTCTAGCAACTTGCGGACCTCTACAGTTGCTTGTTCCCTGAGACTGGGTGGAACATCCGGAATTCTGTTTACAGGAGTAGGAGGGGAAGAGAACAGTATAAAATACTCTCTGGAAATGATGCTTTGTACCCAGGTATCAGACGTTATGCTTAGCCAGGCTTCTGGGTACAAAGATAAGCGACCCCCGACTGCCTCCAGAGCCGAACAGCCGGGGCTCCTTTCAGGACCGCTGGTAGGGCTGACCAGAGAATTGGCCTCCGTCCCCCTGCTGCTGCGGACCCCCCCCCTGCCGGGTGGGTGGAGTCTTCCATTATAACCCCCTCCTCTGCCTCTAGAGGGGGTTTCTCCACGTGTGTCCTGAAAGGCTCCCTGTGCTTTTCGGAACCACATCTTAATGCCCTTAGGATCCTTGGGATAGGGCCAAGTAGGGGTAGAAAAATGGACTCCAACAGCAGATAGAGTCTTGCCATCCTGCTCACACCTGGTTAGAGTTTCCTTTACCTTGGGCCCAAACAGGGATGAGCCATCAAATGGGGTGTTGATAAAAGAAGACTTGGAAGGCTCCGCAAAGGAAGAGATGCATCCAGGCTTGTCTACTTAGAGCAATGCCTGAACTAGCGGCTCTACTCGAACCATCAGCTGCGTAAGATACGAGACGCATGGACGAGTTCACAATCAAGTTTAGGGTAGCCAGCTGTGTGTTAACTATGTCGGCAACCCCTGTAGCTACCGTACCCTGGCGAGTGTCTCCTAGCTCTTTCAGATGATCTCTTTGTAGTTTTGTAAAATGGGTTAAATAGTTTAGTGATTGAAGGGAAATGGTCGGTGAACTAAACATGCATTTCCCATATCTATCCATGATCCTAGAATCTCTGTTAGGAGGATGGATAGATGAGGATGTCTCAGACGTTTCCTTTTTGGTGGCTGCAGCCACCACCATGGCATCAACAGGCACTCCCTTAGTCAAAAAGGCTTTGTCTACTGGGGCAGAGATGAACTTATTTGGCTTCCGAAGGACAGGTTCCATGACCTCCGGAGACTCCCACGCCTTAAGAGAGATCAGCTCCATGAGCTCATCGTAAGGCGGAGACACCCAAGAAGTGGAAGGTTGAGACCCAAAAGCCTTCAAGAGTACTGACTCGTCTTCAGTTGGGCTTTTGGACTGCCAACCACCCCTCTGATTAAGGATCTCTAATATCTCCGCAAAGGAGATATCCTCAGAGGAGGATCTAGGGGACCCTTCTGACTCATCCAAGTCAGTGTCAGATGTCAAAGACTCCTGTGGGGAGTCCAAGTGCCTCCTCTTGCACAGTCTCTTCCTGGGTACCTCCTCAGTGGGGGGATCTGGGGAGGTCTCAGAAAATCAGGGGGAGCCCTGTGGGGCTACTTGAGGCTCAGGGTCTCTACGCTTGAGTGGACCGGTAGAAGCAGGAAGGGACACAGGCACTTGAGGGGAGGAGGAAGCCAAACCTGATGCTGATGATGTCTTTGGAGACAGGACTCTCCTCATGACATCGAACACACCATGGCTCCGACAAGAAGGGGTAGACGGATCCTAAGGGACCGTCCGATCCTCCCGCACCAAGGCCATGAGCTCAAAGCCCGAGTTAGGAGCCGAGCTCATCCGAGCCAAAGCCCCGAGAGGAAAAGTTGGCACCGACTATTCTCCCCGGACCCGACAGGAGAGTGTCGGCTCCTAGAGTCCCCGGTCGGTGCCGAGGACAGCCGAGTAGATAGAACCGATAACACTGGAGCAGGTCTTGGCTCCACAGGCTCAACAACCATCAGGTCAGGCTCCTTTGGCTCCAAAAGTCCAGTACGGCTCAGAGGAGAAGTAGTCAAGTCCGGGTTAATGGTCTTCGGCTCCGATGAAGGCGTCAGAGCCGACAACAATTTGGCAAAGCCTGGTGCCCGTAAAAGCTTCTGCACCAACTGGTCCATATCCATATCTGAGAGACTGACAGAAGACTTCCAGGAGTACACCGAGGGTGCTGATTGGAGCAGAGGAGATGAGGGAATTTCAGAAACTGGCTCCAAAACTGTGAGCTGGCTCTGAACAGAAGGGACACTCGGTTCCGAGGACAGTGGAACCAATGACCCTACACCCTCCACTTTTTTAGCCTTTTTCGATGATTTCAAGTCACCTAAAGACTTGAAAGACTTTGAGGATCTAGTAGCACCATCCTGGTCATTCAGTGCTTCAGAGAAAGGGTGCTGAAGTAAACCCCTATCCACTAATTTCCTCCTTCTCTCTAAAAGTACCCTGGAGGAGAAGAGTGACAGATACTACAAGAGTCTTGGAGGTGTAAAGCCCCCAGACAATAAACACACTGAACATGCCCATCAGTGACTGACATGTTTTGTCCAGAATCCGGACATTTTTTGAAGCCAGATTTAGGATGTGGTTCTCTTTCTCATCAGACATCTCTATTATCAATTTAAACAACTTTAAACAACTGAAACAACACACTCAAGAAATTATCTATCGAAGTACTCTTAAGAATGTGGTTAAATACAAGGCCAACACTATAGGAAAAAAAACAAGCCAACACAGGGCACTTATCTAAAACTAAATCTAAGTCTAAAACTATATATCTATATATATATATATATATATATATATATATATATATATATATATATATATATATATATATATATATACACTATCCTGTCAAGAAAGTCAAGAAAAAAAGTTATCTGGCTCGGACCAATTGAACAAGAAAGTCACTGTAAGCTGCCTGTCGGGTGCCAGGATCCGCCACATTATGCAAGCACTCAGGTCACTCCAAAGCAAGTACAAGTATGACTCCGTCATTGTCCATGCTGGTGTGAATGACCTCAGACGTACTGACGTCCTGCTCACCAGACTGAACAAGGAGAAGTTCACTGTAAGCTGCCTGTCGGGTGCCAGGATCGCAATATAAAGGATATATAAATATAAAGGATTGTATAACGCACGCACTCAGGTCACTCCAAAGCAAGTACAAGTATGACTCCGTCATTGTCCATGCTGGTGTGAATGACCTGAGACGTACCTCCCTGTACTACATGAAAAGAGACATAGAGGAGCTCTCTGACCATGTAGCCCAGGCTGGTATGACCCTGATCTTGAGTAGCATCTTGCCCTCACCAAGAATGATGCCACAGTATAAAGACAAAATGATCAGTTTCAACAATTGGCTAAAGTATTGGTGTCATTCAAAGGGGATCCAGTGTCTGTCTGCCTGGGATGACATGCTTGACAAGCCAAGTTGCTTCGCTAGGGACGGCTTGCACCTGTCACCCTTAGGCTTTCGTATACTGGCCAAGGCTCTTGCCACCACTATAGTGCCTTTTTTAGGCAAGGCTCAAAGGACAAACCCACCTCCATAGACAACCCAAGGATAAAAAAACTAAAGGTAATGCTACTCAATGCCAGAAGTCTAAACCTCAAGATGCACGCAATCGTGGCTCTCCTCAGTATGGAGAAAATCGATGTCTGTGCAGTAACAGAAACCTGGTTCAAGGCTCCTGAGAGCACCCCAGCACTACCAGGTTATAACTCATACCATGCGTTTCGGCCCCAAAACTCGGACCAAAGCACAAAAGGAGGGGGAGTATCTATATTCATCAAAGATACCTACACCTCCAGGTTAGTGGCACTGCACGAAGCATCGGAAACCATCTATGTGCAACTAACAGCAGGCAAAACTGCCTTTCAGTTTGTAGCCTGCTACAGAACACCCTCCCTATTACAGGAACCCCACTTGGCATTCCTGAGAACACTGGAGAATATGAAGGTCTCTCCAAACACTATGTTATTGGGTGACTTCAACTACCCAAGCACTGACTGGGAAAACTACTCAAGCCCAAACACCCTCGCCTAATGGTTCCTTGAATTTATAATCTCTAACACAATGGAACAACTGGTCACCACTCCCACAAGGGGGAACAACATATTGGACCTGGTCATCACTAACATGGGGAGTCTATGCTCCACACCAGAGGTAAACCCCTCATTGGTAAGATCAGACCATAAACAAATTTCCCTGGACATCCATATCCCGTCCCCACCCCCAGCCAAGGAAATCACTGTAAAGAATTTCTCAAAAGCCAACTTTGCACTTCTCAAGACTGAGGTGGAATCCTTCAAAGCCCCTGGGCCAGAGGATAATACAGCCCAATCCACAGAATCCTTTACAAATGCATTCTATGAGCACCTGCAGGAATGCATGGATCGTGCCATCCCAAATAAAACCAAGACTCACTCCTCCAAAAACAGGAGACCGGTCTGGTGGACCCCGGCCATAAATAAGATATACAACAGAAGGAGGAAACTACTACATGATAGAGCAAAATCCCAAAAAGGGAAGGCATCTCTGATCAGTATTAGCAAGAAACTTCGATCCCTCATAAAATCATCAAAGGCCAGCTTCGAAAGAAAAATTGCCCTAGACACTAAAGATAATCACAAGGCCTTCTTTAGTTATGTCAGGAACATGGGCAGAAACACCCAGATATGCTCTGAATTGTTGCATAACGGTACAAAATATACCAAACCTACAGACAAAGCCAACATCCTGGCAGACAGATTCAGCGCAGACCTCTCCCCCCCTTCCCCCCTAAAGGAGCAAATGCCTATCCCAACTGAATGTAACCTCCCTGACATCACAGATGCACAGGTGAAAGCTGCCCTCTCCGAAGCAAAAAACACAGCATCTATGGGACCGGACGGTGTCCCAGGCTGTGTCTTACACGAGGTCCAAGAAGAACTGAACCCTCACAATAAGTCACTGTTCAAACTTAGCCTTACTACAGGATATGTACCCAAAGAATGGCTTACAGCTACAGTGGTCCCACTCCACAAAGGTGGTGCCACAACGGACCCCGGAAACTATCGCCCCATAAGCCTGACTAGTCTGGTCTATAAAGCTATGGAGTGTATTATCATGGAACTCATAAACAAAGACATTGGGTGCCTCCAGACACTGGACCCTACCCAATTCGGCTTTGTTAAGGGCAGATCTTGCCTCTAAAACCTAGTTGATTTCTTTGAAACAGTTACCAAAGCCATAGATGAGGGTAAGGTAGTCCACACAGCCTACCTGGACCTCGCAAAAGCCTTCGACACAATACCCCACTCGGGCATCATAAATAAGCTTACCAGCTTAAATATCAACCCTTATATCACAGGATGGGTTGCAAACTGGCTCAGAGATAGAACCCACATGGTCAGAATTTCAGGTACCATGTCTGAATCCGAACCAGTTACAAGTGGTGTCCCACAGGGCTCAGTTCTGGGACCTCTCGTTCGGTATATACTTCTCTGAGGTTCAGGCTAACACGGGGGGATTATGGCTGACAAAGTTCACAGATGACTGCAAACTGGGGGCCATAATCGAATCTCCTGCTGACACAAGCATCCTCCAAAAGGGTCTCAGAGACGGATGCTTGATGCCAGAGCCACGGCCTCACGCTAAATGCTAAAAAGTGCATAGTCATCCCCTTTGGGAAAAACAAGGTGCCCACAAATTACCACATAGGTGGTAATCCATTAAGTACGGAAGAAGTAATTAGAGATTTGGGGAAATATGTAGATAGTAATCACTCCTTTGATAATCACATTGCCAAAGTGGTTAGAAAGACCTTCTATATAGCCCACCTTATCACGAAAGGGTTCGCATCTAGATCAAGAGAGGTCATTGTGCCCCTCTACTCATCACTCATCAGGCCCATTATTGAATACAATGCCCCTTTTGGGATGTACCTTACCCGACACCTGCAGCAACTGGAGAGACCCCAAAAGTACCTCACCAAGAGGATCATGGGCTACAAACAGATGTCCTATGCAGTTCAACTAAAGAAACTCCAGCTCTACTCAGTTGCTTACCGCCGACTCAGAGGCGATCTATGCCTGACGTACAAAGCCATGTCAAACCCAGAATTAATGGACATGCTCCACCTCAGAAAATCCAAGTCCCTTAGAGCTACACGCTCCAGGGACCTAAACCTCAGCACAAAAATAAATAGGACATGCTGGAGGGACAGATTCATTTCCCAGAGGCTCCCCTCACTCTGGAATAGAATCCCAATTCATGTTAGACATAGCCCCTCGCTGACCCTCTTCAAGCGAAATCTGGACGCGTGGATGGGAAATCGCAAATTCACCCCTGGGATCTCTTCTGTGTCCCTGCTAGACAGAGGCACAGTAAACTAATCTTAAAAGGGTACCTTCTGTGACCTACTTTACAGAGGCACAGTAGGCGAATCTAATAGGGAGGCGGAAGCCAAATACACTCTGGCTAGGCTTATAAATGCCCTAGGGCAGATAGCCTAGTATCTACCTATGAACCTATGGAACACGGAGATCGGTGCCGTGGCAAACTAGATCTGAGGTAATTCCAGCAGTGCATCATGGGATAAGGGGCTTGGTCTCGAGCTACTGGCAAACCTTGAGCTTTGCTATCAGCAGTGTCTGAACAGAAGTTCGGCTCTGAACCCATCAGTGAGAATAAACGGCGAGATTTAACAACTTCACATATATAGCTGTAAGTACAGAAAACTCCCAGAACAATCTCATGCTGATCAGGCTCTGATGCAGGAATGGTTAAGGAGAGGTAATTTAAACCAAAAAGACGAAAGGTTTAGCTTGCCAGCATGGGATAGTAGACTATGTACACATTGGTTTACAAAGTCCATTGAACATGTTGGCAAAACAGACAAATGCAGGTTTTGTAAAACAGAATTGGAAACAGTCACACATCTTGTTGCAGGATGTATTAGACTAACGGCAGGAGGCCTATATACTGAAAGGCATAATAATATGGCAAGGCTGTTGCATTGGGGATTGTGCAAACATTACAATATTGAAGTAGCTGAGAAGCATTGGAAACATCAGGCACAAAGCATTATAAAAAATGATGAAGTTTATTTCACATGGGATCAGACATTACCAACAGTCCAAAAAATAGATGTAAGAAAACCAGATATAGTAGTCCATGAAAAGAAAACAAAAATAGCATTGATCATTGAAATTGCTACACCCAGTGATTATAGTATCTTACATACAGACAGACACAAAGTCATAAAATACCAGAATTTGCAGGCAGAAACAAGGACAATGTCAAGGTAGGATACCCAGACAGTTCCAACAGTAGTAGGAGCAATGGGTCTCATAAAAAATAATTTACAGCAGTATTTATATATGTGACCAATACATGTAACACCATATGATTTGCAGAAAGAATCAGTTGTGGGTACGTAGTGGGTGCTGCGAACAGCACTTTTGACTTACAAAGATTGAAACAATACTTATTTCATGAACTTTACTCATACTTTTACTTATGAATGGGGTCCATTCCTGTCATGGTATTAGAAACCAAAAAGACTTGGAGAAATTAAAAAAAAAAAAGATAAGACATTGGAAACATGAACTGCAAAAGATTGTTGAAAATTATGAAAATTATTATATATGATCACTCCATACCAGCAGCTAAGAAGGTAAAAGCAAACAGACCAGATACTGTAGTTCAAGAGAAAAAGACAGAAATATTTTTGTTTATTGAAATTGTTATATCCAGTGACCATAGCATCTTACAAAAATGAATGCTTAGAAAGACAAATCTGCAAGATATCAGGACTTGCACGGAGAAACTAGAGCAATGAGGAATAATGATACACAGATAGTTCTGGTTGCAGTAGGAGCAACAAGGCTAAAATATCCAAACATATCTAAATATGTTAGTGACAAAACTAACCCCTTATGAACAGCAAAAATGGGCAGTTCTGGGTACACTGCGGATGTTGAGAAGAGCACTCATATCAAATGTCAAAAATTGAAGCAAAACTGATTTCATGAACTTTAATTATACCCTGACTTAGCAATGGGATCCATTCCCATTATGTAAAATTCTAAGCATTTGGAAAAATAAACCATGGCAGTCGCACAGCAACAGCACCAGAAACCAAGCAACAGTTTTAAAAGCAGTTAACAAACTTTGCATTGCCACATGCAGCAGTCACATGGAAACAGCACTGGAAACCTAGTAAGTCTTTAAAGGTTGTTAATACTGTTTGGACTGCCATGTAAACAGCAGTCAGAAGAACAGTAAAATCAATCAAAAGATTTAAAAGTTTTTACACAATGTCCAGTGTCAGACAACCTTTTTTTAAAGGGATAGCATCACACAGCGGCAGCTAAAAGCACTCATGTATGTACAAACTAGTTTAATCAGTGAAAGCTAAGAGCGCTTCAGGAAGAAATACAGCGTCTCCTATCACTCCCACAAAAGTGCAACCTAACTGACACAATTCTACAGTTTAACTAAGTAAAAATCAATACATGGTACCTAAATTAGTAGCTTGTTTCATAATCAAAAGGTAAGTTAAAATGAGAATTGAAAATGCTGGCAAAAAACTTTTCATTACCTAATCTGCTGGACCACAAGGTTATGTACATGGCCACAGGAGTGACTAAAAAGGATAAACCTTAACACAATGGTGAAATGAATGCTTACAGTACATATATGCATATACTGTTAGACATGGTCCTGTTGCAGTTTAAAAAGGATACAAGTAAACTGTACAATGACATGGACAGACTGGACAGAGTGGATGGACATTATGCTATTTTTTTTCTTTGCTTACTTATTTAATTATAAATTTGTGAGCAATCTTCAGATGACACTTTAGCTTTTCAGCAAAAGAGTTAGCAAGTGGCAGTTCACTTGCTGGATACTTACACAAAATTGTTATCAAATGACAACAAATTGGTTAATTTAGAGGATAAGGCATGGAAAAGATTTTTTTGAGGTAAGTGGGATACTTCATTATGTGGAATATATGCAACAGAAAAAAATAACATGGCTGGATATATATATATATATATATATATATATATATATATATATATATATATATATATATATACATATATATATATATATATATATATGCATATATACCTTCAGTCAGTCATAGATAAGATTATAAAGTGGTCTGTCTTGTCTAATGATATTGTAGCCAGTTGGGAAAACTTCTGAGTTAGCTATGTTTTTATTTAGCCAGCTTTTTGTTAAAGCAACTAAGTCTGGGGAGTAGTATGCTATTGTGGCCTGGAGTTCAGGTATTTTATTTTTGATACGTCTAATATTGATATTTTGCATTAAAAGATGGTTGGTTTTGCTGCAGTTATTGATTTGCCCAGGGATGAAGATAGTGGGGGTGTTATGTTCTGACATATGTGTTGGAGCAGTTTGTGTTGGACAGGACGGATTTGGGCCTGGGTTGGGGTGGATGGCCCCACTTATGGTGAGCCTGGTGTTAAAATGGTGATACAGATGTTGGAGTTTGGTGATGAGTGTGAGAAAGTATTGTGTTTTTTGGAGTAAGAATGAGAGCATATGTGTTTAGTTCTAAATTGGTCTGTTATGTAGTTCTTGAACAAATGTGGGCAGACATTATTATAATGTGTGGTGTCTGTATATGAGAATGCATAATATAGTGTTGTCCTACTAAATTTGGGGATATTGCTAGAGTGATAACTTGTGGAGTTATAAAGAATTATGAGAAGACAGACTAGACTTAGTTGTGTGATAGTCGTGGTTATAAAGTTTAAGTTGGTACTAGTGGAGGCATGGATAGGAATTATAGGGTTGCACTATATGTGGATGGGTAAGAAGTGTGGAGTGATGTAATAATGCCTAGCGGGAATGAGAGCGGTTGGGAGTATTCTGTGGTGGAGCAAGAGTGCTTTCTATATTCCCACTACTATACTTATGTATTTTAGTGCGCAGTTATATATTAGTTATTCAACTAGTTTTTTGTAACCTTGTATTTTTCTTGTTACTGTATTTACCTTGTATTATTTTCTGCTTCTTATTTACTTTGTGTAACTTTAATACATATTTATTAGTGGTAAATCTTTATAATACTTTATCTATTATGTTTTACTTTTGGAGCTTTTCTCCCCAGGTCTCCGATGAAAAAGGGCTTTCAGGCCAGCCGGACTTTATCCGGTAACAAATGTAAATAAATAAATACAGAATCTGGCCAGAGGAATTAGGGGAATGGAAACTGCCATCGACTCCAGAAGTGGTAAGACCAACCTCGCTCGAGATATTTGAAGGGAGAGTGGTTGTAAGGCCTGATTCTGTAATGCAGACAACCTGGTCTGTGGTAGTTTTGCTATTTGAGAAGTAGTGTCTAAGTGTGCACCTATAAACTCTAGGCTTTCTGCTGGGCAGAGTTGAGAATTGTCATAATTCACTGTAATCCTTAGTCTGGAGCATAAATGAGGAAGCTAATCCCTGGCCAGGTCTAGAAGATGCCTGGTAGGAGCGATGAGAGACCAGCCGTCCAGACAGGGGAACACTTAGAACCTTAGCAGTCTGAAATGAGCTGCAACCACTGCCACACATTTGGTGAAAACCTGGGGGCTGTAGTGAGCCCAAAGGGCAGGGTCCTGAATTAGAAATGACCAACTCCCAGCCGGAAGTGAAGAAACTTCCTGGATCACCTGTCGACTTTGATATGATAGTACGCATCCTGAAGGTCTATCAGGCACATCCAATCGTCTTTCCATAGCAGACAGAAAATGGTCTAGACTGTGACCATTCAGAAAGTACAGTTGTGTACACCTACCATAAATGTAGATGTTTGAGTGTCTTCACTGTTGCAGTCATGACTGTAGGGTTCTCCCCTGCCGGCAGGCAGCCCTCGGTCGGCCAGAATCCCAAAGTCTGGGTCCGGCGTCGGCTGTTCAATCATGCTCCCTGACGTCAGAGTGCCAGGAGTACAAAGCTGACAGCAGACGCCATCTTCTCCAGTTTTTCTTGCCCCAGATGTCAGGAGTCCCAAAATGAAAAAGGTCCCATAACCTTTGCAAATACACCTCAGAAGAATGGTGAAAAAGGAACTACACAAAAGTAAACATAAGAGGGACAGGAGGGAGGAATTAGACTGCAACAGTGAAGACACTCTAACATCTACATTTATGGTAGGTGTACACAACTGTACTATGTTCATCGTGTTTCACTGTTGCAGTCATGACTGTAGGGTAGAATCCCAAAGCTGAAAGAAAGGGAGGTGGTCATAAAGAAGAAGGGGTGGCTAGAAGGCCCTGCAAGACTGCAGAGGCAAAGCCTGCCCTAGACTTAGAGTAGAGAGGTAGATTGTAGTGCTTAGAGAAAGTATGCAATGAACTCCAAGTTGCAGCTTCCAAAATGTCTTTGGTAGGAACTCCCCTGAGGAAGGCCGCAGAAGTGACAGCCGCTCTGGTGGAATGAGTCCGTATACTCCCTGGGATTTGCTTTCCATGGTGTGAATAACAAAATCTGATTCCATGAGCAATCCATTTAGAAATGGTCTGTTTTGAAATGGCTTTACCTTGGGAACTTGAAGCATAAGAAACAAACAATTGTTCTGATTTTCTGATGTCCTTGGTTCTGTCCAGGTAAAAACGTAGTTGTCTGTGTACATCCAAGGATCCTTTCCCCTTTATTTTTAGGAGTGGGGAAAAAGGTTGGCAAGTGGATAGTTTGATTTAAAGCCACTTTGGAAACCACCTTAGGCATGAAGGTAGGATTAGTCCTCAAAGATACCCTGTCTTGATGAAAAATAATATAAGGTTCCACAGCCATAAGAGCTTGTAACTCTGAAACTCTCCTGGCAGAGGTTAGGGCTAACAAGATAGCTGTCTTCCAAGATAAAAACTTGAGGTCAGAAGAGGCAGCAGGCTCAAAAGGAGGCAAGGTTAGTTTTTCCAAAACATAGTTGAGATCCCAAGCAGGAATGGGAGGAGATCTAGGAGGTCTTAAGTTCTTAGCTCCTCTGAGAAACTGTCTCATGAGCTGGTGGGAAAAGATGAGAGGGTCTGTATTATAATGAGCAGAAATAGCAGAGGCATGTATCTTAATGGAAGAGAAAGAGACCCTCATGTAAGAGATCTGTCAAGTAAAGTAAAATTAAGGTAATGTTAAGAAGAAGAGGATTAGAATCCTGAGCCTGCATCCAGAAACAAAATCTTTTCCATTTTCCTGCATAAGATTTTCTAGTGCTAGGACGTCTGGCTTCTAAAATGACATCCATAACCTGCTTGGGTAGGAAAGAAGAAATCAAAGGCCCTGGATTAACCAGGCCACCAGGCTGAGAGTTCTGACATGAGAGTGTAGAACCTGACCCTGATGTTGAGACAGAAGGTTCAGAGACTGAGGTAAAACCCAAGGGGGCTCCAGACATAGGTTTTTTAGAATTGGATACCAAAACTGCCGAGGCCAATTTGGGGCCAGCAAGATTATCAATCTTGGGCTTGTCCTGTTTTATCTTCAATAAGACCCGTGGAAGAAGAGGAAGAGGCGGAAAGGCATATCCCGAGAGGTTCCTCCAACTGAATGACAGGGCATCCACTTTCCAAGCTTCTCTGCGGAAAGACCTGGTGCAAAAATTCTGTAGTTGATGATTGAGATGGGATGCAAAGAGGTCTATGTGAGGACATCCCCAGACTGCTGTTATCATCCTGAATATTTTGGTGTCCAACATCCACTCATGTGGATCCGAAAGGTTTCTGCTCAGACTGTCTGCCAGGAAGTTTTGTTTCCCTGGTAGCAACTGAGCTTGAAGATCCAGATTGCAAGCTAGAGCTGTGTTCCATAGATCCATGGCTAGTCTGCAAAAGGGGTAGGAATGAGATCCCCCTTGCTTGTTTATGTACCACATAACTGTGGTGTTGTCTGTCCATATTAGTAGTTGTCCAGGTTGTAAAAGATTCCTGAAGGCCAATAGAGCTTTCTGAACGGCTAACATTTCCTTTAAATTGATATGCAGGTGCTTCTGATCCTTTGTCCAAAGGCCCTGCAGACAGTTGCCCTGATGCTAAATCTAGGTGGCTGTACGTGTAAGAAATCTTTAACTGTTTGCATGGATTTCGCCTTATCCTCCATCTTTTTAATCACCTCTTCAGCTTTTGATCCAAACAAAACATTATGCTGAACAGGAGCATCCAATAATTTAGCCTTTACTTGTTCAGGCAAATTTTGTTCCTTTAGCCATGCATGCCTTCTAATGACTGTAACGGAGGCCGCAGCCCTACAAGAAGCCTCCAAGGCATCAAATCCACAGTGTAAACCATGCTTCCCAACTTGTTCAGTGGCATGCAATAAGTCATGTAATTCCTTATCATCTGCACAGGCAGAAATGGAAGTAAGCTTTTGTTTTTTTTAAAACAGACAAGAGAAATTGCTGGTATTTCAGCATATGAAACTGACAGTTTACAGCCCTAATGGACAAAGTAGCAGAAGTGTACACCTTTTTGCCCCATCTTTCTAAGGATCGAGAATCCTTTTCAGTAGGAATGGGATTTTTGGCAGAAACGGCCTTAACTCCCTTAGGACCCTGAGAAATGGGGTCAGGGTCAGCAGAAGGGTTCTTGTATAAAAACTGGTGGGAATCAGGAACCCTGTAATATCTATCAGGCTTAACAGGAGCAGGAGGAAAAGAGTCAGGGGTTAAGTTAGCCTCCGAAAAGGCATCATCCACAATATCCAAAACAGGAGGAATAGCCAGGGGTCTATGTTGGGGAAGAAGAAGAAAATCCCTCAGTCTTTTCTTAGATTCCGAATACTCCTGTCCTTCCCAGTGGAAATGTTCCCTCATTTCATGCAAAGTTTCCCCAAAAGAGAAATCCTCAGGGGAGAAGCTGAAGGAATGGATTCCTCAGCATCAGAATCCTCATAAGGAGGAAAGAATATTCCTGGTCAGAAGAAGAAAAGTACAGTTTTGTACCTACCATAAATGTAGATGTTCAAGATCCACATTGCTGCAGTCCTCGGCCTGAATAAGGCGCATTAGTCTGACGCCAGGACGTGGGTACCCAGATGTCAGAAGACCCTAAAAGATAAGAAAACACCACACACTCCTGCACCAAATATATACAATATATACAAATTTACAAGAGTATAACCTCACCCACACAACCACCCCTAAACACAGTGCAGCAATGTGGATCTTCGAACATCTACATTTATGGTAGGTACAAAACTGTACTATGTTCTTCATACCACATTGCTGCAGTCCTAATCCCAAAGCAGAGGTAAGGGAGGCTGGCAAATCATAAGGAAGCAGGAGCTGACAACATGCCCTGCAAAATAGCCGTGGCAAAACCAGCCCTAGATTTAGAGTAGAGAGGAAGGTGGTAATGCTTAGAGAAAGTATGCACTGAACTCCAAGTAGCTGCCTCCAAAATATCCTTAGTTGCCACCCCCCTTAGAAATGCTGTTGAAGTGGCAGTAGCCCTAGTGGAATGTGTACATCTAAAGTGTGCAAAATCTTTTCCCCCTTATTTTGGGGATCTGCATAAAAGGTAGGCAAATGAATAGTTTGGTTTAAAGCCACACTAGAAACCACTTTAGGCATAAAGGAAGGATTTTATGAAAAATCAGGGAAGGCTCAAGGCCTGCAATTCAGACACCCTTCTTGCAGATGTAATGGCTAACAAAAAGCAGTCTTCCATGACAAATATTTCAATTCAGCAGTAGCTGCAGGCTCAAAAGGTTGTAGAGTGAGTTTCTCCAACACAAAATTTAGGTCCCAAGCAGGAGTAGGAGCTCGGGGTCTTATATTCTTTGCCCTCTAAGAAATTGCTTGAACAAAGGATGAGAAAACAATGGTGGGTCACAATCATAGTGAGCTGAAATTGCTGCAGCATGAATCTTAATGGAAGAGAAAGACAAACCTTTGTCCAATAACTCAGTAAGATATTGAAGAGCCACACTCAAATTTGGCTCAGAAACATCCAAATCCTTTGCTGCGCACCAAAATAAAAATCTCTTCCATTTTCCTTACTAGGTCTTCTGGCTTCCATAATCACATTCAAAACTTGTTGAGGAAGCTGAGACCTGCTATGGTTCTTAGATGAAGAATCAAGGTAAGGGCCATGGGGAGCTTCTTACCAGACTCCTCAGCAATGGGTACCAGTGCTGCCGAGGCCAATCTGGGCTATTAAAATCATCCGTGGCTTGTCTTGTCTGACCTTTAGAAGTACCTTTAGGAGTAGAGGCAGAGGTGGAAATGTATACTCATGAAGATTTTTCCAACTGAAAGAAAGAGCATCCACTTTCCAGGCTGTGTGATGAAACCAAAACTTTGGCAGCTGGTGGTTTAGTGGAGAAGCGAACAGATCTATGTCTGGAGTTCCCCATGACTGTCAATGTCTGAAATACATGAAGATCCAGTTTGGATCCATGATTTGCCTGCTTAACACATCTGCTAAGGAGTTCTGTGCTCTGGCAGAAACCTTGAAGATTCAGCTTCTCCAAAATCATTGCTTGCCTGCATAGAGGATAAGAATGTGTTCCCCTTGTTTGTTGATGTACCACATGACAGTTGTGTTGTCTGTTAGAATCAACACCTGCCCTGGAAGAAGTAAAAAACTGGACTGCTAACATCTCCTTCATGTTGATATGTAGATGCTGCAGTCTGGCAGGCCACTTGTCTTGTATCCACTTTCCATTCAGATGAGCTCCCCAAGCTGTGTCTGAGGCATCTGTCGTTAGAATCTGACTCGGCCTCTGGCGGGTCACAAGAGTCCCTGTTTTGGTGACATTCTGAGCCCACCCACACAAAAATTCCTTTTGAATGCAAGGTATTATTTGAATGACAGTGTCCAAATCCTGGCAGTGCTGTCCATACATTTTGAGATACCATTGTAGCTTCCTCATATGCAGTTTTGGCATTGGAAGTACCAGAATACAAGATGCCATGGACTGTCCTTGCAGTCAGCCGGACTGATGAGATAGTTGATGGAAGTAAAGAAAGATTCTTTTTTTGTTTGTCCGAAAGGCAAGGCCTTCATTGCTGTATTCAGTCTATGTCTTGAGAGGGTACTAGACTGGACTTTATTTCTCACACAGAATACCTAGGCATCTTTAGCACTGCTATCACATATTCCAAATGCTGAAGAAGCACGTCCCTTTGAGCCGAGCCAGATCAGGCAAATCGTCAAATAAGGGATAGATTTGTATTCCTTTTAGCCTGAAAGCTATCACTGGAGCCAGAAAAAGGGCAATGCAGAGAACTGATAATGAGAATTCTAGCTCGAAAACGCAGATACTTCCTGCAAAAATTAGTCTGGAACATGACATGGAAGGTTTGCTTCCTTGAGATCCAAAGTTACCATCCAGTGATCCAGCAGAGATAAAAGCTGTTGTAGCGTCAACATTTTGAACTTGGATGTCCAGATAAGCGAGGATAGACAGATCCAAATTGGTCCCACGTGTTCCCCTTTTTTTTGGTGCAAAGGAACAGGCGGGAAAAAAATCTAGGCCCCTTTCTGCTTTAGGAACCTGACTGGCCCCCCCCTAGACAGAGCAAATTTGCTTTTTGCTTGTTCCTTTGTTGACAGAAACATGAACTAAATCTGCAACTCTTTAGTGAAATCAAATCTTCTGCCATCTTAAGCATACTGAGGAAACAGAAGCCTGATCAGAGGAATCATAATAAACATCCTACCTTGGCCTTTTATCTGGAGGGGGATCTGAACCCCCAATCATAGTAAGTAAATCCTCCGCCATCCTGACTAACTGTTTCTGTGACTTGGGAGCCAGTTCAGAAGAGGCCTGTGTTGCAGTCTTTGATTTAGAAGGAGTCTTTGCCTTTGTCTTTGGCTTTGCCTTTATTAGAAGCTGAGTAGGCCTGAAAACCCCTTCGGAAGCCGGTACCTGCACAGCGGCTCCGGACCCATCCGAAGGAGTATTGTCCGAAGGTCCTGCAATAGAAATATTTAAAGGCCTGGTTGGCTCCTCATGAGAGTCCATTTTGGCCATCGGTTCTGAAATGGCCGACGACAGGGGCTGCAAAAGCGCCTCACTGACGGCCGAACCTGAAGCTGGCTCCGCCAGCGCTATCATCAGATTTGGACCTCGGAGGCCTGTCTTTATCCTTGCGCTTAGAACTCCAGTAGCCGGAACCGTATCCGACAACATTTTGTAGTTAAAGCGCCTACCAAGTAATGAAAAGCAAAATCGCACCTTAATTGTACGTTGATTGAATCTAGCACAAAACCGACAACTAGCTACGTCATGGTCAGGGCCTAAGCAAGGAATACAGTAAGAATGAAAATCCTTATGAGGTATTTGCTTCCCACATGAAATACAATTATTAACTTTTTCTGACATCGGAGTGGAGCAAGAAAAAAGTTTCCCCAACGGGGTACTTAACTTTGAGTGGAGAAGAAAATCTACGGACTGAAGTTTATCAGAAAAAATCGTCAGGAGTCAGCCGACCGGCACTTGCGAACTGCTATCACCGCACGGCAAGAAAGACTGGAGAAGATGGCATCGGCTGTCAGCTTTGTACTCCTGGCTCTCTGACGTCAGGGAGCATGGTTGAACAGCCGACGCCGGACCCAGACTTTGGGATTCTGGCCGACCGAGGGCTGCCTGCCGGCAGGGGAGAAAGTACAGTTTTGTACCTACCATAAATGTAGATGTCCGAGAGGAATGCATCTGCAGTCCTAACAAATGGGTTGTCCTGCCTCAGGCAGCCCTTCGGTCGGCCGGATTCCAAAGTCTGGGTCTGGCCTCGGCTGATGTCGCACTTCACCCGACGTCACTGCTGCTGTCAATTGGGTATAAAGGCATCAGCCAACGCCATTTTCCTCAGTGTTTCTTGCACCAGATGCCAGGTGCCCTCTAGGAAGGCTAAATTTGGATAAATGCAAAGGATTCCAAATAGTAGAGAGCAAACAAAAAATAAACATGTATGTAGATATATACAAACAAATACACCATAATAGATTCACCCAGCTAGCTACAAGATGGGCAAATACCCTAGGAGTACCACAGAGGGGAAGGAGGGTGGGTAATCCTGACTGCAGATGCATTCCTCTCGGACATCTACATTTATGGTAGGTACAAAACTGTACTATGTCCTTCAAGGATGCATCTGCAGTCCTAACAAATGGGTAGAATACCATAGCCAAACTGGGGGAGGAGGCACTAAGAAGATTATAGTGTAGTTAAGATCCCTTGCAAAACAGCAGTGGCAAAACCTGCTCGGGATCTGGAGTATAAAGGCAGATTATAATGCTTGGCAAATGTATGCACGGAGCTCCAAGTAGCAGCCTCTAAAATGTCTTTGGTAGCCACTCCTCGTAAGAAAGCTGTAGTAGTGGCTGTAGACCTTGTGGAGTGAGGTCTGATGTTTTCTGGAGTTGTCTTCCCATGAAAGGAGTAACAAAATCTAATGCAATTTCCTATCCATTTTGAGATTGTCTGTTTTGAAATTGCTTTTCCTTCCATTCCTGCTGCATATGCTACCAGAAGCTGGTCAGTTTTTCTATTGCTCTTGGTTCTGTCCAGGTAGTAGTGCAATTGCCTGTGTACATCCAAGGTGTGCAGTAGTCTTTCCCCCTGTTCTGTGGGTTGGGGAAGAATGTTGGTAGGTGGATAGCTTGGTTCAATGATACCTTGGAGACCACCTTTGGCATAAAAGTAGGGTTAGTTCTCAAGGACACTCTATCCTGATGGAAGATAAGGAAGGGCTGTACTGCCATTAATGCCTGTAATTCAGAAACCCTTCTTGCTGAAGTGATTTCAAGCAGGAAAGCAGTTTTCCAAGATAAGAACTGTAATTCTGCTGTTGCTGCTGGTTCAAAAGGGGGAAGTGTTAACTTTTCCAGCACAAAGTTCAGGTCCCATGTAGGCAGAGGTGGCTTCCTTGGAGGCTTTACATTTTAATTCCTCTCAGAAACTGCCTGAGTAGAGGATGAGAGAAGACTGGAGGATCCATGTTGTATTCTGCTGAAATTGCTGATGCATGAATCTTGATGGAGGAGTAAGACAGGCCATTGTGGAAAAGTTCTGCTAAATATTCCAGGATGTTAGCTATGTTTGCCAATGATACATTTTCTCCTTTTGCTGCACTCCAAATGAGGTATCTTTTCCATTTTGCTGAATAAGTCTTCCTTGTGGAGGGTCTGCGAGCCTCCAGGATAATGTCTTTAACCCTCTGAGATAGTACTGGGTTATTTTGTTTCATGTAAGATTCCAAGCAGCTAGCTGCAGTGTTTTCAAGTTTGGATGCAGGATCTTGAAGTTGTTCTGTGTTAGCAGCAGAGGAACTAGAGGTAGAGGCCATGCATGGGTCCGAGACATACTTCTCAGAAGCGGGTACCAATGCTGCCTTGGCCAGTCTGGAGCTATCAGTATGATCCTTGGGTGCTCTTCTTTGATCTTCAGTAGCACTTTGTGCATCAAAGGTAGAGGTGGGAATGCATATGCTGTTAGGTTTTCCCAACTGAAGGATAGGGAGTCCACCTTCCAAGCAAGTGGGTGGTATGTCCTTGTGCAGAATTTTCTCAATTGGTGGTTGTGTGGGGATGCGAACAGGTCTATTTCTGGTAGCCCCCATTTCTCTGTAATGGTTTTGAAGATGTCCGGATGCAGCATCCATTTGTGGGCATCCGTGGTAGTTCTGCTTAATGTGTCTGCTAATATATTTTCTTTTCCTGGCACAAATAAGGCCTGGAGCTGAATGTTGAGGTTCAGGGCTACATTCCACAGGTCCATTGCCATCCGGCAAAGAGGATATGAATGTGTGCCTCCCTGCTTGTTGATATACCACATAACTGTGGTGTTGTCCGTCCTTATCAGCAAATGACCCTGTTGAAGAAATGGTCTGAATGTCTGAATTGCCTGTTTCACTGCCAGCATCTCTTTTTGATTTATGTGTAGGTTCAGCTGGTCTTGTGTCCATAGGCCTTGTATGCACTTGTCCGCCATGTGTGCCCCCCAACCGAGGTCTGAGGCATCCGTGGTGATAGTCTGGCTTGGGTGAGGGCTGTGGAAAGGCAGTCCTTTGTTCAACTGACAGGCCTGAGCCCACCACAGGAATTCTTGTTTCAGGCATGGAATTATTGGAATTTGGGTTTCTAGGCTGTGCTTGTGCTGAGACCATAAATTCCTTAGGTACCATTGCAACTTCCTCATATGCAGTCTGGCATGTGGGATCAATAATATGCAGGATGCCATGTAACCCAGGGCTTGCAGGATTTTCCTTGCTGTAAGCTGGTTCTGCGTTGTTAATGCCTTGAAGTAGAGTGGTAGTTGCTTTTGCTTTTCTGCTGTGAGAAATGCCATTTGATTTGATGTGTCCAGTTCAGCACCCAAGAATGTAATCCTTTGGGATGGTACCAGCCTTGACTTTTTTATGCTGTCTGTGTATCCCAAGGCCTGCAGTAGGTGAATAACCTTTTCCAAATCTTTTGTTAGTTTGATCTTGTTGTCCGCTTGTAGCAGGCAGTTGTCCAGGTATGGATAAATTTGAATTCCCTGAAGCCTGCAATGAGCAATTACTGATGCCAGGCATTTCGTGAATACTCTGGGCGCAGTAGATAAGCCAAAGGGCAATGCTGAGAATTGATAATGCTCTGATCCTGCAAGAAATCTGAGGTATCTTCTGCAATCTGGTCGAATAGGGACGTGCAGGTATGCCTCCTTGAGATCTAGAGTCACCAGCCAAGCCTCCTTGCCCAGCATGGGAAGAAGGTGCTGTAGAGTCAGCATTTTGAATTTTGGAACAATGAGATATGTGTTGAGAGCGGACAGGTCGAGAATAGGCCACCATTGGTTTTCTTTTCTTGGCACCAGGAAAAGTCTGGAATAAAATCCTTGTCCTTGTTCCATAGCCGGTACCTTTTCTATAGCTCTCATCCTTAGTAAGTGGTTGATTTGTCCTAGAGCGTTTGTCTTTTGGTTTGGTGGTAGGTTTGGCATTCCTCTCTTCCTTGGTAGAGTATGGAAGTGAAACCTGTAACCTTTGTCTATTGTCTGTAAAATCCATTTGTCTCCTGTAATGTAATGCCAGTTTACTGAAAATAAGGCTAGCTTTCCGCCTAAGGGTGCTTCCAGTTGTTCCCTGGTAGGCGGTATCAGAGCCAAGTCACTGTGACTGTCCTGTGGAAGTGGTAGTAGCTGGATCTGCGGGAGTACCTCTCTGGTTGTTAGGCTGCCACTGACGTCCCCTGTAGGCACCTCTGGATTGACCTCTGCCTCTTGAGCGCCTATTTCTGCCTCTCTGTGCTCTGGTGTCTGGAAAGGACCAATTCTTCAAAGGCCAATTTCTACTAAACCTAGGAGGCTGGACCTGTAAGAAGTCCTTGACTGTTTGGACAGATTTTGCCTTTTCCTCCACCTTCTTTAACACTTTCTGCGCAGGGGAGCCAAACAAACTGAGTTTCTTCATGGGAGCATCTAGGAGCTTTGACTTTACATGGTCTGGTAAGGATTGCTCTTAACCATGCATGCCTTCTGATCACTGTACCAGTCATAGCTGATCTAAAGGAAGCCTCCAGTGCATCATAGCCGCATTTCAAGGAATGATTACTGACCTGCTGAGTGTTATGTACCAGATCCTGAAGGGACTTACGGTCTATAGGTTCAGGAGAGGATAGTTTTTTATTTAACTGATCTAACAAAAATTCCTGATACTGAATCATGTGGAATTGACAGCCCTAGCCGAAAGAGTAGCAGAAGTATAAACTTTTTTACCCCATCTCTCTAATGCTTTAGATTCTCTTTCAGAGGGGAGGGGGTTTTTGGCAGTTGCTACAGCTTTGGGGCCTTGAGAAATAGTTTCTGGATCTGCAATAGGAGCCTTATACAGGTGATAATGTGTGTCCGGGACCCTGTAGTATCTGTCGGGCTTAGCAGGGGCCGGAGGAAGAGAGTCAGGGGCAGTACAAGCATCATTGAATGCATCATCCACAACTGTTAGTACTGGAGGAATGGCTAAAGGCCTATGCTGTGGCAAATGCAAAAAGGTCCTGAGCCATTTCCTAGAATCTGAAAAATCCTGGCCCTGCCATTGAAATTGTTCCCTCATAGCATGCAAGGTTTCCCCAAAAGAAAATTCCTCAGGAGGAGAGGCAGAAGGAATGGAGTCTTCTGCGCCAGAATCCTCATAGGGAGAATAAGGGCCTTCTGGAGGATTTGAGTTGTCTGAATCATCAGAAGAATAATCTGTAGAAACTGGTTCAGGGGGCTCTGCTCTAGGCCTCTTCTCTGGAGGGGGATGAGAGGCCCTGTCAGGGTGAGGTTGGGATCCCCTGATCAAAGAAATGAGATCCTCTGCCAGGCTAAGCATTTGGGAGCTAGAGCTAGGCCTGTGTGAGGGGGTTTTAGAAGGCAAGGCCTTAGAAGATTTAGCTGCTTTAGCCCTAGAGAAAGCCTTGATAGACATGGATGCAGGGGGCCTAGCAGCTCCACGTGCAGGAGTAGATATGTCTAAAGGAATAGTATCTGATAAATCCTGGGTGCCTGCTACAGCAGGAGAAATTTCAGTAGCAGATACAGCCATGCTGTGTGAGGCCTTGGCTGCAGGAGGAATGCTTTCGGCCGAAGGAAGAACCGAGGACTCGGTTTCAGCCGAAACAGACACTCGCGGTTGGCTTAACCGTGGTTTCGGCCGAAACCGCGGACCGCGAGTGTCGGTCCTTTTCCTTGCGCTTTTTAGCTAATTGTGAAGTCGGAGTCTCCGACGGCATTTTGTAAGCAAAAGCGGGACCAAAAAACTCCTCCGCAAACTCCGACCGACGTCTAAGTGTTCGTCGGTTGAAGGAAGCACAGGCTAGACAAGCTGCTACGTCGTGGTCTGGGCCTAAGCAAGGAAGGCAGTAAGAGTGGAAATCCTTATGAGGTACTTGTTTCCCACAAGTTAAACAATTATTTACTTTTTCTGACATCAGCTGAGGCAAGAAAGAGTCCCCAACGGGGTACTTAGCTTTTTAGAAGTCTTCGGTAGTAGAAATCTCTGGATCTGACCGACCGGCACTTGCGAACAGCTTCTGCTTCGGGCACCGCGCGGCAAGAAAGACTGAGGAAAATGGCGTCGGCTGATGCCTTTATACCCAATTGACAGCAGCAGTGACGTCGGGTGAAGTGCGACATCAGTCGAGGCCAGACCCAGACTTTGGAATCCGGCCGACCGAAGGGCTGCCTGAGGCAGGACAACCCACTTGTTAGGACTGCAGATGCATCCTTGAAGGACATCCCTACAGTCATGACTGCAACAGTGAAACACGATGAACATCTTAAGAGTGTTTGACAAACACCTCTAGATATCTTAGGTCCAGGAGAGACCTGAGGTCCCCATTCTTTTTGGCACTAAAGAATCCTGTGTAAGTTCTGAATCCTTGCTGATCTGTTGGGACTTTGTGAATGGCTCTTTTTGTCAGCAGCTATTCGATTTCCGGTACTGCTATTTTTCTCTTAAGGAGGTGGAACACTGGGGTGTTTTTTTGTTGATGGAGGTGCATAAAGAAAGGGACTGTAATAGCCTCTGGTAATGATAGTCTGCACCCAGGCATCTTTGGTGATAGATGTCCAGGCCTCTGGACAGACATGAGAAATGTGTATATATGTCAGCATAGTGGTAATAAAGAATTATTAGGTAACTAGTAAAGAAGCCACAAAGTGTTGACAAGACCAAAAATGGCCTTAGAAGAAAAAGAAGACTACCTGGTTAACTACATAATTACGTGCCCATCCATCTATATACACACACACACGCATATACACACATATATATATATATATATATATATATATATATATATATATGTGTGTGTGTGTGTGTGTGTGTGTGTGTATATATATATATATATATATATATATATATATATATATATATATATATATATATTTATTTATTTATTTTTAATCTGGAAGGGGAGGGAGGAAAATAAATAAGTGTTAAAAATGAAAGTTTACAAAGGGAAATGACAAACAAGAGCAAACAAACTATAGACGTATCTGAAAGCTTGAGGCAATGAAACCATGTCTGTACTCATAAGTGTGGCAAACAAGATCTGAGGTACTATTAGGGTTTGGAGGGGATTATGAGTAAGGGGAGGAGCCTGAGCTATGGATCCTATGTCTGGAAAGAACCCTAAGTCAAATCCGAGGATGGAACCGAGACCTCATCTGTTGAGGAACAGATGGAAAAGTCAATATCAGATCTTAAGATCTTAGGATGAAGCCATTGGTTTCCTGGGTGATCTAATATGTAAAACCCTTTCAAGAACTGCTTGATTTGTAATAAAGAGGAAATGGGGATCTAATTGCAGACAAGCAGAAATGGCAAAAGGTATAAAAATGCCTAACTCTGTGAACCAGTGAAGCCTTAGCATGGTAAGAACCCTGGTCTCTCTTATGACATAACTAGAAAGTCTTATCCATTTAGCTAAACATGGTTTCCTAGTTGCAGATTATCCAACCTCCCTTAATATCTATTGCATATTGTCTGAAAAGAGATGCCTAAATGGTTTTAAAAACTTATCATCCATATAGTCAGGTGGAAGTTCAGAATGTTGGGGTGGATGAGAGATCCCTCATCCTGTGCGAGTAGGTCCACTCTGTGAGGAAATGTTTGGTGATTTCACACATCTTGCCAGGGGCAAAGTGAGAACCAAGTTATCTAGTCCAAAAGGGTGTTACCAGAAGTATGCCCGGAGAGTCCTTTGTATTTAATAAGTCTCTTGTTATCAGAGGAAAGGCATAAAGGAACACTGCTGTCCATGGGAAAGAAAATGTATCCATTTTCCTTTCCTTTTTGCAAGATGTCCTAACACAGAACTGTTGTAACCATTTATTTCCATAGCAGGAAAATAAATCTATTTGGGAAGTTTCCTATAGGTGGGCAGTCTCCTGGAAGACCTCTATGTGTAACATCCACTTATGAGGGTCTACTCTGGATCTGCCCAACTATTCTGCTACTGTGTTCTGTTCTGACAGAACGTAGATTGCCCGTAGGGAAAGATTGTGCTGAGTTGCCATCTCCCAGGCCACCATGGCTAGTCTGCACAAAGGGTAAGACCTCATTTTCCCTTGTTTGTTTATATACCACATAACAGTAGTGTTGTCTATTATGGTCAATAGTGGTCCACATATCCACAGTTGATTCAGTGCTTTAATAGCCTTTATTAAGACCATCACTTCTTTGAGGTTTGTGTGTTTGTCCTTGAAATAAAGCTCCAGCATGTCCTGTACTTTGATACCCTGAGAAAACTGAGAATGAATGGTCACGGTGGGGAATCCAGAAGTGTTCCTTTTTAATAAATTCTATGACTGTAATATGGAAGGATAGAGGATGTTGGTGTTGGATCCAGACGGATTTGAGAAACCACTGAATTTTGCTCATGTTGAGTTCGGCTAAAGAAATCACGAGGATGGGTGAAGCAATGTTGCTGAGAATTATGAGAAATTATCTTGCTCTGAAAGTTCTCTGATGAGCTATATTTAGGAACTGATGATGAAAGTACAAACTTTTCACTACAGAAATATAAGCTACCATCATGGAAGTGTCTAGACAGCATCCAAGAAAGATTTAGCTTTTCAAAACTTAACTTGAATCCCAGACTGAAATAGATTTATGGAGAAGTTAGAGTATTTTGGGTGGTATAAGCATCCAGAATTGTGTAATCATCCAGGTAGATGTGAATTCCCTTAAGTATGCAAAAGGTGATGACTGAAGACAAAAAAATTTCTGAAATTCCTTGAAAGGAAGAGGAACTACATGGCACATATAAATTAAAAGTACAGCCCAAGCCAGTGAATCTTAGATGTCTGTGGTCTCCATGAATAGGGATGTGAAGAACATATGCATCCTTGAAGTCTAGAGTGGCTAAGTAAGCCTACTGGGGGGGGGGGGGGGGGGCAGTGCAATGTTACCATCATGAACTTTGTGACTAGTAGAAACATACTTAAAAATGAAATGTCTAAAATTGGTCTTCATGTGACTTCCTTCATGATACTAGACCAATCTTTTTATAGATACCTTTTTCCTGTTGATATGGGGAACAGGCTCTATTCTACGTTACATCTTGTGGAAACATATCCCATTGGATTTCATGAAAAATTAGATTGGTTCTTTGAGGGTCAAAGAATCCCTGACTGAAGTGGTAGAGATGCCCATTGAAGACTGTGGCTGTGTTGAATTACTTTCAGTATCCAGGAATCTGACATTTACCTTTCTCTGGTGATATAAAAAGTGGGAATGATTGCCTACCAGATTGACAAGATGGCCAGGGTAGGGAAGGTGGGTGAAGTCCAAAGGTAGTCAGGCATTTTTCTTATGAAGGGATCCATTCCCTTTCTTTTTTGAGTCTCCCCTCTATTTGTTTTTGAATTGCTGTTTGTGGAGTTCGGTTGAGAAGAATTGAAAGGCTTTAGTAAGAAAGGTCCAGGGCTCCTTTGGTACCTAGTGACAAGAGATGGAAAGATTTGTTTGACCTCCTGCATTAATTTTCTTCTGTTCTCTAACTTAAGTACTTCAGGTAAGGAATTCCTACAAAAGTAAATATTTCTCAGGAAAGACATTTAAAACTGTGCTTTAATATATACAGGAAGACTTGGCAGTCTGACACAGTCATTCCTGCATGCCACTGTTCCTGTAGTTGTAGCTCTGGATACTTACCATCTCCGGTATCATATGCATATTTTATTCAGTGTTTGGTAACTTGGGAGGCAGAACTGACCACATTTAACAAACTGTTTTTATTGTCAGCAAAAATATAAAGCAAATATTATGCCATGTGTGTCAGGCAGTTAATTGCTCTAAAAGCTAACATAGAAAAGGCTAACACTGTCTTCCTATACCTGTCAAAGGCTTTGCTGCCTTTTTCATTAACGATAGGGTTAAATGAAGAAAAGGGTTTGAACTACTGTCCCTGTCCAAAGAAATAACAGCCAAGTCAGCAAAGGGGTTTCTGAAGAGAAAATACAGGCAATCTGGCACCTAATAACTTCTGCCTGGACTTGTGAATCAGGAGAAGACTCAGCAGCATTAAAAGTGTCATTCGAAGTTCCCATAACAGTAGTGTTGTAAAGCACTGTCAAGCCTTTCTTCAGAGGCAGGGTCTACCTCCTCCTGAGAGGAAGATCTCTTCCTTTTCATCTGTGTAAGTTTGAAGTGTATGACTGGAAAGGCTGCACTGACTTGTACTAGTGTTCTTGGGAGCCCTTCTGACTTTAGGGTGTGTTTCTGTGGAGGGTGGGGTGGAACAAATGCTTAGTTTTCTGAGACTTTTCTTAGGGATCTATAGTCTAATTGTTTGATGGGAAGAATCAGACATCCAGAACTGCATCAACCACCCAGCATCATCCTCCCTTACCAGGTTTTGGTAATATCCACCTTTTGCCTCAGTAAAAGTAGATCAAGGTGCTCCCTATTCAGCTAAGGATGTAAAGTCCAGCCTGACTGGATGAATGCTGTTCCTGGGCCTTGGTGGCTTCCCATGGAGCCTCACAAGAAGGACAGATAAAGCAGACTGATGGTGCAGGAGCTGCAAAACTACCTCAGCAGAACAGCCTGTCCCAGACCAATGAAATATGTGGATGAATAAATCTCTTCAGAAACCTCTTTGCATATTTTTCTGCTTTTCTTTACTTGAGAGAAGAGCCATTAAAGAAGAGTCAGAAATCATAGTTGTATGCAATAAAACATTTAGACATCAGTTCTCAAAAAAAGTCACAGAGAAATAAGCCTTTTTGTAATTGTTGTAGGAGTAGCAAATAGGCATATATCACAAGACTTAATGTTGTGTTTTCTCCTGAACAGAAAACACAGGCAGTGTGGCATTTTTTCCTTTCCAAGCAGACATATGGTAAAATTTTATACAACTTTCTACAGAAATAGAAAGGTCCCCAACAGGGTACTTATAAGCCCAAAAACTGCAGTTGAAGGCCGATCACTGAAAAGTACATTTGTGTACACTTACCATAAATGTAGATGTTAGAGTGTATTCACTGTTGCAGTCATTACATTTGGGTAATCTGTTGGCAGGTTGCCCTCAGTCGGCCTGATTAACAAAGTCTTGGGTCCTGCGTCAGTTGCTGTCCCTTCTTCCATGACGTCAGGTCGCCAGGGGTATAAAACATGCAGCCGATGCCATTACATCAGTTTTCTTGCCCCAGATGTCAGGTGCCCCTCAAATGGGGAGCAATATGTATATATATATATATATATATATATATATATATATATATATATATGTATAATTTAAAACACAAAAAAAAATATACCTCCAAACAAAAGCAAATACACCCAAAAAGGCTTTTAAGCATAGTAAAAGAAAGTAGAGGTATAGTAAGAGAAAAAACAGGGGGCTGGAGGGTGGGTAACCATTACTGCAACAGTAAATACACTCGAACATCTACATTTATGGTAAGTGTACACAACTGTACTATGTTCTTCATGTTTCACTGTTGCAGTCATTACATTTGGGTATATTCCCAAAGCTATGGTTGGGCGGATGGATTTATACAGCATTAGCACCAGCTGTAAGGCCCTGCAGGACAGCAGTGGCAAAGCCAGCTCTGGATTTAGAGAAGAAAGGTAAATGGTAATGTTTGGTGAATGTATGAACTGAGCTCCAGGTAGCAGCTTCTAGAATGTCTCTGGTAGGAACACCCCTGAGAAAGGCTGCAGAAGTAGATGCAGCCCTGGTGGAATGAGATCTGATCCCTTGGGGAATAGTTTTACCATGGTGCATATAGCAGAAATGAATACAATGGCTTATCCATTTGGAAAGAGTCTGCTTTGAAATAGCCTTTCCCTCAGCCCCTGCAGCAAATGCCACCAGTAGTTGTTCAGCTTTTCTTAGAGATTTTGCCCTGCTTAAGTAAAGCCTAAGTTGTCTGTGTACATCCAATGAATGCAAAACGCTCACCCTTGTTCTGTGGATTGGGAAAGAAAGTTGTCAGATGAATGGTCTGATAAGACCCACAATGGATACCACCTTAGGCATGAAAGATGGACTGGTCCTGAGAGACACTCTGTCCGCATGAAAAATAATGAAAGGCTCCACTGCCATAACAGCCTGTAATTCAGAAATCCTTCTAGCTGGAGTGACTGCTAAAAGGAAAGCTGTTTTCCAGGACAGAAATTTTAGGTCTGCAGATGCAGCTGGCTGAAAAGGAGGGAGAGTGAGTTTTTCCAATACAAAATTGAGGTCCCATGAAGGGCTTGGAGCTCTCCTGGGAGGTCTTAAGTTTTTGGCCCCTCTGAGGTACTGCTTTAGCAGAGGATGAGAGAAGAGGGGAGGTTCTGTGTTGTAATAAGTTGAAATGGCAGAGGCATGGATTTTTATGGAAGAAAAAGATAGGCCCTTATGAAGCATCTCAGTTAAAGTATTGTAAAATCTGAGGAATATTGGGCATTGCTGTGCTTATTCCTTGTGATTGGTCCCAGACACAGAATTTTTTCCATTTGTCAGCATAAAATTTTCTATTACTAGGCCTTTTCGCCTCCAAAATGACATCCATCACAGATTTGCTGAGGGATGCCAAGGGTGAATTTAGATGATTAGCCATGCTGCAAGACTCAAAGTTTGGGGCTGAGTGTGCAGAATTTGGTTGTTCTTCTAAGACAGTAGGTAAGGTGTCTGAGAAAGGTGACACGGAGGAAGGTGTGACCCATTGCGCATGATTGGTTACCAGTGTTGGCGAGGTCAGTCTGGAGCAATCAGAATCCTTTTTGGTTTGTCCTGTCTGACTTTTAGTAGAACTTTGGAGAGCAGGGGCAAAGGGGAAAAAGCATAGACTGATAGGTTTTTCCAGCTGAATGATAGAGCTCCAGTTTCCAAGCTTTTTTGTGATGAATTCTCGTGCAGAATTTGTCCACCTCTTAGTTTTGGGGAGAGGCAAAAAGATCTGTCTGGACTCCCCCATTTGCATGTCAATACGTTGAAAATTCGTGGTTCCAGTTTCCATTCGTGTGGGTCCATAAGATTTCTGCTTAGTTCATTTGCCAGAGTATTCAGCTTTCCTGGCAGGAATTGAGCTTGTAGTTGTATTTGGTAGGTCAAGGCCGTGTTCCACAATGCCATGGCTAGTCTGCAAAGGGGGTAGGAATGTGTACCCCCCCTGCTTGTTTATGTACCACATAACTGTGGTGTTGTCTATCATTAATTGTCCTGGATGATGGCACTCCTTGAAGGCTGTCAGTGCATTCTGTACAGCTAGCATCTCTTTCTGATTGATATGAAAGTGCATTTGACTTGGGCTCCATTTGCCCTGAATGCATTTCCCTGCCAGATGAGCCCCCCAAGCATACTCTGATGCGTCTGTAGTTAGGGTTTGGGTGGCAGGGGGTGGAGTGAATGGCAGTCCCTTGTTTTGGTGGCAGGCCTCTGCCCACCATAGGAACTCTAGTTGCAGGCAAGGGATGATAGGAATCATTGTTTCCAGGCTGTGACAATGTTGACTCCATAAACTTTTCAAGTACCACTGAAGTTTCCTCATATGCAGTCTTGCATATGGAATTAGAAGAATGCAGGAGGCCATGAACCCCAAGGCTTGCAGAATTTGTCTTGCAGATAGCAGGATTTTTGTGGCCACCTGTTTGAAGTCAGTCACCAATTGAATTTACTTTTTTGGTGTAAGGTACGTCATTGGGGCAGTTGTATTCAAGCCTGCACGCAGGAATGTAATTTTTTGAGAAGGTGCCAGTTGTGATTTCTTTTCATTTATGGTGTACGCTAGACAAGTTAGAACCCTTTTTACAAACGCCAGATGCTTTATAAGAAAGTCCTTGTTTTCTGCTTGAATTAGACAATCGTCCAGGTATGGATATATCTGAATATTTCTTTGCCTGCAAAATGCAATTACTGGAGCCAGGCACTTTGTGAAGACCCTGGGTGCAGTAGATAAGCCAAAGGGCAGTGCAGAGAACTGGTAATGCAAGTAGCCTGCTTTGAAGTGGAGGTATCTTCGGCAAGATTCCCTGATTGGGATATGCAGGTAAGCCTCTTAAGTCTAGAGTTACCAACCAGGCATCTTTGCCTAGCATAATAAGTAACTGTTGAAGAGTCAGCGTCTTGAACTTTGGAATGTCCAGAAACGTGTTTAGAGTAGATAAGTCCAGAATTGGACTCCGTGATTAGTCTTTTCTGGGTACCAGGAAAAGTCTTGAATAGAAACCTTGTCCCTTTTGCTCTTCTGGGTACTGGTTGAATAGCCCCCATGTTCATGAGGGACAGAACTTGTTTCTGGGCCTCTGCCCACTGATTTGGGATCAGGTCTGGCCATCCGTTTGGGATTGGCAACGTGTGGAAGTGAAATCTGTATCCCTGATATACTATATTTAAGACCCATTTGTCCTGGGTTATAAGTTGCCAGTTTCGTTCATGAAGTGCCAGTTTTCCCCCTAAAGGGGCGGCTAAAAGTTAATTGCTTGGTGAGTGTAGAGGGAAGTCATTGAGACTGTTTACCATAGGGAGGTGCCTTGTTGTTTCCAGATTTGGAGGTGGAGGCACCCCCATTGCTTTGTTCTAAAAGTCCCTTGTGACTGAAACCTGGAGCCTTTGGAATTTCTGGGTATGACTTGAGTGGCTCTTGAAGAGACTGGAAAGGACCAGTTCTTAGTAGGCCAGTGCCTACTAAATCTTGGAGGTTGCACTTGTAAGAAATCTTTTACAGTCTGCATAGATTTAGCTTTATCTTCCATCTTTTTTAAAACTTCTTCAGCCTTATTACCAAAGAGACAGTCCTGTTGTAAAGGAGCATCCAACAATTTTGCTTTAACATGATCAGGCAGAGTTTGCTCTTTGAGCCAAGCATGCCTTCTTAGCACAGACCCAGTTACAGCAGCCCTGCAAGAGGCCTCCAAAGAATCAAAACCACATTGTAAAGTATGTTTTCCAACTTGTTCAGCTGAATGTAATAAATCCTGTAAATCTTTATTTTCCACACAGTCAGAAATTAACATCATTTTCTGTTTAAGTAATCCCATGATATGCTGTTGATATTTAAGCATATGAAATTGACAGTTTAAAGCCCTGATTGCCAAGGTTGCAAAAGTGTAAACCTTCTTACCCCATCTATCCAGCGCCCTGGACTCTCTATCAGAAGGGGTAGGATTTTTAGCAGTAGAGGCCTTAATGCCCTTGGGACCCTGAGAAATGGTTTCAGGATCAGCAATAGAATTTTTGAAAAGGAATTTGTGGGAGTCAGGAACCCTGTAGTATCTGTCTGACTTACAAGGAGCCGGAGGGGGAGAATCAGCAGCCATACTAGATTCTGAAAAAACATCAACAATGTCTAGAACAGGAGGTATAGCCAAAGGCCTAGGCTGAGGAAGAAGAAGAAAATCCCTTAGTCTCTTTTTAGATTCAGAGAAATCCTGACTTTCCCAGTGGAAATGTTCCCTTAAGGTATGTAAAGTTTCCCCAAATGAAAAATCCTCAGGGGGAGAAGCAGAAGGAATGGAATCTTCTGCATCGGAGTCCTCATAAGTAGGTATAGAGAAATCCTGTTCACTGGAAGAGTCAGAAGAAATAGAATCCTGTTCTAGAAGATTCATAATCAACCTCTTAGAAGGCGAGGGTTGGCTACCGCTAATCAGAGTAACTAAATCTTCAGCCATTTTGATCATTTATTTTTTAGGCATAGGGGCCTGCACATGTGGCCCAGGCGTTGGTTTTTTAGACATAGATTTAGATTTTGGCCTTAGTTTTGAAGATGGCGTCGGTCTAATATACAAATCTATAGGCCTGAAAAAGTACAGTTTTGTACCTACCGTAAATGTAGATGTTCGAGTGCTAATACAGCTGCAGTCTTAACAGATGGGTTCTCCTGCCATCAGGCGGGTTCTCGGTCGGCCGAATTCCAAAGTCTAGGTCCGGCGTCGGTTGTCGTCGCTTCTTCCCTGACGTCAGTGTGCCAGGGGTATAAAAGAACCAGCCAACGCCATTTTCTTCAGTTTTTCTTGCCCCAGATGTCAGGTGCCTCCAGAAGGAAGGCAATACATAAATTTGTGTAATAAAGCAATGCAAAATAATCAAAATACAGTAGTTGCAAGCAAATACACCATAAAAAAATACCCCAATCAGGTTGTATGAGGAGGGGTTAGCCAATAGGCCTGTCCCAAGAGGGGAAGGAGGGAGGGAAACCTGGACTGCAGCTGTATTAGCACTCGAACATCTACATTTATGGTAGGTACAAAACTGTACTATGTCCATCGTGCATACAGCTGCAGTCATAACAGATGGGTACAAAGCTAAGAAAGGGGTGGTAGGCACTAGGTGGAACTAGGAGGAGCCAGAATGCCCTGCAAGACTGCAGTGGCAAAGCCTGCTCTAGTTTTGGAGTATAATGGCAGGTGGTAGTGCTTGGAGAAGGTATGCACAGAACTCCAAGTGGCTGCTTCCAAAATATCTTTGGTAGGAACTCCTCTGAGGAAAGTTGCAGAGGTAGCTGTGGCCCTTGTGGAGTGAGATCTGATACCTACAGGTACAGTTTTACCATGAAAAGAGTAACAAAAGCGTATGCAGTGGGCTATCCATTCTGAGATTGTCTGTTTGGAAATTGGCTTCCCTTGAGCTCCTATAGCATAGGACACAAAGAGCTGTTCTGATTTTTCTGAAAGGCTTTGTTCTGTCCAAATAATAACGCAGCTGTCTGTGGATGTCCAAGGAATGTAGTAGCCTCTCCCCTTTATTTTGAGGATTAGGGTAGAAGGTAGGTAAGTGTATAGCCTGATTCAAAGCTACCCTGGCTACCACCTTTGGCATAAAGGACGGGTTGGTTCATAAGGAAACTCTGTCCTGATGGAATATGATAAAAGGCTGCACAGCCATGAGGGCTTGTAGTTCTGATACTCTATGAGCTGAGGTGATAGCCAGAAGGAAAGATGTTTTCCATGACAAATATTGCAAGTCTGTTGAGGCAGCTGGCTCAAAAGGAGGCAAGGTCAGCTTTTCTAGAATGAAATTGAGATCCCAAGCAGGTACTGGTTGTTACCTTGGGGGTTTTATATTCTTAGCCCCTCTGAGGAACTGTCTTAAGAGGGGGTGAGAGAATAAAGGTGGATCAGTGTTGTATTCTGCAGAAATGGCTGAGGCATGGATTTTGATGGAGGAGAATGAAAGTCCACTGCTTAGCAGCTCAGCTAGATACTGTAATATTTGAGGTAAATTCAGTTTTCCAGGATTCTAGCCCTTTTTCTCATTCCAGGCACAAAACCGTTTCCGTTTAGCGGAGTAAGCTTTTCTAGTAGACGGCCTTCTGGCCTCCAAAATGACATCCTGCACTTCCTTGGAGAGTAGGGTGTGTTGTGATGTTAAGGAATCTTCCATGCGGCCAGATTGAGTGTTTTCAGCTGACTGTGAAGAGTTTTGAAGCTGTGCTGAGTCAGAAGAAGAGGCATTAGAGGTAGGGTCCATGGAGGGGAATGCGTCAGGCTCCTCAGGAGTGGGTACCAGTGCTGTCTGGGCCAGTCTGGAGCAATGAGAATCATCTTTGGTCTGTCTGCTCTGGTTTTTAATAGAACTTTGGGCAGCAGAGGAAGAGGTGGAAAGGCATAAACTGTCATGGCTGTCCAACTGAAAGAGAGAGCGTCCACTCTCCAGGCCTGTGGATGAAAAGTCCTTGAGCAGAATTTTGTCAATTGGTGATTTTTGTGGGAGGCAAAGAGATCTATGTCTGGACTTCCCCATGCTTGAATTATCTCTGTAAAAACTTGAGGATGCAACTTCCATTCGTGTGGATCTGTCATATTTCTGCTTAGGTTGTCTGCCAGCGTGTTTTCCTTGCCTGGCAAGTACTGTGCCTGAAGTTCGATTTGTAATTCCAGAGCCATGTTTCAAAGTGACATGGCCAGCCTGCATAGGGGGTATGAATGGGTTCCTCCCTGTTTATGTACCACATTACTGTGGTGTTGTCTGTCCTTATCAATAGTTGACCTGGATGCAGAAGGTCTTTGAAAGCTATAATAGCATTTATTACTGCTAGCATTTCCTTTTGATTGATGTGAAGGTGCTTTTCTTTTTGGGACCATTTGCCCTGAATGCACCGATCTGTCATGTGCGCCCCCCCCAGGCGTAGTCCGAGGCATCTGTTGTGATGACTTGATTTGCTTGAGGCTTGCAGAATGGGAGAACTGTGTTTGTTTGGCATGCTTGAGCCCACTACAGAAATTCCTTTTGAAGACATGGAATTAGTGGTATTGCTGTTTCCAAACTGTGGCTGTGTTGAGACCATAGGTTTTTCAGGTACCATTGAAGTTTCCTCATATGCAGCTTTGCACATGGGATTAGTAGGATGCAAGATGCCATGAATCCCAGAGCCTGCAGGATTTTCCTTGCAGTAAGCCTGGTGAAATTTGCTAGTATTCTGAAGTATTGAGTTAGTTGCCCCTGCTTCTCTGGTGTGAGGTAGGCCATCTGGGTGTTTGTGTCCAAGTTTGCACCCAGGAAAATTATTTTCTGAGAGGGTATTAGCCTTGATTTCTTTTTGTTGACTGTATATCCCAGAGAATTCAACAACATTATTACAAAAGCCAGATGTTTCAGAAGTATGTGCTTGCTGTTCGCTTGGATCAGGCAGTCGTCCAAATATGGGTATATTTGTATCCCTTGAAGTCTGCAGTAGGCAATTACTGATGCCAGGCATTTCGTGAATACTCTAGGCGCAGCAGACAAGCCAAAGGGCAATGTAGAGAATTGATAATGGGTTGAACCTGCAAGAAATCTGAGGTATATTCTACAATTTTGTCTGATTGGGACATGCAGGTATGCCTCCTTGAGGTCCAATGTTACCAGCCAAGACTCCTTGCCCAGCATGGAAAGAAGCTGCTGTAATGTGAGCATCCTGAATTTTGGTACGAGTAAAAATGTGTTTAGGATGGATAGGTCCAAAATAGGTCTCCAATCTTTTCCCTTCCTTGGTACCAGGAATAGTCTGGAATAAAAACCTTGACCTTGTTCATGAGTAGGTACCTCTTGAATAGCTTTCATGTCCATGAGATCTGAAATTTGTCTTTGTGCCTCTGCCCTTTGATTGTGTGGCAGGTTTGGCATGCCTCTCATTTTTGGAAGGGTGTGAAAATGGAATCTGTAGCCTCTGTTTATAATGTCCAGGATCCATTTGTCTTTTGTGACAATATGCCAATTGTTTGAAAATAATGCCAGTTTCCCGCCTAAGGGTGCTGCCATTTGAGCCTTGCTTGGCATGCAAAGGGGAAAGTCATTTGGCTTGCTTTCTGAATGGCTGCGAACTATCCTCACCACCTCTTTGTGTAGGAGCTTGCCATTGTCTGCCTCTAAACGATCCTTGAGATTGCCCTCTGCCCCTCGGGCGCCTGTATCTACCTCTTTGGGGTCTGTCCGTGGCTGGAAAGGACCAATTTTTGGAAGGCCAATTTCTACTGAAACGTGGAGGTTGTACCTGTAGAAAATCCTTCACTGTTTGCATTGATTTAGCCTTTTCCTCCATTTTCTTTAATACCTCCTCAGCTTTAACACCAAATAATACATCATTTTGTAGAGGGGCATCTAGTAATTTAACTTTGACATGATCTGGTAAGGTTTGCTCCTTGAGCCAGGCATGTCTACATATGACTGATCCTGTTACAGCAGCTCTACATGAGGCCTCTAGAGCATCAAAACCACATTGCAAGGTATGTTTACCCACTTGTTCTGCACTATGCATCAAATCCTGCAACTCTTTCAAGTCTGGTTGTTCAGGTTGTTATATTTTACTTCTCAACACAGTAACTGTTGGTACTTTAGCATATGGAACTGGCAGTTTAATGCCCTCATGGTTAAGGTGGCAGAGGTGTATACCTTTTTTCCCCACCTTTCTAAGGATCTGGAATCTCTCTCGGAAGGTAATGGGTTTTTAGCAGTGGAGGCCTTAATTCCCTTGGGGCCCTGTGAGATAGTTTCTGGGTCAGCCGCATGGCTTTTGTATAAAAATTGGTGTGAGTCAGGAACCCGGTAGCACCTGTCAGGCTTGACTGGGGCTGGAGGTAAAGAATCCGGGTTAAGGCAGGCCTCCGAGTACACATCATCTAGTATGTCTAAGACAGGATGTATAGCCAGAGGCCTGTGCTGGGGTAGCAAGAGAAAATCCCTAAGCCTTTTCTTGGAATCTGAGTACTCTTGGCCTTCCCAGTGGAAGTGTTCCCTTAAGGTATGCAAGGTTTCCCCAAATGAGAAATCCTCTGGGGGGGAGACAGAGGGAATGGACTCCTCAGCATCAGAATCTTCAAAAGGGGAGTAAGAATGTTCCTGTTCATCAGAGTGATCTGAAATAATGGAGGCCTGGTCAGAGGAGGGGGATTCTTCCTCCACTCTGGGCCTTTTGTCCGGGGGGGGGGGGTTTGAGAACCCCTGATAAGAGTAATCAAATCCTCAGCCATTTTAAGCATCTGTTTTTTAGGCATGGGGCCTGGAGAAGGGCCCTGTTGAGTTTGTTCCTTAGAATGCATGGCTGCTTTAGACTTAGTGAAAGCCTTGATAGAAAAAGAAGATGAAGGTCTGAAGACACCTTGAGAGGAGGCAGACCTGTCTACATTTTGAGATTCACCACCAAAAGTGGCTTCGGTATCTGTAGTCGGAGTGTGGGCCGAGGAGCCTGCGACCTCGGGCACAGAAGACACCGCCAATGAAGTGTCATCGGTAGGCAGGGGCTGCGTAGGCGCCTCGCTGAGAACCGGACCACCTGTAGTTGGCTTTGGCGTGGTGTCGGTAGAGGCCGCGGACCTTGTGTGTCGGTCCTTATCTTTGCGTTTTTTAGACAAAACTGGAGTCGGAGTATCCGACGACATAATATAGTTAAATTTTCTGCCAAAATAGTGCTGGGCGAACTCCGCCCGACGCTTAATGGTGCGTTTATTGAATGTAGCACAAAAACGACAGACCGAGACGTTGTGGTCTAGGCCTAAGCAAGGAATGCAGAGGGAATGAAAATCCTTATGCGGTATTTGCTTCCCACAAGAAATACAATTATTAACTTTGTCTGACATCGGTCTGAGGCAAGAAAAGTTTCCCCAACGGGGTACTTAGCTTTCAAGAAGACTTCGGTTGCAAAATTTTTGTAATTTCAGGAGCTGGCCGACCGGCACTTGTGAACTGCTTCTGCTTCGGGCACCGCACGGCAAGAAAGACTGGAGAAAATGGCGTCGGCTGGTTCTTTTATACCCCTGGCACACTGACGTCAGGGAAGAAGCGACAACAACAGACGCCAGACCTAGACTTTGGAATTCGGCCGACCGAGGACCCGCCTGATGGCAAGAGAACCCATCTGTTATGACTGCAGCTGTATACATGATGAACATCACCCTCAGAAGCCGATGCCTGCACAGCGGCTCTGGACTTATCTAAGGTACAGACATCTGCGGGTTCCATAATTGAAGCATCTCGCGGCATACCGGACTCCATATGGGTCTCAGTAGAGGCCTGTGAATCAGAAGTAGCGGGCATCAGGGGCTGCGAAAGTGCCTCACTGAGTACCGGCGAACTGGCAACTGGCTTAGGAGAAGCGTCGTCGTCAGTTCTGGACCTCGACGTTCTGTCTCTGTCTTTTTCTTTGCATTTTTTGGTATTCCGGTAGTCAGATTGCTAACCAACGACATTTCTGGATAATTAAATCATGAGCCAAAATATTTAGAAGCAAAAATATACCACATTTAATAGTGCATTGATTAAATTTAGCACAAAACTGACAGCAGGGTACGTTGGGGTCAGGGCCTAGGCAAGGAATACATTACAAATGAAAATCCTTATGAGGTATTTGCTTCCCACAAGTAATGCAATTATTAACTTTTACTGACATCGGTAAGGAGCAAAAAAAAGTTGCCCCAACGGGGTACTTAGCTTTTAGTTGAAGACTTTGTTTCTGAAACTCGAAAACAAAATTTTCAGGAGTCGGCCGACCAGCACTTGCGAACTGCTTCTGCTTCAGGCACCACGCGGCAAGAAAGACTGATGTAATGGCATCGGCTGCATGTTTTATACCTCTGACGACCTGACGTCGTGAAAGGGACAGCAACCGACGCAGGACCCAAGACTTTGTTACTCAGGCCAACTGAGGGCAACCTGCCAGCAGATTACACAAATGTAATGACTGCAACAGTGAAACACGAAGAACATTTGCAGCCACTGAGTTGACAAGATGTCTAATTAGGCATACCAATGGCAAATGAGTTCTAAATTTTGACATCCATACACACTTCTTATACCAGCTTGCTTGAGTGCTTGAGCAGATGTATGGTCATGAGGAATGCAACCAAAGCTTTAGTAGACTGGCCAGAAATCCAGTAATCTTGTCTGGACATGTCTCATATAGCTAAATGTTACTGCAACAGTGATTCATTGATGAACATCAGGTGTCATACTAACTTTTGGCACCAGGTAGCAATGTACGTAGATGAAAAAAACATTTCTTTGCCTGAGATTATTCTCAGCAAACAACTGATTAAAAAGAATGATTTTTGAAGCAATGAAGGAATGCAGATGAAAGAGATTTAAGTTTAAATGAACGTATCCAGTAGTGAGTCTACATTTTTTTTTCATACTGAAAACTCTGGACAGAATCCATAGATTTAAAGTTAATAAACTTTTTTCTTATCAGCCCCGCCCCCAGGATTGTTTTTGCCACAGTAGTCTGCCAAGAGGTACAACCACCAATGATCTCAAGTCTTTTCTTCAGTCCATAGCCCCATCCTTCCTCAAAGACCATCACCTAATGGGACAAGTATTCAAGTATTGTCTCCTTCCCTTTGAACACAGAGGCACAGACCCAGGTGACATACAGGGCTTCTGCAATATCCCATATCAAGACATCGCCAGGGCTGGACAAGGGCCTGCTCCAGGTGACTGCAGGGGCTGAACTGTGTCATGGCAAATGACTAATAGAGCAGCAAGGAACATTTTTCATACTGCAGTCAACTCTGTGACTGACAAGTTGGTAAGTGGACCCTTTAAGCTCTAAATACACTGCCCATGTGCACACAGGAAAAAGAGTTGGGCTTCTAAAATGTCATATCACAGACAACTTCTGGCTTTTTCCCTTGCTGAATGAGGGCCTGTTCCAGGTGACTGCAAGGTTGAACTGTATCCTAACATCCAGGAAGTGGAGCAGCAAAGAGTAATCATCAAACCGCAGCCAACTCTGTGATTTATAGTCTGACAAGTGAACTTGGAGCCTTAACTTCACTGCCCATGATTTCACAATCCAAGGGGTTAACATGCAATTGGTTTATGTGATGCATGTTCAAGCCTACACACGTAACATGGTCAAGCAGTTCTGCCCACCTCTTGCAGACAAGCACTTCCTGGTGACCCATGCAGGAGCGGCCTCAGGTCAACTGGCACCCTAAGCAAAAGGGCTCCACGGCACCCCACACCACACTACCAGGTGCCCCAATCCTGGTCTACCTACACCAAATAAATACTGGAAAAGCGCTCTTGCTAGAGCGGTGCCCTAGGCGGCCAGCTAGTTGGCCTATGCCTGAGGCCGGCTATGGACCCATGGTGTTGCCGATTATAATATGAGCAGTATGCTCTGAGCACAAACTGCACACATCTGCCTGAAGGGCAAGTAAGCAAGCAATGCATCATTATTCCACCCTTCCCCCATACCAGCCCAGCAGATGCCTCAGCTGCTAATTGAATTCAAGTCAACCATAGCACTGTCAGGGCTTTATCCCTTCATGATAGTGCAGCTGGCTTAAAGTTAGGGAAAGGTGTGAGAAGTAACGACAATTTGGTTTATATCCAAATAAGGTCAATGTAAAGATGTTTTGATTCACAAGATGATGAAGCCTGACTGAAGAAGACTGATCTTGGTGATGGTACGCAAAATACACACCTTCTTTCTCAACGTTTTCTTAAATCTAGATAGATAATGCCAGTACTCTGTGATGACACAGGATATGACTCATAACTAGTTTAAGTGACTAAATGAATAAAATTAGTATTAAAATAATTACTCATTGATATTAGTTTTTGCTAGTATTTAATAACATCATTCTTTATATGACTGTTGGGAAGCTCTCTATTAGCCTATGGGATTATGTGTCTATGAACAAATTTACTAATACAGTACATTACACAGTATTAATTTTTTCTGCTTAATTGTTAAAGTGATGCTATACATGAGTTATTAATAGATAAAGTATTATTGAGCACTGTCAGTGGCTCAACAGATAGAACATTTACATTTGTTGTTGGAAGACCATAAGGCTGTGGGTTCCATTTTCACTCTAGGCGATTGGATTATTGACAATGCAATGCATCATTAGGGAAGTGCTGCAATCCTGAATGTGCCATCCTTTAGGTGAGACCATAAATAGTGGTCCCATCGCCTTGAGTTAGTGGTAGCTCAGATGATTGTAAAAGGGCCCACATCACTTATCTGAAAGAATAAAAGTTCCCCAATGCCCTGGCCAAATTTCCCCTAGTAGTAAACATGCCACCTCTGGTTTCCCCTAAAAAGACACTGCTAGCCTAGTGGGACAAACCTGGTCAACAAAAGACAAATAAATCATTGCAGTGAGGTTGTTCATGAATATATTTTTGCCTCTCTCAATATACATGATTATGAATAAAGGATTGCTGCAACTGCTATAAAAGTTTGCCAGTGATTTTGTTTTTCACACTACATCATGACTAAGAAAATACTGTATTATTTACTCGACTGATTTTTTTACTGTATTATGGCTAAAAAAATACAATACTGTTTGTCTGACAATGAGAATACAGAAGGGGACTAATTATTTTGGATTATAAATTCTTATAGAGGATGGTTTGTCTGTCTATGGCTCTGATGTAAGAGGATAATCAGACTGAAAGATGCGACTGCTGTGTAACAATTTTCAGCGAGAAAGAACTTCAGTTGCTTTTAAAAGCAACATCACTTTTGAAGGGAAGTCCTTGTGTAGTTTGAGAGATATGAGTTTTATGTGGAACATGTATGAAACTGGCAGGTGAAGTAAGATCTACAATGATGTTTAATTGCCAGTTGTTCAATTTCCATGCCGGAGAGGAACAGTTGCTCACAAATATGTTTGAATGACAGTTGGAAATGCAACTAGTTTCCATCTATAAGTTGTTGTTGTGTCTTTCAGCTTTTCCCGGTTAGGGGTCGCCACAGCGGAATTCCAGTCCGCTAATGATTGGTAGTTGATTTTTACGTGCCGAGTTACCAGCCCTGATGCACAACCTTCAACGAAGGTACGCCCATTCACACATGTTTCCACGCAGAAGACGCTCTAGCTGAGAGTCGAACCGGACAGCGTCTTACTGTGAGGCGACAACGCTACTGCAGCACCACCACCGCAGTTTCCATCTATAGGAACTTATAAAATAAATCAAGAATTAAACCAAAGGAAGCCTTATTTTGATAATAAGGTACCAACTAATTAGGTTTCCAGCTTTGCAATTAACGTAGATGTCCAGCATGCCAAGGCGGTAACCCAGCTGTGTCAATAAAGAGAGCATCTTACAGCAACTGTACAGGTGAAATTCTTGGTTACAGTCAGGGTATCCCACTGGGCTCTGTCCTAGGCCCTTACTTGTTTGGCTTGTATCTTTCAGACCTAACTTCTTCATCTCAGGTGTTCTACAGTCTAAAAGCAGATGACCTGAAATTGGGTAAACTGATTACATGTGGTACAGATAAGGCATGTCTGCAAAATAACTTGACTAAATTGACCATTTGGACATGGGGGAATAATATGTTGATAAACACATCAAAAACTAAGCATATGAGATTTGGGAGACAAACTGAAAGATGAATATTTAATATAGCACATAGTGATTGAAACTGTACAGCTTTCAGTTTTTCAGTATTTACATATTATTGCAACCAGATTTTGCGACATGGTATACTTTCCTGTCTTTTACTAAAACAACAACAAATAAGTGTAATTAGGAAGGGAAAACTGCTAAAAAGTCTGCTAGGATATTGGTAGCGGGTTTGTAAAACGATTAAGGGTTAAAATTTTAGGATTTGTGGGTAGCGTTCTTTAAAGACATCAAGCATTGAATTCAGCGATCACAGTGGTTGCATGTATATGTATATTGGCCTGAAAGGAGTGTGGGAGTTAGCACACAATGTTATACACACGCATAGTTCAAACGGATTAGCTGCTTTCGTACTGTGGACATGCAGTTTAATTTAGGTAAACTATTCCTTATAGCTTTACAAACAGTTTTGAAGAAACTTTAGAATAGAAGCTTGGCAGGAAAATAAGAAAAGGTTTGCAAAAGTATGTAAGAAGTAGACAGTACTACTTTGCTTTTATGTTGTGATGCTTGTATTCTCAGGGCAAAGGCTGATTGAATGTCACTGATTTTCCTTTGTGTTACGGCTCAACAAATGTGGATTGCTAAGTCCCTGTTGTAAAGTTTTTCTGTGTAGAAAGCTCAGAAGATATAGATTGCTCAGTCACTGTTGGACTGTTTTTTGTGTAGAAAGCTCAGATGATGTGGATTTCTTAAGGCATTTGAAGTAGAATGGGACTTGCTTAACTGACATGAGATGCTGGCAGTAAAGAGGAAACCTATTTTTAAACCTTACTTTTTCAGCCGTTTAGCTGATAAACCTTCCTAAAAACACAAAACATTAAAGTAAACATGTTTAGCTTTTTAATACTTTTTTGGTACTACTTGACACAACGAGAAGCAACCAGCATTACCGGGAAAATCTGGTTGTGATAACACGCAAGTCCAGTTTTTCTAATCATATCAACCAGTTGGTTAATGGTAGTCATAGAACTATATTATAGGTTATTTAAAAAGATTTATAAAATCTAGGAAATCGGAAATGATGAAGTCATTGTTTCGTAGTTACATTATACCCAAACTTGAGTATGGAACAATAATATGGAAACATTATAAGAAAAAAAAGCATGAGTAAACTGGAAAGAGTACAGCAGAAATATACAAAGGGCATCCATGCATGTGAAAATGTAAGTTATTATGAAAGACTAAAATATCTGAAAGTGTACATCTTCGAGGAGATCTTATTCAGGTATACAGGGCACTTAGAGACAACTACCTCTGGAAATGTTTGCAGTTATCAAAAAGTACTAGAGAATCATCAGACAACCTGTGAAGAAGAAAGACACGGGAAAGAAAAAGTTATTTAATATGGTGTAATACTTATGCAAAGGAGAAAAAGAGATCCACGGTGGTGCAGCGGTAGCATTGTTGCCTCACAGCAAGAGGTTCTCCCGTTCGATTCTCGGCTGGAGTGCAGGGAGTGCCTTCTATGTGGAGTCTGCATGACCTCCCCGTGGTTGGGTGGGCGTTCGAAAGACATGCGTAATGGGCATGCCTTCACTGAAGGTTGACCGTCGAGCTGGCACCTCGGAGTTTGCGAAAAATCTACTGCCAATCATTAGCGGATCGGAGTTCCGCTGTGGCGACCCCTAACCAGGAAAAGCCGAAAGACACAACACTTATGCAAAGGAGAAAGCAAAACTAACCAGTATAAAAAGAGCAGCACCAAAAGTACTTGAAGAGAAATACAAGCAAAGGAAACCAGACATGGAAAACTTTACAATACAAAAAATAAGAAGACAAAGAGGAAAAGCAGAAAATGAAATTAGTAATGGAGAAGTTAAAGAAATACAAATTGAGGTTATGGAGTACCTGAGAAGTGAAGGATTAAGTGTAGAAAATCTAATTCAGGAAGCACCACAACAGGATTGAGCAATGGATATCCAAATTAAGGGGAAACCAGTGGAACAGGAAGCAATTGGTCAGGTGCCATATGAAGATAATTTGGAGCCCTCCACAGGAAACAAGTATAAATGTTCACTTGAAGCTAGACAGCAAGGGAAGGAATAGGAAACTGTGGAAACTCTCATGCAGTCAATGTTGAGGAGTGATAGGCCAGTGAGTTCCCATATGACAGACCATCGGATGGCACAGGATGAAACTGAAGAGAATGTGCCACAGGAAGATGCTAGAGAACCTTCTACAGAATGCCCGCAAGAAATGGAAAACAAGGGATGTGCCCTCAGTTTAGAAGATGAGCTAAGAAAAGAGTTGCTTGATTTAATAGACAGATATATCAAGATCAATGAAAGAAACAGAATGCAGAAGGTTAATAAACCCCCAAAAGTTTGAAGTGTAATAAAACAAAAGAACACAGTAATTAAGGTTGTTCATACAGATCTATGCAATAGACATAACAGAAGTAAACAAGATATATTACTGTGCACCTAAATTAATAACTGATAAAATTCTACCACAAGAACATAGGGGAGTGAGGGAAAGGAAGGTGAGACATCAAACACCATCATGGAAATATCGAACAGAGAAAACTAGAAAGCAGTTAAGACAAGAACTGTCACTGTCAGAAGACTACAGAAAAAAGAACAGATCAACAAAAATACCAAGAAAGATAGATGTGATAAAAGCAATGCGCAGTATTAGAACAGACCAGGGTCTATCATGCACTATCGCAAATAAACTCTCTCAGGACAGATGGCAAAACTTAGAAGATACAAAGATAAATATAAAGGAAAAGTACAAAATAAGCAATTTATTGATGATCCAAAAAAGTTTTACAGAGAATTGGGAAACAAGTTAAAAGGAATTGAAAGACCACCAAAAAAAGAAGAAATACATTTTGGAGAAGTATCTATGAAGATCCTGTGGAACATAACAAACATGCTAAAAGGGCAGAAGAAGTAAAAGAAAGGATAATAAGCTTAAAGGTACAGGATATGAAATGGGATGTAGTAACAGTCAGAGAGAGAGTGAATTAAAGTTAAGAAAAGCCTCAAATTGGAAAACCCCAGGCCCAGATGTAGTACCTAACTTCTTTTTAAAAGTATTAACATCTTTACATGAACATTTAGCCATGAGTGAGAACTATTTACATGTGCACCCTGAACAGACACCAACCTGGCTAATAACAGGAAAAAAATGCTCCTACTTAAGAGTGAACCTGTAAGCTACCCTAAAAATTATAGACCAATAACTTGTCTTCTGACTACGTATAAACTATACAGGGGAATTCATGCCGATAGAGTTAATAGTCATTTAGAAGAAAACTTAACTATGGAAGTAGCACAAAAGGGCAATAAAAGAAAGTCATATAGAACAAAGGATCATTTGTTGTTAAAGTCATAGTGGAAATTGTAAAAAGGGGAAGAATCTAAGTATGGCATGGATTGACTACAAAATAGCATTTGATAGTATCCCACATTCTTGGATAAAAGAGTGCTTAAAAAAATGTATAAGATACACCCTACACTGATCGACTACATTGCAGTGACCATGAAGCAGTGGCAGACCACTTTGCAATTAAGCCATGACAAAGGACAAATTATTATTCCAGGGATAAAAATTCAAAGGGAGACATTCCAGGGTGACTCTCTGTCACCGCTCTATTCCGCCTTGCCCTTAACACATTAAGCTGTCCACTTAACAGCTTAGACTATGGCTATAATTTGGCTCCTAGAAAAAAAAGTGTAAAGACTTCTCATCCTCTCTTTGTCAAAGATTTAAAACTGTACAGCTCATCAGATAAGGAACTGAAAGCACAACTGCAAGTTGTCAAAACTTTTTCAGATGATATAAGAATGTTATTTGGTCTTGATAAATGTGCAAAAGCAACCTATAAAGCAGGAAAACTGCAACAGCAAAAAAACATCAGTTTGGGACAAGAGTGAGTGTATAAATATATGGGAACTGATGAAGGATCAACAACAAAACATGAACAAATGCAAATAAAACTTAGTAAGGAATACTTTAGAAGACTTAAATTAATCTTGAAAACAGCATTGACATCCAGGAACAAAATCCAAGCTATACACCAATTTGCTCTTCCTGTCCTAACTTACAGTTTTGGAGTGAATGACTGGCCCCAAAACATACTGAATAGATTAGATAGGAAAACAAGAAGGATGCTTCATGCTCACCAAATGATTTATAAAAATCAGTGCATACCAAGATAATATATTCCCCGTTCCGAAAGAGGGATGGGCCTCCTTGAAATTGATTACATGTACAGATCAGCAATTGTGGCACTCCACACATCTGCTGACCTCACAGGACTCAAATGTAGTGAAAGTTTTGAAACATGAGGAGAATAAGTCTAAGATGACTTCCCTACTTAATCTAGCAGAAGCATATTGGCATCAAGCAGCAATGAAAATCAAACCACAAGTGGATAAAAACCAGGCAGCAACTGAATGTGCCAAAAAACAAAAGAAAAAATATAAAGTGAAGGACCACATGAGAAGGCAATAAATGTGGAAAATGCACAAATATAGTTGCAAGTATAACAAACTTCTGGAAGAACGTCATGTTATCAGGAACGAACGCAGGAATAGTTAAGGAGAGGCAAATTCAAACCAAGAGAGAAAAAAGTTAATATTGGCAGCACAAGATACTGGGCTACATACATGTTGGTTTACAAAGTCCATTGAACATGTGGGAGAAAAGTACAGTTGTGTACACTTACCATAAATGTAGATGTTCGAGTGTATTCACTGTTGCAGTCATTACATTTGGGTTATCTGTTTGCAATAGCCCTCAGTCGGCCTGATTAACAAATTCTTGGGTCCTGCAACGGTTGCTGTCCCTTCTTCCATGACGTCAGGTCGTCAGGGATATAAAACATGCAGCCGACGCCATTATATCAGTTTTTCTTGCTCCAGATGTCAGGTGCCCCCCTAATGGGAAACAATTAAATCTATAAATCAAGGATATACCTCCAATAAAAAAGCAAATACACCAAAAAGCTTTTTGAGCATAGTAAGTGAGAGTAGAGGTATAGCCAAAAGAAGAAAGGGGGCTGGATGGAGGGTAACCAGGACTGCAACAGTGAATACACTCGAACATCTACATTTATGGTAAGTGCACACAACTGTAGTATGTTCTTTGTGTTTCACTGTTGCAGTCATTACATTTGGGTAGATTCTCAAAGTTAAGTTTGGGAGGAGGAATTTAAACAGAATTGGCAAGTGATAATGCTTGGTGAAAGTAGGCAAAGAACTCCAGGTAGCAGCTTCTAGGATGTCCCTTGTAGGGGCGCCCCTGAGAAAGGCTGTAGAGGGAGATGCAACCCTGGTTAAATGGGGTCTGATGCCCTGCGGGATAGGTTTTCCATTGTGCTTATAGCAGAAATTAATGCAGTGACCTATCCATTTTGAAATAGTTTGCTTTGAAATAGCTTTCCCCTCTGTCCCTGCAGCAAATGCCACCAGTAGTTGTTCAGATTTCCTTTGAGGTTTAGTCCTGTCCAAGTAGAATCTAAGTTGTCTGTGCACATCTAAGGAGTGCAATATCCATTCCCCTTTGTTCTCTGGGTTAGGAAAGAAGGTAGGCAAATGAATGAACTGATTAAGAGCCTCACTGGATACCACCTTGGGCAAGAAGGAAGGATTGGTTCTGAGGGACACCCTATCCGCATGAAAGATGATGAAAGGCTCCACTGCCATAAGGGCCTGTAACTCAGATACCCTTTTTGCAAAAGTGATTGCTAAAAGAAAAGCTGTTTTCCAGGAAAGCAATTTTAAATCTGCAGTAGCAGCTGGCTCAAAAGGAGGAAGAGTGAGTTTCACCAAGACAAAGTTAAGGTCCCAGGCTGTAGATGGAGCTCGCCTCGGTGGCCTTAAATTTTTGGCCCCTCTGAGGAACTGCTTGAGCAGTGGGTGAGAGAAGAGGGGAGGCTCTGTGCTATAATGAGCTGAAATGGCTGAGGCATGAATTTTGATGGAGGAAAAGGACAAGCCCTTATGAAGTATCTCAGTCAAATATTGTAGAATCTGAGGTAAATTGGGCACTGCTGTGCTCATACGATGAGATTGGTTCCAGGTACAAAGTCTTTTCCATTTTGCAGCATATGATTTTCTAGTACTAGGCCTCCTAGCCTCTAAAATGATATCCATCACTGATTTACTGAGGGGTGTTAAAGGAGAGATTAGGTAATTAGCCAGGCTGCTAGGTCCAGGGTTTGCAGCTGAGGGTGCAGAATCTGGTTCTCCTGTTGAGACAACAGGGAAAGAGTCTGAGGCAGGTGCCATGGGGCCAAGCATGGCACACTGTGAAGGAGGGGGTACCAGTGTTGGCATGGCCAGTCTGGTGCAATTAAAATCGTCCTTGGCTTGTCCTGTTTGATCTTTAGAAGTACCTTAGAGAGCAGAGGTAAAGGAGGAAAGGCATAAACTGATAGTTTTTTCCAGCTGAAGGATAGAGCATCCACTTTCCAAGCTAGTTTGTGGGGAATCCTTGTGCAAAATTTGTCCAACTGATGGTTCTAGGGGGAGGCAAACAAGTCTATATCTGGGCCCCCCATTTGCTTGTCAACATGTTGAAAATCCTTGGTTCCAGTTTCCACTCATGTGGGTTCATGAGGTTTCTGCGTAGTCCATCTGCCAGTGTATTTCGTTTTCCTGGCAGGAATTGCACTTGCAGATTCACTTGGTAGCTCAAGGCTGTGCTCCACAATGCCATGGCTAGTCTGCAGAAGGGGTAAGAGTGTGTACCCCCTGCTTGTTTATGTGCCACATGACTGTGGTGTTGTCTGTATTTACCATTAGTTGTCCTGGAAGAATGTGGTCCCTGAAGGCTGTCAGAGCATTCTGTACAGCTAGCATTTCCTTTTGATTTGTGTAGGTGCATTTGACCTGGGTTCCATTTGCCCTGAATGCACTTCCCTGCCAAGTGAGCACCTCATGCATAGCCTAATGCATCTGTTAAGGACTGGGCAGCAGGGGGTAGTGTGAATGGTAGTCCCTTGTTTTGGTGGCAGGTCTCTGCCCACCAAAGTAACTCTAGGCATAGGCAAGGTATGATAGAAATCATAGCTTCTAGATCCTGTGAATGTTGACACCATAGGCTTTTGAGATACCATTGCAATTTCCTCATATGCAGCCTTGCATATGGAATTAGAAGAATGCAAGATGCCATGAACCCCAAGGCTTGCAGTATTTGCCTTGCAGATAACTGGGTTTTTGTGGCCACTTGTTTGAAGTAGGTTGTCAAATGAGTGTTTCTCTGGCGTGAGGAAAGCCATCTGGGAAGTTGTATTCAAGCTTGCTCCCAGGAATATAATTTGTTGACAGGGTACCAGGCATGATTTCTTTTCATTTATGCTGTACCCCAAGCAAGTCAGTACCCTTTGAACAAAGGCCAGATGTTTCAAAAATATGTCCTGGCTTTCTGCCTGAATTAGACAATCGTCCAGGTATGGATATATTTGAATATTTCTTTGCCTGCAGAATGCAATGACTGGAGCTAGGCACTTTGTGAATACCCTGGGCGCAGTAGATAAGCCAAAGGGCAGTGCAGAGAACTGATAGTGCATGTAGCCTGCTTTGAAGCATAGGTATCTTCTGCAAGACTCCCTGATAGGGATGTGCAGGTATGCTTCTTTTAAGCCTGGTGTTGCCAACCATACATCTTTGCCTAGCATAGGAAGCAGCTGGTGAAGAGTCAGCATCTTGAATTTTGGAATCACCCGAAAGGTATTTAGAGAAGAAAGGTCCAGGATAGGATGCCATGTATTGCCTTTTCTGGGTACCAGAAAAAGTCTCGAATAGAAACCTTGCTCCTTTTCCTCTTCTGGTACCAATTGAAGAGCCACCATGCTCAAGAGAGAGAGAGAGTACTTGATTTTGGGCCTCTGCCCACTTTTTTGGGGGTAAGTCTGGCCACCTGCTTGGTGTTGGTAAGGTGTGGAAGTGAAATCTGTATCCTTGGAACACTATACTTAAAACCCATTTGTCTTGGGTAATGAGTTCCCAGTTTTTGGCCTGCAGACCAGTCTTTCCACCTAAAGGAGCATTCAGCTGGGGGAGTGCCTGGAAGTTTTAAAAGCATGTCATTGAGACAGTTTTCCATAGGGGGGAGTCTTACTACTCCACGATTTGGGTGCGGAAACCCCCAACTGCTTAGTCTTGTGTGTCCCCTGGAACTGAAACCTGGGGTTTCTGCTATGTCTGGGTTTGGCTTGAGTAGACCTGAAAGGAGCTGGAAAGGAACAATTCTTAGGGCCAGTGCCTACTAAATCTAGGAGGCTGAACTTGTAAGAAATCTTTAATAGTTTGCATAGATTTGACTTTATCTTCCATCTTTTTAAGAACTTCCTCCGCCTTGTTGCCAAACAGGCGGTCCTGATTTAAGGGAGCATCCAACAATTTAGCTTTAACATGATCAGGCAAAGATTGCTCCTTAAGCTAAGCATGCCTTCCGAGCACAGACCCAGTAACAGCAGCCCTGCAAGAGGCCTCTAATGAATCAAATCCACATTGCAAAGTATGTTTTCCAACCCGTTCAGCAGAATGCATTACATCCTGTAATTCTTTATTTTCCACACAGTCAGGAATCAACATCATTTTCTGTTTAAGCAATCCAATAACATGTTACTGATACTTTAACATATGAAACTGGCAGTTTAAAGCCCTAATGGCCAAGGTTGCAGAAATGTAAACCTTCTTATCCCATCTATCCAGTGCCCTGGAGTCTCTATCAGAAGGAGTAGGATTTTTAGCAGTAGAAGCCTTAATGCCCTTGGGTCCCTGTGAAATAGTCTTTGGATCCGCAATAAGATTTTTAAAAAGGAACTTGTGTGAATCAGGAACTCTGTAATATCCGTCAAGTTTTTTGGGAGCAGAAGGCAAGGAATCAGGGGCCAAACTAGATTCCGAAAAAGCATCATCAACAATGTCTAGTACAGGAGGAATAGCTAAAGGCCTGTGCTGAGGCAGGAGTAAGAAATCCCTAAGTTTTGAATCAGAAAAATTCTGGCTTTCCCAGTGGAAATGCTCCCTTAGAGTATGTAAGGTTTCACCGAAAGAAAAATCCTCTGGAGGGGAAGCAGAGGGAATAGAGTCCTCTGCATCAGAATCCTCATAAGTAGATAAGGGCAAATCCAGATCATCAGAATCATCAGAAAAATCAGAATCCTGGTCAGATGATTCATAAACAACTTCAGTCCTAGGTCTCTTAGAAGGGGGAGGCTGGCTTCTGCTGATTAGAGTTACAAAATCTTCAGTCATTCTTATTTGTTTTTTAGGCATAGAGGCCTGAGCATGCAGCCTGGTCGTCGTTTTTTTAGGCATGGTTTTCGATTTAGGTCTAAATGAAGAAGGAGGCATCGGTTTAATATGCAAGTCTGTAGGCCTGAATATACCCTCAGAAGCCAGTGCCTGCACAGCGGTTCAGGACCCATCCAAGGTAGAGACATCCATGGGTTCCATAGTTGAAGCATCTCGCGGCATGCCGGACTATGAATGGGTGTCAGTAGAGGCCTGCGAATCAGAAGTAGCAGGTATCAGGGGCAGCGAAAGCACCTCACTGAGTACTGACAAACTGGTGACTGGCTTAGGCGAAGCGTCATCGGCAGTTTTGGACCTCGGCGGCCTGTCTCTGTCTTTATCTTTGTGTTTTTTTGAAATCCTGGTAGTCAGATGGCTAACCGACGACATTTCTGGATAATTAAACCGAGAACCGAAATATTTAGAGGCAAAAATATACTGACGATGGATAGTACGCTGATTAAATAAAGCACAAAACCAACAGCAAGATACGTCCTGTTCAGGGCCTAGGCAAGGAATACAGTATGAATGAAAATCTTTATGAGGTATTTGCTTTCCACAAATAATGCAATTATTAACTTTTACTGAAATTGGTAAGGAGCAAGAAAAAGTTTCCCCATCGGGGTACTTAGCTTTAGTTGAAGACTTCGGTTCTGAAACTCTAAAACGAAAATTTCAGGAGTCGGCTGACAGGCACTTGCAAACTGCTTCTGCTTCAGGCACCTCATGGCAAGAAAGACTGATGTAATGGCATCGGCTGCATGTTTTATACCCCTGACGACCCAATGTCATGGAAGAAGGGACAGCAACCAACGCAGGACCCAAGACTTTGTTAATCAGGCTGACATGACGACCCAATGTCATGGAAGAAGGGACAGCAACCAACGCAGGACCCAAGACTTTGTTAATCAGGCTGACTGAGGGTTTCTGCAAGCAGATAACCCAAATGTAATGACTGCAATAGTGAAACACGAAGAACATCAGACAAATGTAGGTTTTGCAAAACAGAATTGGAAACAGTTGCACACCCTGTTGCTGGCTGTGACATACTAATGGCGGAAGTACTGTGTACTGAAAGGCATAATAATGTGGCGAGACTGTTGCACTGGGGATTGTGCAAACATTATGGTATTGAAGTGGCTGAAACACTGGAAACATGAGCTACAAAATACCATAGAAAATGATGAAGTTTATATCACATGGGATCATCCATTGCCAACAGTTCAAAAGACAGATGCTAGAAAACCGGATATGGTCCATGAAAAGAAGACAAAAGTAGCATTGATCATTGAAATCACCACACCCAGTGACTACAGTGTCTTGCATACAGAGAGACAAAGTAAAAAAACATCAGGATTTGCAAGCAGAAATGAGGGCAATGTGGAAGAAGGATACCTAGACAGTCCCAATAGTAGAAGAACCAATGGGTCTTATCAAAAAGAATATTAAACACACATACACCTCCAGGCTGATCAAACAGTATGATGCACAGGAGACATACCAGGTGCACTTAACCACTGACAAGATCCCTGTTCAAATCATAGCTGGATACAAGCCCCCAAATTTGACTCAAGATGCCCACTCCTCCTATCTGGACCTCTTCAAATCTATCAAGATTCAACCCATTACCCTGATCCTGGGTGACTTTAATTACCCAACCATAGACTGGAAAAACTACTCATGCTAGAACACAAATGCCCAGAGATTCCTCAATTTTGTCAATGCAAATGCCTTGGAACAACTAGTCGATACTCCCACAAGAGGTGATATCATGGACTTGGTATTAACCAAAATGAGTAACCACTGTAGCACCCTTACAGTATCATCCTCCCTGGTAAGATATGCCCATAAAGCGGTCACTTTCGAAGTCACCATCTCCCCTGACCCCCCCCCCCCCCTCTAGCTAGAGACAAACAAAAAACTTCTCCAAAGCTGATTACAACCTCCTGAGGGATGGTATAAAGAGCTTCACAGCCCCCTCTCCCGCTGTAGGAACTGGCCCCAATGTCCAAATCTACACCAGAGTACTATATGAGATTTTATACAGATGCATGGAATCAGGAATACCGGAAAGGACAAAATCATCCTCCACAATGAAGAGTAATCCTGTCTGGTGGACATCTGCAATAAATAAACTATATAACAAAAGTAAAAAATTGCTCTCCAGGACCAAGAAGGAGCAGGTGCCCAATTGGAAGCAATCTCTCCTTAGTCTGAAGAAGCAAACAAGAGCACTACTGAAATCCTCTAAAGCCAGCTTCAAATCCAAATTGGCCACTGTGAAGATTGGAGGAAGATGGGCGAAGGCTGCCAGCCTAGTCAAATAGAATTTGATACATAATTCTATCAATTGTATAAATAAATGTAAAATACAAACTTATGTTTTTAAATTAAAGAAAACACTGTAAAATGTGAACGTCAAGATTGTTGCAACATTGCCATCTGCTGTAAGGAAAACCAAGCCAGGCATTTCAAATGTATCTTTTGAAGCTGAAAAGATCTTATGAATATCTTTGATGTTTACAAGTTGGCTCCAGTGAGTCTGGATGAAGGTTTCAGGCTCATTGTTTTAAGGTTAAAGTTAAGGGCCAGAATTTACATGTGGAAGGTGCTTTATTGCTCTGGTTTCAGCTAGTGTATATGTGAAATGCCTTTTATTGTTGTAATCTCCTGAGCAGGTGTTAGCTTGCTAAATAATGCAGTTTATGGCCTGGGATCTCCAAACCTAAGTGTCAAAATAATGTAACTTGGGAGGGCCTCAGCAGAGCTGTTGGTGAGTGTTTAAAAACTATTGTTGAGTGAGAGACTGGGAAGCATCTTAATCTCGGACATCTAACCCAGCACTGCTTGCTCTTTATGTAAGTAAGATTATAGCACTGTGTTTTCTCTTAAGATTAGCTAAAGATTAGAAAGTTAGATTAAGTGTTTTTATTTGGCATCAGACCTGTCCTACTGTATTGTTTTAAGTTTCTGTGTGATCTCTGAACTCTTAGATATCTCTGTGGTGTAGTAGTATTGTCTTGTGTTTTAATTATTTATTATTAAATATTTTAAAACCTTTACCTGTGGCTGGTTTGTATACAGAAGTAGGCTCTAGTGTACATTGCATATTTATAGAGTTCATTGTAATAGGCCACTCTAAAATAAGTCTTAGACTGAATAGTCACATTACCATTGGACTATAATATTACACAGCAATAACTGGACACCTGTTTAAGGGCCTTTTAGTAGCTGATAATTATATTAAGCTGGTGGTGGCAGTAACTACTACAGTATGGTCTGGGTAAAGGGGCACAGCTGGAGAATCTGTGTCAGCCTTTCCCAGGAGTGTCTGTGAAATTGTATAAATACTTATATCAAAGTGTGGGTGTGTGCCAGCTACCTGGGCAGGGACACGAAGCACTGGTTGGACAGAGAGGGTACTGGAGGTTAGCTTGCCAGCTAGGCTGAGATCTGGACCCTATAGCTGTGCCAGTGGGTTGTCTTATTGGGGACCTGGTGAGCAAGGGAGCGACCAGCCCCAGACTGACTGTGATCTCTGTGTGCACTTAAGGGAAATTGTTCTTTACTGTGTGTATTAGTTATCCTTTCCTTTTCTAGGAGACAACCTCCTGGTGTTACTGGTGAGGATTGAGGCTCCTTGATTGCTGGGCCAAGGGCACGGTCATCACATATTGGTGACAGTGGTTGGGATATCCTATCACATATTAGTTTGCTGTGCTGGGATTCACATCACATATTGATTAGTTAGCAAACACTATTTGGTTTGTAGTGGTGGGGGTAGAGCGAATTCCTGTAGCTTATGTACAGTGATCTCAAAGTGTTTTGTACTCTAAAAACAGCCACACAGTCTATGCTCAGAGTTCAGATCATATTGTTTTATTTCTTTTCTTAGCTTAGTGTTAGTCAGGGTGAGCAGGCAGCATGTCAGCAGAGGAGTATGGAAAGCTGACAAGGAGCCAGCTGATGGAGATGTGCCAGGCTAGGGGACTGGTGCATGGAAACCTGACTAAGGCAGACCTGACTGCAGCCTTGGTTACAGCTGCATCAGAAAACAGCAGCCTGGAGGGCAATCAGACTGACAGTGGAAATACAATATCCTTGGAGAATGGACAGCTCAACCTTTCTGCAGTGGACTTAAAAATCCAGCTAGAGCTAAAGAGACTTGAGTTGGAGGCCAGGCATATGGAACTAGAAGCAGCTGAGAAAATGAGGAGTCTACAAGCTGAGGAAAATGAACGGCAAAGGAGGCATGAGAGGGAAATGCTGATTCTTCGCCAGAGTCATGAAAGTAATGGGGAAGGGAGTAACCGGACCCCAGAAGCACAAATGGTCAGTAAATTTCTTCCACAGTTTAAAGAGGGGGATAATTTTGATAGCTTCATTCATATGTTTGAGCGGGTATGTAAACAGTAGGAAGTTGACCAAGGGCTCTGGTTACAATTCCTGACCCCCTTACTCCATGGTAAAAGCTGTAACTTCTTTAGCAAAAATGCATGACACTGACTTGTTTTGATTACACTGCTGTAAAAGGACACTTGTTGGAATGTTTTAAGCTAACACCTGAAATGTATAGGAAAAAGTTTTGTGAGCATAGATGCAAAGCAGATGAAAATGTATGTGAATATGTTGCTGAAAGTACAGTTGTGTACACTTACCATAAATGTAGATAATCGAGTGTATTCACTGTTGCAGTCATTACATTCGGGTAATCTGCTGGCAGGATGCCCTCAGTCAGCCTGATTAACAAAGTCTTGGGTCCTGCGTCGGTTGATGTCCCTTCTTCCATGACATCAGGTCATCAGGGGTATAAAACATGCAGCCAACACCATTTCATCAGTTTTTCTTGCCCCAGATGTCAGGTGCCCCCCAAATGGGGAGCAATATATATATATATATATATATATATATATATATATATATATATATATATATATATATATATAAAATTTAAAACACAAAAAATAAACCTCCAAACAAAAGCAACTACACCAAAAAGGTTTTTAAGCATACTAAAAGAAATGAGAGGTATAGTAAGAGAAAAACAGGGGGCTGGAGGGTGGGTAACCAGGACTGCAACAGTGAATACACTTGAACATCTACATTTATGGTAAGTGTACACAACTGTACTATGTTCTTCGTGTTTCACTGTTGCAGTCATTACATTTGGGTAGAATCCAAAAGCTATGGTTGGGAGGATGGATTTATACAGCATTAGGTGCAGCTATAAGGTCCTGCAATACAGCAGTGGCAAAGCCAGCTCTGGATTTAGAGAAGAGAGTTAAATGGTAATGTTTGGTGAATGTATGAACTGAGCTATTGGTAGCAGCTTCTAAATGTCTCTGGTAAGAACACCTCTGAGAAAGGCTACAGAAGTAGAAGCAGCCCTGGTGGAATGAGATTTGATCCCCTTGGGGATAGGTTTACTATGGTGCATATAGCAGAAACGAATAAAATGGCTTATCCATTTGGAAATAGTCTGCTTTGAAACAGCCTTTCCCTCTGCCCCTGCAGCAAATACCACCAATAGTTGTTCAGATTTTCTTAGAGGTTTTGTTCTGTTTAAGTAGAATCTAAGTTGTCTGTGCACATCCAATGAATGCAGAATCCACTCGCCCTTGTTCTGTGGATTGGGAAAGAAAGTTGGCAGATGAATGGTCTGATTAAGAGCCACACTGGATACCACCTTAGGCATGAAAGATGGATTGGTCCTGAGAGACACCCTGTCCGGATAAAAAATAATGAAAGGCTCCACTGCCATAAGAGCCTATAATTCTGAAATCCTTCTAGCTGAGATGACTGATAAAAGGAAAGCTGTTTTCCAGGAGAGAAGTTTTAGGTCTGTAGTAGCAGCTGGCTCAAAAGGAGGGAGAGTGAGTTTTTCCAAAACAAAATTGAGGTCCCATACAGGAGTTGGAGCTCTCCTGGGAGGTCTTACATTTTTGGCCCCTCTGAGATACTGCTTTAGCAGAGGATGAGAGAAGAGTGGAGGTGCTGTGTTGTAATGAAGTGAAATGGCAGAGGCATGGATTTTTATGGAAGAAAAAGATAGGCCCTTGTGAAGCATTTCAGTTAAGTATTGCAGAATCTGAAGAATATTGGGCATTGCTGGGCTTATTCCTTGTGATTGGTTCCAGGCACAGAATCATTTCCATTTTTCAGCATACGATTTTCTAGTACTAGGCCTTCTAGCCTCCAAAATGACATCCATCACAGGATTGCTGAGGGATGCCAAGGGTGAAATTACTTTATTAGCCACACTGCAAGATTCAAAGTTTGGAGCCGAGTGTGCAGAATGTGGTAGTTCTGAGACAGTAGGTAAGGTGTCTGAGGCAGGTGCCATGGACGAAGGTGTGACACTGTGCAGGAGTGGGTACCAGTGTTGGCGAGGCCAGACTGGAACAATCAGAATCATTTTTGGTTTGTCCTGTCTGACTTTTAGTAGATCATTGGAGAGCAGAGGCAGAGGGGGAAAAGCATAGACTGATAGGAGCATCCACTTTCCAAGCTTTTTTTGTGATGGATACTTGTGCAGAATTTGTCCAACTGATAGTTCTGCAGTGAGGCAAAAAGATCTATGTCTGGGCTCCCCCATTTGCATGTCAACATGTTGAAAACTTGTGGTTCCAGTTTCCATTCGTGTGGGTCCATATGATGTCTGCTTAGTTCGTCTGCCAGAGTATTTGGCTTCCCTGGCAGGAATTGAGCTTGTAGTTGAATTTGGTAAGTCAAGGCCGTGTTCCACAAAGCCATGGCTAGTCTGCAAAGGGGGTAGGAATGTGTACCCCCCCTGCTTGTTTATGTACCATATAACTGTGGTGTTGTCTGTCTTTATCATTAGTTGTCCTTGAAGGCTGTCAGTGCATTCTGTACAGCTAGCATCTCTTTCTGATTGATATGTAGGTGCATTTGATTTGGGCTCCATTTGCCCTGAATGCACTTTCCTGCCAGATGAGCCTCCCCCAAGCATAGTCTGATTCATCTGTAGTTAGGGTTTGGACGGCAGGGGGTGGAGTGAATGGCAGTCCCTTGTTTTGGTGGCAGGCCTCTGCCCACCATAGGAACTCTAGTTGCAGGCAAGGTATAATAGGAATCATTGTTTCCAGGCAGTGACAATGTTGACTCCATAAACTTTTTAAATACCACTGAAGTTTCCTCATATGCAGTCTTGCATATTGAATTAGAAGAATGCAGGAGGCCATGAACCCCAAGGCTTGCAGAATTTGTCTTGCAGATAGCAGGGTTTCTGTGGCCACCTGTTTGAAGTAAGTCACCAATTGAATTTGCTTTTCTGGCGTAAGTCATCTGGGCAGTTGTATTCAAGCTTGCACCCAGGAATGTAATTTTTTGAGAGGGTAACAGTTGTGATTTCTTTTCGTTTATGGTATACCCTAGACAAGTTAGAACCCTTTTTACAAACACCAGATGCTTTAGAAGAATGTCCTTGTTTTCTGCCTGAATTAGATAATTGTCCAGGTATGGATATATTTGAATATTTCTTTGCCTGCAAAATGCAATTACTGGAGCCAGGCACTTTGTAAAGACCCTGGGCGCAGTAGATAAGCCAAAGGGCAGTGCAGAGAACTAGTAATGCAAATAGCCTGCTTTGAAGCTGAGGTATCTTCGGCAAGATTCCCTGATTGGGATATGCAGGTAAGCCTCTTTTAAGTCTAGAAGTTACCAACCAGGCATCTTTGCCTAGCATAGGTAGTAACTGTTGAAGAGTCAGCATTTTGAATTTTGGAATGTCCAGAAATGTGTTTAGCGTGGTTAAGTCCAGAATTGAACGCCATGATTTGTCTTTTCTGGGTACCAGGAAGAGTCTTGAATAAAAACCTTGTCCCTTTTCCTCTTCTGGCACTGGTTGAATATCTCCCATGTTCATGAGGGACAGAACTGGATTCTGGGCCTCTCCCCACTGATTTGGGGGCAGATCTGGCCATCCGTTTGGGATTTGCAACGTGTGGAAATGAAATCTGTATCCCTGGGATACTATATTTACAACAGAATTTGTCCTGTGTAATAATTTGCCAGTTTCATGCATGAAGTGCCAGTTTTCCCCCCAAAGGGGCGGCTAAAAGGTAAGTGCTTGGTGATTTATGGGGAAGTCATTGAGATGTTTACCATAGGGAGGTGCCTTGTTGTTTCCAGATTTGGAGGTGGAGGCACCCCATTGTTTTGTTCTAAAAGTTCCTTGTGACTGAAACCTGGAGCCTTTGGAAGGTCTGGATTTGACTTGAGCGGCTCTCGAAGGGACTAGAAAGGACCAGTTCTTGGTAGGCCAGTGCCTACTAAATCTTGGAGGTTGCACTTGTAAGAAATCTTTCACAGTTTGCATAGATTTAGCTTTATCTTCCATCTTTTTTAACACTTCAGCTTTATTACCAAAGAGACGGTCCTGTTGTAAAGGAGCATCCAACAATTTTGCTTTAACATGGTCAGGCAGAGTTTGCTCTTTGAGCCAAGCATGCCTTCTTAGCACAGATCTGGTTACAGCAGCCCTACAAGAGGCCTCCAAGGAATCAAGACCACATTGCAAAGTATGTTTTCCAACTTGTTCAGCTGAATGTAATAAATCCTGCAAATCTTTATTTTCCACACAGTCAGAGATTAACATACTTTTCTGTTTAAGTAGTCCCATGATATTCTGTTGATATTTAAGCATATGAAATTGACAGTTTAAAGCCCAGATTGCCAAGGTTGTAGAAGTGTAACCCTTCTTACCCCATCTATCCAGTGCCCTGGAATCTCTATCAGTAGGGGTAGGGGTTTTAGCAGTAGAGGCCTTAATGCCCTTGGGACCCTGAGTAATGGTTTCAGGATCAGCAGTACGATTTTTGAAAAGGAATTTGTGGGAGTCAGGAACCCTGGAGTATCTGTCTGGCTTACTTGAAGCCGAAGGCAGAGAATCAGGAGTCATACTAGATTCTGAAAAAACATCATCAGCAATGTGTAGAACAGGAGGTATAGCCAAAGGCCTATGCTGAGGAAGAAGAAGAAGATCCCTAAGTCTCTTTTTAGATTCAGAGAAATCCTGACTTTCCCAGTGGAAATGTTCCCTTAAGGTATGTAAAGTTTCCTCAAAAGAGAAATCCTCAGGTGGAGAAGCAGAAGGAATGGAATCTTCTGCGTCAGAGTCCTCATAAGTAGGTATAGATAAATCCTGTTCAGTAGAAGAATCAGAAGAAATAGAATCCTGATCAGAAGATACATAATCAATGTCTTGCCTAGACCTCTTAGCAGGAGGGGGTTGGCTACCCCTGATCAAGGTAATTAAATCTTCAGACATTTTGCTCATTTGTTTTTTAGGCATAGGGGCCTGCACACATGGCCCAAGTGTCATTTTTTTAGACATAGAAGTAGATTTTGGCTTTAGTGTTAAAGATGGCGTCTGTTTAATACACAAATCTTTAGGCCTGAAAACATCCTCAGAAGGCGGTGCCCGCACAGCGGCTCTGGAACCATCTAAGGTAGAGACATCCGCAGGTTCAATACTTAAAGCATCTCGTGGCATACCGGACTTCGAATGGATCTCAGTAGAGGCCTATGAATCAAATGTAGTGGGCATCAGGGGCTGCAAAAGCGCCTCACTGAGTACCGGCGAACTAGCGACTGGCTTAGGAGAAGAGGCGTTGTCAGTTTTGGACTTCGATGGCCTGTCTCTGTCTTTTTCTTTGCGTTTTTTAGGTATTCCGGTAGTCTGATTGCTAACCGACGTTATTTCTGGATAGTTAAATCGTGAGCCAAAATATTTAGAAGCAAAAATGTACCGACATTTAATAGTGCATTGATTAAATCTAGCACAAAACCAACAGCAAGGTACATTATGATGAGGGCCTAAGCAAGGAATACAGTACAAATGAAAATCCTTATGAGGTATTTGCTTCCCGCAAGTAATGCAATTATTAACTTTTACTGGCATCGGTAAGGAGCAAGAAAAAGTTGCCCCAATGGGGTACTTAGCTTTTAGTTTAAGACCTCGGTTCTGAAACTCGACAATGAAAATTTCAGGAGTCGAACAACCGGCACTTGCAAACTGCTTCTGCTTCGGGCACCGCGCGGCAAGAAAGACTGATGTAATGGCATCGGCTGCATGTTTTATACCCCTGACGACCAGACGTCATGGAAGAAGGGAGAGCAACCAACGCAGGACCCAAGACTTTGTTATCAGGCTGACTGAGGGCAACCTTCCAGCAGATTACCCAAACGTAATGACTGCAACAGTGAAACACGAAGAACATCTGAGCACTTATTTTCATAGCTGGGTGAGTGGATGTCAGGTCACTACTTTTGAAGGGCTGGCAGACCTTTTGGTAAAGGAACAAGCCCTTAGCACTTTGCCTGTGGACATGAGGATATGGTTAGCTGATAGACAGTGTTGGTACTTCAGAGGAGTTGGGGAAGAAGGGAGACCTATACCTAGCAAGTAGGGCAGCCCTACACAGGAAAGGGACCCTCAGTACTGCTCATGGGACTAAAGGAACCCATGGTGGGCAGCACAGACTGCCCCAACAGAATCCGCCAGTAGTAAGGGAAGCCACTAGTCCGGGTACACATCCAGGAGCTAGGGTTAAATGTTTTGAATGCAACCAGTGGGGCCATGTGGCATACAGATGTCCACGGAGACAAGGTGGGGAACCAAAGGTGAGGGAGAGTAAGTGGAAAAGACAAAACGCCATAAGTAGGTTGTCTTGAGACAACAGGGGTATGGAACTACCATCCTGCAGATGTCATGAGAGGGCAGGATTTGGATGAGGCAGTACTAAATACTTATGCAGTTACATGCAGTGAGGCTAGGAGACAAGCATGTGGGTCTGGTAGCCTGGGGGAGATCTAGACAGACTGCATACTTGAAGCCAGGACTGCTGAGGTGCTTACTTCAGGGAGTAAGCTACACTGTAGCGGTGAGACTGAATGTGAGCCACAGCTGCTTGTGGGTACTGATGTTCCCTTGGACAGGGTAACTGCACAGGTAGAGGTGAGTAGTAGTACCCAGGCTAAGAGTGAGGCACCGCTGTCAGTGGATGCCAGACTTCCTGTGGAAGGGGAGCTGGGAAGGGTTAACAAAGAGAGACTTGAGACAGGCTCAGCTCTCAGACCCTACATTGCAAGGCCTGAGTCAGGTAACTAGGGAGGCACCTGATTTTCAAGGGAAGGGGGAATTTGTATACTGGAACAAAGGGTTACTGTACAGAGAGTGGACCCCTGAGGGAGGGCTAGAAGGTGAGAGAGTACAGCAGTTGGTAGTGCCTAGAGCTAACCGTCTGGAGCTTCTAGCCATAGCCCATGATATTCCCTTTGCAGGTCATATAGGCATAAAACGTACAAAGAGACGTATTATGCAAAACTTCTATTGGCCTGGAATTTCCAGAGATGTAACAGGGTACTGCAGGACCTGTGAGCAGTGCCAAAAGGTAGGCAAGGCAGGAAACAAGGTGAGAGCTCCTTTGACGCCTTTGCCTGCGACTGAGGAGCCATTTCAAAGGCTGGCTATGGATACTGTGGGTCCTCTGAGTACCCCAAGTTCCACAGGGAAAAAAGTATATCCTAGTGATTGTGGATTATGCTACATGATACCATGAGGCAGTAACTTTCTCCTCCATTTAGGCCGAGAAGGTGGCAAATGCTTTGCTAGAGATTTTCAGCAGGGTAGGTTTCCAAAGGAAATACTGTCTGACAGAGGTGCCAATTTTATGTCAAACCTGCTGGCTTGTCTGTGGAAGTCCTGTGGGGTGAAGCACATGAAGACCACCTGCTACCATCCCCAGACTAATGGTCTTGTTGAGAGGTTAAACTCTACAATCAAGTCCATGCTACGGGCATTTGCAGATCAGTTTAAGAGGGAGTGGGACAGATATTTGCCCCATCTGTTGTTTGCTTACAGAGAGGATCCCCAGGAGTCCACAGGTTTTTCACCCTTTGATTTGCTGTATGGGCATAGGGTGAAGAGACCTCTAGATTTAATTCGAGATGAGTGGGAAGGTGAGTGTGAGTCTCACAATGAGTCTGTTGTGGCATATGTCCTGAACCTCAGGACAAGGCTCAGGGAACTCATGGGCCTGGACCAGGAGAACCTGGCAGAAGCCCAACAACAGAAAAAGGTGTGGTATGACAGGAATGCTCGATCTAGAGAGCATGCTGTAGTGCAGCAGGTGATGGTTCTTATTCCTGTCAGACACAACAAGTTGCAACCAGCTTGGGAGGGATCCTATAAGGTGGTAAGAAAGGTAAGTGATGTTAACTACATGGTGGAACTGCTAGGCAGAAGGCAAGGGCACAAATTGTACCATGTTAACATGATGAAACCTTACCATGATAGGGAGGCCCTTGTGCTGAGCATTTGCAGTGGATTGCAGGAGGAGTCAGAGAGATCTTGTGACTGATATCCTCAGTGAGGCTCGGGCTGACACCTCGGTGGAAGTGTTAGCAATGTCCCAGCAGCTATCTCCTACCCAGTTCGAGAAATCCGAGCAGTGTTGCAGGAGTTTGGGGGCATGTTCACCGGGAAACCAGGGAGCACCCACCTGGTGCAGCACCAGGTGGAAACAGGACCCCAAAGGCCTATTAGGCAGGCCCCTTATAGGGTGCCTGACAGAGTCAAACAGACTCTGAGGGAAGAGGTACAGGAGATGTTGGAACTAGGGGTGATTCAGGAGTCCAACAGTCTCTGGTACTCCCCAGTGGTACTGGTGCCAAAGAAGAATGGCAGCACCAGGTTCTGTGTGGATTACAGGAAATTAAATAGTCACACAGAGTCGGACGCTTACCCCATGCCTAGGACAGATGAGGCCCTAGAGCAGCTGGGTGGGGCTAAGTATCTTACAACCACTGATCTTACCAAGGGTTACTGGCAGGTGCCTTTGACTCCCAGTGCTGGAGAGAAGTCAGCCTTTGTGACTCCTTTTGCCTTGTATGAGTTCACAAATATGCCCTTTGGGATGAAGAATGCCGCAGCAACTTTTCAGAGGCTGGTGGATAATATCCTAGCAAGACCAGGAGGGTTTGCCCTTGCTTACATGGATGATATTGCTATCTACAGCCATTCCTGGCAACAACACCTTCAGCATGTCAGGGAGGTGCTAGGCAGACTACAGAGGGCAGGGTTGACCATTAAGCCGAGCAAATGTCAGGTGGGTATGGCAGAGATCTCCTACCTAGGACATAGAGTGGGGAGTGGTAAGATAAGGCCAGAACCTGCCAAAGTGGAAGCCATTCAGGCATGGCCTGCACCTGTTACCAAAAAGCAGGTGAGGGCATTCTTAGGGACAGCAGGGTACTACAGAAAGTTAATTACCAATTATAGTACCATAGTTGCTCCCCTCACAGACCTGACAAGGAAAAACAGGCAATGATAATGTAGTGTGGACCCCAGCATGTGAGCAGGCATTTCAGAAGCTTAAGGAAGCTTTGGGAGGACCCCCTGTGTTAGCCAGTCCAGACTATAGCAAAGAATTTGTTGTGCAGGTGGATGCTTCAAACTATGGGGTGGGGGCTATACTTAGCCAGATTTCTTCAGAGGGAGAAGAGCACCCAGTGGTTTATCTCAATCGTAGGCTCCAACCCAGGGAGGAATGCTATGCAGCGGTAGAAAAGAAATGTCTAGCCGTAGTGTGGGCACTACAAAATCTTCAGCCTTATCTGTATGGAAGAAAATTCACTGTGATGACAGATCACAACCCTCTAACATGGTTAAACAGAGCCAGTCAGCAAAATACCAACTTGCTAAGATGGAGCCTGGGGTTGCAAGCATATATGTTAGTGCAGCACCGCAGTGGGAGTAGCAATGCCAATGCAGACGGGTTCCCAAGACAGGGAATGGGGTGAGGTACACCCAGATAGACCTGACACTCTCAAGCAATGTTTCTCAAGGGGCACTTGAAAAACTTGCTTGAGTTCCCCGGGGGGGGGGTGTAAAGATTGGAGGAAGATGGGCAAAGGCTGCCAGCCTAGTCAAATAGAATTTGATACATAATTCTATCAATTGTATAAATAAATGTAAAATACAGGCTTGTGTTTTTAAATGAAAGAAAACACTGCAAAATGTGAACTTCAAGATTGTTGCAACATTGCCATCTGCTGTAAGGAAAACCAAGCCAAGCATTTCAAATGTGTCTTTTGAAGCTGAAAAGATCTTCTGAATCTCTTTGATGTTTACAAGTCGGCTCCAGTGAGCCTGGATGAAGGTTTCAGGCCCACTGTTTTAAGGTTAAAGTCAAAGGCCAGAAGTTACATATGGAAGGTGCTTTATTGCTCTGGTTTCAGCTAGAGTGTATATGTGAAATGCCTTTTATTGTTGTAGTCTCCTGAGCAGGTGTTAGCTTGCTAAATAATGCAGTTTGTGGCCTGGGAACTCCAAAACTAAGTGTCAAAATGATGGGAGGGCCTCAGCAGAGCTGTTGGTGAGTGTTTAAAAACTATTGTTGAGTGAGAGACTGGGAAGCATTTTGATCTTGGACATCTAACATCTAACCCAGCACTGCTTGCTCTTTATGTAAGTAAGATTATAGCACTGTGTTTTCTCTTAAGATTAGCTAAAGATTAGAAAGTTAAATTAAGTGTTTTTCTTTGGCATCAGACCTGTCCAACTGTATTGTTTTATGTTTATGTGTGATCTCTGAAAGTACAGTTTTGTACCTACCATAAATGTAGATGTTCGAAGATCCACATTGCTGCAGTCCTTACACTTGGGTAGTCCGCTGTCCTCGGTCGGCCCGAATATCAAAGTATAAGGCTGACGTCGGTCAAGGCGCATTTGACTGACATCAGGACGTCAGGGTACAAATGCGCATGACCGACGTCATATCCTCAGTCTTTTCTTGCCCCAGATGTCAGAAGACCCTAAAAAGAAAGGTCCAAACCAAAAGACAGCAAACAAACAAACAACCATCCTAGCACTAAAAATATGTACAATATATACAATATATTGACAACCCAACCCACACAACCGCCTCTAACTACAGAGGGAGGAGGAGGGACTGCAGCAATGTGGATCTTGAACATCTACATTTATGGTAGGTACAAAACTGTACTATGTTCTTCATCTCACATTGCTGCAGTCCTTACACTTGGGTAGAATCCCAAAGCAGAGGTAAGGGAGGATGGCCAAACTATAAGGAAGCAGGAGCTGCCAAAATGCCCTGCAAAACAGCAGTGGCAAAACCAGCCCTAGATTTAGAATAAAGTGGTAGGTGATAATGCCTAGAAAGTATGCACTGAACTCCAAGTAGCTGCCTCCAAAATATCCTTAGTTGCCACCCCTCAAAAAGCTGTCGAAGTGGCAGTAGCCCTAGTGGAATGAGGCCTAATCCCCGCTGGAATCTCCTTGCCATGATGGGAATAACAGAAAGCAATGCAAAACCCAATCCACTTAGAAATAGTTTGTTTTGACACCGGCTTGCCCTGAGAACTCAAAGCAAAAGAAACAAATAACTGCTGAGACTGCCTGAACCCTTTAGTTCTGTCCAAATAATATCGCAACTGCCTGTGTACATCTAAAGTGTGCAAAATCTTTTCCCCTTGATTTTGGGGGTTTGCATAAAAGGTAGGCAAATGTATGGTTTGGTTTAAAGCCACACTAGAAACCACTTTAGGCATAAAGGAAGGATTAGTACGTAAAGATACCCTATCCTTATGAAAAATTAAGAAAGGCTCAACCACCATAAGGGCCTGCAACTCAGAAACCCTTCTTGCAGAGGTAATGGCCAACAAAAAAGCAGTCTTCCATGATAAATATTTCAACTCGGTAGTAGCTGCTGGCTCAAAAGGTTGTAGAGTAAGTTTCTCCAACACAAAATTGAGATCCCAAGCAGGAGTAGGAGCTCTACGTGGGGGTCTTATATTCTTTGCCCCTCTAAGAAATTGCTTGAACAAAGGATGAGAAAACAATGGTGGGTCACAATCATAGTGAGCCGAAATTGCTGCAGCATGAACCTTAATAGAAGAGAAGGACAAACCTTTGTCCAGTAACTCAGTAAGATATTGAAGAGCCACACTTAAATTAGGCTCAGAAACATCAAAATCCTTTGCTGCACTCCAAAATAAAAATCTCTTCCATTTATCTCACTTTCCTTGTACTAGGCCTTCTGGCTTCCAAAATAACATTCAAAACTTGTTGTGGAAGTTGAGACCCACTATGGTTCAAAACAGAATATGCCATGCTGTTAGATGAAGAGAGTGAAGCTTGACATTGAGCAAATGACTGTCCTCCTGAGACAACAGGTGTGGAATCGAAGGCAAAGGCCATGGAGGCTCCCGTACCATGCTTCTCAGTAATGGGTACCAATGCTGTCGAGGCCAATCTGGAGCTATCAAAATCATCCTTGGCTTGTCCTGTCTGGCCTTTAGTAGTACCTTTGGGAGGAGAGGCAGAGGTGGAAAGGCATACACATGAAGATTGCTCCAATTGAAAGAAAGAGCATCCACTTTCCAAGCTGTGGGATGAAACCTTTCGCAAAACTTTGGCAGCTGGTGGTTTAGTGGAGAAGCGAACAGATCTATGTCTGGAGTTCCCCATGACACTGTCAATTTCTGAAATACATGAGGATCCAATTTCCCACCGTGGGGATCCATAATTTGTCTGCTCAACACATCTGCTAAGGAGTTCTGTGCTCCCGGCAGAAACCTTGCCTGAAGATTTAGCTGTAAACTGAGAGCCATCTCCCACAAAATCATTGCTTGCCTGCATAGAGGATAAGAATGTGTTCCCCTTGCTTGTTTATGTACCACATGACAGTTGTGTTGTCTGTTAGAATCAACACCTGTCCTGGAAGAAGTAAAATGAAAGCTATTAATGCAAACTGGACTGCTAACATCTCCTTCAGGTTGATATGTAGATGTTGTAGTCTGGCAGGCCACTTGTCTTGTATCCACTTTCCATTCAGATGAGCTCCCCAAGCTTTGTCTGAGGCATCTGTCGTTAGAATCTGACTCGGGTCACAGAGAGTCCCTTGTTTAGGTGACATTCCTGAGCCCACCACAACAATTCCTTTTGTATGCAAGGTATTATTTGAATGACAGTGTCCAGATCCTGGCAGTGCTGTGTCCATACATTTTGAGATACCATTGTAACTTCCTCATATGCAGTTTGGCATTGGGAAGCACCAGAATACAAGATGCCATGAACCCCAAGGCTTGAAGGACTGTCCTTGCAGTCAGCCTGGACTGATGAGACAATTGATGAAAGTAAAGGGAAAGATTCTTTGTTTGTCCGGGGTCAAAAGGCCATCTGGGCTGCTGTATTCAGTCTTACACCCAGAAAGCACATGTCCTGAGAGGGTACTAGACTGGACTTTATTTCGTTCACAGAATACCCCAGGCATCTTAGCACTGCTATCACGTATTCCAAATGATGAAGAAGCTCGTCCTTCCTTGAGCCAGAATCAGGCAATCGTCCAAATAAGCATAGATCTGTAGTGCTTTTAGCCTGAGGAAACCTATCACTGGAGCCAGAACTTTCGCGAACACTCTGGGCAGTAGATAAGCCAAAGGGCAATGCAGAGAACTGATAATGAGAAGTCCCAGCCAGATACTTCCTGCAACTCAGTCTGATAGGAACATGAAGGTAAGCCTCCTTGAGATCCAAAGTTACCATCCAATGATCTTTGCCCAGCAGAGGTAAAAGCTGTTGTAACGTCAACATTTTGAACTTGGGAATGCCCAGATAAGTGTTGAGGGTAGATAAATCCAAAATTGGTCTCCATGTGTTCCCTTTCTTTGGTACTAGGAACAGGCGAGAATAAAATCCTAGGCCCACTTCTGACATAGGGACCGGCTGTATGGCCCCTATTTGAAGTAACAGAGAAATTTGTTTGTCAGCCTCTATCCTTTGTTGAGGAGGAACGTCTGGCATGCCTTTGAAAGGAGGCAAGGTATGGAAATAAAACCTGTAACCGTGGTGTATGATATCCAATACCCATTTGTCTTGGGTAATCAAACTCCAATTTTCCTTGAAAAGTGCCAACCTTCCTCCCAAAGGTGCTGCCAGACGAGAAGGCTCTGGCAGCTGAAAAGGTAGGTCATTGGGTCTGTTTACGAAAGGACTGACCCCTGCCCTCACCAAGACTGTGCAGGTGAACTCCTGTTCTAGGCCTGAAAGAGCCCTGAGCTCTGCCCCTACCACGTCTAGACCTACCCCTAGACTGGGAATCATAAGAAGGATACGTCCACCCCTTGGTAGGCCAATTTCTACTAAACTTCGGAGGCTGAACCTGCAAAAAATCTTTAACAGTCTGCATAGACTTAGCCTTGTCTTCCATTTTCTTTAAGACTGCCTCCACAGGAGAACCAAACAACACATCAGATTGTAAAGGAGCATCTAAAATCCTTGTCTTAACATGTTCAGATAAATTCTGATCCCTCAGCCAGGCGTGCCTGCGAAGAACCAGTGGCAGCCACCTAGACGAGGCCTGTACAGCATCAAAACCACATTGCAAAGAATGCTTACCCACCTGTTCAGAAACATGTACTAAGTCTTGTAACTCTTTACACTCAATACCTTCCTCCAGAGCATCTACCTTAGACTTCAATTGTGAAAGGAGATAGTTTTGGTATTTCAACATGTGAAACTGGCAATTCAAAGCCCTCATAGCTATGGTGGAAGAAGTATAAACTTTCTTTCCTCATCTATCCAAAGCCCTGGCCTCTTTATCTGGAGGAACCGGATTTTTGACAACAGAAGCCTTAACACCTTTAGGCCCCTGACTAACAGTTTCTGGGTCTGCCCTAGGACTCTTAAAAAGATACTTATGAGCTTCAGGCACCCTGTAATACCTATCCAGTTTAACAGGAGCAGGAGGCAAAGAATCAGGATTAAGAGAAGCCTCTGCAAAAACATCTTCCACCACATCCAGAACAGGAGGTATAGCCAAAGGCCTATGCTGGGGTAAAAACAAAAATTCCCTAAGCCTTTTCCTGGAATCAGAGAAGTCCTGACCTTCCCACTTAAAGTGCTCCCTCATGGAATGAAGAGTCTCTGAAAAAGAAAAATCCTCAGGAGGAGAAGCAGAAGGAGTAGCATCATCCACATCAGAATCAGAATAAGGAGAATACTCCTGCAAGTCTTCAGAGACTCTGAAACATCAGCCTGCTCAAAACTCCCAAGCTCAGGTTCCACCCTAGGCCTCTTATCAGGAGGGGGCATAGAGCCTCTAATCAAAGTAATCAAATCTTCTGCCATTTTAAGCATATGCTTCTTGGGCACAGACCCTGAAGAACTAGGGGTGACACCAACTGAAGCTAAACCTGGCCTGCCTCTGGGAGAAGCCTTAGAAACAGAAGGAGAGGGCCTAACCACCCTAGGAAGGGAGGGGAGTACAGTAACCTGAGAAGCCCCTTCAGCCTGGCCTGCCTCCTGAGAGGCCACATCTTGCAATAACAAAGTCTCTCCCTGGGACTCCAAAGAAACCTCTGGCAGAACCACCAGCTCCACCAAGACCTCTAAAGAACGGTTCTTCACATCCGGCGGCATTTTAATTTGCTTTAATTGCAACGAAGACTAACCTGGCACAATCTAACCTTCTCTTTATAGTGCGCTTGTTAAATCTAGCACAAGAGCTTAACCAACAACGTCGTGCTCAGGCCCTAAACAAGGAATACACAAAGTATGATAATCTGTATCTGTTTCCCACAAGAAATACAGTTATTCACTTTTCTGACATCCGTAAAACCACTGAGGCAAGAAAAACTAAAATATTAAAATTTCAGCGCTGCTTCTGCATCGGACCATGCGGCAAAAGACTGAGGATATGGCGTGGTCATGCGCATTTGTACCCTGGCGTCCTGATGTCAGTCAAATTGTGAGATGAAGAACATCTCTTAGATATCTCTGTGGTGTAGTAGTATTGTCTTGTGTTTTAATTATTTATTATTAAATATTTTAAAAACCTTTACCTGTGGCTGGTTTGTATAGAGAAGTAGGCTCTAGTGTACATTGCACATTTATAGAGTTCATTGTAATAGGCCACTCTAAAATAAGCCTTAGACTGAATAGTCACATTACCACTTATAATATTGCACAGCAATAACTGGACACCCGTTTAAGGGCCTTTTAGTAGCTGATAATTATATTAAGCTGGTGGTGGCAGTAATTACTACCATACAGTCTGGGTAAAGGGGCTCAGCTGGAAAATCTGTGTCAGCTTTTCCCAGGAGTGTCTGTGAAATTGTACAAATACTTATCTCAAAGTGTGGGTGTGTGTCAGCTACCTGGGCAGGGACACGAAGCACTGGTTGGACAGAGAGGGTACTGGAGGTTAGCTTGCCAGCTAGGCTGAGATCTGGACCCTATAGCTGTGCCAGTGGGGAGTCTTATCGGGGACCCGGTGAGCAAGGGAGCAACCTGCCCCAGACTGACTGATCTCTGTGTGCACTTAAGGGAAATTGTACTTCACTGTGTGTATTAGTTATCCTTTACTCTTCTAGGAGACGACCTCCCTGATGTTAGTGGTGAGGATTGGGGCTCCTTGATTACTGGGCCAGGGCATGGTCATCACAGCCACATCTACTAGACAGTCATAAGACCTTCTTCACATATGCCCGCAATGTCAAAGGGAGCACCCAGGTCTGTTCAGAACTGGTGGTCAAGGACACCACATACACAAATGCTGTAGATATAGCCAATCTACCGGCTGACAGATTCAGTGAAAACTTCTCCCCTCTGTCCCCCCAACAGTAAATCAGGGCATCCCCAGTACCTGCCCCCCAGCCATTATCTCTAGGGAACAGGTCATCACTGCCCTCCCAAAGGCAAAAAATACACCCTCCATGGGACCCGATAACATCCCAGGCTGCATCCTACATGAACTCAGGCATGAACTTGCAGGACTATTAGGCACTATTCAATCAAAGCCTGAGTAATGGCTTTGTCCCAGCCAAATGGAGGACAGCCATTGTCATCCCTTTACAAAAAGGTGGAGCATCCACTGATCCAGGAATTATCAGCCTAACCAGCCTGATCTGCAAGGCCATGGAACTGATTATCATGGACTTCATTAACAGGGACACTGGCAACCTCCAAACACTCGACCCCACACAGTTTGGCTTTGTCAAGGGGAGGTCATGTCTGTTAAATCTGGTCGACTTCTTTGAGACAGTCACCAAAGCCACTGAGGAGGGGAAGATGGTGCACACCACCTACCGTGACCTGGCCAAAGCTTCGATACTATTCCCCACTCAGGCATATTCTATAAACTCTCTCAATTAGGCATCAATCCACATGTTACCAGACGGGCAGCAAACTGGTTCACTGATAGAAACCACCTAATCAAAATAGGGGAAGCCACCTCAAGCGGCAGACCAGCAATGAGTGGCATACCCCAGGGATCAGTCTTGGGGCCTCTGTTATTCAAGATATACTCTGAGGTGCAGGCCAAAACCAGTGGGCTATGGCTGACCAAGTTTGCAGATGACTGCACGCTGGGTCTGGTCATCAATTCCCCAATGTGGACGTCCTCCAAGAAGGTCTCAACCAAACAAATGACTGGTGCCAGAAACATGGCCGCAAGTCGAATGCCAAAAAATGCATCGTCAACCCCTTTGGGAGACTGACATCCCCACATACTATCATATTAATAACAACATCCTAAGAACAAAATCAGTAGTGAGGGATTTGGGCACCCAGGTTGATAGCAACCTGACTTTTGACCACCATGTTGCTTCCATTGTACGGAAAGCTTTCTACATGGCCCACCTCATAAGTAAGGGTATCTCGGTCATAACATCCCTGTATTCTTCCCTTATAAGGCCAATTATTGAGCACAACGCCCCCTTTGGCATGTACCTCACAAAGCACATGCAGCAGCTGGAGAGACCACAGAGGTTTATCAAGAGAATCCAGGGCCTCAAACAACTACCCTACAAAGATAGGCTAAAAGCCCTGTCCCTCTACTCAGTCTCATACAGACTCCTCAGAGGTGATTTCTGTCTGGCATACAATGCGATCTCAGACCCCGCCTTGATGGAACTGCTGCATATCTGTAAGTCAAGCTCCACTCGAGTAAACAGCATGCTCGACCTCAACCTGCCATATCAATAGGACTTGTTGGCAGGTCAGATTTTTGTCCCAGAGACTCCCCCATCTGTGGAACAGACTCCCTCTCCACGTCAAGCAGGGTACCTCATTATCCCTTTTTAAGGGCAACCTGGACAACTGGATGGAAACAGAAAATACACTCCTGGGATTCCACCTGTGTCCCTAATGGACAGGGGCTTTGAGTGTTGACTTGTCTAAACATGGGCTAAACTCTTGGCTAGGCTTATAAGGGCCTCAGGGCCAATAGCCTAGTAACCTCCAAAGATCCTATGAATCTACAGTTGATTTAGATATGTTACCAATACATGTAACTCCGTATGAATTGCAGGAGGAGTCATTACTAGGCACATTGCAGGTGCTGCGAAGAGCACTTCTGGCTGACATCAAAGATTGAAACAATACTAATTTCATGAACCTTTAACTATACTTTGACTTAGGAATGGGTTCCATTCCCGTCATGGTATTAAAAACCCAAAAGACTTGGAGAAATTAAAAAAAAAAAAAGATTCTATAGAAATGAGAAGTGTACTAATTGGTTCTCTGAGAGAGCAGCTGATGCATGAAACAGATTACCATGCAAGTACTAGATTACATATTTTTAAGAATAGCCTGGACACTTATTACAGGAACAAGTGTTTTGGTATATCGGCAAGCTAGAATGCCTGTGCTTAAAATAGTTGTATGTATGTATGTATGTATATATGCTTGTATGTATGTATGCCTGATTAAGCTGTTTGGATTATGGACTGTTGTGTAGAATTATACAGTTGGAAATCTTATGTGTAAGCTCTCTTCTTCTATCGCTTCTCAGCCTTTTGGCTAAGATCAAGTGTAGTGTAGTAGTATGGAAGTGTTTAATAAGGAGATGTGACGGTTTATTCACTGAATGATCCTTCTACTACACAGCTATGGTTGAGCTCATTTTAAGGATAACACTTTTTGTACTGTAATTAGTGCATGGTCATCAATTTCTTTCTCTCCCATAAATTACTGTAAACAGCATCTATGCTCCATTCAGGAAACAGATGAAATGTATGTCACTAGTTGGTAAATCTTATTCTGGACCATGTAAAAGTAATCAAGTAACAGTATAAAGTCTATTAAGATGAAATGTCTCCCTTGGTACTATGATGATTAGAGGTGTTTAAACAGCGACTAATAATTACAAGTATATTGGTGATAACTGCAAATGGGGGTCATGAGTACATGTAACAATTGTTTTAGTAGTGGTGGTGCTGCGGTAGCATTGTTGCCTCACAGTAAGACGCTGTCCATTTAGATTCTCAGCTAGAGCATCTTCTGCGTGGAGACATGCGTGAATGGGTGTACCTTCGTTGAAGGTTGTGCATCAGGGCTGGTAACTCGGCACGTAAAAATCAGCTACCAATCATTAGCGGACCGGAGTTCCGCTGTGGCGACCCCTAACCAGGAAAAGCCGAAAGACACAACAACAACAACATAATTTCAGTGACTGGTACTCAAGTCCCACTTAACCAATTCCTATGTCAAAAGGATTAATCTACTAAGGAGTAAAACTGGATTCCAGTCTAAGCGTAGATGAATTTGACAGATGTTAGCTGTTTTGCAAACCATTCATTGACTCTGGTTTCTATGAAAATACTTATGCATTGGCATAAAGTTTAATACAGTGAAACGTCACCAGATGGCTTACACAGGATTTTAGATAGCTGTTCATGATAACATCAGAAAGCATACAAATTAGTATTCAACTGCTACATTATTATGGTGATTCTACTCACTGGCATGTTGGCTAAATTTTTCTGATTTCTGATATCACAAAAATAAAACTGCTGCAAATTTTCATGAGGAAGTACATTTATCCATGATGTAGTCAGTTACTCATTAGCATGTGTGAAAGGATGAATCTTTAGATGGTCCTTAGTATGTACTTTAAGTTAAAAAGGTAAGGTTATAGCTGTATATAACAAAATATATACTCACTGTATACTTCCTGCAGTCTCCTACTTGCTATTTTTGATTCTGCTCTAGTGCTCACCGGCATGCATATGACATACCAGGCCATGACTGCATGCACAGTTTATATATATATATATATATATATATATATATATATATATATATATATATATATATATATATATATATAGATACACACACACACACACACACACACACACACACACACACACACACACACACTGGCCCAACTTACAAGAAACTCCCAAGAGCAGTTGCTGGAAGAAGAGGCCATCTAAACTTTGGAGACAGTGGGGTATTCATAAGTATGCCTTACAAAGAACTGCCTCACAGATCAGCTGATATGGTGAGCATGTGACTTTTATATCTGACATCTGGAGTCCTCTGCAGTAGATTAACTGCTGGGAAGACTCCTAAGCAGTACAGATAAACCTCCTAGCAGGCTGCAGCTGGAACAAAACTAAATAAATACATACATCCTCAGAAGACTAGATCCTATAACAATGAACTGTCATAGGATGTCTGACTTGTAGAGTCACAGTACATGCAATACTGCTTAATAAAGGTATGACCTGATGATCAAATGAACATGATATAAATGTCTATGATGGAGGCATTCTTGACAACAGTGAAAAACATTGTGCCCCTAGTGGACAGGGCTTTGGTAGCAACACTTTCCAATGAGCTTTTAGCAACCCTGGCAAAACAATGTAGTTAGCAAGCCACACAGAAATGCTTTACTTAGCCATGGCAACAGATGAATGACTGCTCTGCCTTTTGTAATCATTGCACTTTCTTCAGGTAGACCCTAAGATGACAGTACATGATAAGGGCTGAAAAGACTTTTCTTCCATGGACTCTACCCTCAGAAAGAATACATGGGGCCAAAGAAAAAAGAAGCTATGTACTTACCATCACATTCCATGTCTGTTGTCCTTGATCTTGCCTTCCTTCTTGTTAGGTGGGTTTGAAGCTGACCTTCGGCTCTGACTCAGCCATATTCTAAAGGTCAAGAGCTTCCACTGGCTCAAGGCTAGTCTCTACCCCATCATGCCTAGCACTAGTTACCCAGATCTCGTTTGTGATAACCCATAACACTAGGCCACAATGTGTAGATATATAAACTATGGACATATCTAACGAAAATACAAATATATGTATACAAGAAGAAACCCTCAGCCATAAGTAGAAATTCTCATTCTATCCAACTCATAAGCCAGGAAGGGAATCAAGGCCTATATAGTCAAATATGAATAACTCCTCTTGATCCTCCAGGAGGGGAAAGGAGGGTGGGATGCAAGAAGGAAGCTGAGATCAAGGACAACAAACATGGAACGTTATGGTAAGTACATAACTTCTTTATGTTATGTTGTCCCTATCTCGCCTTCCTTCTTGTTGGTTGGGACAGCATCCCCAGCACCTTCTTCTTGGGTGGCTCAATGGAATATACTCTTCAGAACTGTGGAATCAAAGGATGCCCTGTTCCGGGAGGCCACATCTACTTTATAATGAGTAATGAAGGTATGGGGGTTAACCCACGTAGCTGCCGCACAAATTGAGTCTAAAGGCAGTCTGGTCCCAAAGGCAGTAGAGGTAGACAAAGCCCTGGTTGAGTGTCCTCAAATTTTCCCCTGGTAGTTGCTTGTTCTGTGAATTATAGACGTAAGTAATGGTATCCGAAAAACATTTTGATAAAGTCACTTTTGATACTGGAGTTCCTTTTTTGTTCTCAGCAAAGGATACAAACAACTGGTCAGATTGTCTGAATTCCTGAGTCTTGTGCAAACAGAAACGTAATTGTCTATGAACATCCAGTTTGGTGAAGTTTATACTCTGCCTTGTGGGCATAGTTCAGAAAAAACACTGGTAGTTCTATTGACTGATTCAGATTGAACTCTGAGCAAACTTTTGGTAGAAAGGCCGGGTTGGTCCTGACTGAAACCCTATCTTTGTGGAAAATTAAATAAGGGGAACAAATGGAAAGGGCTTGTAATTCTGATACCCTCCTAGCTGAGGTAATAGCGATCAAGAAAATAGTTTTCCAAGTCAAACATTTTAGAGCACAAGAACTGGCTGGTTCAAATGGAGTAAGAATCAAGGCAGCTAGGACTAAATTTAGATCCCAAGGAGGAAGCAGTTCTCTTATTGAGGTCTCAAAAGAATGGTACCCCTCAGAAAAGCTTTGCATAGTCTGTGGGACATAACATTAGAACCCATTTCTCCCACATGGTAGTTAGAAATAGCAGTCAACTGAACTCAGATAGTTGCTACTGCTGCTCCTTGGTTAAAAGTTTCAGCCAGGAATTCTAGTATCTTTGAAATGGGTGAAGTAAAAGGATCAATATTACTGATGACAGCCCAACAAGAGAACAGTTTCCATTTACTAGTATACAGTTTCCTCACAGAGGATTTTTGAGAGGAGATGAAAATATGTTGTACTGCCGGGGAGATATCAGGAAGCCTGGCTAAACTGGAAAGTGGAGGAACCAAGCTGTCAGCTTGAGGGTCTGTAAGGAAGGACGGAGCTTGGCCGACTGATGCATCAGCAGGTCTGGAGCTGGGTCCAAAATCCAAGGCTCCTCCAGGAGATGGGGCCTTAGAAATGGGAACCAGATTTGACAGGTCAATAGGGGCAATGAGGATTAGCTTGCAACCCACCGATTTTGCTTTCTGAAGAACCCTGGGGTTCAGAGGAAGTGGAGGAAAGGCATACAGAAGTCCCGGGGGCCAATCATGAACAAGTGCATCCCCGGGGGACTGTCCTGGTGGTAGGACTAGGGCAAAACAGCTGCTGCATTTGGCATTGATGGATGTGGCAAAAAGATCACAGCAAGGCTGGTGTCACTTGCAAAAGATCTGACCCGCAATGTCTTGTTTCAGGGACCACTCGTGAGGCATAAGGATAGCCCTGATTAGTTTGTCCGCTATCGCGTTGGATTTCCCCGGGATGTGCATCACGATCAGAAAGAATTGGGAGGACATTGCCCATTGACATACTCTTAGGGCCTCTCAACATAAGGGACAGGATCGGTTCCACCTTGTTTGTTGATGTACCACACCAATGACATGTTGTCCATCTGAATCACAATCATCCCCGTGAGGAGCGAGCTGTGAAATGCTTGCAACACCAGGAGCACCACTCTCATCTCGAGGACATTTATGTGCAAATGGTACTCATGTTGTTGCCATTTTCTGTGAACAGTCTGTCCCAGATAATGCCCCCCGCCCTATATGGGGAAGTGTCCGTGGTCACTGTGGCCGCTGGCTGGGTGGACTGAAGCCACCATTTTAGGTCCTTCTTGCAGGTCTCCGTGATGAGAATTCCATGAGACATGGGTAGATCTTGCATGGACCATTCAGCAAAGAGGAGCCACTGCAATAGCCTCATGTGGAAATGCACCAAGGGAACTAAAGTTACAGCTGCCGCCATTAAGCCGAGGACTTTGAGAACAAATCTTGCTTGAATCTTTTTTCTCCCGATTAGAAGTGCAACTTGGCGTCGAATGGTGGACACTCTCTCCTGAGGCAATTTTGCTATCATGTCTTTGGTGTCTAGATCTGCTCTGATAAATGTAATATATTGACAAGGCAACAAGGCAGACTTTTCGTAGTTTATAGTGATGCCTAGTTGAGAGCAGAGGCATATTGTGGTGTCCCTTGTCTCAATTAGTCGATGCTCGCTGGTGGCAGTAAGGAGCCAGTCTTCTAGGTATGGAAACACCCGGAATCCTAGATGCCTCAGATGAGCCGTGACTACTGCCATGCATTTAGTGAACACCCTGGGGGCTGTGGTGAGGCCAAAGAGCAGAGTTCTGAACTGGTAGTGACTGGCTCCCAGTTGGAAGCGTAGAAATCTCCTGGATCGCCTGTCTATCTTGATATGGTAGTACGCATCCTGGATATTGATGGAGCACATCTTACTGTCCCTTCCCAGAAAGGGAAGTATGGACTGCAGTGTCACTATCTGGAACTTTGTCTTTTTGACAGACTTGTTGAGTCTGCTAAGGTCCAAAATGGGCCTCCAGTCCCCCCGTTTTCTTTGGTACCAAAAAAATCCTCTAGTAAGTTCCGGATGCAACTTGGTCTCCGGGGACTTCTTGGATGACTCTTTCTCAGCAACTTTTGAACTTCTAGAGTTGCTTGTTCCCTCAGATTGGGTGGAACATCTAGGATGGATTTTTGTTTTCGGGGAAGAGGTGGCATGGAGAAAGGAATATTGTATCCCCTGGATATTATCGACTGTACCCATGTGTCTTCTGTGATCTCTCGCCAGGCTGCTGGGTACAGTGACAATCTTCCCCCGACTGCCTCCAGAGGTGGACAAGTCGGCCCCCTTTCAGGAGTGCTGGAAGAGCTTCCCAGAGAACATATTTCTGCCGCCCTGACACTGTGGACCCCTCAGCCCCGGGAGGATAATTCGCCATGTGCGTCAGGCGAAGTTCCCTGGGATATCTGGAACCACATTTTTCCACCCTTTTGACCTTTGGGGAAGGAGCAGAAAAACGTACTCCCACGGCAGAGAGAGTCTTGCTATCCTGCTCGCACCTGGTTAGAGTCTCTTTTACCTTAAGCCCGAACAAAGACGAGCCATCAAAGGGGGCGTTGGTAAAGGAGGATTTGAAAGACTCTGCAAATTGACAAAGGTGCATCCAGGAATGCCTTCATAAGGCGACTCCTGTGCCTGCAGCCCTGCTCGCTCCATCGGCTGCATAGGAGATAAGCCACATGGAAGAGTTAACTATGGAAGATAAGGTCATAAGCTGAGAAGCAGTCTTATCTGCAGCTCCTGCAGCTGTAGGATCCTGTAGGGTATCTCCTAGCTCTTTCAGGAGATCCCTCTGAAGACGGGTGAAATAGGAAAGATAATTCAGTGACCTAAGACTAAAGGCCGCTGAAGAAAATAAAAGCTTCCTGTATCTGTCCATTATACATGACTCTGTTCGTCGGATGGACAGATGTAGAAGTCTCTGCTAATTCCTTCTTAGTGGCCGCCGTCACCACCATGGCATCAACTGGCACACCCTTGGATAGAAAGGATTTGTTGTCAGGGGCCGTTATGAATTTATTGGGCCTCCGTGGAACTGGATCCATCGATTCCAGATAACTCCACACCTTTCGACTTACTACCCCAGAACTGGGTCGAAGGACGGAGGACACCCAAGAGGTGGAGGGTCGGGAACAGAATGCATCCAGGTACACAGACTCATCCTCAGAAGGGGAAAGGGACTTCCAGCCACCCCTCTGCCTAAGGATTTCCAGGACGTTGGAGAATGAGACATCCTCAGAGGGTGACCACAGGGACCCTTCTGAGTCCTCCAAGTCCGTGTCCGATGTCAGAGATTCAGGGGAGTCCACATGCTTCCTCTTACACATCCTCTTCCAGGGGACCTCCTTAGGTGATGCTCTGGGGAGGTTTCAGAAGAGGGGGGGGTCACCCAATGGGGGATCCTGGGGCACTGGTTCCCTTTGCTTAGAATGGAGGGATGGTGAGAGGGAAGACACTGTCTCCAAAAGAGACAGAGTAGCTGAAGCTGAGGGAGGAGTTGTCTGAGAGGACAGCACACTCCTCCTCACCTCGAAGGCACCACACTCCCGGCCCGATAGTGTTCCCGGCACCAAAGAGTCGAGTGACCTCTCTCGCACTGAGGGTGATGGCTCCGAGGCTGATGTGGGAACGCTCACCTGCGCCGAAGCTCCAAGAGGGAGAGTGGGGTCGGACAAGGTTCCGATGCCGGTCCCCTCCTCGGAGCCAACAAGGGAGTGTCGGTTACCAAATCCCACGATAGAAGGAGTTATAGAGGAGATCAGAGCAGATGTCTGAACTGAGAGAGTGACGATTTTCGGAACCGAAAGTTCTACCACAAGGAATTCAATGCACTCCGGCTCTGAGCTCAGATAAGTTGAAGGAGGAATAGATGGTCAGGGAGGAAGAGTAGTCTGCTCCACATCCATATGGCCTGGGCTCTTTAAAATTTTGGCGAGAGCCAGTGCCTTGAGCAGCCTCTTCACCACCCTCTCCACATCATCGTCCAAAAGACTCCTGGATGATCAAGGAGTGGGTGGACGATTGGTGACTGCCCACCACAGACTGCAGGAGCGGTGACTGTGGAGCAGACCACACCGGTTTCAATTAAGGATATCTAGTCCTTTTATGACTCCTAGATGGCTCCATAGGCACTGATGGTACCACAGGAGATAAGGTCTTGTCAGACCTGAGAGTTTTCGGATCAGACGAACTGGTAGATTTCTCCAAGAGTCTTGATGACTCCAAAGTCGAAACCAATGAAGTTGTCAGCTTGGGCGATTTCCCTGGTTTACTAGCCTGATTAGCTTCTGCTGGAGTGTCAAAGGGCCCTTTTAGTAAACCTTGAAAGATAAGTTTGCTTCTGTGCTCCTGCAGGACTCTGGCACTGAAAGCCAAACAATAAACGTAATGTGTATGTCCATCAGTCAGGGACATTTTCTGGGAGCATGAGTCACATTTTTTGAATCCAGAAGGTTTGGATTCCTTGAACGCGTCTTTGGACATTATGACAAAAAACAACAACAAAGCCCAATACAGTAACCACGATACGCTAAAGGTATAGGTATCAGACAAACAGTCTCACAATAACTACTAAGGACCTTGTTTAAAAAAAAAAAAAAAAAGGTTGGAAGGAAAGGGAAGGGGGAGAGCCTCTAAGTTAAACAACAAATCCCCCAACTGAGGAGAGCCTCTAACTTAAACAGCTACTCCTTTATAGAAAAAGAAAGGGAGGGAATGAGGGGGAAAGCCCTCTAACTGAAACAGGCTAAAAAGAAGGGGGAATCATCTAAGAAAAATGAATCTGACAAGGAGAATAGGCCTGGAGAAAGAACGACGGCCTAAACAACAGCAACAACAACCAGAAAGCGGAGATAGGGGGCTAAACAAACACTACTAAACTACAGAAAGAAACTGAAGAAACATTAAGATTTAAACCAGAAAAAACAACAATAAAATTCAAAAACTTAGCCTGAGCCAGTATCCAGCAATCTTGAAGCTTCAAGCGGCAAACAAAATCAGGGTAACAAGCGCTAGGCATGACAGGATAGGGACTAGCCTTGAGCCAGTGAAAGCTCTCGAGCTTTAGAATATGGCCGAGTCAAAGCCAAGGGCTGGTTCCAAACCCAACCAACAAGAAGGAAGGTGAGATAGGGACAACATAACATCTGTTAAGAATAATTCTGAAAACAGTTTGGGGAGAAAACACAAGATGATCCTAAAGGAAACTTGATCCATACAAATGGCCAGACAAATCTTACTACTAATAAGAGATTAACTCTCAAACATCCTGTGAGAAGAGGTGATGGCCAGCAAGAAAAGTATCTTCCAAGAGCTGGACAGCCTCCAAATATGAAGACTGAAATGTTGTCAGATGAGATGAGCTACTATGACTACTACAAGAATCAATCAGGCAAGGTTAGAAAAAACTGGAAAAAGAGATACTGGATAAGCAATTTACAAGGAAACAATGGGAGGACATATGTATGTCTCCTATGTATGCAGCAAAGTCTAGAAGAATTACAATTTATGCTAGGAAGTGTTTTCATAAGTATTTCTATACCCCAAGCAGACTCAAAAGAATTTTTTTTCTCAGGTAGATGGCAAATGTTGGAGTTGTGATGAAAAAGAAAAAGTCAACTGGGAACATAATGTTCTGGGAGTGTACTGAGTTGGCAGACTTCAAAAATTCCCTACCCTTTCAGAATATTGGGTGAGTAAATAGGTGTAACTAAGGAAATTATTTTTGAACTGTGATCATACCTCCCAACCATACCGAATGTCTCATTTTCAGGATGGCTGCTGACTAGCACTATGGATCATTATACTAAATGTGAGAGTATATGTGTGTGTGTGTGTGTGTGTGTGTGTGTGTGTGTGTGTGTGTGTGTGTGTGTGTGTGTGTGTGTGTCCCCATTTAATACACCTGGTAGCTAGAGGTACTCAGGCTCAAACCTTGTACTTTGGGTACAGGGTAAAAAGAGCCTAAGGTCCCCACTTATGAGCTTTGCCCAGGTTTTTTGTGCTAAGAGGTTGAGAGCTGTGGTGAGAAGTGAGAAACTAATTCACTAAATGATAGCCATTAAGTTGCAGTTTTCCTATTTTTCAGGAAGCTGCTGATTTGGCATAGTAGTGTATGTTGCTCTGACTGTAGTGCATAGGGTCCTGGGTTTAAGACTTGCCAGTGAAATACCACCACCTGTGAGCTTTGCCCAAGTTCTCTGTGCTAAGAGGTTGAGAGCTGTGGTGAGAAGTGAGAAATGAATTCACTAAATGATAGACATTAAGTTTCAGTCTTCCTATTTTTCAGGAGGATGCTGATCTGGCATAGCAGTATGTTGCTCTGACTGTAGTGCATAGGGTTCTGGGTTCAAGACTTGCCAGTGAAATACCACTACTTGTCAGCTTTGCCCAGAAGTGAGAAATGAATTCACTAAATGACAGCCATTAAGTTGCAGTCTTCCTATTTTTCAGGAAGCTGCTGATTTGGCATAGTAGTATGTTGCTCTGACTGTAGTGCATAGGGTCCTGGGTTCAAGACTTGCTAGTGAAATACATGGTGGTAACACAACATTTTATTGTAGCAACTTTACAAAATTATACAAGCAATGTTTAAATGTGACCCTGGTAAGTTCCTTGCCACCACCACTTGTGAGCTTTGTCCAGGTTTGTTGTGCTAAGAGTTGAGAGCTATGGTGAGAAATGAGAACTGAATTTGTATTCCCCCATTACTGGCTTTGTCCAGGTTTTTTGTGCTAAGAGGTTGAGAGCTATGGTGAGAAGTGAGAAATTAATTCACTAACAACTTTACAAAATTATACAAGTAATGTTAAAATTGTGTCCCTGGTTTTTGACCTTTTGCCCCCCCCAAAAAAAAAATGAAATTGAAAATAAGTGCGAGAAGCTGTGCAAGATGCCTATGGCTTACACTACTGTCATTCTATTTATAGTGTGGGTGTGGAAGTAGACTTTTATGATGGATATGTTCTGAATTGGGCAGTTTTGTCATTGTTGGTTCATGCATTTTGTTTCATTGCCTACAGTACAGCCTACTGGAAAAATGTTCAAACAAATTTAAAATGCGCTCTAACAAGTGTGTTCTATTATACAAGGAATATAATTTAATAAAGTCAGGAAGGTGTATCAAAGAAAAGAACACATGTATGTTTCTTGTTCTGTGTGCAAGGGGCCAATGATTTGAAAACAGCCCAAAGGTTACCTTTATGCACCACTGGCCAGATGCATTTTTTTGGATGTGGTGAGGGTTTTAATGCTGTTTCAATTAATGTGAATTTCAAGGGCAGAGAAGTTTTAATGCCAAGTCTCTTTTCATTGTGAGATAGTATTGCTTTGTTTACCAGATGTTTATTAGTGTTTGTGCATTGTTGTGCTGTAAAATGTAAACATAAAATCCAAATAATCATTGTAGAAATAAAGCAGTATGCACACATTAGAGTTTATGGTAAATGGGGTGAAATAGCCAAGTAACTGGACACTGGAATGACTGCAGGGGGACTCTGGTGCCATATTTTGGTTGTCTATTCTTCAGTTTGCATTTGAAAGTTGGTATCCCACAATTCCATTGGGAGTGGGTGGGGTTATGTAATTATGTATGCAAATTAGATGTTAATCAGCATACAGATTTGTGCCTATTTTTCATGGGCCTTGTCCAGATTTTTAATGTTTCCAGATTGAGAGGTATGGCTGTGACAAGATACAGAGTAAGGCTTTGCTAAGTTTAAGTCTGGTGGCTGCCAAAAAAAAAATAGAAAATGGAACTCAAAGTCTAAACCAACTGTACTTGAAGTATTGAATATTGCTAACAAAGATAAAAGAACTGAAAGTGGGATCTATAGAAAAGGGTAAGAGCAAATTACATAGAAAAAATGGAAACTGGGGAAACAATACATGCAGAATAATGTTTTGAGGAGTGAGATTAAAGGGAAGGAAGGAAGCGGGCAATTTATAATATGTTGGATTGATAATCACATGTGATGTATAATATTTGCATCTAGGAACATTTAATATGGTTTGTTTCATTTTATATAAATGTATGTTTTCCTACATTTTAAGTGATAATTCAATAAAGGTGTTAAAAGATGGTCATCTGTGAAGTTCAATTCCCAGAAAGGAGAGGGATACTTAAAAGGTTAAAAAGATGTAGAATCCATTTAAGGAAATTCATTGTCAGTAGGTGGTGGCTCACAGTCCTGATGTACACAAGGAAATGATGGCAGAGGGGTTTAGAGACATATAACTTCATGTCAAATTATACGCATGCTTGAGATATATCACAATCACATGTAAAGTGACTGACTGGATGTCAAAGAATACCTTTTCAGTTAGACAGAGCATCTCTTCCACTTGGCATAATACATCATGTGAACAGAAGACTTTTTTCACAATTTCAGTCAATTCTAAAACTTCTGCTGAAAGGCCAAGTGGATAAAATAAATCTAAATCAGGAGTCACACCCTGAGGTGGAAATAGCTGTTAACTCACTAAAGAAGACTTCCTTGGCTTGAACAATGAAGGCTTCATGTACTGCTAGGAGCTTGCAAGCCTGAAACCACACCAGTTTCAAATACCATAAGGTAACATGAATGAGCTATGGTATCTCTTTTCTGAATTTTGTGATTAAGTATAGACTCAGAATGCAAGAGGAATACGTTCTTCCGAAGATAAAAAGGTAAATAAGTGAGGTACCACACTTCTGAAAGACTCTAATCAAAAGGACTCATAAATCCCTAGTTCCACAAGAAGGCCAAAGGTGCATCTCAAAACATCTACCATTAATTTCAATTCTCCTAGAATGTGATCCATTTTAACTCATTCAAGCATATAGCGCATTTTGTTTACTTCCACATAAATACCCATATCTCCTTTTGACTTCCAGACCCTTTTTAGGGTATGGTTTCTCTAACTGACATATCAGCAAATCATAGGTGGTATTAGAAAGGGCAAGAGGTAATTAACAAAGTGGCACTAAGATTGCTAGTCTAGGATGTCCCACAGTAGGGAAACTAGTCATGATTTGCTATTTTATTTAATTCATACTTTCATATTTATGTTAATATTTTTATAACTGATAAGCCTACATGACGTTGAGGGGTACCATGTGAAATGCCATGGTGTGGGATAGAAAAATTAATTGTCATTGTCAATTTATATCACACTATGCTGAAGATACTGCTACTTGTTTGACAGTAATTATGAAAATAAGCAATGTTTCAATATTTACTTATTTAAAAAAAAAAAGAAGTGACTTACAAACTATTGCATGGCAAAGGTGAAACAATGGATGCTGTTGAAGAAGTCTGTTATTAATATTTGAATTACAAATTGCACATCTTGGGAGATATTCTGTGTTACTTATGTTGCTAATTATACAATCAAGCATGCGCCTGAATATATTTTAGTAAATATGCACCCAGAGAAGAATTTCTTGCTGTCATGTGAAAGCTTATGTCCGGTTAACAAAAGTATTCTAAGAATATATGTCTAGGTTGTATAGCTCTGTGAAGAAGCTTGTGGCAATTGCCCCTGGCCATTTCTAAAACAAGGGAAAACCACTGTTCTCTGGGCCAGAAGGGAGTCACCACAATGACCTTCAGGAATTCCTTCTGAATCTTAAAAAGTATCCTGGATATCAGTGGAAAGAGTGGAAAAGCATACAGGGACATTTCCTGTCTAAGGAAAAGAAAAGATAACTGTCTTCCAGGCCTTCTTGCATGGGGTTCTGGTGCAGAAACTTGCCAGCTGATTGCTCAGAGAGGAGGCATATAAGTGTACTTGAGGAATTCCCTACAGATGGATCAAATCTTGGAAGACACCCTGATCTAGTTTCCATTTGTGAAGGTCTGCTCTCTTCCTGTTCAGTTTGTCTACCACACAATTTTCCTCTGATGGAATGTAGGATGCCTGTAGAGTGAGATTGTGCTGTACATTTATACTCCAAGCTGTGACATCCCTCCTCTGAGAAAATGATCAAGGAACTTCAATCCTCACTACTGACACTGGTGGGGAACATCCAGTGACAGAAGAATAGACACACACTATATTCAGATGCAGCTCTGTGCACCAAGTACATTTTCCCTTAAGAGCACACAGGGAATGCACACTCAAATCCTGGGGCTGGATTTTCTTCAGGCACCAAATAAGACTCTCTACTCACACAGCTATAGAGTTAAGTGCTAAGCCGGGTGTTCCAAGCAAAGTCTTCCACCACCCTCTCTGTGATATTAGTGCATTCAGTGTGTCCCTGTTCAAAGTAGCACACACACACACACACACACACACACACACACACACACACACACACACACACACACACACACACACACTCTAGTTAAGATTTGATTTTCACATACACACACCTGAGAAAAGCTGTCAAAGCTTACCGACTTTACCACCTCCACCCAGACTATAAGGTAAATGCACTGCCACCAGAACACCCATAAAGCCAGCTACTCTAAGGCTCTTACCAGGGGGACCCAATTACTCTTAGTAAAATTAATACATGCACAAATGGTAGAGTTTCCAAGCCAAGCAGCCAGACTTTCAGGAACGTGGAGCCACAGTGCCACTAAATAAAGGCAATTACTCAAAGGTCAAAGGTTAAACATTTTCTAAAAGACCAGCCACAATGAAAGGTATAGATATATTAAATAATAAAGAAAACATGAAAATACTGAATATCCATTTAACAATAAACACAAGAGTTTCAATCACAGGAAATATAAAAAAAAAGCAGCACAGACAGAAAGACTCAGACAGGTACAGAAAAACAATATTTAACTAATTGTACTATATTTTACTAACTGACTGAAAAATTACTGTTCTACTTACTAGTTAAAGCAAGGTAAGATGAAGTTAGATGAGTGTCTCTTGTCAGATCTAATGCCACTATCACATCTCTCACTAGTAACTAAATACAGTTTCGGTCCTGGCTGCAGGATAACATCACAACTGGTCACCTGAATCTGTTGTTCCCACACTGATCCCTCATTAGCAACTAAGCCAGGATTTGGCACAGATGTGTCACAATACACACACAGAACTTTGCTAATCTTTAATACAGAATTTGGAACTATAAAACACTTCTACACTTCCTGCAGAAAGGCTTTTCATAAACACTGAATCTCTGGCTGCATTTAGACCTGTGAGACAGAATCTTTATGGCCTAAACAAAGTCATTTAATTTTAGGTTATTTTGCTTAAGAGCTGTACTGGAGGGAGCTGGGCTGAGCTTAACCCCGTTCCTTCTAGTATCCCCTGTTAAAATATATACATTTAAGCAGTTACAACAACACAGCCTGACATACATGTACATTTCATTTCTGTACAGCAGGACCTACTGTAGATACATTTTTAACACAAGCAGCTTTACAAATACATGTTTAACACAAGCATCTGTACAAATCAGTTTGATATTCAAATGGCATATAAAACTTTATAAAACTCCAGCTAGCTATGCTGGCATATCTTACACATGCACTGCCCTACTCCCTCTGGCATAGCTGGCCTATCTCATCATCACACAACACCTAACATGGCTAGCCTGAAAGAGGGTACTACCTGGTTCCCCCTTACTTCCAGATGTACCACATAATTGTAATATTGTCTGAAATAACTTGTAGAGGTCTTGGAGACCAAAGATAATTCAGAGAGATGAGTGCCCTTATCAGGGCAAGCATATATTTTATATTTATTTGCCTGCATTTGTCCTTGGCGTCCCACATTCCTTGCACTTTCATCCCTCCTGAAAATGCTCCCCAAGCAAAGTCTGGGGCATCTGTGGTGACTGACTTCTTTGGAATAGAGAGGGAGAAGGGGAGACCTAGATTTAGGAATATTTGCTGTCTCTACAAAGTGATTTATCTTCTGGCAAACCCCAGCACTGGGCTTTGAAAGGACAAAGGATGATGGTGATAGGACCAAAGAGACTTTAGATATCACTATCTTTTACATGTAGTCTTGCCAGGGTATCATGAGAATCACGGTTGCCATGACACCCAAAATGCTGAGATATTCCCTTGCAGTGACCAAAGACGGACTGGAAAACCTTAGAAATAGATCTCAATATATATATATTTTTCATGTGGAAGAAAAGTTCTCTGAACTGAGGTATCTGACACCCTAGGAATACAATCTTGTGTGAAGAAGCCAAAAAAGACTTGTGTGTTCACTTGGAATCCCAGCTTGGTAAAATATTTATCGCCCAAGTCAGAGGTTTCTGACACTTTCAAAAAGATTCTACAAAGATAAAAAAGTCATTTAAATATGGAAAATATGGATACCCTGTAGTTTGCAATGAGCTATAAAAGGAGCTAGACACTTTTGAGAACATTCTTGGTGAAGTAGGCAGTCCAAAGGGCAAGGCAGAGAACTGCTAATGTGATCCAGAAACCTTAAGTTGTTGTTTGTTTTTTGGCTTTTCCCGGTTAGGAGTAGCCACAGCAGAACTCCGGTCCACTAATGATTGGCAGTAGATTTTTACGGTGCCGAGTTGCCAGCTCGACGCCCAACCTTCAATGAAGGCACTCCCATTCACGCATGTCTTTCGGAACACCACTCCACCGTGGGGAGGACATGCAGACTCCACACAGAAGGCACTCCCCGCACTCCAGCCGAGAATCGAACGGGAGAACCGCTTGCTGTGAGGCAACAAGGCTACCGCTGCACCACCGTGGATCTCACACACAAAACCTTAAGAAATGCCTGAAATTTGGATGAATAGGGATGCGATGATAAGCATCTTTTAAATCTAGTGTTACCAGGAAACTTGCAAGAGAAAGAATAGGTAACAGGTTGTGAAGTGAAAATATTTTGATCTTGGGTACAGTTAAACAGGTTTAGGAAAGAAACATCCATAACTGGTCTCCAAGCATTTTATTTCTTGCTTTGCCACTACAAAACCCTTGAATAAAACCCCTTTCCCACCTGGGAAGGGGGAAATGATTCTATCACTCCCTAAGAGAGCATGTAATGCAGGAGAGGTGGAAATAAAAGAGTCTGGTTTGGTAGATGAGGAATTACCACCGGAAAGGAGGAATTTCCTCCCACTGCTATCTGTAACCTTGATGAATAGTGTTTGGAACACATTGTTCTGAAACTCTCTGCTGCCAAAGACAAAAGTGGAGATTCAGACGTTTTGGAAGATAAGAGTGTGGCAGGGTACCTCTTACATAGTTATTCTGATTTACTGGACTGTCCTTAGTTTTGGGAGTTTCCAGAACTGTTCTTGGAACCCCCATACAATTTCTTCTTAATTATAAGTTATGTACTCACCATAACTAGGCATCTGTGTTGTCCATTTTCATTCTTCCTCACTTATGGGTTATGAATCCAATCCTAGGATCCAACTCCGCCACATACTTCAGACTTCATATCCAACTCTCAAACTCTTCCCTCTACCCATAATGCCCCACTCCATCCCTATTGCCTTAGATAAAGTTTGCTGCTCTATTTCTCAATAGATGAAGAGAAACACATACAGCCAGACAGAACAGAAAGGGCTCAAACATGGAATGGTAGTTTCCAAAACACAGTCTAATGGGTACTTTCAGAAGGAAAAAAAGGATGGGGATGGATGGGAGGGGAGTTGAGAAAGAATGAAAATGGACAATACAGATGTCTAGTTATGGCTATAAATCTGATGTTGTCCTTTTCATTCTTCCTCACTTATGGGGCAAAGTCTCCAGCTACAATGACTTTGGTGGCCCTCATGGAAGGATATTCCAGAGTACTGATGAACCAAAGGAGGCTCTACTTCTAGATATGATGCCCAGTTTCTAATGTGAAACAAAAGTACGAGTCTTGGAGCATGTAGCTGTTGCACAAATGTCATCAATAGATATTTTTGACCAAAAGGTGGCTGAAGTACCATAAATCTAGTTGTATGAGCTCAGGGAGGTTTTATTAATGTCATACCCATCTTGGAGTAAATCCATGAAATGCAGTCTGTAATCCATTTAGCTAGGGTAACTTTGGAAACTGGCTAGCCTAGACAATTTTGGAGAAAGATACAAAACGCAGATCTGACTTTCTAAAATGTCTCATCTTGTGAAGGTTAAAAACGTAGCTGTCTGTGCACATCAAAGAGGTGTAGCATGTACTATCCTTTATTGGAAAAATTAGGAAAGAAAACTGGCAAGTTAATGGACTAGTTGATGTTATTTTCAGAAGACACTTTGGCTAAAAAAGAAGGGTTACGCCACAAAAACCTATCTTTATGAAAAACAATGTATGGGGTCTTTGCCAAAAAGAGTCTGGAGTTCAAATATTCTTTTTGCTGAAGTAACAGCTACCAAAAAAACCATCTTCTGTGACAGAAATTTTAGGACAGATTTATCTGATGATTCACAGGGTTTTTGTTTTAAAGCTTCAAGCACTGCAGAAAGATCCCTAGGTGGTGAAGGAATCTTTTATTGGAGGTCTCAGAAGAAAAATGCCTGTCATGAAGGCCTTTCACAGTCTAGAAGAGGCCAAGGGAAGGGACTTATTTCTTATGTGGAAATTTGAAATTGCTGCCAAATTAAGTTTAACTGTAAATAATCTAGCTCCCTCTTTGAAAAGACTCATCAAAAAATGAAAAATAACTGAAAATGGTGCAGAAAAAGGATCATTCTATTAGAAAACCTTTTCCATTTATATTTTATAAACTTTTGACGCCAAAATAATGTCACGAAGTGGGGAGGACAGCCTGGACTGTAAGTATTACTGGAAGTGGAAAAACCATGCAGTCAGCTTGAGGGCCTGAATGTTGGGGTGTTGAATCCCCGACGGGTGACAGAGGAGATCCTGAGTAGGCTCCAGTATCCATGGAGGATAATGAAGATGAGACCATAAAAAGGGGAACCATACTTGCTGAGTCCAGAAGGGGACATGAGAATTACTGAGCTCTTCAGCCCACTTGCTTTCTGCAAAAAAACATGGAATCAGAGAACAGGAAGATAAGCATAAAGGAGACTTGAGGGCCAAGCATGAAGAAGAGCATCTCTTGGTGACTTCCCCTGATGGGGGGATCATAGTGAAGTCCTTGCTGCACTTGTTGAGGGAGATGGAAAACAGGTCTCAGCAAGTTTGGCCCCAATGCCTGAAGATCACATTTGCTACCTACTGATTGACAGACCACTTGTGAGGCATCAGAATAGATCTGCTTAGTTTATCAGCAAGTACATTGTTTTTCCCCAGAATGTGCATTGCATTTAGAAAGCGGTCTGACAAAACAGCTCATTCCCAAACCTCATGGCCTTTCTGCAAAAGGAATGAGACTGAGTTCCTTCTTGTTTGTTGATGTACCAGACTACAGACATATTCTCTGTTTGAAATGCAATACTCCCCCAGGGGAAGAGCATCTTGCAATGACTGCTATCACCTCTAGGACACTGATATGCAAGTTGGTTTCTTGGGAGAACCACTTGCCTTGGACAGTTCTTCTAAATAATGCTCCCAACCCCTGTTGAGAAGTGTCCGTGGTCACTATGGCTACTGGGTTTGCTCGAACAAAGGCCCTACCCAGAAAAAGATTGTCGGACTGTATCCACCAGCAAATGCTTTGTCTGTGAATTGGGGTGAATTTTACTTGAAAGGACAGGAGTTGATATAGAACTGACAACTATAGAGCTAGAGCCCATTTGATGACCCACATAAAGAATCATACAAGGGGAAGTAGTACAATGGCAGCTGACATCAACCCAACTGCTTGCAGTAGTAACCTTGCTGGAGTAAATGGATGAGAAAGGATAGCCTGAACCTGGTTTCTGATGGAATAAACTCAATAGAGGGGTAAATATGCTATTTGTACTGCTGTGTCCAATACTGTCCCAATGAACTCTAGGCTCTGAACTGGTGCAAGTTTTGATTTGGCAAGATTTATTGTAATGCCCAAAGAGTTGCAAACCTTGAGCAAATCATCTCTGGCATGCTGTAGATGATGCTTCCAGGGGGTGGTGAGGAGCTAGTCGTCCAGATATGGAAACACATGGAATCCCTTCAGTCTCAACTGAACTGCAACTGCTGCCATGCATTTGGTAAGCGCCCTTGGGGCTGTGGTGAGTCCAAAGGCCAGAGCTATGAATTGGTAAAGTTTGGCCCCTAGCCGAAAGCAGAGTTGTCTTCTGGATTATCAGTCTATTTTAATATGATAGTACACATCCTGAAGATCTACAGTGCCCATCCAATCATCCTTGTGTAGAAAGGACAGGATGGACTGAACCGTGACCATTCAGAACTTCACTTTCTTTACATACTGGTTCAATTTGCTTACATCCAAAATGGATCTGAGGTCCCCTGTGTTCTTTAGCACTAAAAAGAAGCTCAAAAAATTTCTACATCCTATCTGGTTGGGCGAGACCTTCTGGATGACTCTTTCCTAGCAGCTTTTACATTTCTTATGCAGCACCCTTCCTCTGATTGGGTGGAATATCGGGAAGTTTCTTCCTTTGACAATCAGGAAGAAGGGAAAATGGTATGTAGTAAACTCCAGATATTATTCTTAGCACCCACAAATCTTCTGTAATATTTATCCAGGCATCTAGATGCAAATAAAAATTACCCCGACTGCCTCCAGCGTTGGATAGTTGGGCATCACTTCATGAGTGCTGATACAGCCTGTCTGAAAAAGCCCTAGTTCTGCGGGCCTCCTCTGCTTCTAGGGTGATGTCTACCATTAAAATTTCTCCCTTTGCCTCTGAAGGAATTTTCTCCATGCGAATCCTGGAAAGGTCCCGGAGATTTACAGAACCACATTTTCTTACCACGTCTCTGGTTCCTACAGAAGGTCCATTGAGGCATATAAAACTTGATTCCTCAGGGCAGATAGGGTCTTTCCTTCTTGTTCGCTGCAGGTAAGCATCTCTTCCACTGATTACCCAAACAAGGAAGTGCCATCAAAAGGGGCATTAACAAAGGACATCTTAAAGGGTTCTGTAAAGTCGCATAGCTGCATCCGAGCATGTCTCCTTATGGCGATGCCTGAAACAGCTGCAAGCGAGATCCCTTCAGCTGTGTGAGAGACTGACCTCCTTGAAGGGTTTGAAACAGATAAAACTGTAGCCAGCTGAAAGGAAGTCCTTTTGAAATCCTCAGCAGACATGGACTCTGAGAGAGTATTTGATAGTTCTTTAGTAAAATCTCTCCAAAGCCTAGTAAAATGCACTATATAATTAAGTGACCTCAGAGCAAAAGTAGTTGAGGTGAACATTCGCTTTCCAAATCTGTCTAATGCCCTGGACTTCCTGCTAATTGGATGGACAGAAGAGCTCAGTTCTGCTAGCGCTTTCATAGTGGCTGCTGCCACCACTATAGCATCAACTGGGACTCCTTTACTCCAGTGGGGTCTGTATGCAGGTGGGGCCAAAAACTTGTCAGGGAGCTTGGCGATGGGTGCAACAGTATATGTCTCCTTCCATGCCTGATGGAAAAGCAGATCAGTAAGTTCATCGGCTGAGGGGGTTACCTAAGATGTAGATGGGCCATAACCAAAAGCCTCCAAGAACACCGATTCTTCGGGAAAGGGGGTTTGGGACAAACAACCACCCTTCTGCTTCAGGATCTCTAGAATATCTCCAAATGATATGTCATTTGGTGGTGATCTTGGGGATCCCTCTCCATCAAAATTGGTGTCATCTGTGAGAGACTCCATGGGGGAGTCTATGTATCTCCTCTTACACATCCTCTTCTGGGGCACCTCCTCTGTGGGATGTTCTGGAGAGGTGTTGGAACAGAGGAGAAGTTCCTCTACTGGAACTGGCTGGAGATTCCTTGGAGCTGGCTAGCCCTGTGGAATATGTCTGACCACCTCAGAGCTTTGACTCGATGAGAGTACTGGGGTAGGATTTAAAAAATGAGAAGATGGTTCTCGCTCTGGAGAAAAAAAGCCCTTTCCACCACCTTGAAGGACGAGGGAATGGGAGAAGCCCTTACCTGCCCCCTCAGAGCCGAAGCTTTTGAAAAATTTAGGTCTGGACCACCCCCAGATCTGAGTCTCAGTGGAAGAATTGGATCCAAACTGCCCAAGACTGAAGCTCCAAGAGGAAAGGATGGATCTGGCAAAACTGGAGCCAAGCCTACATCCTCAGATCCAGCACTGACACTTTGGCTCCAAGACCCGTTCTGATCCAAGGGTAGCACGGCAGAATCAGTCAGGGAAACAGTCAAGTGGAGGAAGAAACTTTCCTTGAATCTAATGCTGAGCCTCCAAAACCACTGGATGGATCAGAGAAGGAAAAATAATAGTGTTACATGCAACAGGCATACTCATGGATACAATAGGTGCCTGAGTTTGGAAGACCCCCATCTGGATCTGAGCTCTGAGAAACTTTCACATTATCCTATCCACATCTGCTTCTGACAAGCTTCTGGAGGACCTACAAAAAGAGATGGAAGGGGGCCTGGAATGCTTGTGTGGTGTCTGGAGAAGTTGAAAAGGCAGGGTAGTCAAAACTGGCTTCATAATATATTCAGGGGTAGTATTCCAAAAAGAAGTACCCAGCTTTGGCTCAGATGACTTAGGATCCAAACAGGGAGCTTTTGGACTAATCTTGATAACTGTAGGAACCGAAGCCTTAGGATTTGCAGATCTGAAAATCAAAGTCTTTGGTTTCAGAGGGGTTGGATCTGAGATTTTCCTATTCTATTTCGGCAGCTCTGATGAAGACCTGGGGGACTTTGAGGGAGAATGCTTTTGGTGCTCCAAAGGTGCAGACTATGTCTGGAGGGGGTTTGAGCCCCTGGAGGGGAAGAATAGAGAAGAAGACCCCTAAAATTAAATTTATTTCTACCATCTCCCTGGGTTCTGGAATAAACATGGCACATATACTGTAAGACATGTCCAAGTGCCCGGCTCCTCAAAGTGCACGCACCTGAGGCACTCCTCAGTATGTAGACAATCGATATATGTGCAGTAACAGAAACCTGGTTTAAGGCTCCAGACAGGACCGCAGCACTACAACGTTACAACTCATATCATACAGTTCGGCCCCAGAACCCAGACAGAAATACAAAAGGTGGAAGAGTATCCATATTCATCAAGGATACCCACACCTCCAGGTTAGTGGCACAGCACGATGCTTCAGAGATCATCCACGTACAACTAACAACGGGCAAAACTACAATTCAAATTGTAGCTTGCTACAGATCACCCACCATGTCCCAGGACCCCCATTCCGTGTTTCTGGAAACATTGGGAAAAATAAAGGTCCTACCAAATACCCTAATATTGGGTGATTTCAACTACCCAAACATTAACTGGGAGAACTACTCAAGTACCAACTCCCTTGCCCAACATTTCCTAGAATTTATAAACTCAAATGCCCTGGATCAACTGGTCAACACTCCCACCAGAGGTGACAACATATTGGACCTGGTCATCACACCAACATGGGAGACCGGTGTTCCACACCGGATGTCAACCCCTTGCTGATTAGATCTGACCATAAACAAATCACTTTGGATATCCACATTCCTCCCTCACCCCCGGACAAGGAAACCACCGTGAAAAACTTTTCAAAAGCAAACTTCACGTTACTTAAGACTGAGGTGGAAAGTTTCAAAGCCCCCATGCTAAAGGATAACGCTGTCCAAGCTGTAAAATCCTTTACTAATGCATTCTACGTGCACCTACGAGAATGCATGGATCGTGCTATCCCAAGCAAAGCCAAGAATCACTCCTCCAAGAAAAGGAAACCAGTCTGGTGGACCCCTGCCATAAACATGCTATACAATAACAGGAGGAACCTAGTACAGAAAAGAGTAAAATCCCAAGAAGGGAAGACATCCCTGATTAGTATCAGCAAGAAACCACAATCCCTCATAAAATTGTCGAAGGCGAGCTTCAAAAGAAAAATTGCCAAGGACTCCAAAGATAACCACAAGGCATTCTTTAGCTATGTCAAGAATTTAAGTGGCAATCCTCAGATCTGCTCGGAGTTAAAGCAGAATGGCACAAAATACACTGAACCAACCGATATTGTCAACATTCTGGCAGACAGGTTCAGTGCAAACTTCACCCCCCTCTCACCCCAAAAGGGCCCATAACTATACCAGAAGAATGTAGAGCCTCTGAAATCACAGACACTCAGGTTAAAACAGCCCTCTCCAAAGCCAAAAACACAGCATCAATGGGACCGGAGGTGTCCCAGGCAGTGTCCTACATGAGCTCAAAGATGAACTAACCCCTCACCTAAACACACTGTTCAAAGTCAGCCTCTCCACAGGCTACGTACCCATAGAGTGGCACACAGCAACGGTTATTCTGCTCCACAAAGGTGGAGCCACAACAGACCCCAGGAACTATCGCCCTATAAGCCTGACTAGCTTGGTCTGTAAGGCTATGGAGCACATCATCATGGAACTCATTAACAGAGACATTGGGAACCTCCAAACACTGGACCCTACCCAGTTCGGCTTTTTTAAGGGCAGATCACGCCTCCTAAACCTGGTGGACTTCTTTGAGACAGTTACCAGGGCTATAAACGAGGGAAAGGTGGTACACACAGCATTCCTAGACCTTGCAAAGTCCTTTGACACCATTCCCCATTCTGGTATTATAGACAAGCTCACCAACCTGAACATAAACTCCTATGTCACAAGATGGGCTGCCAATTGGCTCACGGACAAAACCCACATGGTGAGAGTTGTGGAAGCTAGGTCTGACTCTAAACCGTTTACAAGTGGCGTTCCCCAGGGCTCAGTCCTAGGACCCCTCCTGTTCGACATATACTTCTCAGAGCTACAGGCAAGCACAGGAGGACTATGACTGACCAAGTTTGCAGACGACTGCAAACTAGGGGCTATAACTGATTCTCCTGCTCACACAAACATCCTCCAAAAGGGTCTCACTGAGATGGATACCTGGTGTCAAAATCATGGCCTCAAGCTAAATGCCAAAAAGTGCATAGTCATCCCCTTTGGAAAAAAACAAAGTACACACAAACTACCACATAGGTGGTAGCCCCCTAAATATGGGAAACGTAATAAGGGATCTGAAGACCCAAGTAGATAGTAATCTCTCCTTCAATAATCACATTGCCAAAGTGGTTAGAAAATCCTTCTATGTGTCCCACCTAATCACAAAAGGGTTTGCATCCGGATCAAAAGAGGTCATTGTGCCCCTCTACTCATCACTCATCAGACCCATCATAGAGTACAACGCCCCCTTTAGGATGTACCTTACAAGACACCTGCAACAGCTGGAAAGACCACAGAAGTACCTTACCAAGAGTATCACTGGCCTCAAACAGATGCCCTATGCAGCTCGATTGAAGAAACTCCAGCTGTACTCGGTTGCATACCGCCTACTCAGAGGTGATCTCTGCCTGACATACAAGACCATGTCCAACCCAGAACTGATGGACATGCTCCACCTAAAGAAAACCTTATCCTCTCGAGCTACACACACTAAGGATCTAAACCTCACCACAACAATAAATAGGACGTGCTGGAGGAATAGATTCCTATCCCAGAGACTTCCCATGCTTTGGAACAAGATTCCAATCTACATTAGGCAGAGCTCCTCGCTAACAATCTTCAAGAGAAACCTTGACGAGCGGATGGAAAACAGAAAGTTTACCCCAGGGATCACTTCAGTGGCTCTGCTGGACAGACACAGGGAACTAATCTAAGGGGGCAGCGAAAGCCAACACATTCTGGCTAGGCTTATAAATGCCTTTGGGCAGATAGCCTAGTACCTACCTATGAACCTAATAAATGCACTCCTTGTGGGCATCCATATTTGGTATCTTAAGCCCACAAGACATGCATTTTTTAAAGCCTGTGGGTTTGTTTGACATACTGTAGATAGCAGGAAAATAAGAAGAAACCAACAGGTCAAACAAGATTTTTTTTTTAAAGAAAATCAAAGAAAGGAAAAAAGAAGTTATGTACTCACCATAATGTTCCATCTGTGTTGTCCATTTTCATTCTTCCTCAACTATTGGGTTTGGATCCAATCCTCGAAACTGACTTGGCTGCTACTAAAGCTCGTGGCCACCAAAAGCTCTTCAGCTCCTCCCTTTCCTATAATGCACCAACCCTAACATTCCTCAAATCTTGTTTGCAGTTTTATATATACATAGACATATACATATACATATATATATATATATATATATATATAAATACACACACACACACACACATATATATATATATATATATATATATATATATATATATATATATATATATATATATATATATTTATATATATATATATATATTTATACACACACACACACACACACACATATATATTAATACCCTCAACTGTAGGATTTATCAACATTTGTATAGTATACAACGGGCTAATAATAGAACTGTCCTTGCCAGACACTACTTGACTTGCGAGAGTTTTGTTAAATTTATGTTTCTGGTACTTGAACAAGTATCCATTACTTTATACTCTGGAGAATGGAAGAATACCTTACTGCATTCTGAGATGCTCTGGCAGTTAAGGCTCTATGCTACTACTGAACCCGGGATAAACAACGGTATATCTATAACTAGTGAACTGAAAAGAAGAGTTAACAAGCTTTAAAAACATTTATTCCTTTATATATCTTCTTTTTTTATAATTTTATTTGTTGGTTAATTGTTGAAAGTTTTTCACTTCGCTTTAATTGATTATAGCTCTTTAAGAACTTCACGGGGTTTGTCATACAAGCTACATTGTGATTGGTTGCTGATGGAGATGTGTTGAACATGTGAAGAGTATTTAATTGCAATTTTTAGTTTTTTATATGGTTCTGATATCTTTAAAGAATACAGACGAAAGCACTTAACCGTTTTTTATTGTTTTATCACAGTTTTATAATTAAAGTGTAAGGGTTTTGGGAGCACAGCGTGCTGTTTTTTTGTTTTTGGTTTCAGTGTGAAAAGTAGAAATTGCTGCTAACTGGACTTTGATCATTGAGGAGCTAGCTCCCTCTTTAAAAATTATTGCCAAAAATTCTACGACACTTTGTACTGAAGCTGAAAAAGGGTCAGTGTATTTTTGCTGTACCCAAAAGGCAAACCTTTTCCATTTGCTTCTGTAAAGTTTTCTTGTGGAAGCCTTATGTGAAAATGAAAGTGTGTGGTGAACAGGGGAAAACAGCGCTGGCTGTTTGGCTATCAAGGGAATTGGGGAAACCATGATGTTAGTTTGAGGTTTGAAATATCCGGATGTGTCATGCCTGTTGGGTGAGACAGAATGTCTGGAATTGGATCCAGAATCCAAAGTGGGTACAGTAGGTGAGGCCAAAGGAAGGGGAACCAAATCTGTTGAGGCCAGTAAGGTGCAATGAGGATAACCGTGGTCTTCAACTGGGCAGCTTTCTGTAAAATTTTGGGAATTAGGGGAATTGGAGGATATGCACAGAGAAGACTGGGGGGGGGCAATCGTGGAGAAGAGCATCTCTCAGTCATTCCACCTGTGAGTCTATTAGGGTGAAAAGGCTGCTGCACTTGTTGTTTATAGAAGATGCAAAAAGAATCAGAGCAAGGCTGGCCCCATTAACTGAAAATCATATCTATCACTTTGTTGTTGAGAGACCACTCGTGAGGTAGTAAAATGGACCTGCTAAGTTTGTCTGCTATCATTTTGGACATCCCCGGAGTGTGTGCTGCTTTTAGAAAGCAGTTGGATGAGATTGACCATTGCCAAACCCTGAGGTCTTCTCGACACAAGGGATGAGACCTGGTTCCCCCTGCTTTGCTGATGTACCAAACTACTGACATGTCTGTATCACAATTGTCCCAAAATGGAGAGAGTCTTGGAATGTCAGGAATACTAAGAGCAATGCTCTCCTTTCCAGAACACTGATATGGGTTTTGGCTTCTTCGGGGAAGTGCCTTGGACCATCTTTCCCAGAAAGTGTCCCCACACCCACCCACCCAATTTGGAAAGCGTTTGTGGTCACTACAGCCTTGAGTTGTGGGATAATGAAGGGCTGACCTTGTAAAGGTTGATCTGATTGAATCCACCATCAAAAGTATTTCTTGCATGCACTGGTTATTTTTTTTATCTCTGCTGACTTGGACATGAAGTGATAAAGAAATGACCATTGTGTTGACAGTATCCACTGAAGAATTCTCATATGAAATGTTGCAAGGGGAACTAAAATTATGGCTGCTGACATTGACCCTAGGGCTTGAAGAATCAAATGAGCTGAAAGTATGGTACTGAAGATTATTTGGTTGACCTGAAATCTGACAGTTAGTACTCCTGAGAGTGGAAGGGATGCTGTCATTGATTACATATTGAACGCTGCTCATATAAGCTCCAGAATCTGAGATGGTTCCAAATGAGACTTGTACATTATGGTTGACCCAGGTTGGAGCAAGTCTGGAGCATTTGATCCCATGTTTGTAGTAGTAGATGCCTGGTCGGGGCAGTAATGAGCCAGTCCTCTAAATATGGAAACACCCTGAATCTCTGAAGTCTTAAACAAGCTGCTACCACTGCCACACATTTGTTGAACACCCTGGGAGCTGTAGTGAGGCCAAAGGACAGTGCCCTGAACTGATACTGACTGGCTTCCAGCAGAAAGTGTAGATTCCTTCTGGAGTGTCTGTTCATTTTTACATGATAGTACCCATCCTGAAAGTTTATTGAGCACATCCAATCATACTTGCTCAAAAAGGGCAGAATGGACTGAACCATGACCATCTGAAACTGTGTGTTGAACTGACTTGTTCAAGATGGAGATCCAAGTCTCAAGTCCCTTGTTTTCTTTGGTACTAAAAAGAATCTTGAGTAAGTTCCAGACCCTTTTTGGTCTGGTGGGACTTCATGAATGACTTTCTAGTGGCTTTTGAATTTCTGTTGCTGTGGATTTCCTCTGACTGGGTGGTACATCGGGAAGTTTGCATACAGGTGGAGGTAGAAGGGAAAAAGGAATTGTATAACCTTTGAATATAATCTTCTGCACTCAAGTATCTTTTGTGATTTCTAGCCAGGCTCTCTGCTGCAGAGATAAACAAACCCAAACTGCCTCCAGAGTGGAACAACTGGGTCTCCTTTCGGGAGCGCTAATAGGTTGCATCAGAAAAAGAATCTCTGGACCTCTGGTTCTGCAGGCCTCCTCTGCTGCAAGGTCAGTGTCTTCCATTTGAGTTCCCCCTCTGCTCCTGGGGGAACTTTCTCCACCTGGATCTTGGAAAGGACCCTGGGATTTCCTGAACCACATCTTTGAACCACCTCACTGATTCCTTGAGAAGGTCCTTTGTACGCCCACTGCAGGCAGAGTCTTTCCATCCTTATCTGACCTGGACAGTGTGTTCTTTACTTTTGGGACAAACAGAGAACTGCCATCAAAAGCAGCATTGACGAATGAAGACTTGAAGAGCTCTGCAAAATCACACAAGCGTATCCAGGCATGCCTGCTTATAGATATGCCTGAACCCCCAACCCTTGACATATCTTCAGCTGCATGCGAGATAGGTCTCATGGAGGAGTTACAAATCGATAACAGGATATCCAACTGTGATGCTACAGATGCCTGGGCCTCAGCAGCAGTGGTTCCTGAAAGAGAATTTGATAGTTCCATTATCAAATCTCTTTGAAGTCTTGTGAGCTGAGCTAAGCAGTTCAGCAATCTAAGAGCAAATGTCACTGAAGCATACACGTTTCCCAAATCTGCCCATTGCCCCAGACTCCCTGTTAGGGGGATGGGTCAGAGGAACTCCATTCCACAAGTCCTTTTTAGTGGCTGCCATCACAACCATGGAATCTACAGGCACTCCCTTGCTTCAAAATTCCCTATTGGTGGTGCCAGAATCTGATCTGGTCTCTTGGAGATTGGCTGAACTGTTTTCAGTTCCTTCCATACCCACCAAGAGAACAAATCAATGAGCTCGGCAGTGGGCGAAGTCACCCAGGATGTTGACAGGCCAGACCCAAAAGCATCCAGGAACACTGACTCCTCCATGGAAGCGTTATGGACTGACCAACCAACTCTTTGTTTTAGGATTTCAGGATGTCTCCATATGAAACAACTTCAGGTGGTGATCTTGGGGACCCTTCCCCTTCTTCAAAATCAGTGTCTTTGGTGATAAATTCCTGAGGGGAATCCAAGTACCTCCTCTTGCACTTCCTCTTCTTAGGGACCTCTTCTGTGGGATGTTCCAGAGAGGTATCAGAAGAAATGGTAATACCCTGCTGGGTATCCTGAAGACTTTGGGATGGCTGCTCCTATGAACCAGGATAATGTGGCTCAGCACACAAAGACATCATGCGGGATCCAGATGGATGATCTGAGATGGGAAGAACCGTCCGTCCTGCAGGAGCAGAAAACACCCTCAAAGGCAGACTGCTTCAGGGAGAAGTAAGTCAAAGCCAAGAACCCAAGCTTCCCACCCCTCAGCTTCTCCTACCCTGAAGGCAACCTACCTGAGGCAGAGGTCAGAGCCAAGCTATCCAGTGCCAAAGCTCAGAGGGGCATAGATGGCTCTGAAAACTCCAAAGTCAACTCTAACACCTCGGACCCGACAGGGACACCCTGGCTCCGAGAGTCGCCTGGATCCAAAACAGTAGGAGCACTTATAGTAAGCCCTGGATCCAAAGACACTAAATATCTTTGGATCCGAACTTGGTGGTACCAGAAGACTCAAATTCAAGGGCACCGAAATGACTGTTCAGATTGGTGAAGGAGATGGAAAGGGTGGTGTAGTGCTTATAAGGGCTTCCTGACCCGCTGGGTTAGGAGTCAGAATAACTCCCACCTCTACGTGCCCAGAGAGGAACTTCATCATCCTGAGCACATCTGCCTCGGTGAGACTCCTGGAAGAACAAGAAGATGCCAGCTAAGGGGATTTTGAGTGTTAAGATATATCAAGGAAGGGAGAAGATAAGCGTCATGGTACCAAATCCACGGAAAGGACATATGTAGTCCTTGGCAACAGTTTTAGATCCGAGAAGGTTGGATTCGATGAAGCTGACATACTGTCAGACGTCGAAGCAGGAGTAGCTTTTGGATCAGATTTTTTTGGCCTTTTTCCTTGGTGGTTCAGTGGCGGGATCCGAGGATAGTGTAGGGGATCCAGTAGGCTAAAAAGACTCGTTTGCCTTGTGTTTGGGGGGGGGGGGGTTGAGCCCCAGATAAAGCTTCAGAAAAAGAAGAAAGAAGTATTTTTAATATTAATTTATTCTTTTGATCAGCCAAAGTCCTAGGATTAAATGCCTGACAAATTTTGCATTCAACACTGAGGTGCTGAGGGATTAAACAATACAACCATAACACATGAGAATCAGATAATTGGAATTTTATGTCTCCGTTCCAAACCTATTTAAAACCCAAAGGGGCTTTCTCAGACATTATTCCTATGCTAATAAAAGAAGAAAAGTAAGAAAGTTTTTTTTTAATACAGAAAATACCAGCGATGGTAGAAAGATTACTATAAAAAAGGATATAAAGGACTGAAATACCAGCAATGATAAGACAGGTACACTCAAAAGTGTAGAAAGGGAGGTACAATGATTAAAAAGAAGTTATGTCTTACCATAACGTTCCATCTGTATTGTAGATCTTTATTCATTAATTACTGTTAGGACTTGGGTTCCATCCTCGGAACTGACACGGCCATTATCAAGCTCGCACCAGCCAAAAACTCTCAGCTAAGACCTACCCATAATGCCCCTCCCATAGTCTCTTCAGATCAAGTTTGCCTGCCCCTATAGTATAGAAATAATAAAAGAGAGAGTTGGAGGCTCTGTCTGAGCAAATACCTTAACTAAGGAAATCCTAAAGTCCACCAGGAGTCCAGGCAGGGGGAAGGAGGGCAGGAAGTAATGAATGAATAAAGATCTACAACACAGATGGAACGTTATGGTAAGACATAACTTCTTTATCTGATGATGTAAATTTTTATTCATTCCTTACTGTTAGGACAGAGTTCCCAGCTACTTGAGTCCTGGGTGGCCCTAAGGAAGATATTCCTGAGCACCATAGAACCAAAAGATGCTCATCCTCTGTAGGCCAAATCCAATTTGCAATGACTGATAAAGGTATGAGGCCTTGCCCAAGTGGCTGCTGCGCAGATATCATCCAAAGAGGCTCTGAAATGAAAAGCCACTGAAGTAGCCATCGATCTAGTCGAATGAACCTTTATTCTGGAAGGTAAAGACACTTTATTCTGATGGTAGATAAAGGTAATGGCATTTCTAAGCCAAGAAGATAAAGTCATTTTGGAGACAGGCTTACTCAATCTGGGTCCTGCAAAGGCCACAAGCAATTGATCCATTTTTCTGAAAGATTTAGTTCTGTCCAAGTAAAAATGAAGTTGCCTATAAACATCAAGGGTATGCAAAAGATATTCCCCTCTATTTGAATGCTGAGGGAAGAAAACCGGCAGGTCAATAGATTGGTTAATTGAAAACCTAGAAATGACCTTGGGCAAAAAGGATGAGTCAATACGTAGGGACACTCTTTCCCTATGAAAAATCAAGTAAGGTCTCTTGACACTCAAGGCCTGCAACTCAGATACTGTTCTTGCTGTGGTAAGGGCTACAAGAAGTAGAGTCTTCCAGGACAAAAATTTCATATCACATATATTAGAAGGTTCGAAAGGAGGGCTTGTTAACGACTGAAGCACTAAAGTCAAGTCCTAAGGTTCTATAGGGGGCTTGACAGGAGGGTTACAATGTAATACTCCTTTCAAGAAGGTTTTGCACAGACGGTGTGAGATAACAGAAGCATTATCGAATCCATTGTGAAAGTTAGCTCCGGCATGTAATAGGGTAGTCAGGTATTGTAGAATCTTCTGAATAGGCATGGAGTAGGGGGTCTATGTTATGATCTTTAGCCCATGTAGAGAACCTATCCCACTTAGTAGAATAAATTTCCCTGGTGGAAGGTGTGTGTGAAGCCAGAAGAATCTCACTGAAGATGAAATATCAGGTAGCCTGGCAATCATCGGAAGTGAAGAAACCAAGCTGTGAGCTTGAGGCTCTGGAGGTTGGGGTGAACCAGTCCCTGAGGATGAGATAGCAGACCCTGGGACTTATCTAGGATCTACAGGCTGTGAATCAGATGAGGCCATAGGAAAGGGAACCAGACCTGACGGGGCCAATAAGGGGCAATGAGGATCACTTTGCTTCTCAACCTTCGAGCTTTCTGGAGGAATTTCGGGATGAGGGAAAATGGGGGAAAGGCATACATCAGACCCGGGGGCCAATCGTGCATCACAGCATCCCTCGGTGACTCCCCCTGAGGGGGGATCAAGGCAAAGTAGCTTCTGCATTTGTTGTTTAGGGGGGAAGCAAACCGGTCGCAGCAAGGCCTGCCCCAACGGCGGAAGATTTGATCCACTATTATAGGACTGAGGGACCACTCGTGAGGCATCAGAATGTTCCTGCTCAGATTGTCAGCAATAAGGTTGGAACTCCAGGGAATGTGCAAAAAGGTTGGAAGCTATCGCCCAGTGCCAAATTCTCATGGCCTCCTGACAGAGGGAGCAAGATCTGGTTCCGCCTTATTGATGTACCTGATGACTGACATGCCGTCCAACTGAATTGCAATAGTCCCGGAAGGAAGGGATGTGTGGAACGCTTGCAAAGCTAAGAGAACTGCCCTCAGTTCCAGGACAGTGGGATCTTCTGAGGAGAACTCCGGAGAAAGGGTTCCCTTCAAGGGAAGGTCTTGCAGCTCCCGTGCTTGGGATCCCAGAGTAGGGGGTTGGGACAGTTGCATACTAGAGCGGGGGTTCTGGTGTTGATGCCATTGGTGCTAGCTGCGAGCCTGATGCAAGGACCCTCTCCATCACCTGGAAAGCAGGCCTGCCGAGGAGGGATGGGAGCCCGGAATAGAGGACAACCTCGGAACCGGGGTCACACCCTGCCCTGAGGAGCCCGCCTCCAGTTGAGGAACTCCGAGCAGACTGGTAAGCTGCCAGTGGAGCCGTGGCCATAGATAGCTCCAGTGAAAAAATAGGCACCGAACTAGGAACCACAGTGTTGACAGCCCAATCACTGCTCCAAGAGTGCACCAGTTCCAACAGAGCCATTGCGCCAAGAGTAAATCGGTGCTGACAGGGGAACCTCCGCAGTCAGAGCCGAGACAGCATGTACCGAGGTGGTCATCTGTACCGAGGTCTCCGAGGTCTGGGAGGAGGCCGGAGGATATACTGAATATGCCATGAAAGCTTGCATTCCAAGGGAGAAGGAAGACCTAGCAAGGGTGGGCAATCTTCTATCTGCCAAAAGCTGGTCCACAACCCTCACTACATCTTGTTCTAAAGGACTCCTAGTAGATCTGAAGGAAGTGTCGGTTCCAAGGACGGAACCAAAGTCCTAACAGTAAGGAATGAATAAAGATTTACAACATCAGATAGAATATTATACAAGAGTTAGACGGAAAATTCACTTATCCGAATTCAAAATTTTAGCTTGAGAGCCAAAGGCAACCATGTCTTCACACTAAAGTGCCTAGTGAGATCTGAGGAATATTAGGGTTGGTGCATTACGGGAAAGGGAGGAGCTTGAGAGTTTCTGGTGACCACAAGCTTTTGTAATGGCCTAGTCAGATCCAAGGATCGGATCCAAAGACAATGGCTGAGGAATGAATGAAAATCAATAACATCAGATAAACCAATTATGATAGAAAAGACTACCCAAAAAAGGAGGGTAAGAGAGAAAAATGCTACCAGCAATGGTAGAGAAAGACAGTACTAAAAAAAAATGCAGAAATAAAGATAAGATAAACAACCCTGACAATCAGCAAAAAGTAGAGGGAGGAAGAAAAAATACATCAAAAAAATTCTCAATCAAGAATAAAGAAACTTAAAATATCAAGAAATGCACTCATGAGTGGAACCTGCATCTGTTCGCAAAGGCGGCAAACAAGATCTGAGGCAATAGGGATTAAGTGGAGCATTATGGGTAGAGGGAGGAGTTTGAGAGTTGAATCCGAAGTCTGAAGTATGCAGCCGAGTCGCAACCAAGTATGGGATCCATAACTCATAAGTGAGGAAGAATGAAAAGGACAACATCAGATCTTCTGTTTACCTGCATTTTGTTGAAAGTATTTATTTGTTTCTTTCCATAACTGGATGGGGAGTTACAGAAACCCTTGGAAAATTTGGAAAAGGAAGGCTGAAAAATCTCGCCTGTGTCAGCTTACTCCTTTCATGACACTTTTTTATTACCTCTGCAGCAGATGGGCCAAAAACCAAACCTCTATCCAAAGCAGAATTTAAAATCTCATTTTTATCATCTGGGAGGTTCTGAGAACACAGCCATGCAAACCTCCACAAAACAGTAAAAGTGATCATAGCCCTTGAAGTATCAACAGAGTCACACACACATACTGTTTACAGTGAGTAGTGACTTGAGAGCAATAGAAGAAATTAAATTTAATGCATATTTTTCCACACTAGAAGAAATTGCACAGAAAACATTTCTCATACTTTCACAACTAATCAGGACAAATCTTAATATATGCACCTGACAATTCAAAATGCTGAAAGTTGTAGAAGCATATGCTTTTTCCCATACTTAATCTTTCCATCCTTATCAAAAATAGTAGGATTGGAAGTTGTTTAACTGAAGATTTAGCAGCAGAAGGATTAACTAAAGCTACAGCAGCTGGATCAGGTTTGGAAAGAGTATAAAAATTAAGATTGAGGAACTTTATACATCGTCCCCACTGTCTTTTTAGCAGCAGCTGGCTGACTGTCTGTCAAGAAAACTGCAGGCAGTAACACAAACACATCCTCCAAGGCAGACAAAACTGGAGGAATGGGTACAGGTTCTGGAAATTCCTTCTGTAACAACTCATAGTTTCTGAGGGACGGAGAAACCTCAGTGTTCTCCCACTGTAAATACTGGGTTCTAGCAATAGTCTCAGAGAAAGAAAACCCCCTGCAGGGAGAATCAGAAAAGTACAGTTTTGTACCTTCCATAAATGTAGATGTTCGAGGATCCACATTGCTGCAGTCATAACCTGTGGGTAGTCCGCTGTCCTCGGTCGGCCCGAATACCAAAGAGTTAGGCTGGCGTCGGTCATGGGCGCCCGGAGCTGACGTCAGTACGTAGTAGTACTTAAGCGCATGACCGACGCCATATCCTCAGTCTTTCTTGCCCCAGATGTCAGAAGGCCTTAAAAAGAAAAGGCCAGAGCCACAAAAGGAGAAAAATAATAATAATTATCCCCAAGGAACAATAATAACAAACAACAACACCCCCAAACCAAAGAGGGGAAGGAGGGAGGGAAAATAGGACTGCAGCAATGTGGATCCTCGAACATCTACATTTATGGTAGGTACAAAACTGTACTATGTTCTTCGTCTCACATTGCTGCAGTCATAACCTGTGGGTAGAATCCCAAAGCAAAGGAAAAGGGAGGCTGGCAAACTAAAAGGCATTAGGGGCTGCTAATATGCCCTGTAAGACTGCAGTGGAAAACCCAGCCCTGGACTTGGAGAAAAGAGGGAGATGATAATGCTTAGTAAAAGTATGAACTGAACTCCAAGTAGCTGCTTCCAAAATGTCCTTAGTAGCTACACCCTCAAAAAGCAGTAGAAGTGTCCGTAGCCCTAGTGGAATGAGGTCTAATCCCAGCAGGAACATTCTTCCCATGATGAGAATAACAAAAAACAATGCAATTACCAATCCACTTTGAAATAGTCTGCTTTGAAACAGCTTTCCCTTGTGAACCCAAAGCAAAAGTAACAAATAACTGTTGAGTCTGTCTGAACTCCTTAGTTCTGCTCAAATAATAACGTAACTGCCTGTGTATATCCAAAGAATGCAAGATCTTTTCCCCCTTACTTTGGGGATCAGCATAAAAGGTAGGCAAATGGATAGACTGGTTCAAGGCCACATTAGAAATCACTTTTGGCATGAAAGTAGGGTTAGTACGCAAAGAAACTCTATCCTTATGGAATATTAGAAATGGTTCAACTGCCATGAGAGCCTGCAATTCAGATACTCTTCTGGCAGAAGTAATGGCCAACAAAAAGGCAGTCTTCCAAGACAAAAACTTCAATTCAGACGTAGCTGCAGGTTCAAATGGAGGCAAAGTAAGCTTCTCCAACACAAAATTGAGATCCCAGGAAGGAGTAGGAGCTCTACTTGGGGGTCTTATGTTCTTTGCCCCTCTAAGAAATTGCTTAAACAAAGGGTGAGAAAATAAAGGAGGGTCACAATCATAGTGAGCAGAAATGGCTGCAGCATGAACCTTCACAGAGGAAAACGACAAACCCTTGTCCAGTAATTCAGTAAGGTACTGCAGTGTACAACTCAAATTAGGTACCGAGACATCAAAATCCTTTGCTGTGCTCCAAAGAAAAAATCTCTTCCATTTATCAGCATAAACTTTTCTAGTGCTAGGCCGCCTAGCTTCCAAAATGACATCCAAAACCTGCTGGGGAAGCTGAGAACCCACAGGCTCTAAAACAGAATACGCCAGGCCGTTAGATGCAGGGACTGCACCCTGACATTGAGCAAATGACTGCTTGACTGGGACAACAAATGAGGAAGCTGTGGTAAAGGCCAAGGAGGCTCCTGAATTAGACTTCTCAGCAGAGGATACCAGTGCTGACATGGCCAATCTGGTGCTATTAAAATCATGCAAGGCTTGTCCCTCCTAACTTTCAAGAGTACCTTGGTAAGGAGAGGCAGACGAGGAAAAGCATAGATGTGAAGGTTGTTCCAACTGAAAGATAGAGCGTCCACTTTTCAAGCTTTTGGGTGAAACATCCTTGTGCAAAATTTTGGTAGTTGGAAATTTAGAGGAGAAGCGAACAGATCTATGTCTGGAGTTCCCCAAGCCACTGTCAACTGTTGAAATACCTGAGGATCCAATTTCCACTCGTGGGGATCCACAATTTGTCTGCTCAATACATCTGCTAGGGAGTTCTGTGCTCCTGGCAGAAACAGTGCTTGAAGAGTGATGTGCAACCCCAGAGCAGTCTCCCACAATATCATAGCTTGTCTGCAAAGAGGGTAAGAATGGGTCCCCCCCTGCTTGTTGATGTACCACATGACTGTAGTGTTGTCTGTTTGAATCAACACCTGTCCTGGTTGGAGTAGGCCCTTGAAAGCCATCAGGGCAAACTGGACTGCTAACATCTCCTTCATGTTGATATGCAAATGCTGTAATTTGGGAGGCCACGTGTCTTGAATCCATTTCCCATTGAAGTGTGCTCCCCAAGCCAGGTCTGAGGCATCCGTCGTTAAGATCTGACTCGCCTCTGGTCGGGTCACAGAGAGTCCCTTGTTTAGGTGACATTCCTGTGCCCACCACAATAATTCCTTCTGGATGCACGGTATTATTGGAATGACAGTGTCCAAATTGTGGCAGTGTTGAGTCCATACACTTTTGAGATACCATTGTAGCTTCCTCATATGCAGTTTGGCATTGGGAAGTACCAGAATGCAAGATGCCATGAACCCCAAGGCTTGAAGGACTGTCCTTGCAGTCAGCCTGGACTGTACTGATAATTGCTGGAAGTAGAGGTGAAGAGTTCTTTGTTTGTCCGGGGTCAGAAAAGCCATCTGAGAGGCTGTATTCAGTCTCACACCCAGAAAGCACATGTCCTGAGAGGGTACTAGACTGGACTTTGTTTCATTCACAGAATACCCTAGGCACCTTAAAACTGCCATTACATACTGTAGCTGTTGAAGTAACTTGTCTTTGCCTTGAGCAAGAATCAGGCAATCGTCCAGATAAGGATAAATTTGAATTCCCCTCAGTCTTAAGAAAGCTATTACAGGAGCCAGAACCTTTGTGAACACCCTGGGCACAGTAGATAAACCAAAGGGCAATGCAGAGAACTGATAATGAGAAATGCCAGCCCGAAAACACAGGAATCTCCTGCAGCTGGGCCTGATAGGAATGTGAAGATAGGCCTCTTTGAGATCCAGAGTTACCATCCAGTGATCTTTGCCTAGCAGAGGCAGAAGTTGCTGTAATGTTAACATCTTGAACTTTGGAATGTCTAGGTATGTATTGAGAATGGACAAATCCAGAATTGGCCTCCAAGTGTTTCCTTTCTTTGGCACTAGGAATAGACGAGAATAAAACCCTAGGCCTTCTTCTGACGGAGGTACCACCTGGATTGCCCCCATCTGTAAAAGCAAAGAAATTTGTTCCTGAGCCTCCAGCCTTTGCCGAGGAGGTACATCTGGCATGCCTTTGAAAGGGGAAAAGTGTGAAAATAAAACTTGTAGCCTTGATTTATTATGTCCAACACCCATTTGTCCTGGGTGACCAAATGCCAATTTTGCTTGAAAAGTGCCAACTTTCCTCCTAGAGGAGCTGCCAGAAAGGAAGGATCTGGCAGCTGGAGATACAGGTCATTGGGTCTGTTTACGAAAAGGCTAACCCCTGCCCTCACCAGAAGATTGTGCAGGAGAACTCCAAGTCCTAGGTCTGAAAGAACCCTGAGCGTGAGCCCTGCCCCTACCACGTCTAGATCTGCCCTTAGACTGAAAATCTGAAGAAGGGTAGGACCATCCTCTAGCAGGCCAATTCCTGCTAAACTTAGGGGGCTGCACTTGCAAAAATTCCTTAACTGTCTGCATAGACCTAGCTTTGTCTTCCATCTTTTTCAAAACTGACTCCACAGGGGAACCAAAAAGAACTTCAGATTGAAGGGGAGCATCCAAAATCCGAGCTTTAACATGTTCTGACAAATTTTGATCTTTAAGCCAGGCATGTCTACGAATAACTGAACCAGTAGCAGCTACCCTGGAAGAAGCCTGAAGGGCATCGAAGCCACACTGCAGGGAATGTTTACCAACCTGATCTGAAGCATGAACCAAGTCCTGCAACTCCTTACACTCTATACCCTCAGATAAAGCACCTCCCTTACATTTCAATTGACCTAACAGAAAGTTCTGATACTTCAGCATATGGAATTGGCAATTTAAAGCCCTCATAGCTAATGTAGAAGAGGTGTACACTTTTTTACCCCACCTATCCAACGCTCTAGAACCTTTATCCAAAGGAACTGGATTCTTAACCACAGAAGCCCTGACACCCTTAGGCCCTTGGATAATAGTTTCCGGGTCAGCTCTAGGGCTCTTATACAAATATTTATGCGCCTCTGGAACTCTGTAATACCTGTCTGGTTTGACAGGGGCAGGGGGTAAAGAATCAGGATTAAGGGAAGCTTCAGAAAAGACATCCTGAACAACATCTAAAACAGGGGGAATTGCCAAAGGTCTATGTTGTGGCAAAAACAAAAATTCCCTAAGCCTCTTACGAGAATCTGAAAAATCCTGACCTTCCCACTTGAAATGCTCCCTCATGGAATGCAAGGTTTCAGAAAAGGAAAAATCCTCAGGAAGAGAAGCAGAAGGACAGGAATCCTCTGCATCCGAATCAGAATAGGGAGGAAAATCCTGAATATCCTCAGCTGAGGACTCAGAGTAATCTGAGGAATGTTCCATTCCCTCTAAATCTGTCTCCACCCTAGGCCTCTTCTCTGGAGGGGGCATAGAACCCCTGATCAAAGTAATCAAATCCTCTGCCATTTTCAACATATGCTTTTTAGGAACAGAACCCGAAGAACCAGGGCTGTGGCCCGTACCAGAAATACCAGGTCTAGCCTTAGCAGGGCCTTTAGTGACTGAAGTAGAAGGCCTACTAACCTTTTGTAAGGATGGAACCACAGAAACTTGAGAAGCACCCTCGGCCTGACCTAACTCCTGAGAGGCCAACTCCTGCAAAATTAAAGGTTCCCCCTGGGATTCAGCCGAGACCTCGGCTGGATCCACAGATTCAACCGTAGATTCCATAGAACTGGCGTCCGCAACAGACGACTCATCCGGTTTAGACCTTAAGGATTTATCCTTTCGCTTTTTTGCGGTAGCGGGCGTCGGAGGATCCGACGGCATGTTGTAGTTACACCGCTTACCGAAAACAAGCCTAGCACAGTCTAATCTGCATTTAATGGTGCGCTTATTAAATCTAGCGCAAAAGCGACACCCGACTACATCGTGTTCAGGCCCTAAGCAAGGAATACAGAGAGAATGATAGTCCCTATGAGGTATCTCTTTCCCACAAGAAATACAATTATTAACTTTTTCTGACATCCGGATAAACTGAGGCAAGAAAAGACAAAAATTTTCCCCAACGGGGTACTTAGCCCAACTTGGTCTTTGGTCTGAATCTCGAAAACTGAAAATTTCAGAACGCCGAACGGCACTTGCAAACGCTGCTTCTGCTTCGGACCACGCGGCAAGAAAGACTGAGGATATGGCGTCGGTCATGCGCTTAAGTACTACTACGTACTGACGTCAGTTCCGGGCGCCCATGACCGACGCCAGCCTAACTCTTTGGTATTCGGGCCGACCGAGGACAGCGGACTACCCACAGGTTATGACTGCAGCAATGTGAGACGAAGAACATCTGACCTCTCTTCTGTTTCTCAATCAGCGGAGCAGAAAACACTGTATCTATCCCTTCATTTTCCTGTCCAGATTCACAATCTTTAATCTCTTCAAGAATGGAAGTATTCTTACTGGTAAAAGATCAGTAGCTTGAATTAAACCCTGAGCCAGACCGAGTCAGCTATTCCTTTCTAAGGAAATTTGGGAAGGAGTAGGTACATGCTTAGTTTTCTGCTTCTTTTTTGGCAGGAAAAATGGGACCAACAGTGTTGTTAGTTTCAGCAGCAACAGCTTTCCTAGGGATTGGCACAACATTCTGACAAACATGGAAGCCTTTCCTGTTCTCTGTTCCAGGACTAACAAGATAGTCTATCCCTTCTCCACTGAGGGAATCCCAATAGTCACAGAGGATGTGGTGAACTCCTGATCCATACCTGTAGGTGCTACACCAGAGGGATTCGGGGTGAAACAGGTGTGGTCTGAAGTACAACAAATGACCACAAGAAGTCACCCACCTGCAAATAAGGCAAATTGCTGGCTGTGGTGAGAAATGCTATTTGCTTAAACTTTTCTTCTTCTTGTTGAAAAAAGAACCACCCATAGGACTGACAGTTTGTTCCATGGTCAAGCTGAAAATGGTGCCTCTTTCTCAGGGAAACAAGCAGTAAATGCTGGTAAAAATAAAAAAAAGTTTTTATAAAGTCATTTTGTTCCCCAGACAAACACAGCCAAAAGTACTTTAAAACATTATGCCAGCCCCACAAAGTAAAATAAACAATTTCTCCACAGAAACAAATGTTTTTCAGTTACTTTAAACAACTTTTAAAATGTCAGGAAAACACAGTGCTTCTGTTTAAAACTACAGTACAGTTTCATGTCAGTCTGTAAAAACACAAACTCCTATCTTTAAAATAACTTTCCTGAAGAGGAAAGTATAAATAATATGCAAAATTATTAAATGGAAGCGTTTCTCCCCCAAAGAGAACTTAGCTGCCCAGCAAAGGAACAGCACAAGCTGATTGTCAATCCTTGAATACCTCAGAAGAGCATACTCCATTTGAGGTAGTAAAGCTCTGAAGGTCTTGGTGCCCAAACATGTCTTTTAATCAGCTCCACTCAAGCTGCCTGACAGTTTGGGAGCATGGAAGGTGCCCTGAAACTTTGGAAGCTGGCTGGTTGTTATATCCTTGGCAAGATATATACCTAAGGCTACTGCAGCAGTGATCAATATAATACATGTGAATAAATCCCTTAGACAGGTAGCCCTGGCATTTAATTAACAAATTCAAGGAGTGTAGAGTAAATCAGTAAGTATTAAATTATGCCCAGTGGAACAAGACACTGTTACTGAAGGAGAATAAATTGCATGAAAGAGGCAAGAGTGTGCCAAGGTCATCTGTTGCCTTAAGCATTCTGGGGGCATTTATACAGCTGCAACACCCTGCTACAATGGTAGCAGAATGGAAGGGTGGAACCTTTGAAGTTTATGAGTTAAGAGTGAGACAGGCTCATCCACAAATGCCCTGCCTATTGACAGCAATGTGTACTCAATGGAAATATTTATTTTACTTTACCTGTTTGTTGACCAAGTGAGCCCACTGGACACAGTTGGCTGTTTTAAGGGGCAATCCAGGACTGTGTTTGGTTATATGACTTGCTCAGAGTCACACAGTAGGCAAATGAAGGAGTACATAGGAATCAACTCATTTACAACTCAGAGCAATATTCGTCTGTGCTAACTGCCAAACTAATTACACCAGATGGGACTCGAAACCAACAATTCCTGGCTTAAGGGCAAATGCCTTATTTACTAGGTCACTGGGGCCACTGGGAAGATAGGAAGCCCTACAACTGCTAGTATCAAGCACGGGAAGAGGTATTTGGTGGCAGTAAGGTGGTAAGATCAGGTCAGAGTACTGCTGATTTAGGTGAAAAAGCTGCCTATCACATCAACCAACAAACAATGACTCAGCTTCTCAGCTAAACAGAGCAAAAAGTTATAACCTGGTAATTTAGAAGGGAGATAAGGGGATGAGGAGTATGGAACTGCAGAAGTGAGAAGATTGAGGAATAGCAGGAGCAGAAGTAACAACTCAGATAGCAATCTTAGTATGTCCAAGTCTGAAGAGGAGAAAAATGCAGACTGACATGTGGCCAGCAGACAGCTGAAGTAAGAGTGAAGGGGAAGCGATGGCTCCCTCAGTTAAGCTAGAATGGAAGGGGAGTTTGGTGCTCGTAGTAGGATTTCTGCAAGTACTTATCACAGGATTTGTCTGCCTCTTCTTTTGCATGTCAATATGATGGAAGGTGTGGAATATTACAGGAATATGAAGAATCAAGATAAGTGACTATACCTGTGCCAGTTATAGTACATAATGTTTGTGTAAAATCAGAAGGCGTTATTTTAAAGAATGAGAAACTGTATATGAAAGTCAGAAGGGAAGAATTTAAAGGATGGGGGACTGTTGCATAACGAAAGGTTAACGGTTACCACAACAACAGATGTTCATATGATCACTGCTGCGGTAGCTTAAGCTATATGAGTTCTATGCTGCTAAGCATTTAACAGCCAGCCAACTTCCAAAGCTTGCTTCGGGGCACCTTCCACACACCCAAACCAACAGAAAAAGAAAAAGGGAGACTGAAGCCTTAGAGGACAATAACAGAAAAAGATCCCAACAAAAATTATACAAAAATAAGGCAGATGGAGGGAGGGAGCAGATACTCATGCAGTAATCATTTGGACATCTACTGTTATGATAAGTGTACTTGCATAACTGTATTATGTTCATCATATCACTGCTACAGTACTCTAAGCTCAATGGGTAAATCATCATCACTTAGAAGAATTGAGAAGGGGAAAGAGAAGGGCCCAGCAGTCCATGGGGAATGGTCCTAGCCTAGACCTGGAGAAGGAATCTAGTTTATAGTGCTTTGTAAAATCAAGGCCCTAGTACAGTGAGCCTTGACCCTGCCCGGAATAGTTTTGTTGTGATGGGAATAATAGCCTGACACAGCCATCTGAACAACCGATCAGAATTTATGAAAGATTTTGTTTTGTCAAGATAGTACCCGACTTGTCTGTGGTCATTGGTGAAGATATTAAACAGAAGGGGGCCCAAGATGGAGCCTTGAGGCACCCCAGTTGGAACAGGGAGGAAAGGAGAGGAGAAAGAAAGCCATTTGACAGATTGCTGCCTACTGGATAGGTAGCTAGGGAACCAAGCCAGGGAGGTGGGAGATAGGTTGAGTTTGGCAAGCTTAGTGAGCAATAAAGGATGTGAGACTGTATCAAAAGCTTTGGAAAGGTTGAGGAAGAGACAGGATGTGAGTTTGTTATCAAGAGCCTCAGCAATAGTGTGGGTGAAAGAGTGGAGCAGTAGCTGTGCTGTGGTTGGGGCGAAAACCGTGTTGTATGGGAGTGAGTAGGTTGTGCTGGAGGAGGTGATTTAGGAGCTGAGTATGGATACATTTATCTAAGATTATGGAGAGGGGGGAAAGAATGGCAATTGGACGGTAGTTAGCAGGGTCTGTGGAATTCCCACCTTTATGTAGGGGAATAGTAAAGAAGGATTTCCATAAGGTAGGCATGGTGGAGTCAAGGATAGATCTGTTATTTAGTATAGATACAGGGTAGGCAATAGAATCAGCAGCAAGTTTGAGGAAGGAAGGAGGTAGGTTATCAGTGGATGGGGAGCACGGTTTGAGCTTAAGGAGAAGTGATCTGATGTAAGAAGTGGAAATGGGGTGAAAAGAAAAAGGAGTTGTGTTAGGGGGGTTTGGAGGAGAAGGTACTGAAGTAGAGTTAGAGGGTAGGAGATTCTGTATGGAGTTAATGAAGTGTTGATTTAAGAGGGTAGCAGTTTCCAGAGGGGATGTGTTTGGGTAGGGGGAGGGGTTGGAAGGACTTCCTGGAGACAGAATCTTGTTCAGGGTTGACCAGAATTTACGAGGGTTGGCTTTATTGTTGAGTTGAGCTGAGCTATAGTAGGACTTATTGTCATTTGTAGTTTGTTTTTTTTTTTTGTTAGGTTTCTTAGTTGTCTAAATTTCAGTAGTAGGGGAAGTTGTTTTGTTTTGGTCCAGGCCTTCCAAGCACGGTCTCTTTGTTGCATAAGGGACCTAGTTGCCCTGGAAAGCCATGGAGCATGATTTGATTTTAATCTGATCTTTCTAGAGGGGGTTAGAGAGTTCAAAGTATTAAGGAAGACGCTACTAAATATACTTACAGCATCGTTGAGAGGGAGTTTTCTAAGTATGGACCAGTCTATGTTAGAAAGAGAAGAATTGAATTGTGAGGCATCAAAATGGGATAATTTACGGCAGTCTTTGACCATGTGAGTTTTGGGAATTTGGCAGGAGTATCTTAAGACAGAGGTACGGAGATGGTCACTAAGGGAGTCTGGTAAGGTAGTGGGATTGTGGTAGTGGTGGCGGCAGTTGGTAAGGATCCAGTCAATAGTTGAGCTAGATGAGGAATGTTTGTGGAAGCGTGTGAGGGATATCAGTTGATGAAAACCATGTAAGTTAATACTGAGTTGAGGAGAGTTAGTAGTAAGTTTGGACCAGTCTATGTTCATATCCCCTAGGATAAGGGTTTCATAAGGTATGGTGAGGGAGAACCAGGACAGGATATTTTCCAGGATGGGCATGTTATTTCCAGGGGGAGATAGAAGCAACTGCAAATTTTTTATGGGGATTCAAGTGGCAGTTTGGGATAAGTTCACCTGGGAGAAAGTCAGGAATGGGTGAGGGTAGGGGTGAGAGGTTTAAGCTGTTGGAGTAGAGGATGGCAACACCACCTCCTTTTTTATGGACTCTGTCAGAGCGATAGATGTTGTAGCCTGGTGGTAGAATCTCGCTAAATTTCGAATCTTCACTACATAAAGTCAGTAGAAGTTGATGCTAGGACCATATCGATTTAATTTACCATTGTATCTTTCTCATGTTTCATCTTGCAAGAGGTATCATGAGTATCATGAGAATCATAAATTCCATAAGACCCAGAATCCTGAGTTCTCTTGCTGAGACTGAAGTCTGAATGGAAACCCCAGAAATAGATCACAATACAGATCTATGTTTTGCTGCGGAAGAAAAGCTCTTTATACTGAAGCATCCAGCAGACAAACCAGAACAAAAAATCCTATGAGAATGACTCAGAAATGACTTCTGGATTTTCTTTTGGAAGCCCAGGCTATGAAGGATTTCCCTTATCCCAAGTCAGAGATTCTCAACACTTTGAAAAAGACTCTGAAAAGAAAAGCATGTCATCTGAAAGGGGGAGGGTTTAGTATAACAGTTAAGGTTTTTACCTCAAAGATATAAATTACAGGGTATGATTCGGACCTCTGATTATTGGCTAGACATGAAGATTGGTTGGGTTGCACAGCTAAGCTTACAAAGCTCCTTGTGGTTATTAGCCTAGTATATCCTTACGAAACTATAAATAAGGAAACGTGGATACCCTACAGTCTTCAGTGGCAACTGCAGGAGCTAGACACTTTGTGAACACTTTTTCAGCACTGCATAGGCCAAATCAGAGAAATGATAATGTGACCCAGAAAAACAAAACTTTGAGGAATACCTGAAATCCGGATGAACAGAAATATGTTGACATGCATCTTTTAAATCTAAGGTCAATAAGAAACTCAAATGAGTGAGAAGGAGAATTAAGGTGCAAAGTGTCAGTATTTTGAACTTGGGAACTATCACAAACTTGTTCAGGAGGAAAGGTCCAGAACTGATTTCCAAGAATCTTCTTTTTTTGTTACCAGAAACATTCTGAATCCAGAGTTTATCTAAGCAATCCCATCTCGGTTTGTGGTTGACTGCAGCTGTCTGGTAAGAGAAGATTAATTTTGATTGATATTGTACTTTTTAGCACTATTTTCATTGTTTCTAGGAAGAAATAGACAGCTTGCAGACAAGATTTACTCTGATTTATATCTTGTTGTTTTCCCTCTTATTTTCACTGTTTGTTATTAGAAAGGGGCAAGTTTTAGAAAGGCAAACGCTAGCCATCCCAAGGGACTTAGTCAGCTATAAATTCACACAGACTGCAGATAGGACAATCCAGAGCTTATCTGAAGCAATCCTGTGGTAGTTTGTAATTTATTGATCTTTACTGTTAGGTGCAACTGCAAGCAATAGTAAACAAAAGCTACTGCATGCATTTGCTTGTGATGAAAAGGAGATGCAGCTTTTGGGTGACTTTCACAACTAGTATGATCAGAACAACGACTTTATTCTACTTAATTTAATTGTAAGTTATGTACTTATCATAACTTGACATCTGTGCTGTCCATTTTCATTCTTCCTCACTTATGGGTCTATGATACCATACTTGTATCCGACTTGGCTGCATTCTACAAGATTTCGGCTCCAAGACTCGTGCTCCTCCCTCTATCCATAATGCCCTAGTCCTTCCCCAACTCCTCATTTAGAGTTTGCTGCCCTAAAGCCATTGGTTCGTCACTACATACCAGACAATATAAATTTAGATGAGGCTCAAACCAGAAACCTGAGGGTCCCAATAGTGTCTAGGAGTCCTTCTAGGAGTATTAGGCTGGGAGATGGATGTGAGGGAATGTGAGGAAGAATGAAAATGGACAACACAGTTGTCAAGTTATGGTAAGTACATAACATATAAATCTGATGTTGTCCTTTTCATTCTTCCTCGCTTATGGGTCACAGTCCCCAGCTACGTAACTCTCGGGTGAATACTATGGAAGGACATGCTGGAGCACTGTTGAACCAAAAGAAGCTCTGTTTCTAGAGATAATGTCCAATTTGTAATGTGTGACAAAAGTATGAGTCTTTGACCAAGTGGCTGCAGCACAAATATCATCTATAAAAGCTCTGGAAGAAAAAGTATCTGAAGTGGCCATAGATCTAGTAGAATGGCCTCTAGGGAGATGAGGCACTTCTAAACCTTTTGGGGCATAAATCAGCAGAATACAATCCGTAATCCATTTGGCCAGAGTAATTTTGGAGACTGGTTAGGAGCAAAGGATACAAAAAATCTGACCAGATTTCCTGTACCGTTTCATTCTGTGGAGATAGTAGCTAATTGTCTATGGACATCAAGGAGGTGTAGCATGTACTCGCCCTTATTTGGAAAAAACACTGGCGGTATGGACAGGTTAATATTCAACTCCATGGCAACCTTAAGCATAAAAGAAGGATTAGTACGCAAGGATAATCTATCCTTATGGAAAAGGATGTAAGGGGGCTTCGCTGATAAGGCCTGTAACTCCAAAATTATTTTCGCTGAAGTAATAGCTACCAAAAGGATTATTTTTCAATGCCAGATATTTCATATTTCAATTGTTTGCAGGTTTAAAGGGTTTTTGCATCAACCCCTGGAAGACTAACATGAAGTCCCAAGGGAGAGAGGGATCTTTTATGAGAGGTCTAAGAAGAAGAAAAATCCCTTTCATGAAAGCTTTACATAACCTGGAAGTTAACAAGGAAAATATTTATTTCCTGTGTTAAAATTGGAAATTGCAGCTAGCTGAAATTTAATGGTAGAAAAACTGGCTCCTTCTTTGAGAAAAGATTGCTGAGGAAAAGAAGGATGGCTTAAGTAGGCACTGAAAAAGAGTCATGTTCTCTTTAGAGTCCCATAAACAGACTCTTTTCCACTTACCTTTGTAAACCTTCTTAGTGGAAGCCTTCAGGGAAGCCAAGATAATATTACAGACTGAGGAAGCAAGCCTGGACTGTCTTATTATCACTGGAATTAGAGAAATCATGTGGTCACTTTGAGGACAAGGAGGTTGGGATGATGGGATTCTGATGGGTGAGACAGGAGGTCCTGAGTGGGATCCAATATCAATGGAGAATGTTTGAGGTGAAACCACAGAAAGGGAAATCATACCTGTCAAGGCCAGAAGGGGGCAAGGAGGATGGCTGAGCTCTTCAATCTGCTTTCTTTCTGCAGAAACTTTGGGATCGGGGGAGAGGGGGATAAGCCAAAGGAGACTCACGGGACCAGTCTTGAACAAGACCATTCCTCAGTGATGCCTCTTGAGAGGGGATCAGAGTGAAGTACTCACTACATTTCAAGAAATGAATCAAGATAAACTGTCCAAAATGTACACACAGCCACAAGCTGTTAACACCTAATTTTATTGAAAACTCTGTATGTAACGAATAAAACACACATACACAAGTTAAAAATTAGATAAGTGCTTTTGTCTATAACATAAACAAGCAATAAGACTTCATCAGATAAAAAAAATATAAATCATATGACCCATTTTATACTGCCACGTGACAATATTTGAAATTTGATGCCTGAGGAACCTTAAAGAAACATTAAAGAAACACTGTTTCCATTATACCGCTACTATGTACATATTTAAGACACAGTCCAGAAATGAAATTATTACCAAATAAAGCATTTTGAAGCTTATCATGTGATCTTCAGAAACAAAAATTACTGACATAATCTACAGATATATTAGTCCGTTACCGCTGGCTTTTTCCATACTATTATAAGGTCTCATTTTATATATATATATATATATATATATATATATATATATATATATATATATATATATATATATATTTACCTTGAAAAAGTTGAAAGGCATCCGTTCGAAAGTAAAAATATCTTCAACACCAATTGTCAACACTGGCAATGTTGAATGTTACACTTCAATATTTTCGACATTACCAGGTTGACATGAACATCTAGTGATGTTCAACTAATCTTTTGCAAGGGACAAATCCCCCTGCACTCCCCATATGGGGGGCTGTGAGTCCCCCACACCCCTTGCATATTATACATACAAACTCCGAGATCGCACTACAGTGAGGAAAAAGATACATTTCCCAATCTCCACTTTAATGCAATCTGCAATCAAAATGTACACCTCAGATGTGCGAATGCACACTGGCATTCGCTAAAGTGGATTCGACCAATGCTCCATTCATTGTTTCAGGAACCTGAACAGCCCATTTGACCATTCAAGTTTCAAACGGAAGCCTTTCAACGTTTAAAACCATAATTAATTAATTAATTAATTAATTAATTAATTAATTAATTAATTAAGGTAATTAATATTACCTGTTTATTACCTTAAGACAATCCCAAAGTTAATAAATATTACATGTGGCAGGCACCATTTTTAAAACTACAACCACCCTTGTCACTATTATATCTTCATTTATCAGTTAACTCTGTTACCTGATTGTTTCCAGCCCCCTCATAAGAGCAACTAACAGGGTCTCTACCGCGCCTCCCCACCCTGCCCCTATTCCTCCGCCCCAGTGGTCCCACCTTTATTACACTCACAAACCCCTCCCATCTTTCCAATAGCCAACCACAGCGCTAACCCAACACTACCTCCCTCCATCTTCCCACTACTATCACACCTCCTCAATTGACATGAAACAAGCATACCTTACCTATGCTCACTGCATGCATTCTCCTTGCATATCTTATATCCTACCAAAGCTCCATCATTCCCCCACTCAACCACTACCACTGTACTACTAATCACACCACCACTCATGTCTCACCCTCACTCAGCTCCCCTCCCACCAACTCAAGAACCATCCCTATGCACCCCCCACATATTCTACCAACTATATTACTTAAACATAAAGCATCCCTACTACTTAACATAGTAACCCTCCCACCATACCCATTACCCACACAGCACAATCATAACGTTTCCCTTATAAACACATTCAAAAACTGAGCAAACTAACAACCTCATGCATATCAAAACTAGCCCTAAGTGGAGACATCCACCCCAACCCTGGCCCTACCTTCTCCAACCCCAATCCTCATAATCAGACTAGAAACCACAACTTCTCTCATATTACAGCCAACAGAAAGCCAAGTGACTTCCTTCTACTAAGCCTAAATATTAGAAGTATATCTAACAAAGTCCATGAACTCCATGCCACCATAGACTTGTACTCCCCAGATATAGTCATCCTAACAGAAACCTGGCTAAAACCTCACATTACCAGTGAGCAAATACTCCCTACAGGTTACAGCATACTAAGAGTAGACTGGCTAAACAAGAAAGGAGGTGGTGTAGCTATAGTATTTAAACAGCATCTGAACATCCAGATCTTAAAATCATCAGCTCCACAAATAGGCAATGAAGAAATAATATATACCAACCTCAAAATAAACCAAAACAAAACCATCAACATAATTGGATGCTACTTCCCACCTGGCCAAAACATCCCTCCACTAAAAAACCTCCTCAGCTGGTCCACCCACCATCTCCCCCAAGAAACTATCATTTTAGGTGATTTCAATATTGACTGGCAATCCTCTTCTGGCAACCATCCAACCCATCATGTAAACCTTCATGGCTTCACCCAACTAGTCCAGTCGCCAACCAGGATAAATAAAAACTCCAGCAAGCACACTACCCTGGATTGGATACTAGTCAGTAAGAGCCCCCAGTCATATATAAACAGGCTGCTTACCAGATAGCCTCAGTGATCACTCCCCAACATTCCTACTCAAAAAATACCTATACCAAGCTAAACCTGTCATCTACCGTCAAATACATAAAAAACTAAACTTTAACCCACAAACATTCATTTCATCCCTCAAAGAATGTAAATGGCATCCTAAAGTACCTCAGTCTTGATGATGCAGTTGAATATTTTAATACTACCTTCCTGAGAATCCTTAATTACCATGCCCCCATAAGACTTTCCAGAACCAAAGCACAACCCTCCCCATGGCTACAGAAAACCACTACGTCAGAAATGAAAAACAGGGATAAAGCCTGGGAGCACTGGTGCAAAACCAAAACCCCCTCAACTAGACAGAAATTCCTAGAACTACGCAACAGAGTAAAAAAGCTAATAAAATAGGACAAATTCCAGTACTACCAGTCTGCCCTAGACTCTCCCCAACACAGCCCCAAACAATTCTGGTCCTCCATAAACTCCATCCTCCACCCAGGTAAAGTCAGTACCCCTCCTTCTAACATTCCTCACTCCTCAGAAAATATTGCTACCTCATTCAACACATACTTCACACAAACCATACTATCACTAGCTAAACAATACAACCCCCCTCCCCTCCAACCCACACTTTCAACTTGTAATCTCCCCACTGCCTTCTCTTTTTCTCCTGTACCTACCTCCAACATAAAAAAAAACTCTTAACTAAACTTAAGCCCACCAAATTAGCAGCAGACAACCTCCCAAGTGAATATCTACAAATCACAGCTGATGCTCTGGCCTACCCAGTATCCCTCTTGATTAACCGATATCTGTCAGAAAGTTATGTTCCCACACTGTGGAAAGTATCACATATAATTCCCCTCCACAAAGGCGGACCCTCCACAGAACTAACCAATTACCGCCCCATAGCTATTCTCTCTCCACTCTCCAAAATACTAGAGAGATGCATACACTCTCAGGTCTCAGACTACCTCCTTACTAACAACCTCCTTTCCAATACTCAGCATGGTTTCCGACCAAATCATAGCACCACCACTGCCTTACTCTCATTTACTAACACTATCCTTCAGCATAAAAACAATGGCTATCTCTCCTCTAACTTTCCTAGACCTATCTAAAGCATTTGACATGGTCTCACACCACTTATCTCTGTCCTCAATAACCTATCCTTCTCTCAATCAGTCACCAACTGGTTTCAGAGTTACCTGTCTGACTGCCAACAATCCATTGTATGGCAGAATGACATATCTCCCCAACTACCTGTCTCCACAGGTGTTCCCCAAGGATCCATCCTTGGACCCCTACTCTTCTCTGTTTTCACCAATAATCTAGCCTCTGCCACCAAACATGGCACACTCATACAATACGCAGATGACTCAACCATCATCTGCTCAGCCCAGTCCCTACCCAAACTGCAAAAAGTCACACAGGAAGCCTTTTCCTCTGTTGAAACTTGGTTATCCAATGCCCAATTAATACTCAACCCAAACAAAACTAAACTACTCATCTTCCAACCCACCAAACATACTCAAAACAACTCTCACTTTAACATCACAGCAAAAGACAACACCACTATATACCCAACTGAAAACACCAAATTGCTAGGAGTGGAAATAGACAAACTAAAATTTGACATTCACATATCCATGACCATAAAAAAGTCCACAAAAAACTAGGAGCGTTATACAGAAATAAGCAACTTCTCACCAAAGCAGCAAAGATTTCAATAGCAAATTACCACCTTATCTCCACCCTACTTTATGCCTCTCCAATATATACCAACCTAAGGCAATGCGATCTAAACAAGCTAGAGACCTGCTACAACAAAATTGCCAAATTCACCACAGGGGCATCCTACCGTAGTCACCACTGTCTCTCACTTGCTGAACTGGGCTGGCTTGAACTCCCTCACCTCCTTCAGTGGTATCAACTCTCATTCGCCCACAAACTAGTCAACTATCCACTAAATGTCCCAACCCTCCAGAATCTACTCCAACCCTATCACACCACCAGACCACTAAGATCCAGCAACAAAAATCACTTGCAGATCACTAAAGCCAGTAACTCTGCTGGTGAAGCATTATTCTCTTGCACCATAGACAAATTATGGAACTCCCTCCCACCCACAATTACCTCCATATCATCATGCACCCACTTCAAAACTTTACTAAAAGAGCACCTAAAAACATGCTGGCTATGCCCTTGCAACTCCCACTCTAATATCACCCACCCCATCCAACCACTACCTTTCTTTCCACTCCACTAACTACCTTGATTATAGCAAGCTCAGATGCTCATAAGCCTAGTACTTATTATACAGCAGGAATTTGTTATTGTAATATTTGTTAATGTCTGCTATGTACTTCACAGATAAAGATTCTAGTTGTCTACTGATGTACTATGTTCTTCATCTGTAAATATGTTGTAAGTAATTGCTATGTTAAATTGTTAATTGCTATGTAATCCAATGTAACTACTGTCAGTTTATTTTAACTGTGGAGCTTTTCTCCCCAGGCCTCCACTGAAAATGGACCTACGTCCAGTCAGACACTCCCGGTCAACAAATGTAAATATATATATATATATATATATATATATATATATATATATACACAATATTTTTTTTAACTTTACATTTCATAAATAAGTATTTTTATGTTTCACATGACAAGCTTCAAAATCCTTTACTTATTTGGTAATAATTTCTGGCACAGAACTTCAGGAGGATACATTTCCATAAGAACAAGATACTTGATTAAAGTGACAGACAAAAAAATATAAAAAGTGGAAAATAGGTTGGACTATGACTTTGAAAACTGACAAACAAGCTGGACAAGGAAATTAAACATTGTGTGAGACAAGATAAAAATTTGAAGAAAATGTATATAAAGATAATGAGCATAATACGAAACAATTTTACAGATATATAAAATGTGGTAGGATTAAAGACATACAAAATGATAAATTGTGTGCACATTCAAAAATGTATTCTCATACACAACAGATTATAAATATATTTACAGAATGTTATGCAAAGCAGTTTGGCAAAACAAAGGAGGTGATAAACAGTCCTAATGCCATCCAGGAAACCTCAGATACTGAAATCAAATTAGATTATATTGAAAAAGAACTATGCAAACTGCATCCAAACAAAGCACATGGACAAGACAGAATTAGTAATAATGACCTGAGAACACGTTAGTTGAACTTACAGTACTATTATATTTGTTATTTACTAGGTTGTATAAATATGGAGATTCCTCAAGATTGGAGACATGCACTTGTTAAACCTCTCTAACAGAAAGGAGAGTAGGACAAAGCCAGAGTATTACAGACCAACAAGTTTACTTTCATGTTGTGGAAAAATAATGGAGAAGGTTATACTGAATATGTTATTGTCACAATTGGAAAGATAGGGACTTGAAACCATATATTAGCATGCATAAGTTGAAAATAGAGCTATTGCCACCTGTAAATGAAAAAATGTGCTGTGATGTAATTTATATAGATTTATCTTCAGCATTCGATAGGGTTATACACAAAATACTGCTCAATCAGAACAACTAGGTATTGACGTACTCTTGTTAAGATGGATAGTTATATGGCTTACCAATAGGACATCGCATGCATCTGAAATTCTTGGTTACTGTCAGGGAGTGCCACAGGGCTCTATCCTAGGCCCATACTTGTTTATATTATGTCTTTCAGATCTATCTTTTTCATATGAGGTGTTTTACAGTCTGTATTCAGATGACTTGAAAATTGGTAAAATTATTGCACGTGTTACAGATAGGGCATGCCTCCAAAAGAATTTGACTAAATTAGCCATTTGGGCACAGAATCATAACATGCTACTGAAGATGTTGAAAACTAAGCATAAGAGATTTCTGAGACATAAGTTGAAAGGTGAATAATATAGCATTGAAACTATATTCATTTAAGGACCTGGATATATGTATAGATCCAGCTTTGAGTTTTTCTAATCATATCAACCAATTGGTTAATGACAGTTCTAGGACTACAGGTTATACAAAAAGATTTACAGGTTGTAAAAAAAAAGATTTATAAAGTCTACGGAATCAGAAATGATGAAGTCATTTTTTATTACATTAGGCCCAACTTGAGAATGGAATAATATGGAAACCTAGAAAACTAGCATGAGTAAACTGGAAAGAGTACAGCAGAAATATACCAAGGGCCTACATGGACGTAAAACTTTTATTATGAAAGACTAAAATACCTGAACTTGTACATTGTCTCATATAGATATTTAAGAGGAGAACTTATTCAGGTGTACAGGGCATTTATAGACAACTACCTCTGAGAATGTTTGGAGTTATCAAAAAGTACTAGAGAATCATCAGACAACCTATGTAGAAGATTCTGTAGGAATGAGAAGTGTATTAATTGGTTCTCTAGCAGAGTAGCTGATGTGTGGAATAGACTACCAAATTACATTAAAACAGGTACTAGTTTTGATATTTTTAAGAACACCCTGAACACTTATTATGGGAATAACTGCTTTGGTATACTGGCAGGCTAGAAGGACATTATTGCTAATGCTTGACATATTTGTATATATGTACATATATATTCCTGATTAAAAAAAATCCTTGTCCTAACAGTGAAGGAGGATTATCTTCTATCACCCCATGACACATCATGAATAGTAAAATAGGAGGAAGCAGAAACTTTTGGTCTGGCAGATGAGGAGGAATCCCCTGAAAAGGAGGGTTAGCCTCCCTCTGCCATCTGTCACCCTGATGGGTCACATTCAGAACTTATCTATCTATAACAATATGTTGCCAAAGTAATAAATTGGGATTCAGACTTTTTGGAAGGATTAAGGAACTAACAGGGTTGGGGAGGAGAGATGATCAAAGTCCCTCATAGAGTCATTCTGAGTTACTGGACTGTTCTTTAATCTAGGGGGTTGTTGTTTTCTTTTTGAAACCTTCTGCCACTGCTTTTTAAATGTTTTTTCACCAGCATTTTGCTGGGACTGCTTATTTTGCTTTTTGCTAAAGTTAGACAAGGGAATGAATAATACCTTGGAAAAATTAAAAAAAAGGAGGATTGAAAAATCTGAGAGATTATCTGAATCAGCGTTCCTATCTCATCACACTTTTTAATGACTTCTGCAGAAGAAACTCCAAAAAAGTACAGTTGTGTACACTTACTATAAATGTAGATGTGAGTGTATTCACTGTTGCAATCATTACATTTGGATTATCTGCCTGCAGTAGCCCTCAGTCGGCCTGATTATCAACGTCTTGGGTCCTGTGTCGGTTGCTGTCTCATCTTCTGTGACATCAGGTAGTCAGGGGTATAAAGCATCCAGCCGACACCATTACATCAGTTTTTCTTGCCCCAGACGTCAGTTGCCCCCTTACTGGGAAGCAATTAAATATATATATATATATATATATATATATATATATATATATATATATATATATATATACACACACACACACACACACACACACACACACACACACACACACACACACACAAAGGTTATACCTCCAACAAAAAAGCAAATACACCAAAAAGCTTTTAAGTATAGTAAAGGAGAATAGAGGTACAGACAAAGGAAGTCAGGGGGCCGGAGGGAGGGTAACCAGGACTGCAACAGTGAATAGACTCGGACATCTACATTTATGGTAAGTGTACACAACTGTACTATGTTCTTTGTGTTTTAGTGTTGCAGTCATCACATTTGGGTAGATTCCCAAAGCTAAAGATGGGAGGAGGAATTTAGATAGCATTAGGGCCAGCTATAAGGCCCTGCAAGACTGCAGTGGCAGAGCCATAGGTTCTTAGGTAGGTACTAGGCTATTGGCCCTAGGGCCTATATAAGCCTAGCCAAAAAATGTACCCTGGCTTTCGCCACCCACGAAAATGATTTTCCTGTGCCCCTGTCGAGCAGAGCCACAGAAGTGATCCCTGGGGTGAATTTCCCATTTCCCATCCAATCATCAAGATTTTTCTTTAAGAGTGCTAATGAAGAGGTCTGTTTGACATAGATAGGTAGTCTGTTCCAGAGTATGGGAAGTCTCTGGGACAGGAATCTATCCCTCCAGCATGTTCTGTTTATTGTGGTGACAAGATTCAGGTCCCTAGAGCGTGTAGCTCGGAGGGACTGGGATTTCTTTAAATGGAGCATGTACAACAGCTCTGGGTTTGACATAGCTTTGTATGTTAGGCAGAGATCGCCCCTGAGTAGGCGATATGCGATAGAGTAAAGCTGTAGTTTTTTGAGACTGTCTGCGTAGGGCATCTGTTTGAGGCCAGTAATCCTCTTTGTGAGGTATTTCTGTGGTCTTTCCAGTTGTTGTAGATGTCTTGTGAGGTACATACCAAAAAGGGGCATTGTACTCTATAATGGGTCTAATGAGTGATGAGTAGAGGGGAACAATGACCTCTTTTTTTCTGGATGAGAATCTTTTTGTGATGAGATGAGCCACGTAGAAGGATTTCCTGACCACTGTGGCGATGTGATTATCAAAGAAGAGACTACTGTCCACCTGTGTCCCAAGGTCTCATCACATTTTTGGCATTAAGTAGACTACCAGCTATGTGGTAGTTCATGGGTACAGAGTTTTTACCAAAGGGGATGACAATGCACTTTTTGGCATTGAGCTTCAGGCCATGGCTTTGACACTAGGTATCTGTCTCAGTGAGGCCCATTTGTAGTTTGTCCACATTGTTAGGAGTTTCGATTATGGCTCCTAGTTTGCAGTCATCTGCAAACTTTGTTAGCCAAAGACCTTCTGTGTTAGCCTGCACTTCAGAGAAGTAGATACCAAACAGGAGAGGACCCAGGACTGAACCCTGTGGTACTCCACTTGTCCCTGGTCTGAAGTCGGACTTGGAATATGCTACTTTCACAGTGTGGGTTCTGTCCGTGAGCCAGCTGGCAACCCATCTTGTGACATAGGGATTTATACCTAGTTTAGTGGGCTTATCTATAATTCCAGAGTGAGGAGTGGTGTCAAAAGCCTTGGCAAGATCTAGATAAGCTGTGTGAACCATTTTAACCTCATCTATGGCTTTGGTGACTGCTTCAAAGAAGTCAATCAGGTTTAAGAGACATGATCTGCCTTTTACAAATCCAAACTGGGTAGGGTCCAGAGTTTGGAGATTAACAATGTCTTTGTTTATGAGTTCCACATTGATATGTTCCATGGCCTTGCAGACCAGGCTCATCAGGCTAATGGTGCGGTAGTTCCCGGGGTCCGTCATGGCTCCCCCTTTGTGCAGTGAGATAACCATTGTTGTGCACCATTCAGTGGGTACAAAGCCTGAGGTGAAGCTATGACAGAACATGTTACTTGGGTAGGGTGCCAGTTCATTCTGTAGTTCGTGTAGAACGCAGCCTGGGATATTGTCAGGTCCCATGGATGCTGTGTTCTTGGCTTTGGAGAGTGTGTTTTTTACCTGTGCAGCTGTGATTATAGGAACTTGGCATTCTTCCGTTATAGAGATGGGCCCTGTAGGGGGTGATAGGGGGGTAAAGTTAGCACTGAACCTATCTGCTAGGATGTTGGCAATATCAGTTGGTTCTGTACATTTAGTGCCATTGTGCTGTAACTCAGAGCAGATCTGAGTGTTTCCATTGAGATTCTTGACATGGCTATAGAATGCTTTGTGGTTGTCTTTAGAGTCAATGGCAATTTTGTTTTCATAACTAGCTATGGAGGATTTTATGAGGGATCTCAGCTTCTTACTGAGGTTGACCAGGGAGTTCCTCCAGTCATGGGATTTTACTCTTTTTTGCAACAGTTTCTTTCTTCTGTTGTAGAGTTTGTTTATGGCAGAGGACCGCCATATTGGCTTCCTTTTTCTGGAAGATAACATATTGGTTCTATTAGGGATAGCTCTGGATTTAGAGAAAATTGGCAAATGGTAATGCTTGGTGAAAGTATGTACAGAACTCCAGGTAGCAGCTTCTAGGATGTCTCTGGTAGGGACACCTCTGAGAAAGGCTGTAAAGGTAGATGCAGCCCTGGTTGAATGGGGTCTAATCCCCTGTGGGATAGGTTTTCCATGGTGCTTATAGCAGAAATGAATGCAATGGCCTATCCATTTAGAAATGGTTTGCTTTGAAATAGCCTTCCCCTCTGCCCCTGCAGCAAGTGCCACCAGCAGTTGTTCAGATTTCCTTTGAGGTTTAGTCCTGTCCAAGTAAAATCTAAGTTGTCTGCGCACATCTAAAGAGTGCAGTATCCCTTCCCCTTTGTTCTGTGGATTAGAAACGAAGGTTGGCAAATGAATGGACTGATTAAGAGCCACACTGGATACCACTTTGGGCATGAAAGAGGGATTGGTCCTAAGGGACACCCTGTCTGCATGAAAGATGATGAAAGGGTCCACTGCCATAAGGGCCTGTAACTCAGATACCCTTCTTGCTGAAGTGATTGCTAAAAGGAAAGCTGTTTTCCAAGAAAGGAATTGTAACTCTGCAGTTGCAGCTGGCTCAAAAGGGAGAAGATTGAGTTTTTCCAATACAAAATTAAGGTTCCAAGCTGGAGTTGGGGCTCTCCTGAGTGGTCTTAAGTTTTTGGCCCCTGTGAGGAACTGCTTGAGCAGTGGGTGACAAAATAAATGGTGGTTCTGTGTTGTTATGAGCTGAAATGTCTGAGGCGTGAATTTTGATGGAGGAAAAGGAAAGGCCCTTGTGAAGCATCTCAGTTAAGTATTGAAGAATCTGAGGTAAATTGGGCGCTGTTGTGACCATCCCTTGAGTTTGGTTCCAGGCGTAGAATCTTTTCCATTTTTCAGCACAAGATTTTCTAGTACTAGACCTTCTTGCCTCCAAAATGACATCCAACACTTGTTTACTGAGGGATGGCAACAGAGAGATTAAGTAATTAGCCAGGCTGCCAGGTTCAGGGTTTGAAGCTGGGGGTGCAGAATCTGGCTCTCCTGCTGAGACAGCAGGATAGGGGGTCTGAGATAGGTGCCATATGGCCAGCTATGACACTGCGCAAGAGGGGGTACCGGTGTTGGCGTGGCCAGTCTGGTGCAATCAGTATCATCCTTGGTTTGTCCTGTTTGATCTTTAGTTGATAAACATGTTGAAAATCTTTGGTTCCAGTTTCCACTCAGGTGGGTCCATGAGATTTCTGCTTAGTTCATCTGCCAGTGTATTTAGTTTTCCTGGCAGGAATTGAGCCTGTAGATGAACTTGGTAGCTCAAGGCTGCGTTCCACAGAGCCATGGCTAGTCTGCAGAGGGGGGTAAGAATGGGTACCCCCCTACTTGTTTATGTACCATATAAAAGTGGTGTTGTCACATGAATTTGTTTCTCTGGCATGAGGAAAGCCATCTGGGAAGTTGTGTTCAAGCTTGCTCCCAGGAATATAATTTGTTGACAGAGTACCAGATGTGATTTCTTTTTGTTTATGGTGTACCCCAGACAAGTTGACACCTTTTGTACAAATGCCAGATGATTCAGAAGTATGTCCTGGCTTTCTGCCTGAATTAGGCAATTGTCCAGGTATGGGTATATCTGAATATTTCTTTGCCTGCAAAATGCAATGACTGGAGCCAGGCACTTTGTGAATACCCTGGGTGCAGTAGATAAGCCAAAGGGCAGTGCAGAGAACTGATAGTGCATGCAGCCTGCTTTGAAGCATAGGTATTTTCTGCAAGATTCCCTGATTGGGATGTGCAGGTAGGCTTCCTTTAAATCCAGTGTTGCCAACCAGGCATCTTTGCCTGTCATGGGAAGCAACTGGTGAAGAGTTAGCATCCTGAATTTTGGAATCACCAAAAAGGTGCTTAGGATAGACAGGTCCAGGATAGGACGCCATGAGTGGTCTTTTCTGGGTACCAGGAAAAGTCTTGAGTAGAAACCTTGTCCCTTTTCCTCCTCTGGTACAGTCTAAATAGCCTTTAATCTTAAAAGAGAGAGTATTTGCTTTTGAGCCTCCACCCACTGATTTGGGGGGAGATCTGGCCAACCGTTTGGGGTTGGTAGCGTGTGGAAGTGAAATCTGTATCCTTCGGAAACTATGTTTAAAACCCATTTGTCCTGGGTAATGAGTTCCCAGTTTTTTGCTTGCAGAGCAATCTTTCCCCCTAAAGAAGCAGTCAGTTGAAAAGTGCTTGGAAGTTTTAAAGTTAAGTCATTGAGACAGCTTACCATAGGGGGAGTCTTACTACTCCCTGATTTGGAAGTGGGAGCCCCCCACTGCTTAGTCCTGTGCGTACCCTGGGACTGAAGCCTGGGTTCTGGGTTTGAACTGAGAAGGCCTGGAAGAGGCAGGAAAGGACCAATTTTTTGAGGGCCAATGCCTACTAAATCTGCACTTGTAAGAAATCTGTAACAGTTTGCATAGATTTAGCTTTTTCCTCCATCATTTAAAGAACTTCCTCGGCTTTGTTGCCAAACAGGCGGTCCTGATTTAAGGGAGCATCCAGCAATTTAGTTTTAACATGATCTGGCAAAGATTGCTCCTTAAGCCAAGCATGTATTCTAAGTACAGACCCGGTGACAGCAGCCCTGCAAGATGCCTCTAGTGAATCAAAACCACACTGCAAAGTATGTTTTCCAACCTGTTCAGCAGAATGCATTAAATCTTGTAAATCTTTATTTTCAGCACAATCAGGAATCAACATAATTTTCTGTTTAAGAAATCCAATAATATGCTGCTGATACTTTAACATATGAAACTGGCAATTTAAAGCCCTAATGGCCAAGGTTACAGAGGTGTATACCTTCTTACCCAGTCTATCCAGGGCCCTGGAATCCCTATCAAAGGGGGTAGGATTTTTGGCAGTAGTAGCCTTAATGCCCTTGGGTCCCTGTGAAATGGTCTCAGGGTCTGCAGTAGGATGTTTAAAAAGGAACTTATGAGAATCAGGAACCCTGTAATATCTATCAGGTTTTCTGGGAGCAGGAGGTAATGAGTCAGGGGCCACGCTAGATTCCGAAAAGGCATGGTCAACAATGTCCAGCACAGGAGGGATAGCTAAAGGCCTGTGTTGGGGCAGGAGTAAGACATCTCTAAGCCTCTTTTTAGAATCAGAGTAATCCTGGCTTTCCCAGTGAAAATGTTCCCTAAGAGTAAGCAAGGTTTCGCCAAAAGAAAAATCCTCTGAGGGTAAAGCAGAGGGACTAGAGTCCTCTGCATCAGAATCCTCATAGGTAGATAAGGGTAAATCCGGGTCTTCAGAGGAGACACAAATTTCAGAATCCTGGTCAGAAGTATCATAAGCAAATTCAGTCCTAGGTCTCTTAGCGGGGAAAGAACATCTAGATCTCTGTCCAAGGGAGAATTTAACATTTCATTCTTGATATCTTTTGGGAGGTTCTGAGAATGCAGCCAGGCAAACTTCCTTAAAGCAGTTCCAGCTGTAGCAACCCTAGACATGACATCTGTAAAGTCATAGATACATTTCAAGCAAAAAGTAGTGACTTGGGAAACAAGAAACCAAATTACACAAAGCAGATTTCTCTTCATATAAAGAAAAAAGAAGTTATGTACTTACCATAATGTTCCATGTATGTTGTCTATCTCACCCTTTATTCTCACTGATGAGTCGGATCCGATCCATCGGATCGGTCTTGGCCATTTAGCAAGCTCGAGATCTTCTGCAAAGCTTGTGGACCGTTCTTTTACCTATAATTCAACCCCCTAATTACCTCAGATCTTGTTTGCCCTTAGCAGACAGAAAATAAAATATGTATATAGACACATATATGTACATATATGAAAAGTACAAGAACTCCAACTCTTGCAATAAATAGACCAAACTGAACAAAATAATGTAAAAATCCAAGAAAAACTATGGTCCAAAACACAGCCAGAATAACAGCAACCAGTAGTTTATTTCACATAAAAAAGGTAAGTGCTTTCACGAGTAACAGACTTGTTTCTTCAGACCTTATACAAAAGCTAAAACATACTGCCTCATTTAAAATCTAAATCTAATGTGCAGCAGATTAAATCATGCTTTGTAGTCTGCACAAATAGTTGAGCGATCTTGAACATTTAATATGTTTTCCTAAGAAGTAACTTGTATTAGTTGTGAAACTTTGCATCTAACATGCAGTAATTCACATCAGGTTTTGCAGTTTGTACAGACAGCTGAGTGCTTCTGAATATTGCAACAATGTTATTTAGTAATATGTTTCTTTAAGTTAGTTAATTTATATCAGCTCAGGTCATGTGATTGCTCTAGCACAGTGTACTGGCAGCTAAGTGATTTTAAATCAGGCAATATGTTTTAGCTTTTGTATAAAGTCTGAAGAAGCGAGTCTGTTACTCGTGAAAGCGCTTACCTGTTTTCTGTGAAATAAACTACTGGTTGCTGTTATTCTGGCCATGTTTTGGACCATACTTTTTATTGGATTTTTAATATATACATATGTATGTAGATATATATATATATATATATATATATATATATATATATATATATATATATATATATATATATGTGCGTGCGTGTGTGTAAAGATAACTTTTGTGTATTTTTTAACAATTATATACACTTGCACATATATGTTTAAGTCTGAGGCTATATGGCCCTGTAGAATCCAATTTGTGCTACTCGGTCTCCCAGGAGTACAGACAGGGGATATAGGGGGGGGGGGGGTTGTGCGACTAAAGGGTGAGATGGACAACACACATGAAACATTATGGTAAGTACATTTATGTGATGTTATCAATTTCACCTTTATTCTCACTGATGGGACCGCACCACAAGCAACCTGACTCTTGGGTAGCTCATGGAAGAATATTCTTCAGAACCATAGAGCCAATAGAGGCTCTACTCCTAGATGCCAAATCCACTTTGTAATGAGTGACAAAGGTATGAGACTTTGCCCAAGTTGCTGCAGCACAGACATTATCCAATGGTAATCTAGCTTGAAAAGCTGCAGAGGTAGCTACCAACCTTGTGGAATGAGTTTTAAAAGTATTCGGGAGTGGTCTATTTTTGGAATTACAGATATAAGATATACAAAGTGTGAGCCATTTAGATAAAGTAACTTTTGTTACTGATTGACCTTTCCTAATGTCAGTGTATGATACAAAAAGTTGATCTGATTTTCTAAATTTGGAAGTTCTATGTTGAAGGTTGGGCATCGAGCTGGCATCTCGGCACCCGTAAAAAATCTACTGCCAATCATTAGCAGACCGGAGTTCCGCTGTGGCGACCCCTAACCAGGAAAAAGCCGAAAGAAGAACATATGTAGGTATAAATGTAACTGCCTGTGAACATCTAGGAGATGCAGTGAATATTCTCCTTTGTTTTGGAAGTTAGGGAAGAAAACTGGCATCTCTATGGTTTGATTGAGATTACTTTCTGACACAACCTTCTGTAGAAAGGAGGGATTAGTGCGTAAAGAGTCTCTGTCCTTATGAAAAAGTATGTATGGGGGCTTAACTGACAAAGTTGTAATTCAGATACTCATCTGGCTGACATAATAGCCACTTAAAAGAGCATTTTCCAGGAAAGGTATTTCAGATCGCATATTGTGGATGATTCAAAAGGGGGACAGATGATGTTGGACAAAGTCACGAGAAGTCCCACATGGATCGGTCCTGGGTCCTCTCCTGTTTGGCATCTACTTCTCAGAAGTCCAAGCCAACACGGAGCGACTCAGGCTGACCAAGTTCACAGACAACTGCAAGCTAGGAGCCATTATTAACTCCCCATGTGATGCAGACATCCTATAGAAAGGCCTCACTGAGACCAATGACTGGTGTCAAAACCATGGCCTTAAGCTTAGTGCCAAAAAATGCATCATCATCCCCTTTGGGAAAAACTCAGTTCCCACTAATTACCACATCAATGGGAGCCCACTGAACACTGAAGGCATTATAAGAGATCTGGGGACACAGGTTGACATAAGCCTCTCCTTCGACCACCACATTGCCACTGTGGTCAGAAAGTCCTTCTATGTGGCACATCTCATTACAAAGGCTTTTGCATCCAGGAAGAAAGAGGTCATCATCTCTCTCTACTCGTCCCTCATTAGGCCAACCATCGAGTATAATGCCCCACTTGGCATGCACCTCACTAAGCACATGCAACAGCTGGAAAGGCCACAAAAGTACCTCACAAAGAGGCTCCTGGGCCTTAAACACATGTCCTACACTGACAAACTCAAAACACTCCAGCTATTCCCTGTCTCATATCATCTACTAAGAAGTGATCTCTGCTTGACTTACAAAGCCATGTCTGACACAGCTCTGTTAGAAATGTTACATCTAAAGAAATCCAAATCCCTCTGCACCACAAGCTCGAGAGACCTCAACCTCATTACAACAATCAACAGAACATGCTGGAGGGACAGGTTCATAACCCAGAGACAGCCCATGCTCTGGAATAGACCTACCATACATGTCAAGCAGAGTACCTCACTGGCCCTCTTCAAGATAAATTTTGATGAGTGGATGGGAAATAGAAAGTTCACCCCGAGGATCACTGCAGTGGCTCGACTTCATAGAGACACTGGAAACTAACGTTGGGCAGCACAATGCCAGGGCACTTCTATGAGCTAGGCTTGTAAAGGCCCAAGGGCCATTCGCCTAGTACATACCTATGAACCTATGAGATCCCGGGGGGGGGGGGGGTTGGATTCTTATATGGTGGTCTTGTTTTATAGTAGGTTCTTTTAAAAAGGCCTTACAAAGTCTGTGTTACATTATTCCAGAGCCATTTTCTCCTATACGGAAATTGGAAATCACTGCCAAGTGAACTCTAATCATGGCTGGAGCAGCTCCCTTATTGAAGAGTTTTGCCAAAATTTTAGAATAGAATCGATGGGCGCCGAAAAAGGGTCTATGTGGTTATTGTTAGCCCATGTAACAAATCTCTGCCATTTATCCCTGTACAATTTTCACATGGAGGTTTTATGAGAAGATAACAAAATGTGTTTTACTGGAGAGGAAAGGAAAGGAAACCTGGTGGATCAGGGGAGTGGAGCAGCCAAGCTGTTAGTTTCAGATTTTGCAGACTGGGGTGAACCATTCCTGACAGGTGGATCAGAAGGTTCAGAATACATGGTTCATCCCGAAGATGAGGCTATAGAAAGGGAAATAGGGGGCAATTAGGATTATTGTCATTTCCAACAAAAACTGGCTTTCTGCAAAAATGTGGGAATTAGGGGACTAGGAGGAAAAGCATAAAGAAGTCCCAGAGACCAATCATGAACAACTTCATCCCTTGGTGACTCCCCAGTGGGAGGGATGAGGGCAAAAAAGTTGCTGCATTTGGCATTGTTGGGAGATGCAAAGAGATTACAGCAAGGCTGGGCCCATTTCCGGAAAATCTCTTCCGTAATTTTCTGAGTGAGGGACCACCCGTGTGGCCAAAGGATGGCCCTGCTCAATTTGTCTGCAATCACACTGGATTTCCCTGGGGTGTGCGTTGCTATCTGAAAGTGGTTGAAAGACCTTGCCCATTGCCAGACCCTCAGAGCTCCTCAACAATGGGGATAAGATTTGGTTCCTCCCTATTTGTTTATGTACCAGCCTACAGACATGTTGTCCAACTGGATTGCTATCGTTCCTAGAGGGAGAGTGTCTTGAAATGTTTGCAACGCTAAAAGTTTCCCTCAGATGTTCATGTGCAAATGAATCTTGTGTTCCTGCCAGATGCCTTGGACCGTCCTCCCTAGATAATGCCTTCCCCACCCTAACTGGGAAGCATCAGTGGTCACTGTGGCCTGGGGTTGAAGGGGCATGAATTGGTGGCCTTGAGATACTAGAGGAGAGTAAATCCACCATTGAAGTTGCTTCTTGCAAGTGTTGGTTATCATTATCTTGTGTGACATTGGAAGTTCCAGGATTGACCATTGTGTGGAAAGTAACCACTGAAGTATTCTCATATGTAGATGAGCTAGGGGAATGAGTACAATTGATGCAGCCATTTTTCCCAGTACTTGGAGAACTAGTTTTGCAGAGGCTTGTATCTTCCTAATTAATAGTCTTACATAATGGCGGAGATCATCCAGTCTGTCTTGTGGAAGTCTTGCTGCTAGTGTAGTCGTGTTTATTTCTGTTCCTATGAAAAGTACGTTTTGACATGGTTCTAGAGCAGATTTCTCTGAGTTTATGGTAATACCTAGGGAGGAGCATAGCTGAAAGGTGTAGTCCCTGGCTTGTAGCAGAAGATGCCTGGTCAGCGTGGTTATACCTAGTCATCCAGATATGGAAAAAGGCCGAATCCTCTGTGTCTCAAGTGAGCTGCTACTACTGCCAAACACTTGGTAAACACTCTGGGGGCTGTAGTGAAATCAAAGGGCAGAGCTCCAAACTAAGGAAGGCTGCTAAAGTGGCTGCTGCTGTGGTGGTATGTGGCCTAATGCCCTTAGGCACTGATTTGCCATGCTGTGAATAGCAGAAACGAATGCAGTGGCCTATCCACTTTGAAATAGTCTGCTTTGAGATAGGCTTTCTGTGTGATCCTGCAGCATATGCTACTAGAAGTTGTTCAGTCTTTCTGAAAGCTTTGGTTCTGTCCAAGTAGAAGCGTAGCCGTCTGTGAATGTCCACAGAATGCAGAAGTCTCTCCCCCGTATTCTGTGGGTTTGGGTAAAAGGTAAGCAAGTGAATTGTTTGGTTAAGGGCCACACTGGTCACTATCTTAGGCATAAATGTAGGGTTTGTCCTCAGAGAAACCCTGTCATGATGGAAAATGATAAAAGGTTCCACAGCCATGAGTGCCTGTAACTCTGAGACTCGTCTAGCAGAGGTTATTCATAGGAGCAGAGCTGTTTTCCAGGATAAGAATTTTATATCAGCTGTAGAGGCTGGCTCAAACGGAGGCAGTGTAAGTTTTTCCAAGACACAGTTGAGGTCCCATGCAGGTATTGGTGCTCTCCTTGGAGGTCTTATGTTTTTGGCCCCTCTGAGGTACTGCCTTAGTAATGGATGAGAAAAAAATAGGTGGTTCTGTATTGTAATGAGATGAAATGGCAGAGGTATGAATTTTAATTGATGAAAAGGAAAGGCCTTTATCCAACATCTCAGTTAAGTATTGCAACATCTGAGGAATATTTGGAACAATCATGTCAATACCTTGTGCCTGGTTCCAAGCACAGAATCTCTTCAATTTTTCTGCATAAGATTTTCTGGTGCTAGGCCTCCTGGCCTCCAAAATCACATCCATGACTGCTTTAGAAAGAGGTGTGTCTTGAATGGCTACATTATCCGCCATGCTGCCAGGTCTAAGGTCCTGAGTTGGCTGTGCAGTATGTGACTGTCTTGTTGGGTCAGCAAGTGACGAATCTGAGGTAATGTCCAAGCTGGGCATTGAGACAATCTCTTTAGGATTGGGTACCAGTGCTGGCGGGGCCAGTCTGGGGCAATCAGTATCATTTTTAGCTTCTCTTGTCTGACCTTGAGGAGTACCTTGGGGAGGAGAGGCAAAGGAGGAAAGGCATATACTGCTAGGTTTTTCCAGCTGAAAGATAGAGCATCCACTTTCCATACTTGCTTGTGATAAGTCCTTGTGCAGAATTTTTGTAGTTGGCAATTGTGTGGGGAAGCAAACCGGTCTATGTCCGGGCATCCCCAGTTCCTTGTTATAATTTTGAAGACTTGTGGATCCAATTTCCACTCGTGGGGATCCATTAGGTTTCTGCTTAGTTCATCTGCCAGAGTATTTATCCTTCCTGGCAGGAATTGTACTTGCAGATGTACTTGATAAGTCAATGCTGTGTCCCACAAGTTCTTGGCTAGTCTGCAGAGGGGGTAGGAATGTGTGCCCCCTTGCTTGTTTATGTACCACATGACTGTGGTGTTGTCCGTCTTTATCATTAGTTGTCCTGGATGAAGTAGTTCCTTGAAGGCCGTCAGGGCATTTTGAACTGCTAGCATCTCTTTTTGATTGATATGTAGATGCATTTGACTTGTGGACCATGTGCCCTGAATACATCTTCCTGCCATATGGGCCCCCCAGGCATAATCTGATGCATCTGTTGTCAATGTCTGCCTGGCTGTGGGTAAGGTGAATGGCTGTCCCGTGTTGTGGTGACAGGCTTTCGCCCACCATCGAAACTCCTGTTGCAGGCAGGGAATGAGGGTAATTATTGTTTCCAGGCTGTGGCAATGTTGAGTCCAAACACTTTTTAGATACCATTGAAGTTTCCTCATATGCAGTCTTGCATATGGAATTAGCAGAATGCAGGCTGCCATGAAGCCCAAAGCCTGCAGAATTTTTCTTGCAGATAACTGAGTCTTTGTTGCCAACATTTTGAAATAAGTAGTCAGTTGTCTGTGTTTGTCTGACGTGAGATAAGCCATCTGGGCAGTTGTGTTTAAGCTTGCACCCAGGAATATTATCTCTTGAGAGGATACGAGTTTTGATTTCTTTTCGTTTACTGTGTACCCTAGGCCTGTTAGTAATGTTTTTACAAACGCCAGATGCTGTAGTAGAGTGTCCTTGTTCTCTGCTTGAATAAGGCAGTCGTCCAAGTAAGGATATATTTGAATTCCTCTTTGTCTGCAAAAAGCAATTACTGGTGCCAGGCATTTTGTGAAGACCCTGGGTGCAGTAGATAAGCCAAAGGGCAGTGCAGAGAATTGGTAGTGCATTGAGCCAGCTATAAATCTGAGGTATCTTCTGCATGATTGTCTGATTGGGACATGCAGGTATGCCTCTTTTAGGTCTAAAGTCACAAGCCAAGCCTTCTTGCCCAGCATGGGCAGAAGCTGCTGCAGAGTTAACATTTTGAATTTTGGAATATCCAGGAATGTGTTCAGGATAGACAGGTCCAGTATTGGTCTCCAGGATTTGTCCTTTCTGTGCACCAAGAATAGCCTTGAGTAAAATCCTAGTCCCTGCTCTTGCTGTGGTGCTTGCTGAATGGCTCTCATGTCCATGAGGGATGAAACTTGTTTTTGTGCCTCTGCCCATTGATTGCATGGCAGGTCTGGCATACCGCTTGGCCTTGGCAGGGTGTGAAAATGGAACCTGTAACCCTGGGATACGATATTTAAGACCCATTTGTCCTGGGTGATCATGTGCCAATTCTGTGTAAAAAGTGCTAGTTTTCCCCCCAAAGGAGCTGCCAGAAGATAAGTGCTTGGTGCTGGCAGGGGAAAGTCATTGAGACTGTTTCCTGTATGGCTGTGATTTTTCATTTCCGCTTTTGGAGGTTGAAGCACCCCTTTGTTTAGGCCTGTATGAGCCTTGGGGCTGTGATCTGCCTCTGGGGCATCTGTATCTGCCTCTTTGTGGCCTGACACTGGAAAGGACCAATTCTTTGCAGGCCAGTTCCTGCTAAATCTGGGAGGCTGTACCTGTAAGAAATCCTTGACTGTTTGCATAGATTTAGCTTTGTCCTCCATTTTCTTCAACACCTCTTCTGCTTTAACACCAAACAAGGTATCATGTTGTAATGGAGCATCTAATAATTTTGCTTTAACATTATCAGGCAGATTATGTTCTTTTAACCAAGTATGTCTCCTAATGACAGAACCTGTAACAGCGGCCCTGCAAGAGGCCTCTAGAGAATCAAAACCACATTGCAAAGTCTGCCTTCCTACTTGCTCAGCTGCATGCAATAAATCCTGCATTTCTTTGTTTTCTGCACATTCTGAATTCGTCAACATTTTCTGTTTAAGCAGTGACATTAGATATTGCTGAAATTTAAGCATATGAAATTGACAATTTAAAGCTCTTACAGCCAAGGTAGCAGAAGTATAAATCTTCTTCCCCCATCTGTCCAGGGCCCTTGAATCCCTATCAGAGGGTATAGGGTTTTTGTAGTGGAAGCCTTGACCCCTTTGGGACCCTGAGAGATAGTTGCTGGGTCTGCAGCAGGGTTTTTATAAAGAAATTTATGTGAATCAGGAACCCTGTAGTATCTGTCTGGTTTAACAGGAGCTGGTGGCAAAGAGTCAGGAGACAGTCCGGACTCTGAAAATACATCATCTACAATGTCTAAAACAGGAGGAATAGCAAGGGGCCTGTGCTGAGGTAATAAGAGGAAGTCTCGGAGCCTTTTCTTGGATTCTGAGTAATCTTGACTCTCCCAGTGGAAATGCTCCCTCATAGTATGCAGGGTTTCCCCAAAAGAATAATCCTCAGGAGGTGAGGCTGAAGGAATAGATTCTTCAGCATCTGAATCTTCATAGGGAGGAAGAGAATATTCCTGTTCAGAAGAGGAATCAGAGGAAATGGAAATCTGATCTGAAGATGCATATTCTATCGCTTGCCTAGGCCTCTTATCAGGAGGGGGATGGGAAACCCTGATCAAAGTAATTAAGTCTTTGGCCATTTTAAGCATCTGTTTTTTAGGCATGGATGCCTGTCCAGGAGAATGCTGTACTTGTTTCTTTGTCTTTAGAGCTGCTTTGGTCTTTGCCTTTGAAGCTGAAGATGGTTTTACATATAACTGTGTAGGCCTGAAAACACCTTCAGAAGCCGATGTCTGCTCAGCGGCTCCGGACCCATTTGAGGGAATAGTTTCCGAGTGTCCAATAACTTGAGTTTCCAGCGGCCTAGTCGGCTCCATGTTGGAGTCAGAAGCGGCCTGTGGCTCTGAGGTAGCGGGTCTCAGGGGCTGCGAAAGCACCTCACTGAGACCCGGCGAACCAGCAACAGGCCTAGCGGAAGCCTCATCGGTTTTGGACCTCGGGTGCCTGTCTTTTTCTTTGCGCTTTTTATAAACTCCGGTAGTCGGTTGCTCTGACAGCATTATATAGTTAAATCTTCTGCCAAAATAATGAAATGCAAAATCGTACCAACACTTAACAGTGCGTTGGTTAAATCTAGCACAAAATCGACAACTAGCAATGTCGTGGTCAGGGCCTAGGCAAGGAATACAGTAAGAATGAAAATCTTTATGAGGTATTTACTTCCCACAAGAAATACAATTAACTTTTTCTGACATCGGTCTGGAGCAAGAAAAAAAGTTTCCCCAATGGGGTACTTAGCTTTTATGAAGACTTTGGATCTGAAATTCGAATTTGAAACTCTCAGGAGTCAGCCGACCGGCACTTGTGAACTGCTTTTGCTTCGGGCACCACGCGGCAAGAAAGACTGAAGAAATCGGCATCGGCTGCATCTTTTATACCCCTGGTGCACTGACGTCAGGGAGGAGGCGACAGTAACCGACGCCAGACCTAGACTTTGGATCTCAGGCCGACTGCGGGGTAGCCTGCCAGCAGGATAACCCAACTGTAATGACTGCAACAGTGAAACACAATGAACATCTGACTTGTTTACAGCAGCAAGGAAGGAGAAGGGAATGATTCATCCTCTGGATATTATGTCCTGCACCCATTTTTATTTTTATCATCTTTTGCCAGGTTTCTTAGGGTAGAGACAAACAACCCCTGACTGTCTCCAGAGGTGAGCAATCGGGCACTCCTTCAGGAGTGCTGGAAGGGTCTGCAAAAGAAAGATTCTCTAGAGCCCGGATTCTGCAGGCCTCCCCTGCCATGAGGGTGGCATCTTCTGTTACTGTTCCCCCTTCTGCCTCTAAGGGAACTTTCACCTTGTGTGTCCTGGAAAGACCTTTGTGATTTTCTGAACCACATCTTCCCACTAACCCTCTGACCTTTAGAAAAGGGTCTGGCAGGTGTGGAAAAATGCACTTCGATGGCAGATAAGGTCTTCCCCTCCTGTTCACACCTGGTGAGCATCTCTAACTTTTGGCCCAAGAAGAGAGGAATCATCACAGGGGGATTTCATGAAGGAAGACTTGAAGGGTTCCACGAAATCGCAAAGGCGCATCCAGGCTTACCTCCTAAGAGAGATGCCTGAACCCGATGCCCTACTCATTCATTCTGCTACATATGATATAAGCCTCCTGGAAGAGTTCACGACTGAATTTAGGGTGGCGAGCTGAGCATTGACTTTATCTGCCACTGCCATCTGCTACAGCTCCTTGGAGGGAGTCTGATAGCTATTAGCAGGTCCCTCTGCAATCTAGTAAAATGGGTAAGGTAATTCAGTGACTGCAAGGCAAAGGTCGCTGACAATAAGATGCACTTCCCATACCTATCCATAGTCCTACAGACCTTATTCGGAGGATGGATAGAGGAACTGGTCTTGGAAAGCTCCTTTTTAGTGGCCGCCGCCACGACCATGACATCAACTGCTACACCTTATGTCAAAATGTTCTAATCCTTAGGTGCTGTAATGTAATTATTTGGCCTTCTAGTAGTGGGTTCTATGGTATCTAGGGTCTCCCAAGGCTTCTGAGAGACTAACTCTACAAGCTTGTCGAAGGAGGGGGTCACCCAAGAGGTTGAAGGGCGAGAATCAAAGGCCTTCAGATATACAGACTCCTTGATGGAAGGGGAAGTGGACTGCCAATCACCTCTTTGCATTAAAACTTCCAGGATGTCTCCAAAAGAAACATCTTCAGGAGATGACCATGGTGACCCTTCTTATCTTTAGGAGGTGACCATGGGGACCCTTCTTCATCATCAAGGTTGGTATCAGATTTGACTGACTCCTCTGGGGAGTCGAGATGCTTCCTCTAGCATGTCTTCTTCTGAGAGACCTCCTCAGTGGGATATTTTGGGGAGGTTTCAGAAGAGGGGGATGTCCCCTACTGGACATCCTGAGGCCTGGGGTCTCTGCAAACCTGTGATGAGGGTAGTTGAGAAGACAAAGACATCTGGCCAGAGCTGGGAGGAAGATCCAAGGGAGATTGTGTCTCAGACTGAGAGGTAGTCAGAAACCTCCTCATAACTTCAAAGGCAATCCACCCCTGCTCCAAAGAACTCCCTGGATCCGACAAGCGAATTGTCAGAGCCGATGGAACCTCCACAGCAAAAGACGGAAGCTCAGAAGCTGAGGTAGGAGCCGAACTCACCAGCAGGAAACCCTGAGAGGCAGGGTCGGATCATGTGAGATCTGAATCAGCCCCCCGAACCCAACCGGAGAGTGTCAACTCCCAGAGGTCTCCTGCTCCGATTGAGCAAAAACACTCCGGGCAGATACCGGAGCCGAATAAGCTATAATTTCCGGACCCAATACAGACACAAGCTGGATATCAGAATCTTCCAGCTCTGAAACCAAGGAACGGATAGGAGGAGAAGCAGGTGTCGAGGGGGAGGCTATATCTGATCCATTGCCCTTTGGGCTCAGATCTGACAATAATTTGGTTAAAGCAGGAATCTTCAATAGTCTCTCCACAACCCTATCCACATCTTCGTCTGACAGACTCCTGGTGGCTCGCTCTTTTGGTTTGTCCAGTTTTTCAGATTTTGAAGAGGCAGGTGATACAGCCTCAGAGAAAGGGGTCTTAATCAGGCCTTTTAAAATAAGCTTATTTTTATGCTCCATCAATGCCCTATGGTTGAAACCATGGCAGACAGAGCATGAATCTTGTAAATGAAGAGGCCCCAAGCAATAGACACAGAATGTGTGAATCACTGACGGGCAACTTCTTTCCTCATTTCTCACACTTCTTGAAACCCAAGGGCTTCCCTTCCTGTTTTTGAGACATACCTAAAGAAGGAAATTACTACACAAGGAGGAAAGTACAGTTTTGTACCTACCATAAATGTAGATGTTCGAGTGCTAATCCAGCTGCAGTCATAACAGATGGGTTCTCCTGCCGTCAGGCGGGTCCTCGGTCGGCCGAATTCCAAAGTTTACGTCCGGCGTCGGTTGTCATCGCTTCTTCACTGACGTCAGTGCGACAGGGGTATAAAAGAACCAGCAGACGCCATTTTCTTCAGTTTTTCTTGCCCCAGATGTCAGGTGCCCCCAGAAGGAAGGCAATACATAAATTCATGTAATAATGCAGTGCAATATAATCAAAAAACAATAGTTGCAAGCAAATACACCATAAATGAATACCCCAATCAAGATGTATGAGGAGGTGTTAGCCAATAGGCCTGTCCCAAGAGGGGAAGGAGGGAGGGAAACCTGGACTGCAGCTGTATTAGCACTCGAACATCTACATTTATGGTAGGTACAAAACTGTACTATGTTCATCGTGCATACAGCTGCAGTCATAACAGATGGGTAGAATCCCAAAGCTAAAAAAGGGGTGGTAGGCACTAGGTGGAACTAGGAGGAGCCAGGATGCCCTGCAAGACTGCAGTGGCAAAATCTGCTCTAATTTTGGAGTATAATGGTAGGTGGTAGTGCTTGGAGAAGGTATGCACAGAACTCCAAGTGGCTGCTTCCATAATATCTTTGGTAGGAACTCCTCTGAGGAAAGCTGCAGAGGTAGCTGTGGCCCTTGTGGAGTGTGATCTGATGCCTGCAGGCACAGTTTTACCATGAAAAGAGTAACAAAAGCGTATGCAGTGGGCTATCCATTTTGAGATTGTCTGTTTGGAAATTGGCTTCCCTTGAGCTCCTATAGCATAGGACACAAAGAGTTGTTCTGATTTTCTGAAAGGCTTTGTTCTGTCCAAATAATAACGTAGCTGTCTGTGGATGTCCAAGGAATGTAGCAGTCTCTCCCCTTTGTTTTGAGGATTAGGGTAAAAGGTAGGTAGTGAATAGCCTGATTCAAAGCTACCCTGGATACCACCTTTGGCATAAAGGACGGATTGGTTCATAAGGAAACTCTGTCCTGATGGAAAATGATGAAAGGCTGCACAGACATGAGGGTTTGTAGTTCCGATACCCTGCGAGCTGAGGTAATAGCCAGAAGGATGGCTGTTTTCCAGGACAAATATTGCAAATCTGTTGAGGCAGCTGGCTCAAAAGGAGGCAAGGTCAGCTTTTCTAGAATGAAATTGAGGTCCCAAGCAGGTATTGGTTGTTTCCTTGGGGGTTTTATATTCTTAGCCCCTCTGAGGAACTGTCTTAAGAGGGGATGAGAGAATAAAGAGGGGATGAGAGAATAAAGGAGGATCAGTGTTGTATTTTGCAGAAATGGCTGAGGCATGGATTTTGATGGAGGAGAATGAAAGTCCACTGCTTAGCAGCTCAGCTAGATACTGTAATATTTGAGGTAAATTCAGTATTCCAAGATTCTGGCCCTTTTTCTCATTCCAGGCACAAAATCGCTTCCATTTTGCAGAGTAAGCTTTCCTAGTAGAAGGCCTTCTGGCCTCCAAAATGACATCCTGCACCTACTTGGAGAGTAGGGTCTGTTGTGAAATTAAGGAATCTTCCATGCGGCCAGATTGAGTGTTTTCAGCTGACTGTGAAGAGTTTTGAAGCTGTGCTGAGTCAGAAGAAGAGGCATTAGAGGTAGGGTCCATGGTGGGGAATGCGTCAGGCTCCTCAGGAGTGGGTACCAGTGCTGTCTTGGCCAGTCTGGAGCAATGAGAATCATCTTTGGTCTGTCTGCTTTGGTTTTTAATAGAACTTTGGGCAGCAGAGGAAGAGGTGGAAAGGCATAAACTGTCGTTGTCCAACTGAAAGAGAGAGCGTCCACTCTCTAGGCCTGTGGATGAAAAGTCCTTGAGCAGAATTTTGTCAATTGGTGATTTTTGTGGGAGGCAAAGAGATCTATGTCTGGCCTTCCCCATGCTTGAATTATTTCTGTAAAAACTTGAGGGTGCAACTTCCATTCGTGTGGGTCTGTCATATTTCTGCTTAGGTTGTCTGCCAGCGTGTTTTCCTTGCCTGGCAAGTATTGTGCTTGAAGTTCGATTTGTAATTCCAGAGCCATGTTCTAAAGTGACATGGCCAGCCTGCATAGGGGGAATGAATGGGTTCCTTCCTGTTTGTTTATGTACCACATTACTGTGGTGTTGTCTGTCCTTATCAATAGTTGGCCTGGATGCAGAAGGTCTTTGAAAGCTATAACAGCATTTATTACTGCTAGCATTTCCTTTTGATTGATGTGTAGGTGCTTTTCTTTTTGGGACCATTTGCCCTGAATGCACCGATCTGTCATGTGCGCCCCCCAGGCGTAGTCTGAGGCGTCTGTTGTGATGACTTGATTTGCTTGAGGCTTGTAGAATGGGAGACCTGTGTTTCTTTGGCATGCTTGAGCCCACCACAGAAATTCCTTTTGAAGACATGGAATCAGTGGTATTATTGTTTCCAAACTGTGGATGTGTTGATACCATAGGTTTTTCAGGTACCATTGAAGTTTCCTCATATGCAGCTTTGCACATGGGATTAGTAGGATGCAAGATGCCATGAATCCCAGAGCCTGCAGGATTTTCCTTGCAGTCAGCCTGGTGAAATTTGCTAGTGTTCTGAAGTATTGAGTTAGTTGCCCCTGTTTCTCTGGCGTGAGGTAGGCCATCTGGGTGTCTGTGCCCAAGTTGGCACCCAGGAAAATTATTTTTTGTGAGGGTATTAACGTTGATTTCTTTTTGTTGACTGTGTACCCCAGAGAATTCAACAGCATTATTACAAAAGCCAGATGTTTCAGAAGTATGTGCTTGCTGTCTGCTTGGATCAGGCAGTCGTCCAAATATGGGTATATTTGTATCCCTTGAAGTCTGCAGTAGGCAATTACTGATGCCAGGCATTTCGTGAATACTCTGGGCACAGTAGATAAGCCAAAGGGCAATGCAGAGAATTGATAATGGGTTGAACCTGCAAGAAATCTGAGGTATCTTCTGCAATTTTGTCTGACTGGGACATGCAGGTATGCCTCCTTGAGGTCCAATGTTACCAGCCAAGACTCCTTGCCCAGCATGGGAAGAAGCTGCTGTAATGTGAGCATCTTGAATTTTGGCATGAGTAAAATGTGTTTAGGATGGATAGGTCCAAAATAGGTCTCCAATCTTTTCCCTTCCTTGGTACCAGGAATAGTCTGGAATAAAAACCTTGACCTTGTTCTTGTGTAGGTACCTCTTGAATAGCTTTCATGTCCATGAGATCTGAAATTTGTCTTTGTGCCTCTGCCCTTTGATTGTGTGGCAGGCTTGGCATGCCTCTCTTTTGTGGAAGGGTGTGAAAATGGAATCTGTAGCCTCTGTTTATAATGTCCAGGATCCATTTGTCTTTTGTGACAATATGCCAATTTTTCGAAAATAATGCCAGTTTTCTGCCTAAGGGTGCTGCCATTTGAGCCTTGCTTGGCATGTAAAGGGGAAAGTCATTGGGTTTGCTTTCTGAATGGCTGTGAACTATCCTCACCACCTCTTTGTGTAGGAGCTTGCCATTGTCTGCCTCTAAACGATCCTTGAGATTGCCCTCTGCCCCTTGGTCGCCTGTATCTACCTCTTTGGGGTCTGTCCGTGGCTGGAAAGGACCAATTTTCGGAAGGCCAATTTCTACTGAAACGTGGAGGTTGTACCTGTAGAAAATCTTTCACTGTTTGCATTGATTTAGCCTTTTCCTCCATTTTCTTTAATACCTCCTCAGCTTTAACACCAAATAATACATCTTTTTGTAGAGGGGCATCTAGTAATTTAGCTTTGACATGATCTGGTAAGGTTTGCTCCTTGAGCCAGGCATGTCTACGTATGACTGATCCTGTAACAGCAGCTCTACATGAGGCCTCTAGAGCATCAAAACCACATTGCAAGGTATGTTTACCCACTTCTTCTGCACTATGCATCAAATCCTGCAACTCCTGCAAGTCTTGTTGTTCAGGTTGTGACATTTTGCTTCTCAACTGTGATAACAGAAACTGTTGGTACTTTAACATATGGAACTGGCGGTTTAATGCCCTCATGGGTAAGGTGCCCGAGGTGTATACCTTTTTTCCCCACCTTTCTAAAGATCTGGAATCTCTCCCTGAAGGTAATGGATTTTTAGCAGTGGAGGCCTTAATTCCCTTGGGGCCCTGTGAGATAGTTTCTGGGTCAGCTGCATGGCTTTTGTATAAGAATTGGTGTGAGTCAGGAACCCGGTAGTACCTGTCAGGCTTGACTGGGGCTGGAGGTAAAGAGTCTGGGTTAAGGCAGGCCTCCGAATACACATCATCTAGTATGTCTAAGACAGGAGGTATAGCCAGAGGCCTGTGCTGAGGGAGCAAGAGAAAATCCCTAAGCCTTTTCTTGGAGTCTGAGTACTCTTGGCCTTCCCAGTGGAAGTGTTCCCTCAAGGTATGCAAGGTTTCCCCAAATGAGTAATCCTCAGGGGGGGAGACAGAGGGAATGGACTCCTCTGCATCAGAATCTTCAAAAGGGGAGTAAGAATGTTCCTGTTCATCAGTGTGCTCTGAAATAATGGAGGCCTGGTCCGAGGAGGAGGATTCTTCCTCCACACTGGGCCTTTTGTCCGGGGGGGTTTGAGAACCCCTGATAAGAGTAATTAAATCCTCAGCCATTTTAAGCATCTGTTTTTTAGGCATGGGGCCTGGAGAAGGGCCCTGTGTAGCTTGTCTCTTAGAATGCATGGCTGCTTTAGACTTAGTGAAAGCCTTGATGGAAAAAGAAGAGGAAGGCCTGAAGACACCTTGAGAGGAGGCAGACCTGTCTACATTCTGAGTTTCACCACCTAGAGTGGCTTCGGTATCTGTAGTCGGGGTGTGGGCCGAGGAGCCTGCGACCTCGGGCACAGAAGACACTGCCAATGAAGTGTCGTCGGTAGGCAGGGGCTGCGTAGGCGCCTCGCTGAGAACCGGACCACCTGTAGTCGGCTTTGGCGTGGTGTCGGTAGAGGCCGCGGACCTCATGTGTCGGTCCTTATCTTTGCGTCTGTTAGTCAAAACTGGAGTCAGAGTATCCGACGACATAATGTAGTTAAATTTTCTGCCAAAATAGTGCTGGGCGAACTCCGCCCGACGCTTAATGGTGCGTTTGTTGAATGTAGCACAGAAACGACAGACCGAGACGTCGTGGTCTGGGCCTAAGCAAGGAATGCAGAGGAAATTAAAATCCTTATGCAGTATTTGCTTCCCACATGAAATACAATTATTAACTTTGTCTGACATCGGTCTGAGGCAAGAAAAGTTTCCCCAACGGGGTACTTAGCTTTCAAGAAGACTTTGGTTGCAAAATTTTCGTAATTTCAGGAGCTGGCCGACCGGCACTTGCGAACTGCTTCTGCTTCGGGCACCGCACGGCAAGAAAGACTGAAGAAAATGGCGTTGGCTGGTTCTTTTATACCCCTGTCGTACTGACGTCAGGGAAGAAGCGACGACAACCGACACCGGACCTAGACTTTGGAATTCAGCTGACCAAGGACCTGCCTGACGGCAGGAGAACCCATCTGTTATGACTGCAGCTGTATGCACGATGAACATCAGAGAACACACACACAGACACACAGACACACAGACACACAGACACACAGACACACAGACACACAGACACACAGACACACAGACACACAGACACAGACAGGAACAGAGAACACACAGGAACAGAGAACACACACACACATACAAGGAGGAACAGAGAACACACACACACACACACACACACACACACACACACACACACACACACACAAGGCTTGAAACAGTCCTCTATGTTAAATGGACAGAAAAACAAACTTTTTTTTTTATTTAGATAGTTAGAAAAAGGTTAAAACATCCTCTAACTAAAACGGACACCTGTTAAGACATCCTCTAACTTAAACGAATGCTAAATGCTACTAAAAAGGGAAGAAAAGGTAACTAATAGTCGTTATGAGTACAATAAAATAATATTTAAGAGAAAGAAATGGTTAGAATGTCCTCTAACTGAAATGGATGTTCGTTAAACATCCTCTAAATTAAACAGACTAACTACTATTAAAGAGATAACAAAATGGTAAGCATTTGCTACAAGCAAAAACAAATTATTTCATGATAAAGGTAGTTTCTTACAGTTTTGTTGCAATATAAGGAAAAAAAGATTAAACACTTAGCTCAGAGCTGCATCCAACATCTTCGCTGCGCGGCAAATGAGATCAGAGGTAACTAGGGGCTTGCATTATGGGGAAGAAAGGGCCCACAAGCTTTGTTGAAGATGTCAAGCTTGCGAATTGGCCGAGACAGAGCCGATGGATCAGATCCGACCCATCAATGAGAATAAAGGCAAGATTGACATCACATCTGATGTTAAAACATTCTTCATACTTTTACAATTAACCAGGAAAACATCAACATAGGAGCCTGATAACCGAAAATTCTAAAACCTAAAGTTGCAGAAGCATACATTTTTTCAGACTTGTCAAAAGCCTTCCTATGCTTTCAGAAGGAGAGGGATTGGTATTAACAAAATATTTAGCCGCAGCTAGATTCACTAAAGCAATATTTTGAGTCAGGCCGAGGATTAGTGCATAAAAAATTTAAAAAAACGGAAACATTATAGAATCTGCCTGTTTTTTTTTTTTTTTTTTTTTTTAGTAGGGGCAGCAGACTGACTGTCAGAAGAAATTGCAGAATGTAACAAAAACATCCACCAAGCCAGACAGAACTGAAGGAATACGTGAAGTTACTGAAAATTCCACTTGTAAAAAGTCATAATATTTTCTGAGGGATTGAAAAACACTCACTGTTTTCTCACTGAAAAAAATGGTTCATCCAAATACTACAATCTACATAAAATATTAATCAGAAAACCATTGAGAAAAAACTGAATCTTTCCCTTCACATTCCCCATACAGTTTCTTGAACCTCTTCAGGGAAAGAGGAACAAACTCCTTTTCTCCTATCAGAAGCATATTTAAAAGAAAGGTCAAGAGCCTGCACTAGACCTTGGGATACACCCAATAAATCACTCATGTCCAGAGTAAATGAAAAGTACACTGTTGCAGTTATTACATGTGGGTTATCTGCTTGCAGAGAGCCCTCAATTGGCCTGATTAACAAAGTCTTGGGTCCTGCATCAGTTGCTGTCCCTTCTTTCATGACGTCAGGTCGTCAGGGGTATAAAACATGCAGCTGACGTCATTACATCAGTTTTTCTTACCCCAGATGACAGGTGCCCCCCTAATGGGAAGCAATTAAATATAAAAGTACAATGATATACCACCAACAAAAAAGCAAATACACCAAAAAGCTTTTAAGCATAGTAAAGGAAAGTAGAGGTATAACCAAAAGAAGTTTGGGAACTGGAGGGTGGGTAACCAGGACTGCAACAGTGAATACACTCGAACATCTACATTTATGGTAAGTGTACCCAACTGTACTATGTTATTCATGTTTCACTGTTGCAGTCATTACATTTGGGTAGATTCCCAAAGCTATGATTGGGAGGAGGAATTTTAATAGCATGAGGACCAGCTATAAGGCCCTGCAAGACTGCAGTGGTAAAGCCAGCTCTGGATTTAGAGAAAATTGGCAAATGATAATGCTTGGTGAAAGTATGTACAGAACTCCAGGTAGCAGCTTCTAGGATGTCCCTGGTAGGGATGCCTCTGATAAAGGCTGTAGAGGTAGATGCAGCCGTGGGGGATAGGTTTTCCATGGTGCTTATAGCAAAACTGAATGCAATGGCCTATCCATTTAGAAATGGTTTGCTTTGAAATAGCCTTCCCCTCTGCTCCTGCAGCAAATGCCACCAGCAGTTGTTCAGATTTCCTTTGAGGTTTAGTCCTGTCCAAGTAGAATATAAGTTGTCTGCGCACATCTAAGGAATGCAGTATTCGTTCCCCTTTGTTCTGTGGATTGGGAAAGAAGGTTGGCAAATGAATGGACTGATTAAGAGCCACACTGGATAACACCTTGGGCATGAAGGATGGATTGGTTCTGACAGACACCCTGTCCGCATGAAAGATGATGAAAGGCTCCACTGTCATAAGGGCCTGTAATTCAGATACCATTCTAGCTGACATGATTGCTAAAAGGAATGCTGTTTTCCAAGAAAGAAATTTTAAGTCCGCAGTAGCAGCTGGCTCGAAAGGAGGTAGAGTGAGTTTCTCCAAAACAAAGTTAAGGTCCCAGGCATGGGTTGGAGCTCTCCTGGGTGATCTCAAATTTGTGGCCCCTCTGAGGAACTGCTTTAGCAGTAGATGAGAGAAGAGGGGAGGTTCTATATTACAATGAGCTGAAATGGCTGAGGCATGGATTTTAATGGAGAAAAAAAAAACAGGCCCTTGTGAAGCATCTCAGTTAAGTATTGTAAAATCTTAGGTAAATTGGGCGCTGCTGTGCTCATCCCTTGAGATTGGATCCAGGCACAGAATCTTTTCCATTTTTCAGCATAAGATTTTCTAGTACTAGGCCTCCTTGCCTCTAAAATGATATCCATCACAGGTTTACTGAGAGATGGTAAAGGAGAGATTAGGTAATTAGCCAGACTCCAAGGTTCAGTGTTAGAAGCTGAGGGTGCAGAATCTGGTTCTCCTGCTGGGACAACAGGGAAGGAGTCTGAGGCAGGTGCCATGGGGATAACCGTGACACACTGCGCAGGAGGGGGTACCAGTGTTGGCGTGGACAGTCTGGAGCAATCAAAATCATCCTTGGTTTGTCCGGTTTGATTTTTAGTAGTACTTTGGAGAGCAGAGGCAGAGGGGGGAAGGCATAGACTGATAGGATTTTCCAGCTGAAGGACAGAGCATCCACTTTCCAGGCTTATTTGTGGGGAGTCCTTGTGCAAAATTTGTCCAATTGGTAGTTCTGGGAGAGACAAATAGGTCTATATCTGGGCTCTCCCATTTGCTTGTCAACATGTTGAAAATCCTTGGTTCCAGTTTCCACTTGTGTGGGTCCCATGAGGTTTCTGCTTAGTCCATCTGCCAGTGTATTTAATTTTCCTGGCAGGAACTGAGCTTGTAGGTGCATTTGGTAGCTCAAGGCTGTGTTCCACAACGCCATGGCTAGTTTGCAGAGGGGGTAAGAATGTGTAGCCCCCTGCTTGTTTATGTACCACATAACAGTGGTGTTGTCCTTCTTTACCATTAGTTGTCCTTGAAGAATGTGGTCCTTGAAGGCTGTCAGAGTATTCTGTACAGCTAACATTTCTTTTTGATTGATATGCAGGTGCATTTGACTTGGGTTCCATTTGCCCTGAATGCACTTCACTGCCAGGTGAGCCCCCCATGCATAGTCTGATGAGTCTGCTGTTAGGGTTTGGGAGGCAGGGGGTGGTGTGAAAGGTAGTCCTTGTTTTGGTGGCAGGCCTCTGACCACCAAAGGAACTCTAGGCGTAGGCAAGGTATGACAGGAATTATTGCTCCTAGATCCTGGGAATGTTGACACCATAGGCTTTTTAGATACCACTGTAGTTTCCTCATATGCAGTCTTGCATATGGAATTAGAAGAATGCAAGAGGCCATGAACCCCAAGGCTTGCAGTATTTGTCTTGCAGATAGCAGGGTTTTTGTGGCCACTTGTTTAAAGTAGGTTGTCAAATGAATTAATTTCTCTAGTGTGAGGTAAGCCATTTGGGAAGTTGTATTCAAGCTTGCTCCCAGGAATATAATTTGTTGACAGGGTACCAGGTGAGATTTATTTTCGTTTTTGGTGTACCCCAGACAGGTTAGAACCCTTTGTACAAAGGCCAGATGATTCAAAAGTATGTCCTGGATTTCTGCCTGAATTAGACAATCATCCAGGTATGGGGATATTTGAATATTTCTTTGCCTGCAAAATGCAATAACTGGAACTAGGCACTTTTTGAATACCCTGGGCGCAGTAGATGAGCCAAAGGGCACTGCAGAGAACTGATAGTGTGTGTAGCCTGCTTTGAAGTGAAGGTATCTTCTGCAAGATTCCCTAAATGGGATGTGCAGATATGCTTCTTTTAAATATAGTGTTGCCAACCAGGAGTCTTTGCCTAGCATAGGAAGCAACTGGTGAAGAGTCAGCATCTTGAATTTTGGAATCTCCAAAAAGGTGTTTAGAGGAGACAGGTCCAGGATAGGACGCCATGAATTGTCATTTCTGGGTACCAGGAAAAGTCTCAAGTACAAACCTTGTCCCTTTTCCTCTTCTGGTACCAACTGAATAGCCCCCATGCTTAAGAGAGAAAGTGCCCACTGATTTGGGGGTAGGTCCGGTCACCCGTTTGGTGTTGGCAACGTGTGGAAGTGAAATCTGTATCCCTGGGACACTATTTAAAACCCATTTGTCCTGGGTAATGAGCTCCCAGTTATTTGCATGAAGAGCAATCTTTCCCCCCAAAGGGGCAGTCAGCTGATAAGTGCTTGGAAATTTTAAAAAGCAAGTCATTGAGACAGTTTACCATAGGGGGGGGGTCTTATTACTCCCAGATTTGGAAGTGGAGGCCCTCCACTGCTTAGTCCTGTGTGTCCCCTGGGACTGAAACTTGGGGTTTCTGCTGTGTCTGGGTTTGGGCTTGAGAAGACCTGGAAGGGGCTGGAAAGGACCAGTTTTTTGAGGGCTAGTGCCTACTAAATTTAGGAGGTTGAACTTGTAAGAAATCTTTAACAGTTTGCATAGATTTAGCTTTACCTTCCATCTTTTTAAGAACTTCCTCAGCCTTGTTGCCAAACAGGCCGTCCTGATTTAAGGGAGCATCCAACAATTTAGCTTTAACATGATCAGGTAAAGATTGCTCAAGCCAAGCATGCCTTCTGAACAAAGACCCAGTAACAGTAACCCTGCAAGATGCCTCTAAAGAATCAAAACCACATTGCAAAGTATGTTTTCCAACCTGTTCAGCAGAATGCAGTAAATCCTGTAATTCTTTATTTTCCACACAATCAGGAATCAACATCATTTTCTGTTTAAGCAATCCAATAACATGATGCTGATACTTTAACACATGAAACTGGCAGTTTAAAGCCCTAATGGCCAAGGTTGCAGAAGTGTAAACCTTCTTACCCCATCTATCCAGCGCCCTGGAGTCTCTATCAGAAGGGGTAGGATTTTTAGCAGTAGAAGTCTTAATGCCCTTGGGCCCCTGAGAAATAGTCTCTGGATCCACAATAGGATTTTTAAAAAGGAACTTGTGTGACTCAGGGACCCTGTAGTATCTGTCAGGTTTCCTGGGAACAGGCAGCAAGGAATCAGGGGCCAAATTAGATTCCGAAAAAGCATCAACAGTGTCTAGTACAGAAGGAATAGCTAAAGGCCTATGCTGAGGCAGGAGTAAGAAATCCCTGAGCCTCTTTTTTGAATCAGAAAAATCCTGGCTTTCCCAGTGGAAATGCTCCCTTAGAGTATATAAGGTTTCACCAAAAGAAAGATTATCTGGAGGGGAAGCAGAGGGAATAGACTCCTTTGCATCAGAATCCTCATAAGTAGATAAGGGGAAATCCAGATCATCAGAAGAATCAGAAAAAACAGAATCCTGGTCAGAAGATTCACAAACAACTTCAGTCCTAGGCCTCTTAGAAGGGGGGGTGGGTGGCTACCCCTGATTAGAGTTATTAGATCTTCAGCCATTCTTATCACTTGTTTTTTTAGGCATAGAGGCCTGAGCATGTGGCCTGGGCGTCGTTTTTTTAGGCATGGTTCGAGATTTGGGCCTAAGTGAAGAAGGCGGCGTCGGTTTAATATGCAAGTCCGTAGGCCTGAATGCACCCTCAGAAGCCGGTGCCTGCACAGCGGCTCCGGACCCATCCAAGGTAGAGACATCCGCGGGTTCCATAGTTGAAGCATCTCGCAGCATACCGGACTCCGAATGGGTCTCAGTAGAGGCCTGAGAATCAGAAGTAGCAGGTATCAGGGGCTGCGAAAGCACCTCACTGAGTACCGGCAAACTGGCGACAGGCTTAGGAGAAGCGTCGTCTGCAGTTTTGGACCTAGGCGGTCTGTCTCTGTCTATCTTTGCATTTTTTCAAAATCCCGGTAGTCGGATGGCTAACCGACAACATTACTGGATAATTAAACCGAGAACAGAAATAGTTAGAGGCGAAAATATACAGACAATGGATAGTGCGCTGATTAAATAAAGCACAAAACCGACAGCAAGGTACGTCGTGGTCATGGCCTAGACAAGGAATACAGTACGAATGAAAATCTTTATGAGGTATTTGCTTTGCACAAGTAATGCAATTATTAACTTTTACTGACATCAGTAAGGAGCAAGAAAAAGTTTCCCCAACGGGGTACTTAGCTTTAGTTGAAGACTTCGGTTCTGAAACTCGAAAACGAAAATTTCAGGAGTCAGCCGACTGGCACTTGCAAACTGCTTCTGCTTCGGGCACCGCACGGCAAGAAAGACTGATGTAATGGCATCGGCTGCATGTTTTATACCCCTGATGACCTAACATCATGAAAGAAGGGACAGCAACCGACACTGGACCCAAGACTTTGTTAATTAGGCCAGTGGAGTGCTACCTGCAAGTAGATAACCCAAATGTAATGACTGCAACAGTAAAACACGAAGAACATCTGGAGAAGCATGTTTAATTTTTTATTCTTTTTGACAGGAATTTCTGAAGAAACAGACCCAGAGCTGTCGGGAAAAACCTCCTTCAGGATGGACACAGCATTCTGGCAGGACCAAAGAGTGCCTGCTCCTTGCCTACTAAGGGCACTCAGACAGCTACAGGGGATGTGTCTAATATGTGGTTCATGGTGGCTGTATGGACTACATCAGAGGAATCTGAAGAAAAATGTGGGTGTCCAAGGAACCAGCTTTGGCCACAGCAGAATCATCCACCTACGGCTGTGGCAAACTACTACCACCATGCTGTGGTGGCAAAGTCTGCTTAAAAAATCTCTTCTTTTTATGACTGGAAGAAGGTACAACAGAAGAAATGGTACTTTGTTCCACTGTCAAGCAGAAAATGGTGCCTGATTCCCGGGAAAGCTTAACATGTGCAGTCGTTAAAACAAGTAATATGTAAAAAAAAAAGTCACCTCTTCCCAGGTAAACAACAGAGTAAAAGCACTTTAAACAATCACCCCAGCTCCAAAAAGTAAAATAATAATTTCTCCACAGAAAAGGTAGTTTTAAACCACTTTTAACAATTTTTTACCACAAATGTAAACACTCCTATTTAAAAGTGTACAAAGGTCACATGACAGTCAAAATACTTTTTTCCTAACTTAAAAGTTAATTTTTACACAAAAAGTAAGTTTTCTATTATGCAAAGTAAAATTTATTTTTTTTTCTTATCTGCCCAGCAATGGAAGAGCATTAGCCAACTGTCAGTTCTCAAATCTGAGAGGAGCACTCTCTGATGGCAAAAAAGATTTGAAGGGCTTGCCACCCAAACCAGACTTTTAGTCAGCTCAGCTCAAGCTGAGTAATGGTTTGGGTATAAAGTAGGTGCTCTGAAACTTTGGAAGCTGACCAGCTGTTACATTATTACAGGGTAAAACCCACACAGCTTAGGCTACTGCAGCAGGGATTATGATGAACTCTTGTTCTTTGTCAGGGGTAAACCGAGTTTGACAGTTTTTTTTTTTACAAACCTCCCATCCCAAGCCTCTCTCAGCTCCTCTGCTGATGCATTCCACATTATGAGTGTGACATTTCTGGAGCCTATTCATTCACCTCTGAGCAAGGAAAATACATTAGATGTGTGTTTAAGCACAAGGGTAAAGCCTCAAGAGGCAGTACAGGCTAAAAATGGGGCAACATAGGTGATGAAAAGGAAACAGTAAAACCAGAGGTTAGGATTACAAGATTTAGCAAGAAAGTAAGTTCAGGGATTGCTTAAATAGAGCACAGGGGCACTACAACTTCCCTGAACCAGGAGGATATTTCTTTACTGATTAATTAGGCAATCTTCTATCTACAGTTGATATGCAGCAGTCGAAGGAGAGTTCACTGACTTTGGAAATGCTCAGGTCTCTGATGACGGTATCAGTTTTTTTTTTTTTTTTTTTGGGGGGGGGGGTCATTCATATGGCAGCTGCATGTTTGCCAAAGAGTATAATGCTGAATATGTACATACATACACATGCAGATAACACTTGCAATTCCACTGAAAGAAATGCAACAGAAGCAGCACTAGAATAAAGTCATTTAAAAGGTGTCCGACGAAAGGAAGTACTGCCAGCACGGCTATCTGGAATTTTGTAAATAATTATATGTCATTTGTGAATATCAAACTAACATTTATATATATACATATACATATATATATATATATATATATATATATATATATATATCATGCTTGTGTTACAAATGTATTAGAACTGTATGTCATGATTACATATAACTGCTCTGTACAGATGTTTGTGTTGAAAAGGTATTTGAAAGTGCTGTGTTTAAAATGTATCCACAGTGTGCCCTACTGGAAGAGAACAGAAAAGTACATGTACTATTGTAACTGTTTAAATTTATATATTTTAACAGTGGAAACTGGAAACCAAGATGTTAACCTCAGTCCAGCAAACTTTAGAAAAATATCACAAATTAAATTACTTTATAGGCTATGCTATAAAGATGTTTCAATGCAGCTAGAGACACAAAATATGTACTAGGAAGCCTTCTGTATCATCTTTAGGGTGAATTAATTGCTATTTTATAAGCATGAAGGAATGCAATTGTTTTAGGACTTCCAACATCTTCCAAAGATCTGAGCAAAAGCCCTTGAATGAGTATTTTTACAGGTAAATGCTAAATATGGTAAGCTTCAGCAGTCGAGGTTTTGACCTGGGAACTAGAAGTTAGATTACCAGAAATTATGTTATTCTGCAAGCTATCCCAGCAGTAATATTTTACATATTATTTGAGAAGTCTCTGAGTGAGACAGAGCATTCTGCATTCTGTCTTGGACCTATCAACAACAAGAAGCACCGTTCACCACATCTGCCTTGCTCTAAGTAAGTTGCAAGGGTATAGTAACTCTCTCGGATACAGTCAGAGTTTAGATATCGTTTTTCTTTATTTGTGTGAGCTTGCACTACAATGTCATTTAAATATTTCCTGTGGGTTTGAACTCTGTCACTGTGAATATAGGTTCATAGGTAGGTACTAGGCTATCGGCCCAAGGGCCTACGTAAGCTTAGCCAACAAGGTTCCCTGGCTTACGCCACCCAATAAAGTTATTTTCCTGTGCCACTGTCGAGCAGAGACACAGAAGTGATCCCTGGGGTGAATTTCCTATTTCCCATCCACTCATCAAGATTTTTCTTGAAGAGTGCTAATGAAGAACTTTGCTTGACATAGATGGGTAGCCTGTTCCAGAGTATGGGAAGTCTCTAGGATAGGAATCTATCCCTCCAGCATGTCCTGTTTATTGTGGTGACAAGGTTTAGGTCCCTAGAGCGTGTAGCTCAGAGGGATTGGGATTTCTTTAGGTGTAGCATGTCCAACAGCTCTGGGTTTGACATAGCTTTATATGTTAGGCAGAGATCACCTCTGAGTAGGCAATATGCTACGGAGTAAAGCTGGAGTTTTTTGAGGCGGTCAGTGTAGGGCGTTTGTTTGAGGCCAGTAATCCTCTTTGTGAGGTACGTCTGCGGCCTTTCCAGCTGCTGCAGATGTCTTGTGAGGTACATTCTAAAAGGGGCGTTGTACTCTATAGTGGGTCTAATGAGTGTCGAGTAGAGGGCAACGATGACCTCTTTTTTCCTGGATGAGAACCCTTTTAAGATGAGGTGTGCCACTTAGAAGGACTTCCTGACTACTGTGGTGATGTGACTATCAAAGAAGAGACTACTGTCCACCTGGGTCCCAAGGTCTCTTATCATGCATTCAGTTTTAAGTAGATTGCTGCCTATGTGGTAGTTCATGGGTACAGAGTTTTTACCAAAGGGGATGACACTGCACTTTTTGGCATTGAGCTTGAGGCCATGGCTCTGACACCAAGCATCTGTCTCAGAGAGGCCCTCCTGTAGGATGTTCACATCATTTGGGGACTTGACTATGGCTCCTAGTTTGCAGTCATCTGCAAACTTCGTTAGCCAGAGGCCTTCTGTGTTAGCCTGTATTTCAGAGAAGTAGATACCAAACAGGAGCGGTCCCAGGACGGAACCCTGTGGTACTCCACTTGTCACTGGTTTGAGGTCAGATTTGGAGTCTGCAACTTTTACAGTGTGGGTTCTGTCAGTGAGCCAGTTGGCAACCCATCTTGTGACGTAGGGATTTATGCCTAGTTTATTGAGTTTAGCTATAATTCCAGAATGGGGGATGGTGTCGAAAGCCTTGGTGAGGTCAAGATAGGCTGTGTGAACCACCTTACCCTCATCTACGGCTTTGGTGACTGCCTCAAAGAAGTCGATCAGGTTCAGGAGGCATGATCTGCCTTTCACAAACCCGAACTTGGTGGGATCCAGAGTTTGGAGGTTACCAATGTCTTCGTTTATGAGTTCCATGATAATACGTTCCATGGTTTTGCAGATCAGGCTCGTCAGGCTAATAGGTCTATAGTTTCCGGGATCAGTTGTGGCTCCCCCTTTGTGGAGTGGGATAACTGTTGCTGTGGGCACAAAGCCTGATGTGAGGCTATTATTGAACATGGTGCTTAAGTGGGGAGCCAGTTCACACTGAAGTTCGTGTAAAATGCAGCCTGGGATATTGTCTGGTCCCATGGATGCTGTGTTTTTGGCTTTAGAGAGTGCAGCTTTCACCTGCGTAGTTGTGATTACAGGGACTCTGCATTCTTCCTGTATAGATATGGGCCCTTTAGGGGGTGAGGGGGGGTAAAGTTAGCACTGAACCTATTTACCAGGATGTTGGCAATATCAGTTGGTTCTGTAATGTTCGTGCCTTTGTGCTGTAACTCAGAGCAGATCTGGGTGTTGCCATTGAGATTCTTGACATAGCTATAGAATGCTTTGTGGTTGTCCTTGGAATTAGTGGCGATTTTATTTTCGTAGCTAGCTATGGAGGATCTTATAAGGGATCTCAGCTTCTTACTGAGGCTGACGTGGGAGCTCCTCCACTCATGGGATTTTACTCTCTTTTGCAACCGTTTCTTCCTTCTGTTGTACAGTTTGTTTATGGCAGGGGACCACCACATTGGCTTCCTTTTTTTGGAGGATAGCGTCTTGGTTCTGCTTGGGATAGCACGATCCATGCACTCATGTAAGTGCTTATAGAGTGCATTTGTGTAGGATTCAGCAGTTAAAACTGTATTGTCCATCTGCATGGGTGTCATGAAGTTCACTACTTTTGTCTTAAGAAGCATGAAGTTGGCTTTAGAGAAATTTTTTTACTGTGGTTTCCTTAATGGGGGGTGGGTTGGGATGTGGATATCAAAGGTGATTAGCTTATGGTCGGATTGCACCAATGAGGAGTTGACTTCAGGTGTGGAGCACCGGTCACTCATGTTGGTAATGACTAGGTCTAGGATATTGCTGCCCCTGGTGGGGGTGTGGATAAGTTGATCTAGGGCATTGGAGTTTATGAATTCCAGAAAGCGTTGCGCTAAGGAGTTGGTACATGAGTATTTTTCCCAGTTAATGGTGGGGTAGTTGAAGTCGCCCATTATTAGGGTGTTTGGCTGAACCCTAATATTTTCCAGTACATCAAGAAAAGAGGAGTGGGAATCCTGGAGCATGGTGGGGGATCTGTAGCAAGCTACAATTTGGATTGCAGTTTTGCTAAGAGTTAGTTGCACTTGGATAACCTCAGATGCATTATGCTGAGCAACTAGCCTGGAGGTGTGGATATCCTTAATGAATATGGACACACCCCCACCTTTGGTGTTTCGGTCCAGGTTACATGGCCGAAAAGTGTGGTATGAGTTATAGCCTGGTAGTTCAGGGGTGCTCTCTGGAGCCTTGAACCAGGTCTCAGTCACTGCACAGATATCGATGTCCTCCATTTTAAGGAGTGCCTCGAGTGAGTGCATTTTGAAATTAAGACTTCCAGCATTGAGTAGCATTACCCTCAGTTTTTGCTTGCCTGTTCCTGTTATGGTGGTGAATTTGTTACTTGAACCCTGCCTAAAAAAGGCACTATAGGGGCAGCAAGAGCCTTAGCCAGTATCCGGAAGCCCAGGGGAGACAGGTGCAGGCCATCTGTGGCAAAGCATCGTGGTCTGTTGACCATGTCATCCCAAGCAGACAGATACTGGATCCCCTTAGAATGACACCAGAAGCTTAGCCAATTGTTGAAGTCAATCATTTTGTCCTTGTACTGCAGTATCATTCTGGGCGATGGCAGAATGCTACTCAGGGCTAGGGTCATACCTGACTGGGCTACAAGATAGCAGAGCTCTTCCATGTCTCTTTTCATGTAGTCCAGGAAGGTAGTTCTCAGGTCATTCACACCAACATGGACTATGACAGAGTCATATTTGTACTTGTTGTGGAGTGACGTGAGTGCGTGGGTTATGTGGCGGATCCTGGCACCAGACAGGCAGCCGACAGTAACCTTCTCCTTGTTTAGCCTGGTGAGTGGGACATCAGTGTACCTGACTACAGAGGCACCTATGACTAGTGTGTTGGGTATGTTGTTTTGTCTTATTGGCTGTGTTTGAGTGGCACACTGAGTCTGTGGGCTATGTGTCATTTGGGTTGTATTGGGGAATGGAGGTTGCTTGTGTTTCTGCTTTGGAGGTCTCTGTTGCTTAGGCAGATTATTATTGAGAGCCTCCATGAATGTTTTTGAGTTTCTATGTGTGGATTTTGGTAGTGTAGATGTAGTGAGACTATGTGATGAGTGTGGTGTGGTGCAAATGTTTACCTTCTCCTCATGACTGTCAGGTTCAGTCTTGGTTGGAGAGAGCTTTACCTCCAGTTTGGTTAGATAAGTGCATCTCTCACAGGTTGTAGTGTTGGGTGGTAGGAGGAGAGGGTTGTCTGTGTACATGAGGCATTTTCTACATTGCCTCAAGATGCCCAGATTCATCAGATAGACAGGGGAGAACACTGGGAGCTGACCCTTGGACATGCCTGAATAAAAAACTATTTTCTTCTAGATAAGTGAGGAAAGTGAGTACAAGAGCTGTTTTTCTCAACGCCAGTGAGAAAAGTAAGTACAAAAACTGTTTTCCTCTAGGTATTGAGGAAGATTGAGTGCTATAGTAATTAGTAGCTTATTTAGTGCTTACAAGTTCTGAACAAGTGCTGAGTATATATATTTACTATTATCTTGTTTTTTTATTATTTATTATTAAATATATTTAAACCTTCCACTCTGGCTGATCTTTGAATAGATATTTAAATTTTGACAGTACTTGCATATTTATTTAGTGACAATGACTAGGCCACTCCCTGATAGCCTTGCTCTTGGTCATACTACCATTTCTATTAATATTAATATTATACAGTAAAATTGGTCACCCTTTAAGAGCCTTAAAGTAGTTGTTGAGGAGTGACTGGTGGCAGTGGAAACTACCTTACAATCTAGGCAGTAGCTAGTAAATTTGTGCCAGCCTCTCCCAGGTGTGTGTGTGTGTGTGTGTGTGTGTGTGTGTGTGTGTGTGTGTGTGTGTGTGTCTATAAATCAAACCTCAAAGAGTGTGGGTGTCAGATACTTGGGCAGGGACATAAAGCACTGGTTGGACAGAGAAGGTGCTGGAGGTCTTGGCTTGGTCACTCAGCTGAGATGTTAACTCCACAGTTCTGCCAGTGAAGAGTCTTACTGGGGATCTGGAAAAAGAGGGAGAAGCCAGCCATGGACTGACTGTGGTCTGTGTATGCTTTTAAGGGAAATTGCACTTGATGCAGAGAGCTGTATCCATAAATACTGTGTGTGTACCTGTTATCGTCTTAGTGAACGTCCCCCACTGTTGCCAGTGATGAGGATAGAGGCTCCTTGATTACAGGTTGGCAGTCTTGGGTCATCACATATTAATTGGCTGGCAGTGCAGGGATCACCACATCACATACTGGGATTCAGCGGTGTGGATATTGAATTCCTGTAGACTGTAAACAGTAGTCACTAAAGAAGATGTTTGTACTCTCAAAGCAGCCACATGGTAGACATTCAGAGTTTCATATTACAATGGTTTTATTTATTTTTTGTTAGCTTAGTTAGTTAGGGAGAGCAGGCAAGGATGTCAGCAGAGGATTATGACAAGCTGATAAGGAGCCAGATGGCAGAGATGTACCATGCCAAAGGACTGGAGCATGCAACCCTGACTAAAGTGGAAATGATTGCAGCCTTAACCACAGCTGCAGCACAGACCAGCAACCAGGAAGCCAACCAGACTGGACTTGGAGATGTACAGCTCTCAGAAAATGAGCAATTCAACTTTTCCTCAGAGGACTTAAAAATCCATGTGGAGTTAAAGTGACTTGAACTGGAGGTCAAACATTTGGAAATAGAACCAGCAGAGAGACTGTGGCATTTGGAGGCTGAAGAAAATGACAGGCAGAGGCAACATGAAAAGGAGATGCTGACTTTGCCAGGGCCATGGAGGTAATGGGGAAGGGGACTAACCGAACCCCAAAAGCAATAAAGATCAGTACATTTCTTCCACAATTTGCAGAGGATGATAATTTTGATTGTTTTATTCATATGTTTGAAAGGGTTTGTAAACAGTATAATGCTGACCAAGGACTCTGGGTATGGTTCCTGACCCCCTTACTCCATGGTAAAGCTGTAAGTGCTGTTTCTAAATTGTCTGATACGGACTGATAAACAATTTATAACTCTATTACAAATTTATCAGAATGCTTTAAGTTAACACATGAAGCTTATAAAAAAAAAGTTTAGTGAGCACAGACGCAATACAGATGAAAGTGTGTGTGATTATATTTCTGAGTTAAGCTCTTATTTTCATAGGTGGGTGAGTGGGTGACAGGTTACCACTTCTGAAGGGGTGGCAAAAATTTTGGTGAGGGAACAAGCCCTTAGCATTTTGCCTGAGGAGATGAGAATCTGGTTGGCAGACAGAGACTGCAACACAGCAGGTGAGTTGTGGAAAAAAGGAGACCTATACCTAGCAACCAGGGCATCAATGCACAGGAAAGGGATACCCAGTGCTGGGTCTAAGGGAACCCATGGTAGGCAGTTTAAACCACCCCAACACAGTCCACCAGTAATAAGCTAACCCACTAGCTCAGGTACACAGCCAGGTTCAAGGGTTAAATGTTTTAAATGTAAACAGTGGGGTCATGAAGCATACAGTATAAATGCCCACGGAGGTAAGGTGGGGAACAAAAGATAGGGAAGCCAGCAAGTGGGAATAACAGAATTCCAGTGCTAAGTTGTCTGGAGACAACAAGGGTACCAAACTACCACCAGAGGTTACATCCTATCTTAGCAGATGGGAAACAGACCACTGCTAAGAGAGAGACAGCCTCTGACCTAACCATTGTGAAGCCTGCAATGCTTAAAGAGGAACACTACTTGCGTAGGCAGTCTACTCCAGTCAGATCTTTAGAAGGGACCCCATTCCAAATACCTTTGGCTAGGGTTCACCTTGAGTGGGAAGGTGGAAAAGGAAGCCAGCAAGTAGGTGTATTTGAAGATATCCCTGCAGATGTCCTAATAGGGAATGATTTTGATAATGCAGTACCTTGTGTGCATTCAGTTACACTCAACCAGGCTTGGAGACAGGCATTTGGATCTGGCAGCCTAGGGAGATCACAGACAGACTGCACAGATGAAGCCAGGACTGGTGAGGTGGTTACTTCAGAGAGGGAGCTATCCTGTAGCAGTGAGACTGAAGTGAGCAACAGCTACTGGTGGGTACTGATGTTCCCTTGGACAGAGTGACTGCAAGGGCAGAGTTGAGTAGTAGTACCCAGGCTGACAGTGAGGCACTGCTGTCAGAGGATAACTTCTTGTGGAAGGGGAGCTGAGGAGGGTTACAAAGAGAGAGACAGGCACAGCTCTCAGACCCTACATTAAAAGGTATGAGGGAGGTAGCTAGTGAGGCACCTGATTCTCAAGGGAAGGGTGAATCTGTATACTGGGACAAAGGGTTACTGTATAGAGAGTGGATCCCCAAGGGAGGGCTAGAGGATGAGAGAATACAGCAGTTGGTTGTGCCCAGAGCCTACCATCTGGCACTATTAGCCATAGCCTATGATATTTACTTTGCAGGTCATATGGGCATAAAACATACAAACATATGTATTATGCAAAACTTTTACTGGCCTGGGATTTCCAGTGATGTAACAGGGTACTGCAAGACTTGTGAGCAGTGCCAAAAAGAAGGCAAGGCAGGAGACAAGGTCAAAGCTCTGATGCCTTTGCCTGTAACTGAGGAGCCATTTTGGATGGTAACTATGGATATTGTACTGCAAGTGCCACAGGAAAGAAGTATATCTAGTGGTAGTAGATTATGCTACCAGATACCCTGTGACATTGTTTCGGTCCTCGGTTGAGGCAGAAAAGGTGGCAAATGCTTTGTTAGAGTTTTCCAGGAGGGTAGGTTTCCCAAAAGAAATACTGACTGACAGAGGTGCCAATTTCATGTCAGACCTGTTGGCTTGTCTGTGGGAGCGCTTTGAGGTGAAGCACCTAAAGACCACCTCCTACCACCCCCAGATTAATGGTCTGGTGGAGAGGTTAAACTCTACACTAAAGAACATGCTACAGACATTTGCAGACCAGTTTAAGAGGGAGTGGGACAAACATTTGCCTCATCTGTTTGCTTACAGAGAGGTGCCCCAGGAATCCACAAGTTTTCACCCTTTGAATTGCTATATGGACAAAGATTGAGGGGACCTCCAAGATTTGATTTTTGAAGAGTGGGTGGGTAAGTGTGAATCCCACAAAGAGTCTGTTGCGGCATATGTTCTAAACCTCAGGACAAGGCTCAGGGAACTCATATGCTTGGTGCAGAAGAACATGGCAGAATCCAAACAGCAGAAAAAGGTCTGGTATGACAGGAATGCTCGAGCCAGAGAGTATGCTGTGGGGCAGCAGTAATGGTTCTCATTCCTGTCAGACACAAGCTGCAGGCAGCTTGGGAGGGACTCTTCAAAGTGGTAAGGAAAGTCAGTGATGTTAACTACATGTTAGAAATTCTAGGCAGGAGGCAGGGGCACAAACTGTACCATGTTAACATAATGAAACCATAGCAGGATAAGACAAGCCCTCGTGCTACATATTTGCAGTAGAAGGTAGGAGGAGTCTGAGGGGGGATATGTGACTACAGGAAGCCAGGCAGCAAAATCCCAAGTTACTATGGTGGCACCTAGGGTTGCAGGCAAATGACATGACAGTGCAGCACTGTACTTGGGTCAGCAATGCCAAGGTAGCTGGGATCTCAGGACAGGGTATGGGGTAATGTATTCCCAGACAGGCTCATTCCTCTCAAGCAATGTTTCTCAAGGGTTACTTGAAAAACTAACTTGAGTCTTCAAAGGGGGGAAGAAGTATGATGAGAGGAGGTACTGCCAGCACAGCTATCTGGAATTTTGTAAATAATTGTATGTCATTTGTGAATATCAAACTAATTTATGTAAGATGCTTGTGTTACAAATGCATTAGAACAGTATGTCATATGTATATCAAACTGCTCTGTACAGGTGTTTGTGTTGAAAAGGTATTTGTAAAGTGTTGTGTTTAAAATGTATACACAGTGTGCCCTACTGGAAGAGAAAAGAAGTGTGCATGCACTATTGTAACTGATTAAATGTATACATTTTAACAGTGGAAACTGGAATACAGTCCAGCAAACCTTAGAAAAACATCTGAAATTAAATTACTTTATAGGCTACGCCATAAAGATGTTTCACTGCAACTAGAGACACAAAGTCTGTACTAGGACGCTTTATGTATTGTCTGTAGGGTAAACTAATTGCTACTTTGGAAGCATGAAGGAATGCAATTGTTTCATGACTTCCAACATCTGCCAAAGATCTGAGCATAAACCCTTGAATGAGTATTTTTTACAGGGAGATGCTAAAATACTGCCAGCTTTAGCAGTGGGAGATTTGGTCTGGGAACTAGAAGTCAGATGCCCAGAAAATGATGTCATTCTGCAGGCTATCCCAGTAGTAATATTTTAGATATTCCTTGAGAAGTCTCTGAGTGAGACACAGCATTCTGCATTCTGTCTTGGAACTGATAGCAACATGAAGCATCATCCACATCATATGGCAGGAATATATGGAAGCTTAGTTCAGATTTTGTTTTTCTTTATTTGTGTGCACCTGTACTGCAATATTATTTTTAATATTTCCTGTGGTTTTGAACTCTGACATCACTGTAAATATATATTTAGTATTGTCTTGTTCTTTTATTATTTATTATTAAATATATTTAAACCTTTCATTGTGGCTAATCTTTGTATAGATATTTAAGTTTTGAGAGTAGTTGCAAATTTATTTGGTGACACTGAGTGGGCCACTCCTAACAGACACGCTCTTGGTCAAACTACTATATTTGTATTAATATTAACATTACACAGTAAAATTGGTCACCCTTTGTTAAGGGCCTTAAGTAGTGTCGAGGAGTGACTGTTGGCAGTGGAAACGACCTTAAACTCTGGGCAGAAGGGGGCATATCTAATAAACCTGTGCCAGTCTCTCTCAGGTATGTATGTGTGTATAGTAAGCCTCAAACAGTGTGTGTGTGTGTGTGTGTGTGTGTGTGTGTGTGTGTGTGTGTGTGTGTGTGTGTGTGTGTGTGTGTCAGCTACTTGGGCAGGGACATGAAACACTGGTTGGACATACACGGTGCTGGAGGTCTTGACTTGGTCAATCAGTTCAGATCTCAACTCTATAGCTGTGCCAGTATAAATAAATAATAAAAAAATAAATATACCTGTGCCAACGGAGAGTCTTACTGGGGATCTGGAGAAACCAGCCCTGGACTGACTATGGTCTCTGTGTGCTCCTAAGGGAAATTGCACTTGATGCAGAGAGTTGAATCTGGAAATACTGTATGTGTACCTGTTATCCTCTCAGTGAACATGCCCCAATGTTGCCAGTGGTGAAGATTGAGGCACATTGATTACTGGTTGGCAGATGTGGGTCGCCACAGAGTCCTACTATCTTGCCTGCAGAGGGCTGCCCCCTAGACTCCATCCAGATCCACATCTGAAAAAAAAAAAGCTCCAACATGTAGAGTTGGCTGAAAATAGCATTTTAGTTAAGTAAGATGGTGTAGTTAACATCTATAACCACAATGTACTACCATCTAGAAATGCAGTACTAATGCAATATAACTGGACTTGGTACACCTAATATTTAGTTATTCCACTCCCCCCTAAACAGAGAATATGGGAAGCATCAACTTCAGCCAACGTCCGAGCAACCAGAAAAAAAATAACTTGGCATTGTCATTATCAGATCTACAGCTGCCCTGCCCCAACAGGATGTGAGTAAAGGAAGTTTGTGCCTACTCATAAACAATGTCAAATGTACTAGTAGAGAAATATACTGTCACACTGCCAGCCCAGCTATCTAGAATTTTGTAAATAATCATATGTCATTTGCAAATATCAACATGATTCATATGTTTGTCTTACAAATGTAAGAGAGAAGCATTTTTCACACAAAGATGTTAAATTCTGTTAGTTTCTGACAAAAGAGGGTTAGTATACCTGTGCCAGCCTTCTGTGTGTGTGTGTGTGTGTGTGTGTGTGTGTGTTTGTGTGTGTGCGCGCGTGTGTGTGTGTGTGCGCGTGTGCGCGTGTGTGTGAATCAAATCTCTAAGTATGTGTGCATGTGTCTGCTACTTGGGCAGGGACATGAAGCACTGGCTACACAGAGAGGGTGCTGGAGGTCTTAGCTTGGCCACTCAGCTGAGTCTTATTGGGGATCTGGAGAAAGAGGGAGAAACCAGCCCCAGACTGACTGCAGTCTCTGTGTGCTCTTAAGCTCATCCTCCCAGTGTGCACATCCCCTAGCTGTTGCCAGTGGTGAGGATTGAGGCTCCTTGATTACTGGGCAAGTGTTGGGGCATCACATATTAATTGGTTGGCAGTGGTGGGATTGTCATATCACATTTTAATTGGCTTATAGTGGTGTGGATATTGAACTCCTGTAGCCTGTAAACAGTGGACAGTAAGGAAGGTGTTTGTATTCTCAATCAGCTACACAGTGAACATTCAGAGTTTCACATCACAATTGTTTTATTTCTTATTTATTTGTTTTGTTAGCTTAGTCAGAGAGAGAGCAGGCAAGTATGTTAGCAGAGGAGTATGGTAAGCTGACAAAGAGCCAGTTGGCTGAGATGTATCAGGTTGAAGGACTGGTGCATGCCAACCTGAGTCAGAAATGACTGAAGCCTTGGGCACAGCTGCATTGCAGGCAAGCAATCAGGAGGACAACCAGATTGGCCTTGAAGATGTACAACTCTCAGAAAATGAACAGTTCTACTTTTCCACAGGGGACTTAAAACTCTGTCTGGAATTAAAGAGACTTGAAGTGACTTGAAGTGACGCATCTGGAGATAGAAGCAGCAGAGAGACTGAGATGTCTGGAGGCTGAGGAAAATAAGAAACTGTGATGTTTAGAAGCTGAAGAAAATGAAAAAACTGTGACATCTGGAGGCTGAGGAAAATGAGAAACTGAGGCACCTGGAAGCTGAGGAGAGTGAGAGGCAGAGGAAACATGAAAAATATATGCTGACTCTTCTCCAGAGTCATGGAGGTAAGGAGAAGGGAGTAACTGAACCCCAAAACAACAAAGTTCAATAAAGTTCTTCCACAATTTACAGAGGCAGATAATTTTGATAGTTTCATTCATATGTTTGAATGGGTATGTAAACCATATGGGCTCTGAGTACAGTTGCTGACATCCTTACTCCATGGTAAAGCTGTAACTGCTATTTCTAAATTGTCTAATACTGATCGCTTAAATTATAATACAGTCAAGAATTGTTTGTTAGAATGTTTTAAGTTAACATCTGAAGCTTATAGGAAATAAATTTGTGACCATAGACGCAAGCAGATGAAAGTGTGTGTGAGTATGTTGCTGAACTAAGCACTTACTTTCATAGGTGAGTGAGTGGATGCCAGGTCACCAATTTTGAAGGGCTGGCAGACCTTTTGGTGAGGGAACACGCCATTAGCACTTTGCCTGAGGACATGAGAATCTGGTTAGCTGACAGACAATGCAATACTGCAGATGAGTTGGGGAAGAAAGGAGACCTATACCGAGCAAGCAAGGCATCACTGCAAAGGAAAGGGACACCTAGTGCTGCTTATGGGTCTAAGGGAACCCATGGTGGGCAGCACAGTCTGCCCCAACAGAGTCTGCCAGTAGCAGGGAAAGCCACTAGTCCAGGTACACATCCAGGACCAAGGGTTAAATGTTTTGAATGCAACCAGTGGGGTCATGTAGCATATAGATGTCCATGGAGCCAAGGTGGGGAACAAAAGGTGGCAGAGCCAGTAAGGAGAATGACAGAATGCCAGCAGTAGGTTGCCTTGAGACAACAAGGGTACCAAACTACCACAAGGGTTATATCTTATCTTACTATGGAAGAGAGGCCACTGCTAAGAGAGACACAGCCTCTGACCTAACCATCGTGAAGCCTGCAATGATTAAAGAGGAGCACTACTTACTTGGGCAGTCTACTCCAGTCAGAGCTTTAGGGGGGACCTCATTCCAAATAACTTCGGCTATGGTTCACCTTGACTGGGAGGGTGGAAAAGGAAGCCAGCAAGTAGGTTTGTTTGAGGATATCCCTGCAGATGTCCTGATAGGGATTGATTTTGATAATGCACTACCATATGTGCATGCAGTTATATGCAGTCAGGCTTGGAGACAAGCATTGCGTTTGGTAGCTTGGGGAGACCAAGACACTCTGCACACTTGCAGCCAAGCCTGGTGTGGTGGTTACTTCAGGGAGAAAGCTACTCTGTAGTAGTGAGACTGAAGATGAGTAGGTACTGATGTTCCCTTGGACAGAGTGACTGCAAGGGCATAAGTGAGTAGTAGTACCCGGGCTGACAATGACGCACCGCTGCCAGAGAATGCTAGACTTCCTGTGGAAGGGGAGCTGGGGCAGGTTACATAGAAAGAGTTAAGACAGGCTCGGCTCTCAGACCCTGCATTACAAGGCCTGAGGGAGGTAGCTATTGAGGTACCTGATTTTCATGGGAAAGGGGCATCTGTATACTGGACAAAGGGTTACTGTATAGAGAGTGGACCCCTCAGGGAGAGCAAGACGGTGAGAGAATACAGCAGACCTGTGAGCAGTACCAAAAGGTAGGCATTTGCCTGTGATTGAGGAGCCATTTCACAGGGTAGCTATGGATATTGTGGGGCCTCTGAGTACCTAAAGTTCCACAGGGAAAAAGTATATCCTAGTGGTAGTAAATTATGCTACAAGACACCCTGAGGCGGTGGCTCTGTCCTCCATTGAGGCAAAAAGGTAGCAAATGCTTTGTTAGAGATTTTCAACAGGGTAGGTTTTCCAAAGGAAATACTGTCTGGCAGAGGTTCCAATTTCATATCAGACCTGCTGGCTTATCTGTGGAAGTACTGTAGGGTGAAGCACCTAAAGACCACTTCCTACCATCCCCACACTAAATGGTCTTGTTGAGAGGTTAAACTCTACACTCACGTCCATGCTATGGGCATTTGCAGACCAGTTTAAGAGGGACTGGGCAAATGTCTGCATTACCTGTTGTTTGCATACAGAGAGGTTCCCCGGGAATCCACAGGTTTTTCACCCTTTGAGATGCTGTATGGGCAGAGGGTGAGGGGACCTCTAGATCTGATTTGAGAGGAGTGGGAGGATGAATGTGAATCCCACAAGGACTTGGTTGTGGCATATGTCCTAAACCTCAGGACAAGGCTCAGGGAACTCATGGGTTTGGCCCAGGAGAACCTGGCAGAAGCCCAACAGCAGAAAAAGGTCTGGTATGACAGGAATACTCGCGCTAGAGAGTATGCTGCAGGGCAGCAGGTTATGGTTCTCACTCCTGTCAGACACAACAAGCTGCAGCCAGCTTCTGAGGGACCCTACAAGGTGGTAAGGAAGGTCAGTGATGTTAACTACATGATAGAACTGCTAGGCAGGAGGCAGGGGCACAAATTGTACCATGTTAACATGATGAAACCATACCATGATAGGGAGGCCCTTGTGCTGAGTGTTTGCATGGGATCTTTGGAGGTGTCTGAGGCGGATCTGGAGACTGATCTCAGTGAGGCTCGGACTGACACCTCATTGGAAGGGGTAGCAATGTCCTAGCAGCTATCCTCTACCCAGGTTTGAGAAATCAGAGCAATGTTACAGGAGTTTGGGGGCATGTTCACTGGGAAACCAGGGTGCACCCACCTGGTGCAGCAAGATGGGGATGCAGGACCCCAAAGATCTATTAAGCAGGCCCTTATAGAGTGCCTGAGAAAATCAAACAGCCTGAGGGAGGAGATACAGGAAATATTGGAATTAGGGGTAATTCAGGAGTCCAGCAGTCCCTGGGCTTCCCCAGTAGTGCTGGTACCAAAGAATGATGGCAGCACCGGGTTCTAGGTGGACTGCAGGAAATTAAACAGTCACACAGAGTCAGATGCTTACTTCATGCCTAGGACAGATGAAGACCTAGAGCAGTTGGGTGGGGCTAAGTAGCTTACCACTATTGATCTTACCAAGGGTTACTGGCAAGTGCCCTTGACTACCAGTGCTACAGAGAGGTCAGCCTTTGTCACTCCTTTTGGCTTGTATGAGTTCACAAAGATGCCCTTTGGGATGAAAAATGCCCCAGCGACTTTCCAGAGGCTGGTAGATCGTGTCCTAGAAGGAGCAGGAGATTTTGCCCTTGCTTACCTAGAAGATATTGCCAACTACAGCCATTCCTGGCAAGAGCACTTTTAGCATGTCAGAGAGGTGCTAGGCAGACTACAGAGGGCAGGGTTGACCATTAAGCCCAGCAAATGTCAGGTGGGTATGGCAGAAGTCTCCTACCTGGGACATAGAGTGGGGAGTGGTAAGATCAGGCCAGAGCCTGCCAAAGTGGAACCCATTCAGGCATGGCCTGCATCTGTTATCAAAAAGCAGGCGAGAGCATTCTTAGGGACAGTTGGGTACCACAGAAAGTTTGTCCCCAATTATAGTACCACAGCTGCTCCCCTCACAGACCTGACAAAGAAAAACAAGCCAGACAAGGTAGTGTGGAGCCCAGCATGTGAGCAGGCATTCCAGAAGCTTAAAGGAGATTTGGGAGGACGTCTTGTGTTAGCCAGTCCAGATTATAGCAAAGAATTTGTTGTGCAGGTGGATGCTTCAAACCATAGGGTGGGGGCTGTACTCAGCCATATTTCTTCAGGGGGAGAAGAGGACCCAGTGGTATATTTCAGTCATAGGCTACAACCCAGGGAGGAATGCTATGCAGATGTAGAAAAGGAATGTCTAGCTATAGTGTGGGCACTGCAGAAACTCCAGCCTTATCTGTATGTAAGGAAATTCACTGTAGTTACAGACCACAATCCCTTAACATGGCTACACCAAGACAGCCAGCAAAATGCCAAGTTACTAAGGTGGAGCCTAGGGTTGCAAGATAGGCTCTCAAGACAGGGAATGGGGTAAGGTAGTCCCAGATAGGCTCAACCATCTCTAGCAATGTTTCTCAAGGGTTACCTGAAAAACTAGCTTGAGTTTTCAGGGGGGCGGGGGAGAAATGTCACACTCCCAGCCCAGCTAACTGGAATTTTGTAAATATGTCATTTGTGATTAACAACATGATTCATATCCTTGTCTTACAAATGTAAGAGAACTATATGTTATGTGTATATTAAACTACTGGTACAGAAGAGTGCGTTTTGAACAGGGTTTGTACAGTGCTGAGTTTCAAGGATGTGTCCACAGTGTACCTTTCTGGAAAAGAACAGAAATGTATATAAACTATATAGCTGTGCAAATGTATGTTTTAATAGTAGAAACTGGAACATACAGAGTTAACTTGCAAAACTTCAAGAAAATATGTTGAAATTAAATTGTTTTACGATTGTGTTACAAAAGTTAGCTTTAATGCAGCAAGGAGACAGGATGTCTAGAACTAGGGTGCCTTCTGTATTGTTTTGTAAGTGTTTTATTGTTTTATATCTTCTAGCAACTGCCTGCAAACATCTGAGAGATGTGTATTTTTCACACACATATGTGAAATTTTGTTAGTTTCTAACAAAAAGGGGTTTAGCCTGGGAACTGAAGTCAGGTAACAAAAAGTGATGTCATCCAAGTTAACCCAGCAGTAATATTTGATATTAGTTTAAGAACTCTCTGAGAGAATTTAATGCTCTAATTAGAGTTTAAGAACTCTCTGGGCATTTTGTATTTTATCTTTGACCTAGCAAGAACATCAGCTCATCATAGGTTAGTACTAGGCTATCGGCCCTAGGGCCTATACAAACCTAGCCATAACAATTCCCTGGCTATTTCTTCCCATAATATTTATTTCCCTGGACCCCTGTCTAGCACGGTGACTGACGTGATCCCCGGGTGAATTTCCAATCATCATCATGGAACTCATTAACAGAGACATTGGGAACCTCCAAGCATTGGACCCTACCCAGTTTGGCTTTGTTAAGGGCAGATCACACCTCCTAAGCCTGGTGGACTTCTTTGAGACAGTTACCAAGGCTTTAGACAAGGGAAAGGAGTTCCACACAGCCTAACTAGACCTCGCAAAGGCTTTCGACACCATTCCTCATTTGGGTATTATAGACAAGCTCACCAACCTGAACATAACCCCCTACGTCACGAGATGGGTTGCTAATTGGCTCACGGATAGAACCTACACGGTGAGAGTTACAGGCTCTAGGTTAGACTCTAAACCGGTTACAAGTGGCGTCCCCCCAGGGCTCAGTCCTGGGAGTCCTCCTGTTCAGTATATACTTCTCAGAGGTACAGGCAAACACAGGAGGACTATGGCTGACCAGGTTCGCAGACGACTGCAAACTGGGGACCATAATTGACTCTCCTGTTGATACAGACATCCTCTAGAAGGGTTTCACTGAGACAGATACCTGGTGTTAAAATCATGGCCTCAAGCTAAATGCCAAAAAGTGCACAGTATCCCCTTTGGAAAAAACAAAGTACTTGCGAACTGCCACATATGTGGAAGTCCCCTAAATACCGAAAATGTAATAAGGGATCTGGAGACCCAAGTAGATCGTAATCTCTCCTTTGATAATCATATTGCCAAGGTGGTTAGAAAATCCTTCTATGTGGCCCACCTAATCACAAAAGGGTTCGCATCTAGAGCAAAAGAGGTTATTGTGCCCCTCTACTCATCAGACCCATCATATAGACACCTGAAACAGCTGCAAAGACCACAGAAGTACCTCACTAAGAGGATTACTGGCCTCAAACAGATGCCCTATGCAGCCCGACTGAAGAAACTCTAGCTGTACTCGGTTGCATACCGCTTACTCAGAGGTGATCTCTGCCAGACATACAAGATGATGTCCAACCCAGAATTGATGGACATGCTCCACCTAAAAAAAAAAAAAATCTTCAAGAGCCACACGGTCTAGGGATCTAAATCTCATCGCAACAATAAATAGGACATGCTGGAGGGATAGATTCCTGTCCCAGAGACTCCCCATGTTTTGGAACAGGATTCCAATCTAAATTAGGCAGAGCCTCTCACTAACACTCTTCAAGAGAAACCTTGACGAGTGGATGGGAAACAGAAAATTTACCCCGGGGATCACTGCAGTGGCTCTGCTGGACAGAGGCACAGGGAACTAATGGCTCTGTTGGACAGAGGCACAGGGAACTAATCTAAGGGGGCGACGAAAGCCAACACATTCTGGCTAGGCTTATAGATGCCCTCGGGCAGATAGCCTAGTACTTACCTATGAACCTATCACCACCTTCTGCACTTGCCTTGCTGTAAGTTTTTTTTAGGGCATATTAACTCTTTTAGATATAGTTAGGAATATAGTAAAGATTAGTTTTGATGTTTTCTGTATTTATTTCAGACTGTCCTGCAGTGTTCTTTTGAATATTTCCTGTGATTTTGAACTCTGAAGTAACTGTGTTTGCTTATGGAGTATTGTCTTGTTATTTTATTACTTATTACATATTTTTAAACCTATCTTTGTGGCTGACATTTGTGAGACACATTTAAGCTCTTAGAGTCATTGCGTATCTATTTGGCGACACTGTACACGTCACTCCTAAATAACCTTGCTCTTGGTCAGACTACCATTTGGATTAATAGTAACATTACACAGTAGGATTGGGACTCCCATTAAGGGCCTTAAGTAGCTGATAAGTAGTGGTGATGGCAGCTGGAGCTACCTTATAGTTTGGGCAGAAGGGACATAGCTAGTAAACCTGTGCCAGCCTTCCCTAGGTGTGTATATGGGTATGTGTTTTTATACAAATCAAATCTCAAAGTGTGTGTGTGTGTGTGTGTGTGTGTGTGTGTGTGTGTGTGTGTGTGTGTGTGTGTGTGTGTGTGTGTGTGTGTGTGAGAGAGAGAGAGAGAGCGAGCTACCTGGGCAGGGACAGAAACACTGGTTGTACAGAGAGGGTGCTTGAGGTCTTAGCTTGGCCACTCAGCTGAGATCTCAACCCTATAGCTGTGCCAGTGGGGAGACTTATTGCGGATCTGGAGAAAGAGGGAGAAACCAGCCCCAGAATGACTGCAGTATTTGTGTGCTCTTATGGGAAATTGCACTGTACTGTGTGTGTACTTGTCATCCTCCCAGTGTGTACATTCCCTCGCTGTTGCCTGTGGTGAGGATTGAGGCTCCTTGATTACTGGGCCAGTGTTGGGGCATCACACATAAAACCAAGACCAAAGGTAAACAGGTCACAAAGAAAAGGAAAAATCCACAGTTTGTATATATTCAATGAGGTTCTTACATTGGAGGTTTACAGGAAAACTCCACCCTCTCATACAGTTTAACTCAATCGTTAGGTTTCTGTTCTCCCTACAATATGGTTCCAGCAATGTGTATGTACCAGAAACCTGCTTGTAGTTTTAAAAACTCTTATTTCCTTGCAATCGAGTCAAAGGAAGGGAAAACCTCACCTACTTTTTTTTTTTAAAAACTCAACTTCTTACATATCTTGCAGAGAAATTAGTCTCCACCTGCATAACATGTCACACACACAGTTACATCTGTAGTTTACCCTGTCAGGTGCTGTTGTCAGTCTTAGATGGGTAACTAATCCTGCTAATGTCAGGAACACAGCAGCTGATAAAAAAAGACAAACTGTGGAATTGTTTCCACTGCTTTTATTGCAGAGGGGAGGAGAACTTAACACTTCCCTTTCGTAGCAAAACAAAGCAATTCGATCAGTCAGGGGTTTAAAGGCAATTGTCAACTCTTTTGATAAATTTACTTAAGCAGCAACACAGTATTGAAATTCTATACTTTAAATGTTACTTATAATAGGTTGTGTCAAGATAACTTGAGTAGTAGCAAAGATTTCTGTTACATTTAGATAAAAGTCCATAAATATATTTTCTTGTAAAGTATAAATGCATTTACCATTTTTAAGTGCCCCCCCCACAAACACACACACACTCACACACTCACACCAGATCTGCACAGGTAGCAACCATACCAACTAGGTGCACTGATACTGTTAAAAAATATTTTTATTCTTTGTGTGAATCCTTCCAGAGGGGGGTGCATATCTGGTACATGCAGACCCACTGTAAGAGATTTACACTGACTTTGCCTCAGTCCTTGCATTGTCAGAGAGCAACCATAATACACAGCTGAATTTACTTTAACATGCATTTACTATGTGCCCTTGTATTAAGAACACTAAGAAAAGAAATCAGAAGTACTTAACTGTGTTTAAATGCATACACACAGACACACAAACAAACACACACACTTTTGTACACATGTACTTTATATACATACACATATACAGAAACACATACACACACACACACACACACACACACACACACACACACACACACACACACACGCGCTTTTGCACACATGTACTTTATATACATACACATTTACAGAAACACATACACAGACATACACACACACTTTTGCACACATACTTTATATACATACACATATACAGAAACACACACACGGTGTGTGTGTGTGTGTGTGTGTGTGTGTGTGTGTGTGTGTGTATATATATATATATATATATATATATATATATATATATAATGAATTATATATAATGAATTATTTATAATAAAACAACATAGCATAGTTGAGCATTATTAATGTATACATTCTAGTAAATGTTGGTCAATGATTTACTTGGTCACAGTCACATATTGGCTGTGTGTTCCACATGTAATCTTGGGTCAAGGTCTTTCTGTCAGTATTTTTTTATTTGTATTGATAAGTGCATTTGATAATTGTTATCGTATTTGCCAGTGTAGCTTATGTTGTGGCTGAAAAGGGTCTTGGGACCAGTTCACATTCCTGGTCACCAAAGTATAAATAAATATGAAATAGAAAAATGGAGGGGGAACAGAACAGAAATAATTGAGGAACTAGTAAAGCACATTTTAAGTCTGCATCATTCATGAGAGATAAAAATCCTCCCACTGAAGGTATTGGGAAGTAGAAATTTTATATCCGCAGTAGCTGCTGGTCAAAAGGAGGCACGGTGAGTTTTTCCAGCACAAAATTGAGGTCCCATGCAGGAGTTGATCTTCTGGGAGGCCTTACATTTTTGGCCCCTCTAAGATACTGTTTAAGCAGAGGATGAGAAAAGAGGGGAGGTTCTGTGTTGTAATGAGCCGAGATGGCAGAGGCATGGATTTTTATTGAAGAAAAAGATAGGCCCTTATCAAGCATATCAGTCAAATATTGTAAAATCTGAGGAATATTGGGTTTTGCTGTGTCTGTTCCTTGTGCTTGGTCAAAGCACAGAATCTCTTCCATTTATCAGCATAAGATTTTCTAGTAGTAGGCTTTCTGGCTTCAAAAATGGCATCCATCACAGACTTACTGAGAGGTGTAGTTTGAATAATTAATTGATCAGCCATGCTGCAAGATTCAGAGTTTGTAGCTGAGTGTGCAGAATTTGATTGTTCTGCTGAGACAGTAGATGAGGTATTTGAGGCAAGTACCATGGAGGAAGTTGAGACATATTCCATAGAAGTGGGTACCATTGCTGGCAATGCCAGTCCGGAGCAACTAGGATCATTTTTTTTTCCTGTCTGACTTTTAGTAAGACCTTGGAGAGTAGAGGCAGAGGGGGAAAGGCATAGACTGATGTTTTTCCAGCTGAAGGATAGGGCATCACTTTCCATGCTTTTTTCCATGCTTTTTTGTGATGAGTTCTTGTGCAGAATTTATCCAACTGATAATTTTGGGGAGAGGCAAATAGATCTATGTCTGGGCTCCCCCATGTCTGTGTTAACATGCTGAAGATTTGTGGATCCAGTTTCCATTCGTGTGGGTCCATAAGATTTCTGCTTAGGTCGTCTGCCAGAGTATTCTGTTTTCCTGGCAGGAAATGAGCTTGAAGATGTATTTGGCAAGTCAAGGCTGTGTTCCACAAGACCATGGCTAGTCTGCAAAGGGGGTAGGAATGTGTATCCCCCTGCTTGTTTATGTACCACATAAAGTACAGTTTTGTACCTACCATAAATGTAGATGTCCTAACTGGATAGCATCTGCAGTCATAACAAGTGGGTTGTCCTGTCGTCAGGCAGCCCTGCAGTCGGCCGGATTCCAAAGTCCGGGTCCGGCTTCGGCTGATGTCGCACTCCACCCGACATCATCTCTGTTGGTCTTCGGGTATAAAAGCATCAGCCGACGCCATTTTCCTCAGTGTTTCTTGCCCCAGATGCCAGTAGCCCTCTTGCATGCTAAAAATTTGGATAGATGCCAATGTTTCCAAATAGATAGAGGTAAACACAACAATAAACATATATGTACATATATACAAACAAATACACCATAAAAGACTCCCCCCCAACAGCTAGCTATTAGGAGGGTAAACACCCTAGGAGTACCACAGAGGGGAAGGAGGGAGGGTAATCCTGACTGCAGATGCTATCCAGTTCGGACATCTACATTTATGGTAGGTACAAAACTGTACTATGTCCTTCATGGATGCATCTGCAGTCATAACAACTGGGTAGAATACCATAGCCAACAAGGGAGGAGGATAAAAGTAGATTATGGTGTGTTTAGGATCCCTTGCAGTACAGCAGTGGCAAACCCTGCTCGGGATCTGGAATAAAGAGGCAAATTATAATGCTTGGCAAATGTATGCACGGAGGTCCAAGTAGCCGCCTCAATAATGTCTTTGGTTGCCACTCCTCGTAAGAAGGCTGTGGTAGTGGCTGTTGCCCTTGTAGAATGAGGTCTTATGTTCTGTGGAATTGGTTTTCCATGGAAGGAGTAACAGTAACGTATGCAGTTTCCTATCCATTTGGAGATTGTCTGTTTGGAAATAGCTTTTCCTTCCCTTCCTGTTGCATAGGCTACAAAAAGTTGGTCAGTCTTTCTGCTGTTTTTGTTCTGTCCAAGTAGTAGCGTAGCTGTCTATGTACATCCAAGGTATGCAGTATTCTTTCCCTCTGTTTTGTGGGTTGGGAAAGAAGGTAGGTAGGTGGATTGCCTGGTTCAAAGACACTCTGGATACCACCTTGGGCATAAATGTAGGATTAGTCCTCATGGACACTCTATCTTGGTGGAAGATTAGGAAGGGTTGCACTGCCATTAAGGCCTGTAGTTCTGAAACCCTCCTTGCTGAAGTTATTGCCAGTAGGAAAGCAGTTTTCCATGACAGGTGTTGTAGGTCTGCTGTTGCTGCTGGTTCAAAGGGTGATAGTGTCAACTTTTCTAGCACAAAGTTTAAATCCCAAGCTGGTAATGGTGGTTTCCTTGGAGGTTTTACATTCTTGATTCCTCTGAGGAACTGCCTGAGCAAAGGGTGCGAAAAACAGGTGGATCAAAGCTGTATTCTGCTGAAATAGCTGATGCATGTATCTTGATGGAGGAGTAGGACAGGCCTGAATGAAGAAGTTCGGCCAGATACTCCAGAATGTTAGGCATATCTATGTTTGACACATCTTTTCCTCTTTCCATACTCCAAATGACAAACCTTTTCCATTTCCCAGCATAGTTCCTTCTTGTTGAAGGTCTGCGTGCTTCAAGAATAATGTCTTTAACTCTTTGGGAAAGTTCTGGATTAGCTGCTGTTATGTGATGTTCCATGCAGTCAGTTGCAGCGTTTTAGGTTTGGATGTATGATGCTGTAGTTGTTCTGAGTTAACATCAAAGGCATCAGAGGTATTGGCCACATTTTGTTCCGAGACATGCTCTTCAGTAGTGGGTACCAGTGCTGTCTTGGCCAGTTTGGAGCTATCAGGATTATCCTTGGACGTTCTTCCTTGATTTTTAGTAGTACCTTGTGTATCAAAGGAAGAGGTGGGAATGCATATGCTGTTAGGCCTTTCCAGTTGAAGGAGAGTGAGTCCACTTTCCATGCTAGTGGGTGGAATGTCCTTGTGCAGAATTTTTGAGCTGGTGATTGAGAGGTGATGCGAATAGGTCTATCTGTGGCATTCCCCATTTCTTTGAGATGGTCTTGAAGATGTCCGGGTGCAGTTTCCATTCGTGGGCATCCGAAGTGGTTCTGCTTAATATGTCTGCTAGAGTATTGTCTTTCCCGGTACAAATATTGCCTGTAACTGAATGTTGTAGCTGATTGCCAGGGTCCACAGCTCCAAGGTCATTCTGCATAGGGGTATGAATGAGTGCCTCCCTGTTTGTTGATGTACCACATAACTGTGGTGTTGTCTGTCCTTATCATCAACTGGCCCTCTTTGAGAAATGGTTTGAACTTTTGGATTGCCAGTTTTACTGCCAGCATTTCTTTTAGATTGATGTGCAGGCGAAGTTGATCCTGTGTCCACAATCCTTGCACGCATTTGTCCAGCATGTGGGCCCCCCATCCTAGGTCTGAAGCGTCTGTTGTGATGGTCTGGCTTGGTTGACATCTGCGAAAGGGTAGGCCTGGGTTTGACTGGCATGCCTAAGCCCACCATAGGAACTCCTGTTTTAAGCATGGAATTTGTGGGATTTCTGTTTCTAGACTGTCTGTGTTGGGACCATAAATTCTTTAGGTACCACTGTAGTTTCCTCATATGTAGTAGAAGTAATCTCTGGATCCGACCGACCGGCACTTGCGAACAGCTTCTGCTTCGGGCGCCACGCGGCAAGAAAGACTGAGGAAAATGGTGTCGGCTGATGCTTTTATACCCGAAGACCAACAGAGATGACGTCGGGTGGAGTGCGACATCAGCCGAAGCCGGACCCGGACTTTGGAATCCGGCCGACTGCAGGGCTGCCTGACGACAGGACAACCCACTTGTTATGACTGCAGATGCATCCATGAAGGACATCTGTGGTGTTGTCCATTTATCAGTCGTTGCCCTGGATGAAGTAAGTCCTTGAAGGCTGTCAGAGCATTCTGAACATCTAGCATCTCTTTCTGATTGATATGCAGATGCATTTGGTTTGGGTTCCATTTGCCCTGAATGCATCTCCCTGCCAGGTGGGCCCCCCCCCCAGCATAGTCTGATGCGTCTGTAGTTAGGGTTTGGGTGGCAGGGGGTAGAGTGAATGATAATCCCTTGTTTTGGTGACATGTCTCTGCCCACCAAAGAAACTCCTGTTGTAGGCAGGGAATGAGAGGAATCATTGTTTCCAGACTGTGACAATGTTGACTCCATAAACTTTTTAGGTACCATTGAAGTTTCCTCATATGCAGTCTCGCATATGAAATTAGTAGAATGTAGGATGCCATGAACCCCAAAGCCTGCAGAATTTGGCTTGCAGATAACTAGGTTTTTGTTGCCATTTGTTTGAAGTATGTTGTCAGTTGCCTTTGTTTGTCTGGCATAAGGTAAGCCATCTGGGCAGTTGAATTCAAGCTAGCACCCAGGAATGTAATTATTTGAGAGGGTACCAGTTGTGATTTCTTTTCGTTTATGGTGTACCCTAGGCATGCTAGAAGCCTTTGCACAAACGCCAGATGTTGAAGAAGAGTGTCTTTGTCCTCTGCTTGAATGAGACAGTCGTCCAGACAAGGATAAATTTGTATGCTTCTTTGTCTGCAGAATGCAATTACTGGTGCCAGGCACTTTGTAAAGACCCTGGGCACAGTAGATAAGCCAAAGGGCAGTACAGAGAATTGGTAATGCAAAAAACCTGCTTTGAAGCGGAGGTATTGTCTGCATGTTTCCCTTATTGGGATATGCAGGTATGCCTCTTAAGTCTAGAGTTACTAACCAAGCATTCCTGCCTAGCATAGGCAGTAGCTGTTGTAAAGTCAGCATTTTGAATTTTGTAATGTCCTGGAAGGTGTTCAAAATCAATAAGTCCAGAATTGGACGCCATGAATTGTCTTTTTCTGGATACCAGGAAAAGTCTTGAATAAAAACCTTGTCCTTTTTCCTTTTCTGGTACCGGTTGAATAGCCCCCATATCCAATAGGGACATGACTTGTTTCTGGGCCTCTGCCCACTGGTTCTGTGGCAGATCTGGCCATCCGTTTGGAATTGGCAAAGTATGGAAATGAAATCTGTACCCCTGGGATACTATGTTTAATACCCACATGTCCTGGGTAATTAACTGCCAATTTTGAGCATGAAGTGCTAGTTTTCACCCCAAGGGGGCTGCCAAAAGGTAAGTGCTTGGTGATGGTAGAGGAAAGTCACTGAGACTGCTTACTGTAGGATTGTGCTTTGTTCCCTCCAGTTTTGGAGGTGGAGGCACCCCATTGCTTTGACCTGTAAGAACCTTGTGATTGGTATCTGGAGCCTTTTGAGCACCTGGATTTGCCTTGTGTGGCTCTGTTGGACACAGGAAAGGACCAGTTTTTAGTAGGCCAGTGTCTACTGAACCTGAGTGACTGCACTTGCAAGAAATCTTTTACAGTTTGCATAGATTTAGCTTTGTCTTCCATTTTCTTTAAAACCTCTTCTGCCTTATTGCCAAACAGAGTATCATGCTGCAAAGGGGCATCCGACAATTTAGCTTTAACATGATCAGGCAGATTTTGCTCCTTGAGCCAGGCATGCCTTCTAAATCACAGATCCAGTAACAGCGGCCCTACAAGAGGCCTCCAAGGAATCAAAACCACATTGCAAGATATGCTTTCCAACCTGTTCTGCTGAATGCAATAATTCCTGTAACTATTTTCCACACAATCAGAAATCAACATCATTTTCTGGTTGACCCCATCCAAAACTTCTTGGGAAAATTTTAGGATCTTAGCAATAAAGCATATATTAGCCCACAAATGCATAATACACAAACAAAACAAAAATCCTTCCAACCTGAAATTATGGGAACAAATGTTCAATATTATACTGGCATAAAATATTGAATCTGAAAAAAGCCTACAATGTACACAACAAAAAACATAACATTATGTGGAACTATACTAGTTTAAGATACGAACCCTGGAGAAAACAACCTCATCATCTACTTTTAAGAGAGAATATGGAAGCATTCATGTAAATAGTGTAAATATGTTTTAAGAAAACTGCTTTGAATACTGTATGAGCAACACCTGTGTTTTCTCTTGTGAATGTTTTGTAATGGAAAAAGAAAACAATAAAAATATTATTGAAAAAAAAAAAAAGAAATCAACATAATTTTCTGTTTCAGTAAGCCCATAAAATGCTGTTGATATTTAAGCATATGAAACTGACAGTTTAAAGCCCCGATTGCCAAGGTTGCAGACGTATAAATCTTCTTTCCCCATCTATCCAGCGCCCTGGAATCTCTGTCAGAGGGGATAGGATTTTTGGCTGTAGAGGCCTTTACACCCTTGGGACCCTGAGAAATAGTCTCAGGATCAGCAGCAGGATTTTTGAATAGAAATTTGTGGGAGTCAGGAATCCTGTAATATCTGTCTGGCTTACTAGGAGCTGGAGGCAGGGAATCAGGAGCCATGCTTGATTCCGAAAACACATCATCAACAATGTCCAATACAGGAGGTATTGCCAAGGGTCTATGCTGAGGAAGAAGAAGGAAATCCCTAAGCCTCTTTTTTGATTCAGAGAAGCCCTGACTCTCCCAGTGAAAATGTTCCCTTAAAGTTTGCAAAGTCTCTCCAAAAGAGTAATCCTCAGGAGGAGATGCAGATGGAATGAATTCCTCTGCATCAGAATCCTCATAGGGTGGAATAGAAAATTCCTGATCAGAAGAGGAATCAGAAGAAATGGAAACCTGATCTGAAGATTCATAATCAGTGCCTTGCCTAAGCCTCTTAGTGGGGGGGGGGGGGTTGGGAACCCCCTGATCAAGGTAATTAAATCCTCAGCCATCTTGATAATCTGTTTTGTAGGCATAGGGGCCTGAGCACGTGGCTCACGAGTCATTTTTTTAGACACACAAGATGTTTTTGACCTTGTTTTTGAGGCTGGCGTCAGTTTAATATAAAAATGTTGAGGCCTGAAATCACCCTCAGAAGCCGGTGCCTGCTCAGCGGTTCCGGACCCATCCAAGGGAGAGACATCTGTGGGTTCAATACTCTGAGAATCTCGCGGCATACCGGAAAAAGTAGCGGGTATCAGGGGCTGCAATAGCGCCTCACTGAGTACCGGCAAACTGGCGACTAGCTTAGGAGAAGCCTCGTCTTCAGTTTTGGACTTTCTGTCTCTGTCTTTTTCTTTGCATTTTTTATAAACTCCGGTAGTCGGATTGCTAACCGATGACATTTCAGGATAATTAAATCTTGAACCAAAATATTTAGAAGCAAAAATATACCGACGCTTAATAGCGTGTTGGTTAAATCTAGCACAAAACCGACAGCAAGGCACGTTGTGATATTGGCCTAGGCAAGGAATACAGTACAAATGAAAATCCTTATGAGGTATTTGCTTCCCACAAGTAATGCAATTATTAACTTTTACTGACATCGGTAAGGAACAAGAAAAAGAATCCCCAATGGGGTACTTAGCTTTAGTTTGAATACTTCGGTTCTGAAACTCGAATGTGAAAATTTCAGGAGTCTGCCGACCGGCACTTGCGAACTGCTTCTGCTTCGGGCACCATGCAGCAAGAAAGACTGAATAAAATGGCGTCGGCTGCATGTTTTATACCCCTGACGACCTGACGTCATGGAAGAGGAGACAGCAACCGACGCAGGACCCAAGACTTTGTTATTCAGGCTGACTGAGGGCAACCTGCCAGCAGATTACCCAAATGTAATGACTGCAACAGTGAAACACGAAGAAATAGAAGTTATGTACTCACCATAACGTTCCATCTGAGTAGATACTTCATTTGTCTGCAACCTGTGGGGATTCGGATCCGACCTCGGATCCGACCGGCAGCTTTCCAAGCTTCAAGATCCGAGCTCCTAGCTCCTCCCCCCTACCCATAATCCCTTGCTACCAACCACATTACCTCAGATCGGTTATTTTGCCCTATAAGCTAAAGACGGAGAGAATTCTCCACAGGACAATATTTTACCGAGGTTCGGGGGATGGCGGGGGGGGTCGGTTGCAGACAAATGAAGTATCTACTCAGATGGAGCGTTATGGTGAGTACATAACTTCTATATCTGAAGTAGTTACTTCATTTGATCTGCAACCTGTGGGACAGAGTCCCCAGCTTACCTAAAGGCCCTGGGTGGTCCCTACGGAAGGATATTCCGAAGCACCGCGGAGCCAAAGGAAGCCCTACTTCTGGAGATAATGTCCAGTTTGTAATGAGAAATGAATGTATGGGAAGAGGACCAGGTAGCCGCTGAACAAATATAGTCAACTGGAACTCTAGACCAAAACGCTGTTGAGGTAGCCACAGACCTTTTAGAGTGTGCCCGGATGGCAACCAGAGCTGGTCTCCCAATTGAAATGTATGTCTGTCTGATACATTGAGAAATCCAATTCGCTACTGTCACCTTAGAAATTGGTTTGCCCATGGCTGATTTAGCATAAGAAACAAACAACTGGTCTGACTTGCGGAAATCTTTAGTCCTGTGCAAGTAAAAATGCAGTTGCCTGTGTACATCCAATTTGTGCAATGTGTATTCACCTTTGTTTTGGAAGCTAGGAAAGAAAACAGGGAGGTTAATAGATTGATTAATGTTAGATTCTGTGGCTACCTTAGGAAGAAAAGAAGGATTAGTCCTGAGGGCAACCCTATCTTTGTGAAAAATAAGGTATGGATACTTAATGCACAAGGCTTGAAGCTCTGATACCCGCTTGGCGGAGGTAATTGCTACCAAGAAGGCTGTCTTCCAAGATAAGAACTTTAATGGCGCAGAGGCCGCAGGTTTGAAAGGTGGTCCCGTTAATGCTTGTAATACCAGGGTAAGATCCCATGGAGGCATAGCCGGTTTAATGGGAGGCTTTAAGAGGAACACGCCTTTTAGAAAGGCTTTGCATATTTTAACTGAAGCCAAAGAACTTATGCCATCTCCCACATGATAATGGGAGATGGCAGCAAGTTGAACTTTAATGGTGGACGCGCTAGCTCCCTGCTCAAAAAGGAGGGATAGAAAGTCCAGAAGGTTGGGAACAGGAACCGTAAAGGGGTCTAATCCTTTATCCTTTGCCCAGATGGAAAAACGTTTCCATTTACTGTTGTAGAGTTTTCTGGTGGATGGCTTATGAGCTGCCACGAGAATAGCCTTGACTGGGGAAGAGATACCGGGAGTCCTTGCCATTAATGGAACTGGATCAGCCAGGCTGTGAGCCGGAGGCTGACCAGGTTTGGAGTGTGGCATCTCGTCGGATGCGAGATTAGGTCTGGTTTGAGATCCAGAATCCAAGGGGGAGCCACATTGTGAGACTGCAGAAAGGGGAACCAGACTTGTCGAGGCCAGAATGGGGCAATGAGAATCACTTTGCTTCCCAACCGACAGGCTTTCTGGATGAATTTCATCATCAGAGGAAGAGGAGGATATGCATAAAGAAGACCGGGTGGCCAAGCATGAACCAGGGCGTCCCTGGGAGATTCCCCTTTGGGGGGAACTATCGCGAAGTACTCGCTGCATTTTGCGTTTAGGGGAGAAGCAAAAAGGTCGCAGCGAGGTTGACCCCATTTGTGGAATATCTGTTTCGCGACAGAGGGATTCAGAGACCACTCGTAAGGGCTGAGAAACACCCGACTTAGGCTGTCTGCTAATATGTTGGTCCGTCCCGGAATGTGCATTGCTATCAGAAAGCGGTTGGTGGAAATCGCCCATTCCCACACTCTCACGGCTTCTCGACACAGGGGGTAAGACCTGGTCCCTCCCTGTTTGTTGATGTACCATACCACGGACATGTTATCCATGTGGATTGCAACAGTCTCCAGAGATAGAAGGTGATTGAGAGCTTGCAACGCCAATAGCACTGCCCTCATCTCTAGGACATTGATATGCAATGCAGTCTCTAGAGGAGTCCACGTTCCTTGGACTGACTTCCCTGCATAATGCCCGCCCCACCCTAGGCAGGAAGCATCTGTGGTCAACATGGCTTCGACTGGGGGAATCACAAAGGGTCTCCCTTCTTTGAGATCTTCTGCCTGTAGCCACCAAAATAGGGAGTCCCTGCATGCCCTGCTCAGGGGAATCGGCATGTCCAAAGGATGGGTCAACAGAGACCATTGGACCTGGAGAGTCCACTGTAATACACGCATCCACAGACGGGCAAGGAGAGAAAGGCCGATTGCCACCGACATAGATCCTAACACCCTTAGGACTAATTCTGCTGGGGGGGGGGTTGGGATCTGAAGAATATCCAAGACTTGGCGGTACAAACTGTTTATTCTGGTTGGTGTGAGGACCACTCTGGAGATTCGAGTATCCAACCTGGCCCCTATGAAATCTAGGGCTTGAGATGGGCACAGGCAGGACTTCTTCAAACTGACTGAAATGCCCAATTGAGCAAACAGAGATAGGGCATAGTCTCTCGCTGTAACCAGAAGATGCTTGTTGGGGGCGGTGAGGAGCCAATCGTCCAGGTAAGGGAACACCTGAATGCCCTGGAGTCTCAGGTGGGCTGCTACCACTGCCATTACTTTGGTAAACACTCTGGGGGCTGAGGTTAGGCCAAATGGAAGAACCCTGAACTGATAATGACTGGCTCCTAGCCGGAAGCGGAGAAATCTCCTGGACCGTCTGTCCATTAGTATATGGTAGTACACGTCCTTGAGATCCAACGAGCACATCCAGTCGTTCTCCTGCAGAAGGGGGAGAATAGATTGGAGAGTGACCATCCGGAACTTTTCCTTGGGTATAAACAGGTTCAGGGACGAAAGGTCTAGAATGGATCTGAGGTCCCCCGTTTTCTTTGGCACCAAGAAGAACCTGGAGTAATAACCCGATCCGGACTGATCTGGGGGGATGGGCTGGATGGCTCTTTTACTTAGCAACTCTGAAATTTCTTGAGTTGCGGACTCCCTTTGATGGGGTGGAACATCGGGGAGATGTTTGGGCTTGGAGGGGGGTTGCAAGAACGGAATTGTGTAGCCTCTGGATATTATCTGGAGCACCCATCGATCGTTTGTAATTGACTCCCAGCTTGATAGGTGCTCCGATAGTCGCCCCCCGACTGCCTCCAGAGAGGGACAGTCGGGCAAGCCCTCAGGGCTGTTGCGCGGGTCCCTCCGAGAAGGGTTCTCTAGACCCGAAGTTACGCGGGCCCCCTCTGCCTCTGGGCCGGCGTCCACCTTGTCCTCCTCTGCCTCTAGAGGACGAGTTGTCCGCAGCAGGACGGGATTGCTGAGATTTCCGGAACCACAGCTTCTTTTGCCCCCTCTGATTCCTGGAGAAGGATCTTTGGGGGTTCGAGAAGCGGACTCAGACGGCCGACAGCGTCTTCCCATCCTTCTCGCTTTGGACTAGCGTGTCACGAACTGATGAGCCAAATAAGGCCGAACCATCGTAAGGGGCGTTCGCGAAGGACGCCTTGAAGGGATCCGTGAAATCACAGAGGCGGAGTCAGGAGTGCCGTCGCAAAACTACTCCCGCTCCGCTAGCTCTAGCGGCTCCTTCCGTGGCATAAGAAAGAAGCCGCATAGATGTGTTTGATATGGACTTTAGAGTGGCCATTCGTGTCTCAAAAACCTTTATGTCTGAGACCGAGATGGACTCCGGAGGGGCTGCAGCGTATTCCTTAATTAAGTCACGCTGTAGCCTGATAGTGTGTGCCATGTAGTTCAGCGACCTTATAGCAAAGGTTGCTGAAGCAAACATCCGCTTCCCAATACGGTCCAAAGCCCAGGACTCCTTGTCCGGCGGATGGACCGAAGAACTTTCTTGGGCAAGTTCTTTCTTAGTGGCAGCCGCCACCAACATAGCATCCACTGGTGCGCCTTTGGACCACGAAGGTCTATCAGAGGGAGGGCTGAGGACCTTATCCGGGTGTCTAGGAATAGGCTCCACGGTGTCGGGCTCCTTCCAAGCCCTGGTGGTAATTAGGTCCACCAAGGGGTCGGCTGGGGGGGACACCCAGAAGGTAGATGGGCCTGCCTCAAAGGCCTCCAGAAATACGGACTCGTCCATGGAGGGCTTTTGGGCCGACCACCCCCCTCTTATACGCAACATCTCCATGATGTCTCCAAATGAGACATCTTCAGGGGGTGACCTTGGGGAACCCTCCGTATCCTCCAAATCCGTATCCATGGTAATGGACTCGGGGGAGTCCAGGTGCCTCCTTTTGCACTGGTGCTTCCGAGGCACCTCTTCGGCGGGGCTGTCCGAAGAGGGCTCGTCCACCGGTTGGTGTTCCTCCCTGGGAACTAACTGGAGGCTTTGGGCAGGCTGTCCCGATGGATGGATGAGCGAAGACAGACCCTGATACAGTGGGGGCACGGGCAGATCCGAAGGCCCGGTCGGGGACCTGGATGACCTCGACAGTATCCTCTCCATTACCTCAAAGGCCGAGGGAGATTCACCATCGCCAGCCTGAGAAAGTAACCTCCTCGGCTCCGAGGTAAGGATCGGGGTCGGAGCCGAAGCAATCAGATCCGAGGCAGTGGTGCGCTCCGGCCCCATCGGCGCCGAAGACACAACCACTCCCTTGGATCCGATGCTCAACCCTCTGCCCCGACAGCTTGGATCCGACAAGCTCGAAGGCATAGTCGGCGTCGAAGACACTATCCCTGTTGGCGCCGACGTATCCCCGGATCCGAAAGGGCCTGGATCCGAAAACTCCGAGACCCGATAACGGGTCAGAGAAGGAGCTATTGGGGCAAACATGGGGGCTGCACTCCCTCCCAAGGGGGGGGGGCAAGAGCATCCCCATCTGCATCTGGGTCTGCAAAAATCTTCGCATCATCCGATCCATGTCTGCTTCGGAGATGCTTCTGGTAGTCCGCGAAGAGGTAGTCGAAGCAGGCCGGGAAGGCCGCCTCGAAGACCTCGAGGGAGACCTATCCTCCTCTTCCGGCTCCTGGGAAAAGGAAGGTGAACGGAGCCGAGAGGACATGGATCCGGAGACCCTCTCAGGAGATTTCAGAATCTTTTCAGGCGGAGCCGAGGGATGAGACTCGGCCCGCCTCTTAGAAATATGACCCTCTCTCTCTCTGTGTTTCTTCTTCTCCCTGTGGGAAGAAGAACCAGACTCCACAGAGCTAGTACCCGATAAGGGAGGTTGAGTCCCGGGTACAGCTGAGGGAGTAGCCGGCGCTGAACCTACCGGAGTAGCCTGGATCCGGCTAGGAGAGGAAGAAGAAGCTGATTCCTGAGGGAGTTTTCCCGCCAGGATCAGCTTGTTCTTCCTGTCCCTAAGTGCCCGAGGATTAAAGGCCGCACAAATCTGGCAGGCCTCTGACAAATGTGCTGCCCCCAGACACAAAACACACTGAGTGTGGCCATCAGCTGTGGAAAGCTTATGGCCACACTCAGTACACTTAGAAAATATAGCTTTTGCTTCAGCCATAACTCTCTCACACACACACCCAAACACTAAGGGGGGGAGGGGAGAGACAAAATTTAAACTAAAGAGAAAGTTTTTTTTTTTTTAAACGTGGGTATGATTAGATAAACGCTAAAAACAACACACACACAATTTAAACTAGAAACTAGCTTTTAGAAAAAGGAACAATCTCACCAGGCCAGGAGCTCTTCACTAAGAAGCAACTGTCTTTAGCCGCGGCAAAAAACGATCTGAGGTAATGTGGTTGGTAGCAAGGGATTATGGGTAGGGGAGGAGCTAGGAGCTCGGATCTTGAAGCTTGGAAAGCTGCCGGTCGGATCCGAGGTCGGATCCGAATCCCCACAGGTTGCAGATCAAATGAAGTAACTACTACAGATCATCCAGTTCTTTTACAGAAGGTGTGTTTAGATGACAGTGATTCACAGTCCTGCCATTATATTTTAATGGCATGACAAAACAGCACCACTTCCTTATGTCTGGCATGAGTCATATAAGAGGACTTGAAATGTATTCTGGGAAGAAGGAAGGAAAGCAAGAAAATAAGATCACATTACCAAGGCAGGCCCATCATCCGCCATTTTGAGAGAAACACATTCAAATTGTAAAAGAAGCACTTACAATAGCTCAAAAACAAAGATAGAATGAAAAAATATATGTTTTTTGAGTTCTAAGGTGAAGTTTTCCTTTAAGCTATTACACAGTGAAGACTCTGGTATATCTACAGTCTTTGTTGCTGGTATAGTTTACCACTGCCCAGACTACCTGTAGTTTTGTTGAGGTTTACAAAGTCCTACCCCACACACACACACACACACACACACACCAGCTGAGATGCCCTTCAAAGTCATGTAGGTGCAGTCAGAAATAAACTATCTATATAAAAAGACACTGAAGTAACAAACAACATCCACCCCAATGAAAATGTGGGTATATAAAGACAGGAATTCCCACATTTTTGATATTCATAACCAGACTATTTCTACTAAAGTATTCACCTCTGAACCATAATATTATTATTAATCTGCTGGTGCCATCATATGCAGACATATAAGTAATGAGTTAAGCAAAAGCATTACCCCAACTTGTAACAGCCTAAGTATATTTTGAGGTTGGGTCAAAAACATTTTGGTGCCATCAACAAACTCCTGGTAGCCTATTGACAAACTATGACAACATGTTACTAACCAGCCCAGTACATGCAAGTTTGAGAGGGAGTTGTTATAGGGACGGTCTCTAAAACATGCACACATGATAAAATGGATATAATACATTTTTTCTCTCCACCCAGACTTTTTTCAAGCCGTGATGTATCTTAGCATCATAACCCTAAAACAAAGTATGCAGAAGTGCTTCCCAATTTTACAGAAAGTATTTACTCTGAAAGAAAAAAAACAGCAACAGCAAGTACCACCCCTCACTGACAGCAGCACCAATAAAGACCATTTAGTTATTTATTTATTTATTTATTTATTTAAATTTGTTGACCGGGAGTGTCCGACTGGACGTGGGTCCATTTTCAGCAGAGGCCCGGGGAGAAAAGCTCCACAGTAAAATAAACAGACAGTAGTTACATTGGATTACATAGCGATTAACAATTTAACATAGAAATTACTTACAACATATTTACAGATGAAGAACATAGTACATCAGTAGACAACTAGAATCTTTATCTGTGAAGTACATAACATGCATTAACAAATGTAACAATGAGAAGTTCCTGCTGTATAATAAGTACTAGGCTTATGAGCATCTAAGCTTGCTATCATCAAGGTAGTTAGTGGAGGTGAAAGAAAGGTAGTAGTTGGATGGGGTGGATGATATTAGAGTGGTAGTTGCAAGGGCATAGCCAGCATGTTTTTAGGTGCGCTTTTAATAAAGTTTTGAAGTTGGTGCACGCACGATGGTAGGGAGGTAATTGTGGGTGGGAGTGGGAGGGACCATTCATTTACAGAAGAGCAACTATATGGTTTAGTAAAAAAATATTTGATTCAAATATCCATTAATGTTTAAAAGGTATCTTTTTTCAAAGCAGAACTACACAGATTTTAATTTCTTTTTCAAATGCTGAATGTTGAGTAAATAAACAGAGGATATTCTACTTGCACATATGCAACTATCAATCTGATAATATTAAGGGGCTACAATCCCACAAGATTTTAAGAGGGTGGTAGCCCCCTTTACCAAGGGTGATACATATGTATTTACGGGAGGTAGGCAGTAAGAATAAGGTGATTTTGTTTTAAAGTAATCCTTAACTAAAAACTAAATTAGTAAATCACTTTTTCAAAGCAGAACTGTAATTTTGACTCACCTTTTACAAGCGCTGATGGTTAAGTACATAAATCATACCCAAATACCAAATGAGCACTTTAACATACATAGAGTGCTGCAAACACCTTAACTCTCCACAATTATTATTAGGGATTAAGGGGAGGGCACAGCCTCCTTCATGTTAGTGCTAAAAGTGATAAATACACTTAGTTGCATTTACATTTAGAAACATACCTCAACATCTGCTCAAGAATTCTGACCAAAGCCAAAATTAATGGAGGATAAAGAGCCAAAATCAGGGATAGATCTTAAATCTTGCTCAAATAAAGTTGCTACAAAGAGCTTTGACATCAGCATACACTCTCTGAAGGTTATAAAGTCTCTCACAATGAGGCAAAACTCCAAACATTCTCTGAAACTCTGGACAGCCGAAAAGTATTGCCATAGGCATGCAATTAAGACAGAGGTGAGCATGTTTTAGCACCTTTCAATAACATCAACCTTTCCTCCACTTCTTTTTTACTTTACAAGTATTGCTGCAATTGGGTATTTCAGCATCGCTCGCATTCATAAATGCAAGTAATGAGTCAACTGAATGATTGCTTAGGAATGACAGTGAGCTATAAATTTAATAGCCAACATTCAGCATCCGTTCCCCTCCTCTCTCTATGTAGACACACATGCACGTGACTCAAAAATAAAACAGACAAGCAGTAAAGCTGGATATTAGAGTTTTATTTTAAAAAAAGCATGACATTGATGTATACAATCAGTACAGACATTGCTAACACTTTGTACCTACTAATGTGAACAATACAAGGTCCCTGCTCCTTGACCTCACAGTGCTGCAGTCTCTCAGAGATTGCTTGACTTCACTTGAATGGTCAAGTCAAGTGAAGAACCCCCCCCCGGACTCCAGTCCCACTGAAGAGCGGGCACACCTTGTTGAAGGGTGTTGCATTTTATCTTTTTTTTGAGCAACCGAACAAGGTACTTTGTTGCTCTAGAAATAAATAAAATGAAAAGCATACCCTTCCAGCCATTTCACGCAGGGCGCACTAGACAACTGCCTAGTTCGCCTATCCATAAGGTTGGCCTGACTAGGAATGTGTAACAAGAAAGCTATTTCAGCTCAGATGAAAAGACTGGCTCAAAGGGAAGAGAAGGAATAAGGCAAATTTCTTCAGTATGAAGCACAAAGTACCGGGTTGTCAAAGGAACAAATAATGGAGGGGATCTAAGAATAAAGCTGCCTCTCAGAAAAGCTTTACATACTTTCAGTGAGGCAAGACAGGAAAAGTCTAATCCTAAGTTGAAATATAAAATGGCCATAAGACAGACTTTGACACAAGAGTAGAAAAGCCACAAATTGAAAATTTCAGAAAGATGTGGGGTAAAAAGGAATCCAGTCTTCTACCAATTGTCCATAAGAAAAAACTGTGCCCATTAATCTTTGTAAGCCCTATGTGAGGAAAGCTTTTCAGAAGAGTAGAATACTGATAATCTGTGGCACGTTCATGTGCATATACTTTTTACTCCCATGCCCACTGACTATCAAGTCTTTCCCCAATCAGACTTTAGCCCATTTGTTTCCTTATACTGGTTATTCCAAACAGAGAGGCAAGTACTGTAAAAATTATTCTGTCTCAAAACAAGAACTTTCATCTCATGTATAATTTTCTACAGAGGATGAATGCAGAAAAGATAAGGTTGTTTTAGAATGAGAGGGTTTTGAAAAACCTTATTTTTCTAAATAATCACATGTGAAAACTGGATGGGAAGTGATAAAAAGATAAAGAAAGAAAACAAAAAACACAGACCAGGAAAAATAAACAAAAACTGTTGAGGATGTCTTACATTTACCCCCTATACCTACGTTATTAAAACCACCAAGGCTAATAGTATCATATGTAAACCCTATACCTATAACAACATTTCAGAACATTAATAATATCTTTACCTAAAAACTGCTCCAATCTGCTTAATTCTTTCAAGATTACTCAGAATTTAACTGATGTACTTAACTCTGCCTTTAAATATGCAGGAGCTTAAATGAACAATATGCAGGGAGCTTGAAGGAGCAGTTATGTTATAAGAAAGTCTGAATTACTGAGAGAGAAACTAGCATAGTAGTCAAAAGATTAGTAGTCATCTACACATTAAATGCTGTTTTTGCTATTATACTACAGACGATTCAATGCTTTATCACCCTGCTGCAGGTAAGGACTATGAACTTAAGTTGTCTGCTGATTGTGATTCCAGGAATACTACTTAGAGGCCCACCTACACTCAAATAACAGTAAGTTCATTGAACATACCTGAAGCTTCAGTTGAGTGCGCAGCCCTGTCCTAAGCCTACAGGTTTTGAAAGGTGAATGACGTATTATGCTATTATTTTACTGTACTTCACTACAGTACTGAATCTGCAGTATTCACTGCCACAATTAAATGGTTTAACTCATTCACTCTGGAGTAGCTCAAAAAAACATAGCAACAACAGTGCAGCTTGAACTCACTTTCAAAATGTGAAAGCTGGTCATCAGACACTGACCTTTCCTGCAGTAAAATGTTGATAGCGCGTATCTAAGTCACTATTAAATATGTGCCACGGAATGCTGATATACATTTTGTTCACCTTTTTCGTAAAACAAATCACAATATCTTGGTGAATATACCATGTAGACCCATACAATTTGTAATTAATTGGTTTGTATGAATGTCAGCTTTAAAGTGATACATTAACCATTACTGTGTGATGCTCCTTTACTGATATATTCACATATATATGATTAATATTATATTTCTCATAATTGATAATTAAACAAAGCAAAATATCTCATCACCTATAACAGACAGAGGCTAAATACAGTGTGCAAGTTGTGTGGCTCAATGTCAGCTTCAAAACAATGTATCATGCATGTCGTCACCAAACTCCCTTGCAAAGATATGGGCATAATAATGAGAAATATGAGAAATGTATAATTGTCATAATAAAAAAAAAAATGCTATAGAATAGAGACTATTAGGTACACTAGATTAAGCACAGTCTTACTGTGACTTTAAGAAACAGTTACGTTGCTTAATAGAGACAGGTGGTTTTAATAAGTAAATTAATTGTATTAATTAAAGGAATGCATATACTATATAAACTGAGCTGCTTCATTGTATATTGAAATCTGATGAAGCGTATTACAAATACGTGAAAGCGCTCATTTCGTTGTTCTCTATTTTATGGAATAAAGAAGAAGTTTGCTTTATCCTGGACTGAATTTTGTTTCTGTGGAAATAGTGATTGAAGTAGCCGTTTTGTCTTGGTTCACTTGTGTTCTACATTTGCATTTCTTGGTTCGTGACAAGTGTTCCAGATTCAGGTGAACGGTTTCTGTGTTTTTTTGCTGCATATTTTCTAACCGTTTTACCTGACGAAATGGCTCACTCTAACATTGAGTTAGATTATAATCCGGAGTCGAGGGCTGGTGCCAAAAGGTGGTCTAATATTGTCAACAGTGGTTCGAACCCTTTATTGAGTCTGGATTTTGGGAGAGTATCAACATCCCACACGGAGCAAGGTAACTGCAATATGGACTTGTTCAATACGTTATATAAACAACTAGAGAATACTTTGTATAAAATACAATGTTACAATTGGCAACGCAAGCATCTTGAAGCGTCATTGCATTTTAACATCATACCGAGAGGCATGAGGGTTCTTTGTATGCCAACCTATGGCGATAGCCAGCCAGAACTGTTAAGAAAATGGCAGGAAATTAACCTGAATACAAGCCGGCAATATATGCAGCTATTAATAGAACACTTCATGCCCATTGAGCAGGAATTGATAACTAGTGCGAATAAAATCAACCATGAAATTTGCGAGACATTTAATAACGAATTCTGCATGGGTAAATTAGACGCTCTTTACATTCAAATTGAAGCCTATAGTAATAGACTGCAACTAATTAAACAACGTAAATTACAGCGTGACCATTCAGATTTTGCAGAAGGTCACGTGTTCATCTGGCCACGTCGTACGAACCGGGAAGATGCAGTCAAGCAGAATGAAGGAGAGCCTACATTCAGTAATAAGGACACCGATAAACGAGAGACTAGGCTACATAACACCACGATGATTCAGGTTGAAGACACCAGAACTTCGGATAGTGCCTTTGTCACCCCGCCGGAAGTGGCGGATTCGGTGCTGCATGTTTCTGCCTCTACTCCTTTGCCCAACCAAGAGGCAGATAAAGAGAATCAAGATTTGAACACTACTAGTACTGGGGCAATTCTGAAGCGACATGCAGTGGCCCCCCTTTTTTTACCCTATTCCATCAGGAAACCAGTGATATCCAGAGAAAGGTCCAGGAGCTGGGAGAAACGGAAAAGAACTTTCTCGGAAGAGAATGGACAACAACGGCGACGACAGAAGCAGTAAATGACTTTTCTTCTTCTTCTTCATTATTATTTTTTAACTTGTCTAGCTATGTTTTAAGTAATTCTGATATCAGCCTTCTTAATAGAGGCTTATCTTTTGTGCCTTCCCAAGCCAGCTACCTTCAGGACATTTTGATAGACATTAGAGTCTTTAGTCGCAAAATAGCATTAAAATTGATGTTTTACAGTGAAGGAAATAATAATCAAGTACATAGGAATGATGCTCTATGTTATAAAAAGAAAAGTATGTATTGCCCACCACTGCCAAGTCATGTGGAATGCTTTGTTAAGTTGTGTGAAAAGAGTTTTTATGACTATTTCTATCAGGGTAATAGGAAATGTATGTACTTTAATATGAATACAGATGAGAGATTGTCACTGCAAGAGTTGATAGAAGAACCCTCGATTATCATCAGACCCGCTGATAAAGGGGGAGGCATAGTGATACTAGACACTGAGCAATACAATGCATCCATGTTGTTAATGTTAAGTGATCAAGACACATATACTGAAATTTCATACAGATTATTAAATGGAATATTAGATAGAATTAAAGATGAAATATATGACATGTTGATGTGTCGTCAAATTAGCAAGGAATTATACGACTACTTTAATATAGGATCTGCACAGATACCACATATAAAAGCATTACCCAAAATGCATAAAGGAATATTTCCACCTCCTCTCAGGCCCATAGTAGATGGTGAAGGATGGGCCACGCAAAATATTTCTATATTCTTAGAAAAGAGTTTGAGGCCCATCATGAACCAGATCCCCACCATATTAAGAGATAGCTATCAGCTGTTGGAAATGTTGGATAATCTTGCTGTAGAATTAATTCCTGGGGTCCACATGTTAATCACCCTAGACATACAAAGTCTCTTTACATGTATCCCCAACGACCAAGGAATACAAAGCGTTAGGGAGTTACTTCAATTCTATCCTGAAATTAGTAGAAATAAGAACATACTAATATGTCAGTTGTTGGACATGGTTCTTTCCAATAATGTTTTTTCCTTTTCTAACCATGTATATTTACAGAAGTGGGGTGTTGCCATGGGCACACCCTGCGCTAACACCTACGCTAACTTGGTTGTGAATTGGTGGGAAAGAGAACATTTGTTTAATCACTACATGTTTAAGAATGTTGTTTTATATTCCAGATTTGTAGATGACATCATAATTATATGGGAGGGTACAAGGGAGCAGTTCTCCAGTTTGTTACAGCACATGGAAAGTACTACAAGCTTCCTAAGATTCACCATGGAAGCCTCCTCCACCGAAATTAATTTTTTGGACCTTAATTTAAGGATGGAAGAGGGGAAAATTATATCTAGAATCCATAGAAAGAGCTGCTGGAAGAATGCTTTGCTGAGTTATGATAGCATGCACCCCAGGCATGTCTTTAGAGGCATAGTGAAAAGTCAGTTTATTAGACTTAACAAACTGTGCAAAAGACAGACAGATTTCATGATAGAGGCAGATGTAATGGAACAATTATTCCTGAAAAGGGGTTATGACAAGAAAATGGTGAGGGAGATTAAAGATCAAATACTTAAGGATATGGATAGGCCATTATTGGAGAGGAGTGGGTGGAGATTCTACAATAATAGTAGGAGGAGATCAAATTTCAAATTCCAAGAAAGGATGCAGTTCTTGACCACATACACTAATGACAATAAGAAAATTACACAAATTATAGAACAGCATTGGCCGGTATTGACTGTAGATGAGAGGACAATGAAATTAGTAGGAGAAACACCAAGATTCATCTACAGAAATAATAAAAACCTGAAAAGGTTGTTGTGTAAGACACACAAGAAAGAGATGCATTTAGTTCCAGAATTGGATATCAAAGGAACTTTTGCATGCAATCGATGTAATATGTGTCAGTTCATTACAAGGGTCCAGGAGTTTGTGCATCCAACTCTGAAATATGAATTTAAACCTAATTTCTATGCCTCTTGTAATACTTGCAACGTTATTTATTTAGCAACATGTGAAAGCTGCACAGCATTCTACATAGGACTCACAAAGAGAGAATTCAGGAAAAGAATATACAACCACATATATGACATAAAGAAAAATAATGAAACTAATGCACTGGCCAAGCATATAAAGCAATATACATCACATAGTTTTAGGTTCAGGATATTACAAGTAATTGGAAAAGATAGAAATGGAGGAGAGACAGTGAATATCCTTGAACAAAAGGAACTACACTGGATTTTAAGGATGAGAGCACATCATCCACCTGGTTTAAACCAGTATGTTCCCATGGGACCCATGTTAAGATAAGATTAGCATGAAGGATAGATTGGTTTATATTTGTTGGTCAATGTAGATTATGTGTGATGATATATAGGAGATTCACCAATTTATGGGTATGGGCTATTGAACTATACATACATATTTTCTTATGAGCTTTATGGTGTGGTGTTGAATGAACTATATTTATAGTGAACACTGTAGCGTCTATGATATAACAAAAACAAATTTAATATTTTGCATATTTTGGTATAGTCTCATGTCAATATATACATTATAGGTTCTTGATATAATAATTTTATTGTTTTACACACATATTTATTCATATTTATTTTATATATATATATGGTTTTTATATATTTACATGTATATTTTTTACATACTGTTACATGTTAATTCATTTTGATTGTGTATATATATGGTATAGGACTACTAATAATGGTCTAGCCCATATGCACTTTGCACTCAGCACTTTAAATAATAATAGTTAATTGATACATATAGTTATTTATTTATATCTGTATCTATATATATTTACTTGTATGCTGTTTTTTTCATGTATTTAATCATATATATATTTATTGGTTCATATATGAGTTGATATGCATATGTCAGTCAGGGATTAATACATGCTTATAAGATCTGCACTATGCACTTTATTTGTTTATATATGTAGGTACATAGGTATATGCATATTTATGTATGTATATTCTGTCTATTTATATATTTATTGATATATCATTACTTTTTATACTGTTCACAAATGGAAATTAGTATGTGTATATATTTTGGCTATACATAATATGAAAGAAGCGGACAAAATGGAGTGGTAGTTAATGAGGTTTCTGGCTTGGATAAGTGCTAGATATATGGGGAAGTATTTTGAGACTTACTAATACATATGTTATAGCTAGACTATTCTATCTTCCTTTTTTCTTTGTCTCATTCTATTTTAATGTTTATTCATATATATATTTCTTGTATTTTATTTAACTGAATATGATCAATGTTCCATATGTATATTTAGGTATTTTATATATATACAAATTCTACATATAATGCTGTAGAATAGAGACTATTAGGTACACTAGATTAAGCACAGTCTTACTGTGACTTTAAGAAACAGTTACGTTGCTTAATAGAGACAGGTGGTTTTAATAAGTAAATTAATTGTATTAATTAAAGGAATGCATATACTATATAAACTGAGCTGCTTCATTGTATATTGAAATCTGATGAAGCGTATTACAAATACGTGAAAGCACTCATTTCGTTGTTCTCTATTTTATGGAATAAAGAAGAAGTTTGCTTTATCCTGGACTGAATTTTGTTTCTGTGGAAATAGTGATTGAAGTAGCCGTTTTGTCTTGGTTCACTTGTGTTCTACATTTGCAATTGTCATAATACTACAAGACTAAACAAACTGTGATTTCAGTACATGTGTACAGCATACACACAGTTCTTTACCATGTTGTAAGGACCGTCTTCAAAATGAGGTATTACTTAGCACACTGACATGCTCCCTAGTAAAATTATTTACCAAAGTATGAAAAAAATCATAATTTCCGTAACCTAAGTCCTAAACAAACTGATATCTGTACATGTGTACAGCATACAGACAGTTCTTTTACCCTGTTGTAAGTACTAATACAGTCTTCAAAATGAGGGATTACTTAGCACATTCATATGTTCCCTATCAAAGTTATTTACCAAAATATGAAAAAATATCATAATTTTCATAACTTAATTCCTAAACAAACTGTGATACCTATACGTGTGTACAGCACACAAATGCAGTTATTTTACCATGCTAAGTTCTAATATCTTCAAAATGAGGTATTACTTAGCATATTGACATCTTCCCTAGCAAAGTTATTTACCAAAATATGAAAAAAAATCATAATTTTCATAACCTAAGTCCTAAACAAGCTGTGATATCTGTACATGTGTACAGCATACAGACATTTATTTTATCATGTTGTAAGTACTATCTTCGAAATGAAGTATTACTTAGCACGTTGACATTTTCCCTAGCAATGTTATTTACCAAAATATGCAAAAATGTCATCATTTTCATAACCTAAGTCCTAGACAAACTGTGATACCTGTACATGTGTACAGCATACAGACACTGTTCTTTTACCATGTTGTAAGTAATAATACTGCCTTCAAAATGAGGTATTACTTGGGAGTGGCAGCTGCTGAGAGTTTTACCTGACAAGTGATAATGATTTAGTGTAACATTGCAACTGCACATATTGCCAATTAATAATGTGATAATGACTTGCATTTCATGACTACAAGGTTCTGCATGCTCAGACAAAGGTGATAATTGCTGCACATAACCTGTTGAGCAGGCATTCATAACACTCCTGGTGCTGGTGTAATGTAATACTGAATCATCGCCATCTATCAGGAAAAGGCCAAAGTAATTCAAGAAAAGCAGTGTAACACATAGTACAGAGCCCTTCCACTCACTTACATTTTACACATGACAGACAAAGCCAGAAATATTGTCCAAAATATATGGTAGCTCCATGCTGGGATTAGTGTACAAGTAATGACATTTACCTCACTGAGCCATCCGCTGATCAGAATCAGACACACAAATAAAGTCGGACATATCTAAACTATCTGGCTGATCCATGTAAAAAAATTACTGCTATCTCACTGAACAATCCCTCTGATTAGAATAAGATACAGAATTGATAAAGGCAGAAATATTGTCCAAAATATATGGCTGATCAATGCCAAATTAGTGTAAAATCAACAATAACATATATCTCACTAAGCCCTTCCTCTCACCCAAACATGTTTTGACATATCATATGTAACTTATACTTGAGGTTAGGATTCTGAGAAGATGAGCTCATTCTGTGCAGTTACACATTACTACCTATTGATAACTACCTCTGGGAATGTTTGGTATTGTCTCTAAATGCCCTATATACCCTAATAAGGTCTCCTCTTAAATAACTATATGAGACACTGTACATTTTAGACTTTCACAATAACTTAAATTTTCACATCCATGGATGTCCTTGACATATTTCCACTGCACTCTTTCTAGTTTACTTATTCTTGTTTTCTTATAAGGTTTCTATATTGTTATTGCATACTCAAATTTAGGTCTAATCTAACTAACACACATTTTATCATTTCAGAGTTCCTAGACTTCACATATCTTTTCAAACAGCTTATATTTATTTCACTATCATTAACCAATTAGTTGATATGAGTAGAAAAATGCAAAGCTGGATCCACCCATATATCTTGGTTCATGAATCTGTAGTTTCACTTACTGTGTGCTTTACCTTCTGATTTAGGTTTCCCAGTTCTTACATCCTTAGTTTTGCATGTATTTATCAGCATATTATTCTCTGGTTCCCAAAGTGTCAATTTATTCAAGTTTTTTTTTCAGACATACCCTATCTATACCACTTATAACCAGTTTACCCATTTTCAAGTTATTTGTAACCCCTTCAGATGTGGCAATATTCACCTATAACCACTTGGGTACTGTGTATATGTGTCTAAAGGTGAAAATACTAACTATGTATACAGCATAACAGATGTACAAAATGTTACGGCTTTTGAATATCCTTTCATAAGACTCTAGAACTACTTCTTCTGTTGTCAAATCAGCATCAGTAATAACTAGAGCTCGTACATTGGTTGTAATGTCTACAAGAAATGTCTACAAGAAAAACAATTCCAAAAATCTGCAGAAGTCATAATACCATTAGAAGTAAGAATGCATTAAACAAGGGCTGCAAAAATGAAAGTCAGCACTACGACAGTGGATAAAACAGGCCAATAAGTAAGGTAGTGACACAAGTCTGAATAGAACTGCTCAAAGTGAAGTAGGTGTGAAGTTAGTGCACAATAACATAACATAGCACTGAGTGACAATTTACAGTCTTGGATTGTATCATGTGAAGTTCAAAAATGTTATCAGTGTTCTAAGTCACGCATAATTAAATCCAGTTCATTGACCCAATAGCTAAAGAAGTCCTAACTTAACAATCAAAAAGCATGAAAATGTTTATAAATATACATAAAATGTACTTTATTCCATTGGAACAACAAATACAGAACATTTTCAGCCCTTGACAACAGTTATAATGGACTATCAGATCACATGAACATTTGTGCCATTCTTTCTTTTTTAATTTCTCCAAATATTTTGTGTTTCGTCAAGGAACAATTACAGCTTATGAAATTAGTATTGCTGCATTTTGATATTAGCCAAGACTTCTTGTCTCATCATCTATAATGCACACAGAAATCCCCCTCCTTTCTGATGATTCACATGCTACTTTAGGGAAGCACTCATATTTACCTTTGTCAGAGTTATGGCATTTATTATTATTTATTCTACTTACAACATTTTTCAGTTTAAATTATTTGCACAGTGTCATGCATCATGAATGTTTGACCCAAATGTGTCAAGGTACATGATACACCATGCATGTTAAGAGTTTGGGGAAGGGGTCTGAGTGGTCCAGATTTTACTTACAGCCTGAACAGGTAAAATCAGCAGACAACTAGTCCTTATTCCTCAATAAGCAAAATAACAGAATGAAGACAGATATCAGTTTGGGATTTATCAAATCTGGCAGAGCTCTCCTCGCAATCATCACACACACTGGATGAACTGTAATCAAATATATTGAAATCAGATTAGAAAGCACCTCATTGGCATTGTCAACTGCAGCTGGGCCCCATAAAGACACAGAAGCTCTTGTACTTATTTTCATTTCCCTTTTTATGACAACTGGATGCATCCCCACAAAATAGTCCTGACATACTGAAATGGCACATATTAATTCTGCTATCTTTTATGTATGTGTACAGATTACTTGGAATGTGATCCAAGTTACCTGCAGCCTGGATCCTTGTCTGGTTTCTCCGCCCCAGAAGCACTTGAAGAAACAGCTGTAGAACTACCACTTGCAACAAGCAATACTGACATTATTTATCAATTATAATGGAAAATGAGTAGAAGAATCAGAACTGCTATGTTTCCACCCTTCCCCGCCACTGTTAAACACATCCAGTACATTGCTCTTATAGACTTGGAAACTTGCTAGAATAATAGGGTTTGCATTACCATGTATTTTCTGAAAGATATAAAGTCTGCAACTCAAATGCTGTTATTTATATTGAATGACTGCAATCTTATTGCCAGGGGGAAAAAATATTTTTTTTACAGTGGACAAACCAAATACGAGGCAAAAATCAGGACATTCTGCAATATTCTGGATGGTGACAGGTATGTTACTAAGTTTGCTCAAGTACAAAGTTCTTGTAATCATCTGGAATAACTTGTAGAGGAGCTGATGGTTTCTATAGAGACCGCAGTATACGGATCTATGGCATTACTTTGCTTCTAAAATGAAATGTCTATCTCCTCTGTGTTTGCAGTGGAACTGCAGGACTGTTGCTGACTGGAATGCTGAGCTGGGATTCCCTCAGTACAGGGTAATTTGAAGAAAGGGAGGACTTACAAATTTTACTCTGCTGGTGTGTTTATGGCTAACTGACTAGCAGTTTGTCAGGGAACTAAAAAGTGATAACTCGGTCTGAATTTTAAATGCTGGCATTGTCGATTTAATGCCTTCTGAAACTGATTTAAAATACAGTTTTTTTACAGTACTTCTAAAATTTGCCAGACTTTTTTTGTCTTTACAGTTAAATAGTTAGAGAGAGTCCTGGAACGAGTGTAATGCACATGCATAGAGAATTGTCATGCTGTGATCGCAACAAGATGCAGGGGGGTACAACAAGCCAATTTTCTTAAAATATTCAAATATGACCATATGTCAACTCCACACTGAAAAAAAAAGTTGAAAAGGTAACTGACAAAGTTCAGGTACTTTTTCAACTTATTTTTTAACAGTGGAGCTAGAACACAAGTATAAAGTTACTTGCGCTTGTAGAAGGCACTCGAGTGTAACAGCATACAATTGCTAGTGCTTCAGAGAGTGCTCGGCTGTAAGCACAGAGGCGCCATGTCACAGTACTCAGAGTTAATGATTTAAATGTGAGGAAATTACCTGAAATGAACAGGTACGGCAAAAAAAGTTTTACTTGTTTACTTCCACACATTTTTTCACATTTAAATTTTTTTTTACTCTGAACAGTTGTTGCCCAGCCAGACAGTTGTCAGGAATGTGACACCCCATCAAACTCACTTTTAGGAAGTCTTAACTCCCTTATCCTGGTTCCTAGGTTAAACAGCTTCCTTTCCTCAGGTTTAGGTCTGTAAATACCGCCTTATTAAACTGTCTGTAATGAGATGTTTATTAATTGGTAAACCAGATAAGTAAATCATCAACCCTTTCCAGCCAGAGCCCAGACCATATATGCAAGGATAACTACAATATATATAGACAAAAGTTAATTCTTTTACGGTGGAATGAAAAACGATGTTGATTAAGCAGAACATGTACATTATATAACATTACATTATATAACAGACAGATACTGGGAAAATTTGGTGAGTCGTGATTATCTGCCATCAAAATCTCTGCTTCAACTGGGACAGTGCCTTACCTCAGGTATGGACTAGCAAAAATTCATGATGCTGATGTACAGTAGAGTAATATTCATGTATAATCAAGAAAGAAAATACTGTATCTTGTATAACTGTAATTAACTTTAAAATGGAGTCAGGCTGCTTCATGAAAGCAGGATTGCCACAAACTCTTGCCTGAGCCTATTAATCTGAAGTCAGACTGCTTCAATTAGGTACTAAAAGCCAAGCACTATTGCTTGATGCCATTTCCTAGGATGAAAATGTCAACAATAAAAACATGTATGTTACTCTATTTTAAACAACAAATGGAGTTCACCACAGGAAACAAAACAAAGCCTATGAAACATACTCTACATGCCCAAGAAGCAAAGAAAGCAAAGAATTTTCTTACGTAACATTCTTTCAAACTTAATATAACTGAAAATTACTTACTTATTATACCGATAGATCCATGTTAGATTTTCATCCAGTTCAATATGGAACATTAGGTCCGACAGGATCTGACTTCGGCACCGAATTTGAAGCTACCATAGTTAGAGGGCTTGGGCTACTCCCCAACCCGTAATTCCCTGAACTGCAGTCCAATACCTCAGATCAAGTTTGCCCTACAGGAAAGTATTCATACCTACTACTGGGAAAAATAGTGGAGACACTAAAGGCAGACACCGGAGATGGACTAGGGGAAAAACAGGTAACATCATGAGACAATATTGGTCACAGACCGGGTGTAGAGCAGTAGTCACCCAATAATCTCAAAGCTATTCATACAAGATCATTTGGAAGGGGGAGTTGAGGTAGAGGAGGTTGAAATGGATGAAAATCAGACAACATGGCTCTATCGTTATGGTAAGTACATAATGTTCGTAAGCAGTGCTGTCTATTTTCGTCCCATTCAACATATGGGACAGATTCCCATGCTGTCTTGCAGGGTGGTACCAAGGAAAGGTATTCCTGATTATGGTGGAGCCAAGAGAGGAATGACACCTGGATTGCATCCAGCTTATAATGAGTAACAAAAGTATGTATAGTAGAACAGGTCACTGCTGCACAAATGTCATCAATCGATAGTTTCTTGGAAAAGGTTGTTGAGGTAGCTACTGCTCTGGTTGAATGGACCTTTGGTTTGGATTGTAATTCTAAACCCATTACAGCAGAGACAAAAGAGATTGGATAGCCATCTGGACAGTGTGACTTTCATAACAACTCTGCCAAGCCTAGCTTTAGAGTAGGCAATAAAGTTGATCAGATTTTTTGAGTGCTTTTGTTCAGTGTAGATAGAATCTGAGATGATGATGCACAATGCACATCTAGCATGTATATAATGTATTCTCCTTTGATTGAAAATTTTAAAACAAGGACTAGTAAATCTATAGATTGTTTTAAGTTAGTTACAGATGCCACCTTTGGGACAAAGTATGCATCAATCTGGAGATAAGCCTGGTCCTTATAAAAAAAAAAAAAAAAAAAAAACAAGTATGGAGTCTTACATCAGAGTACTTAAAACTCCAAAATTTGCCTTGCAGAGGGTGACAGCAACTAAGAAAACTGCTTTCCAACTCAAATATTTGATATCTATCATGGCTGCAGTTCAAAAGGAGGTTGAGTTAGGACCTGGAGCATAATAGTAACATCCCGTGGAGATACTGGATCTCTAATGGGAAGAGGCAGCAGAAAAGTTCCTCTGAGAAAGGCTTTATTTTAAGGAGGCCACAGAAGAATTATTTTGTCCATCATAAAAACTGGAAATCACTGCCATCTGAACTTTGATGGTAGAATAGCTAGATCTCGGTTGAAAAAGTTCAACTAAAAATTCCAAGAATTAAGATACAGGAGCAGAGAAAGGATCCAAGCCTTTAGCTACTACCCAAAAAGAAAACCTTTTCCATTTACTGTTGTAAATTTTCTTTTAGCGGGTTTCTGGGAAGTTATCATATCAACAACATTATTGGGAAGCCTGGCATCTATGGCTGTAGTCAAAATTGAAGGAACAAAGCGGTTAGTTTCTTGGTAGTCTGATCCACTGGAGGCAGTCCGGATGGGTGAGATAGACAGTCTGGATATTGATCCAGCATCCACGGTGGATGTACCAGTAGAGGCCACAGAAAGGGGAACCAGGTTTGTCAGGGACAGAAGGGATCAATGAGGATTACTTTGGCCTTGCACTGTCTGGCTTTCTGAATGAATTTGTTCATGAGGAGGCAATGGGGGAAAAGCATACAGGAGTCTGGGGCCCAATTGTGGAACAGAGCATTCCTTGGTGATTGACCCTGTAGAGGGATCAGACCACAGTAACTGCTCTACTTGTTGAGGTGGGAGGCGAAAAGATCACAGAAAGGTTGGCCCCAGAGGCTGAAAATTAGTATTGCCACTGTTGGATTGAGGGACCACTTGTGAGGAGTTAGGATAGTTCTGCTCAACTTGTCCTTTAAAGCACTGGAACACCCGGGAATGTGTGTTGATATCAGAAAACAGTGTGAAGACATCACACACTGCCAAATCCTTGTGGCCTCCTCCTTGACATATAGGATAAGAATAGGTTCCTCCTTGTTTGATGATGTACCATACTACAACCATATTGTCTGAGTATATGAAGATCACACACCTGGGGAGGGCATCCTAGAAAGCCCGCAACACTAGGAGGACCACTCATCTCCAAGATACTGATGTGAAATTTGGCCTCTAACTTTGACCATGTACCTTGGATCACTATCCCTTTGAAATGCCCCCAACCACCAACCTAGAAGAGAGGTGTCATGGTCACTACTGCTATGGGTGGATCTGGTTGAAAAGGTTGCCTTTCTGTTATTGAAGAAAAGGTAATCCACCATGTAATGTGTTGTCTGCAAATTCTTGTAAGATGAATCCTGCAATGTAAAGGGTGAAACTTTTGAGACCACTGAACTGAATATGATCAATGAAGAATTCTCAAATGCTAATGAGCCATGTGGTCATTAGTATGGAGGAAGACACAAGACCTAGTAGACATAATATCAATCATGCTGGAGGGTGGGGATGATGAATTAATTGTGAGGGCATCTGACAGAGAACAAACTCTGTGTTGCGGAAGTCTGACAATTTGTAGAGTGGAATCGAGTTGGCATCCGATAAATTCTATCCATTGTGTTTGAAGTAAATGACATTTGTGAAAATTCACTGAAATGCCCACTTCCAGTAAGCACTGGAGGAAAATGCTCAGAAGATGTACCAGAAGATGGCTGGTCTAAGTAGTGGAAGACTTGGTTCCTGATCATGTGCAAGTGCACCACTACCACTGCCATTATCTTGGTGAACACCTTGGGGGCTGTGGTGAGACCAAACAGCAAGGTTCTAAACTGAAAGAGATGGGCTCCCGGCTAGAAATGGAGAAATCAACTGGACTGCTTTTCTACTTTCAAGTGATTGTAAGCATCCTGGAGATCTATCAAGCACATTCAATTGTCTTTTCTCAGAAGTGTCAATATGGACTGAATTATGAGCATCTGGAATGTTCTTTGTTTTACAAATTGTCTGAGATGACTGAGATCTAAAATTGGTCTCTGGTTCCCCATTTTCTTTGCAACTAAAAAGAAAGTACAGTTGTGTACGCTTACCATAAATGTCAATGTCCGAGTGTATTCACTGTTGCAGTCATCACATTTGGGTTATATGCCTGCAGGTAGCCCTCAGCTGGCCTGAATACCAGAGTCTTCAGATTTCTGCATCAGATGATGTCACTTCTTCCATGACATCAGGTCGTCAGGGGTATAAAACATGCAGCGGAAGCCATTACATCAGTTTTTCTTGCCCCAGATGTCAAGCGCTCCCACAATAGGAAGCAATTATATGGTATAGAACACCCCCAGCAAAAAGCAAATACACATGATATAATATATTCCAAACAAGAAGGAAAGGTAGAGCCAAGAGAAGTCTGGGAGCTGGAGGGAGAGTAATCAGGACTGCAACAGTGAATACACTCGAACATCTAAATTTACGGTAAGTGTACACAACTGTACTATGTTCTTTATGTTTCACTGTTGCAGTCATCACATTTGGGTTGATTCCCAAAGCTAAGGAAGGGTGGAGGCAGTTAAAGAGCATTAGGGCTAGCAATCAGGCACTATAAGACTGCTATGGCCAATCCAGCTCTGGATTTAGAAAAGACAGACAGGTGGTAATGCTTGCTGAAAGTATGTACAGAGTTCCAGGTAGCAGCTTCCAGGATGTCCCTGGTAGGGACTCCTCTGAGAAATGCCGTAGAGGTAGATGCAGCCCTGGTGGAATGTGATCTTATCCCCTGTGGGGTAGGTTTTCCATGGTGCTTGTAGCAGAAATGGATGCAATGGGCTATCCATTTGGAAATGGTTTGCTTAGAAATGGCCTTCCCCTCTGCCCCTGCAGCAAAGCTAACTAGCAGTTGGTCAGATTTTCTGAGAGGCTTAGTTCTGTCCAAATCGAATCTAAGTTGTCTGTGCACGTCCAGCAAATGCAGTATCCTTTCCCCCTTATTTTGAGGGTTATGGAAAAAGGTAGGCAACTCAATGGACTGGTTTAGAGCCACACTAGACACCACCTTGGGCAAAAAGAATGGATTAGTCCTGAGGCAAACCCTGTCCGCATGGAAGATAATGAAGGGCTCCACTGCCATGAGGGCCTGCAGTTCAGACACTCTTCTTGCTGAAATGATGGCTAGAAGTAAGGCTGTTTTCCAAGAAAGGTATTTCAACTCTGCTGTAGCAGCTGGTTCAAAGGGGGGAAGAGTGAGTTTTTCCAATACAAAGTTAAGGTCCCAGGCTGGAGTGGGTGCTCTCCTGGGAGGGTCTTAAATTTTTGGCCCCTCTAAGGAATAGCTTTAGCAGGGGATGAGAGAAGAGGGGTGGCTCAGTACTATAATGTGCTGAAATGGCAGAGGCATGAATCTTAATTGAAGAGAAAGAGAGGCCCTTGTGGAGAATTTCTGTTAAATAATCTAGAATATGAGGTAAGCTGGGCACAGTTGTACTCATCCCCTGAGCCTTGCTCCAGGAACAGAATCTTTTCCACTTTTCTGAATAAGATTTTCTAGTACTAGGTCTCCTTGCCTTAAGAATGACATCCAGCACCTGCTTACTTAGGGTTGCTACAGGTGAGCTTAGGGAATTAGCCAGGCTGCAAGGTTCAGGGTTTGAAGCGGAGGGTGCAGAATCTGGCCAGCCTGCTGGGACAGCAGGGAATGGGTCTGAGGCATGTGCCATGGTTGCAGCACTGTCAGACTGTGCAAAAGGGGGTACTAGTGCTGGTGTGGCCAGTCTGGGGCAATCAGTATTGGCCTTGGCTTGTCCTGTTTGATCTTTAGTAGAACCTTCGAGAGGAGAGGCAGAGAGGAAAAGACATAACTTGAGAGGCTTTCACAGGTAAAGGACAGGGCATCCACTTTCCAAGCTTGACTGTGGGGAGTTCTGGTGCAAACTTTGTTCAATTGGTAGTTCTGAGGGGAGGCAAACAGGTCGACCTCTGGTGTCCCCATTTGTTCCTCAAGAGCTTGAACATTTTGGGTTCCAGTTTCCATTAGTGTGGGTCTGTGAGATTTCTGCTTAAGTCGTCTACCAGTGAATTTAGTTTGCCTGGCAGAAATTGAGCTTGGTAGCTCAAGGCTGTGTTCCACAGAGCCATGGCTAGTCTGCAGAGTGGGTAGGAATGGGTTCTCCCCTGCTTGTTTATGCACCACATAACTGTGGTGTTGCCTGTTTTTACCAATAGTTGTCCTGGAAGAATAAGGTCTTTGAAGGCTGTCAGAGCATTCTGTACAGCTAACATTTCTTTTTGATTGATATGCAGGTGCATCTGTCTTGGGTTCCATTTGCCCTGAATGCTCTGCCCTGCCATGTGAGCCCCCATGCATAGTCTGATGCATCTGTTGTTAGGGTTTGGGCGGCAGGGGGGGAGTAGAGTGAAAGGGAGTCCTTTGTTGTGGTAGCAGGCCTCTGCCTACCAAAGGAACTCTGTCCTTAGGGATAGGAATCATTGTTTCCAGGTCCTGAGAATGTTGACACCATAGACTTTGTAGACACCATTGAAGTTTCCTCATATGCAGTCTTGCATATGGAATTAACAGAATGCAAGAGGCCATGAACCCCAGGGCTTGCAGGATTTTCCTTGCAGATAGCTGGGATTTTGTGGCTAGTAGGTTGAATTAGGTTGTCAAATAAACTTGTGTCTTTGGAGTGAGGAATGCCATCTGGGAAGTTGTGTTCAAGGTTGCTCCCAGGAATACAATCTGTTGGCAGGGTACTAAGTGTGATTTCCTCTCGTTGGTGGTCTATCCCAGTGAGGTTAGAAGTCTCTCTACAAATGCCAGGTGTTGTAATAGCAAGTCCTGACATTCTGCCTGAATCAGGCAGTCATCCAAGTATGGATAAATCTGAAATATTTCTCTGCCTGCAAAATGCAATGGCTGGAGCTAGGCACTTTGTGAATACCCTGGGCACAGTAGATAAGCCAAAGGGAAGTGGAGAGAAGTGATAGTGCATGGAGCCTGCCCTGAAATGTAGGTATTTTCTGCAGGATTCCCTTATTGGGATGTGCAGGTAAGCTTCTTTCAAGTCTAGGGTTGCCAGCCAGGCATCCTTGGCTAGAATAGGAAGAAGTTGTTGGAGGGTTATCATTTTGAATTTTGGAACCACCAAAAAGGTGTTGAGAATAGACAGGTCCAGGATAGGATGCCAGGAGTTTTCTTTTCTGGGAACCAGGAACAGTCCTGAAAAAAACCTTGTCCCCTTTGTTCTGCTGGAACAGGTTGAATAGCCCTTTTACTGAGGAGAGAGAGCACTTGTTTTTGGGCCTCCACCCACTGATTTCGGGGGAGGTCTGGCCATCCACTTGGGGTTGGGAGTAAGTGGAAATGTAATCCGTATCCTAGGGAAACTATGTTTAAAACCCATTTGTACTGGGAAATGAGTTCCCAGTTTTTTTTTTTGCATGCATGACGAGCTTTCCTCCTAAGGCAGCAAGTAGTTGAGCAAGGCTTGGAAGAGTTAAGGATAAGTCATTGTGCCGTTTTTCCATAGGGTGGTGGCTTACTACTCCCTGCTTTGGGAGTGGGAGCCCCCCACTACTTAGATCTATACATAGCCTGAGACTGAAGTCTTGGTGGTCTGCTGCTCCTGGTTTGGACTGAGAAGGCCTGGAAGGGACTGGAAAAGACCAGTTCTTTGAAGGCCAATGCCTAGTGAATCTAGGAGGCTGTACTTGTAAGAAATCTTTAACAGTTTGCATAGATTTAGCTTTTTCCTCCATTCTTTTGAGGACTTCTTCTGCTCTGTTGCCAAAAAGGCGGTCTTGGTTTAAGGGTGCATCCAGTAATTTAGCTTTAACATGATCTGGCAAGTTTTGTTCCTTAAGCCAAGCATGCCTTTTAACAACAGACCCAGTGACAGCAGCCCTGCAATATGCTTCTAAAGCATCAAAACCACATTGCAAAGTATGCTTACCAACTTGTTCAGCAGAATGCATTCACTCTTGCAAATCTGTGTGTTCAGCACAGTCAAGAATCAACACCATTTTCTGTTTAAGTAGTCCCATAATATGCTGCTGATACTTTAACATATGAAACTGGCAATTTAAAGCCATAATGGCCAAAGTAGCAGAAGTGTATACCTTCTTACCCCATCTGTCCAAAGCTCTAGAGTCCATATCATAAGGGGTAGGATTCTTGGCAGTAGTAGCCTTAATGCCTTTAGGTCCTTGGGAAATGGTCTCTGGATCCGCAGTAGGATTCTTAAAGAGGAATTTGTGAGAGTCAGCTACTCTGTAGTACCTGTTAGGTTTCCTGGGAGCTGGAGACAAAGTGTCTGGGGTAAGGCTGGATTCCAAGAAAACATCATCTACAATCTCCAGAATAGAAGGGATAGCTAGAGGCCTGTGTTGAGGCAGGAGTAGGAATTCCCCAAGTCTCTTTTTGGACTCAGAACAGTCCTGGCTTTCCCAGTGGAAATGCTCCCTAAGGGTATGCAAGGTTTCACCAAAAGAAAAATCCTCTGGAGGGGAAGCAGAGGGAATGGAATCCTCTGCATCAGAAACCTCATAAGTAGATAAAGGTAAATCCTGGTAGTCAGAAAGAACAGAAATATGAGATTCCTGATCAGAAGAATCAGAAAGAAAATCAGTTCTAGGTCTCTTAGAGGGGGAAGGCTGGCTTCCCCTAATTAAGATAATAAGGTCTTCAGCCATTCTAATCATTTGTTTTTTAGGCATATGGGCCTGAGAATGCCATTTGGTCATCGATTTTCTAGTTGTAGTGCGAGCTTTAGGCCTGAGGAATTCAGTATTCTTAGCTTGAAACAAAGTAGTCATTTTAATATGAAAAATCGGTAGGCATGAATACACCCTCAGGAGCCAGTGCCTGCACTGTGGCTCCAGACCCATCCAAGGTAGAAACATCTGCAGGTTCCATAGTCGAAGAAGTATCTCGCGACAAACCAGACTCTGAATGGGTCTCAGTAGAGGCCTGCGAATCTGTAGTAGCAGGTATCAGGGGCTGCGAAAGAGCCTCACTGAGTACCGCTGGACTGGCGACTAGCTTAACGGAAGCGTTGTCAGCAGTTTTGGACCAATGCAGTCTGTCTGTGTCTTTACCCTTACGTTTTTTTCGGAAGATCGGTAGTCGGATGGCTTAATGAAGCAATTTCAGAGTACGGAGATTGAGAACAAAAGTATTTAGCTATAACAATAGCCCGATGGCGAACAGTTCAGGCGTTGAACATGGCACAAAACAGACAGCGAGGGACGTCGTGGTCTGGGCCTAAACAGGTGGCGCAGTAAGAATGAAAATCTCTATGAGGTATTTGTTTCCACAGGCAAGACAATTGTTAATTTTTTCTCACATCAGTTAGAACAAGAAAAAAGGATCCCCAATGGGGTACTTATCTTTTTGAAGACTTCACGTCTGTAACTCGAAAATGAATATTTCAGGAGTCTGCCGACTGGCACTTGTGAACTGCTTCTGCTTCAGGCACCGCACAGCAAGAAAGACTGATGTAATGGCGTCGGCTGCATGTTTTATACCTCTGATGACCTGACATCATGGAAGAAGCGACAGTATCCAATGCAGAAATCCGAAGACTCTGGTATTCAGGCCAGCTGAGGGCTACCCGCAGGCAGATAACCCAAATGTGATGACTGCAACAGTGAAACATGAAGAACATCTTTGAGTAGGCTCTGGATCTTCATTGATCCTTGGGACCAGGTGGATGGCCTTTTTTCCTAGCAGCTTGGAAACCTCCACTGCTGTTGCTGCGTCTCAGTGACTGAGTGAAATATTGGGAATAATCTTCTTCTTTATGGGAGGACAACAAAAGTAAATGAAACAGCCTCTGGAAATTATATTTTTTTATCCATTTGTCTCTTGTTAATTTGTGTTAGGTTTCGGGGTGCAGAGATAAGCAACTCCAACTGCTCCAGAATGCAGCAGTCAGGCAACCTTTCAAGGGCACTGATAGGGCCTCTCGGTAAAAGGTCCATGAAGCCCTGATTATGCAGTCTGCCACTGCCTCTTTGGTGATGTCCACTGGGATTCCCTCTATTTCTGCCATGTAGAGGTCTATCACCAAAATAATCCTGGAAAGAACCCCATGACTTAAAAAAACACATTGTTTTTCTCACCCTCTGATTCTTGGAAAAGGATCTTTGAGGCATTGAAAAAATGAATGCCTACTGCAGCGAGTCCGTCTTGCCATGATGCCGACAGCTAGTTAATATGTCTAACTTTGGGCCCAAAAAGTGTGGAACCATTGTTAGGGGAACTGATGAAGGACTTCTTGACACCTTCTTCAAGTCACAAAGATGCATCTATGCTTGTCGTCTGACTGTAAAACATGTGCCTGCTGCTCTGGCTGAACCACCAGTTGTGTTAGAGATGAGAGACATGGCTATGTTATAGGTGGACTGCAGAGTAGAAAGCCGAGAGTCCTCAGTCCTTTGAACATCCACTGGCAAAACACTAGAAAGAGATTTGAAAACGTCTTTAATAAAGTCCTTCTGAAATTTGACAAGGCAAGATAATTCAGTGATCTGAATGCAAAGATCACTGATGACTGATCATTTTCCAAAATCTGTCCAACATCCTAGACTCCATGTTAGGGGGATGGACAGAGGAACTCTCCTCAGACAATTCCTTTTTTGTGGCTGCTGCTACAGGCATTGCATCCACTTGAGACCATTTACTCCAATGCTTCCTGTCTTTGAGAGCTGATAACATTTTATCTGCTTTCTTGTGGATGGGCTCCACCACGTCAGGATCCTTCCAAGCCCATTGCACCATAAGGTCAACTAGTGGATCGATGGGAGGTACCAACCCGGATGATGTTCAGCCAGAATCAAAGGTTTCCAGAAACACAGATGTGTCTGGAAAGGGCTTTTCAGTGGACCATCCCCCTGTCTGTTTCATGAGTTCAAGAATTTCACCAAAGGTGACGTCATCTGAGGGAGACTTGGGTGAACCCTCGCCTTCATCTAAATTTGTATCCTCCATGAAAGACTCTGGGAAGGAGTCTATATGCTTTCTCTTACATGTCTGTTCTAGTGAACTGATTCTGTTGGGGAAACATCGATGGTTCAGAATCAGACTGGGAGCTGATGTAGCAAGTAGTTCCAGAAGCCTGTGGTGCCAACTGTCCCTGTCTGACAGGATGACAGGAAGAAGACATCATGGGATCCATCTGGGGTTTGGGTGGAACTGAACTCTGAGAAAGTGTCCATTCTTTGGTTAAACCAAAAACCCTTTCAGCGACCTCAAAGGCTGAAGTTGCCACTGTAACAGAAGCTCTCTCCAGATCTGAAAAAGAAAGAGAAACCATGACTCCTAGCATTCCCAGTCCCCAAGTAGTCCTTGGACCTGAGCTGTTTACTGCCAAGGCCCCCACGGGAAGAGACAGTTCTGAGAATCTCAGTGTCAAACCCTCCTACTAGAGGTCAGCACCAACACTGCTGCTCCTTGTCCTTTCCTGATTCCAGGATATTGGAGTAGAGCGGGATAGGGGAAACTGTCAGCATCAAAGTTAAAGGGACTACCAGCACCAAAGGATGCACATCGGGATGGGTCAGATCCAAATCTGTTGGAGCTAAAGGATGGACCACTGCAAGCGAAAGAAGTGGAGGGGCAGGATGTCCAATGGTTGGCAGATTCCCAGAGGACAGTACTGACAGAACCACAAGCTGGTTCTGTGTCCTCTAGAATTACTCATCATTTTATCGACATCATACTCTTGTCAAGCTCTGAGATGATCAGGTAGATGAAGCCACTGAAGAAGACCTGGAGTATCTCTTCTCTTACAAAATCAGAGAGCGCAACCTGGTACTCACCAGTTCGGGTGAAAACCGTGGCTGAGGGTAGGATGGATGGGACTGAGATGCTATCTGTTCTAATCTCCTAGATGATTTTGGTAATGGTCCGACTGAAACTGATGGATCTGAAGGTCATTTAGATACAGAAGATTTGCCTTTTTCCTTCTTTTTATGCTTACTTTTTTCTTTCTCCCTCTCCTTATTTGGGTCCTTATCTGAAGACCTAGCCCTGTATTGTTTCTTAGCAGAGGAGGCAGAAGAGGAAGACCCTCTAGAAGTAATCCCTGTCTGTAGAGGGAGGAGTCCCTTCACCACCAATTTGTCACGGTGATTTTCTAAGGCTCTAGTGCTGAAAGAAGCACATGTGGCCAGGCAATAAACGCATAATGTGTAAGATCCTGAGAGGGCAACTTGTGTCCGCATTCAGAACACTTCTTGAAAGCTTGAGATTCAGCCATAATGATAAGTAAACTGAATCAAAGAAACACATCAAAATACTATAAAACACTAAAATACTACAGGCAAATAGTCGTGACAAAATCATAAAACACTGTGAACACTAGAAAGCACTAAAACACTATCTTAGGTCTGTCTCTATGGAAAAGGCTAACTGTTAAAGACACACTACTGATTAATAAACACTACCGTAACCTATATCTATGAAAAATGCTAAGTTATATCTACTAAGACTAGGGGACAAGTCTCACGTTAGAGCAGGAGTAAGGTAAAAAGGGTTTAAAAATAAGTTAAATATGTGAAAACTTTTCTAGAAACAAAGGATACAAGAAATAATCTATTCCATTTGCTTATAGGCTGACTTTACCAATCCCATGTTTGATAATTATATATTACCCCTACTGAGAATAGCTGGGATCATACCATAGATAATTTGGGGGGACCCACGCATGGGATAAAGTATTTAAGGAGCTGCATCTGTCCATTAGTATTACAGGGGGCAGTCCGGGGATACATTTTTGTTTCTCATCTATAGATATAAATTGTGCTTGAAAATGGACAGGGTTGAACTTTGTTTTATGTGGATAAAGAGTCTGTTCCATAGCAGTGGTATCCCCTCCACTCAATGAATTAATGAAGTAGTGACTTCTCTTCTTCATTACTAGATAAACTATAGTGCACTGACACAGAGCAAAGTTAAAGTACAGTTTTGTACCTACCATAAATGTAGATGTTCGAAGATCCACATTGCTGCAGTCCTGACACTTGGGTAGTCCGCTGTCCCAGTCGGCCCGAATACCAAAGTATAAGGCTGACGTCGGTCAAGGCGCATTAGTCTGACGTCAGGACGTCAGGGTACAAATGCGCATGACCGACGTCATTTCCTCAGTCTTTTCTTGCCCCAGATGTCAGAAGACCCTAAAAGATAAGGCCAAACCAAAAAACAACAATACACCAAACACCCCTGTACCAAATATATGTACAATATATACAAAGTCAGAAGGTACAATGCCACCCACACAACCACCCCTAAACACAGAGGGGAAGGAGGGAGGGTAAATTGGACTGCAGCAATGTGGATCTTCGAACATCTACATTTATGGTAGGTACAAAACTGTACTATGTTCTTCATCTCACATTGCTGCAGTCCTGACACTTGGGTAGAATCCCAAAGCAGAGGTAAGGGAGGATGGCAAATCACAAAGAAGCAGGAGCTGACAACATGCCCTGTAAAATAGCAGTGGCAAAACCAGCCCTAGATTTAGAGTAGAGAGGAAGGTGGTAATGCTTAGAGAAAGTATGCACTGAACTCCAAGTAGCAGCCTCCAAAATATCCTTAGTTGCCACCCCCCTTAGAAATGCTGTTGAAGTGGCAGTAGCCCTAGTGGAATGAGGCCTAATCCCAGCTGGAATCTCCTTGCCATGATGGGAGTAACAGAAAGAAATGCAAAACCCAATCCACTTAGAAATAGTTTGTTTTGACACAGGCTTACCCTGAGAACTCAAAGCAAATGAAACAAACAACTGCTGAGACTGCCTAAAATCCTTAGTCCTGCTTAAATAATAACGTAATTGCCTGTGTACATCTAAAGTGTGCAAAATCTTTTCCCCTTATTTTGGGGATTTGCATAAAAGGTAGGCAAATGAATAGTTTGGTTTAAAGCCACACTAGAAACCACTTTAGGCATAAAGGAAGGATTAGTACGTAAAGATACCCTATCCTTATGAAAAATCAAGAAAGGCTCAACCGCCATAAGGGCCTGCAATTCAGACACCCTTCTTGCAGAGGTAATGGCTAACAAAAAAGCAGTCTTCCAAGACAAATATTTCAATTCAGCAGTAGCTGCAGGCTCAAAAGGTTGTAGAGTGAGTTTCTCCAACACAAAATTGAGGTCCCAAGCAGGAGTAGGAGCTCTACGTGGGGGTCTTATATTCCTTGCCCCTCTAAGAAATTGCTTGAACAATGGATGAGAAAACAATGGTGGGTCACAATCATAGTGAGCTGAAATTGCTGCAGCATGAATCTTAATGGAAGAGAAAGACAAACCTTTGTCCAATAACTCAGTAAGATATTGAAGAGCCACACTCAAATTTGGCTCAGAAACATCCAAATCCTTTGCTGCACTCCAAAATGAAAATCTCTTCCATTTTCCTGCGTACACTTTCCTTGTACTAGGTCTTCTTGCTTCCATAATCACATTTAAAACTTGTTGAGGAAGCTGAGACCTGCTATGGTTCAAAACAGAATATGCCAGGCTGTGAGATGAAGAGAGTGAAGCTTGACATTGAGTAGATGCCCGTCCTTCTGAGACAATAGGTGTGGAATCAAAGGTAAGGGCCAAGGAGGCTTCCTTACCAGACTCCTCAGCAATGGGTACCAGTGCTGCCGAGGCCAATCTGGAGCTATTAAAATCATCCTTGGCTTGTCTTGTCTGACCTTCAGAAGTACCTTTGGGAGGAGAGGCAGAGGTGGAAAGGCATACACATGAAGATTTTTCCAACTGAAAGAAAGAGCATCCACTTTCCAGGCTGTGTGATGAAACCTTTTCGTGCAAAACTTTGGCAGCTGGTGGTTTAGTGGAGAAGCGAACAGATCTATGTCTGGAGTTCCCCATGACACTGTCAATGTCTGAAATACATGAAGATCCAGTTTCCACTCGTGGGGATCCATGATTTGCCTGCTTAACACATTCGCTAAGGAGTTCTGTGCTCCTGGCAGAAACCTTGCTTGAAGATTCAGTTGCAAGCTTAACGCAGTCTCCCACAAAATCATTGCTTGCCTGCATAGAGGATAAGAATGTGTTCCCCTTGTTTGTTGATGTACCACATGACAGTTGTGTTGTCTGTTAGAATCAACACCTGCCCTGGAAGAAGTAAATCCTTGAAAGCCAGTAATGCAAACTGGACTGCTAACATCTCCTTCATGTTGATATGTAGATGCTGCAGTCTGGCAGGCCACTTGTCTTGTATCCACTTTCCATTCAGATGAGCTCCCAAGCTGTGTCTGAGGCATCTGTCGTTAGAATCTGACTCGCCTCTGGCCGGGTCACAGAGAGTCCCTTGTTTAGGTGACATTCCTGAGCCCACCACAAAAATTCCTTCTGAATGCAAGGAATTATTTGAATGACAGTGTCCAAATCCTGGCAGTGCTGTGTCCATACATTTTTGAGATACCATTGCAGCTTCCTCATATGCAGTTTGGCATTGGGAAGCACCAGAATACAAGATGCCATGAACCCTAAGGCTTGAAGGACTGTCCTTGCAGTCAGCCCGGACTGATGAGATAGTTGATGGAAGTAAAGAGAAAGATTCTTTTGTTTGTCCGGGGTTAAAAAGGCCATCTGGGTTGCTGTATTCAGTCTCACACCCAGAAAGCACATGTCTTGAGAGGGTACTAGACTGGACTTTATTTCGTTCACAGAATACCCTAGGCATCTTAGCACTGCTATCACATATTCCAAATGCTGAAGAAGAATGTCCCTTCCTTGAGCCAGAATCAGGCAATCGTCCAAATAAGGATAGATTTGTATTCCTTTTAGCCTGAAGAAAGCTATCACTGGAGCCAGAACCTTTGTGAATACTCTGGGCGCAGTAGATAAGCCAAAGGGCAATGCAGAGAACTGATAATGAGAATTTCCAGCTCGAAAACGCAGATATTTTCTGCAAATTAGTCTGATAGGAACATGAAGGTAAGCTTCCTTGAGATCCAAAGTTACCATCCAGTGATCTTTGCCCAGCAGAGGTAAAAGCTGTTGTAACATCAACATTTTGAACTTGGGAATGTCCAGATAAGTGTTGAGGATAGATAGATCCAAAATTGGTCTCCACGTGTTTCCCTTTTTTGGTACTAGGAACAGGCGAGAATAAAATCCTAGGCCCCTTTCTGGCACAGGAACCGGCTGAATGGCCCCTATTTGGAGTAACAGAGAAATTTGCTTGTGAGCCTCTTTCCTTTGTTGAGGAGGAATGTCTGGCATGCCTTTGAAAGGAGGCAAGGTATGGAAATAAAACCTGTAACCGTGGTGAATGATATCCAATACACATCTGTCTTGGGTAATTAAACTCCAGTTTTCTTTGAAAAGTGCCAACCTTCCTCCCAAAGGTGCTGCCAGACGAGAAGATTCTGGCAGCTGAAAAGGCAGGTCATTGGGTCTGTTTACGAAAGGACTGACCCCTGCCCTCACCAGAAGACTGAGCAGGTGAACTCCTGTTCTAGGCCTAAAAGAACCTTGAGCTCTGCCCCTACCACGTCTAGACCTACCCCTAGACTGGGAATCATAAGCAGGATATGTCCACCCCTTGGTAGGCCAATTTCTACTAAACTTGGAGGCTGAACCTGCAAAAATCTTTAACAGTCTGCATAGACTTAGCCTTGTCTTCCATTTTCTTTAGAACTGCTTCCACAGGCGAACCAAACAACACATCAGATTGTAAAGGAGCATCTAAAATCCTTGTCTTCACATGCTCAGCTAAATTCTGATCCCTCAGCCAGGCGTGCCTGCGAAGAACCGAACCAGTGGCAGCCACCCTCGAAGAGGCCTGCACAGCATCAAAACCACATTGCAAAGAATGCTTACCCACCTGTTCAGAAACATGAACTAAATCCTGCAACTCTTTACACTCAATACCTTCCGCCAAAGCATCTACCTTAGACTTTAATTGTGAAAGGAGATAATTTTTGTATTTCAACATATGAAACTGGCAATTCAAAGCTCTCATGGCCAAAGTGGAAGAAGTATACACTTTCTTTCCCCATCTATCCAAAGCCCTTGCCTCTTTATCTGGAGGAACAGGATTTTTAACAACAGAAGCCTTAACACCTTTAGGCCCCTGTGAAACAGTTTCTGGGTCTGCCCTAGGACTCTAAAAAGATACTTATGAGCTTCAGGCACCCTATAATATCTATCCGGTTTTACTGGAGCAGGAGGCAAAGAATCAGGGTTCAGAGAAGCCTCTGCAAAAACATCCTCCACCACATCTAGAACAGGAGGTATAGCTAAAGGCCTATGCTGGGGTAGAAACAAAAATTCCCGCAGCCTTTTCCTGGAATCAGAGAAATCCTGACCTTCCCATTTAAAATGCTCCCTCATGGAATGAAGAGTCTCTGAAAATGAAAAATCCTCAGGGGGAGAAGCAGAAGGAGTAGAATCATCTACATCAGAATCAGAGTAAGGGGAATACTCCTGCAAGTCTTCAGCCGAAGACTCAGAAGCATCCGAACACTGCTCAAAACTCCCAAGCTCAGGTTCCACCCTAGGCCTCTTATCAGGAGGGGGCATAGAACCTCTAATCATTGTAATCAAATCTTCTGCCATCTTAAGCATATGCTTCTTAGGTACAGACCCTGAAGAACTAGGGGTAACACCTGAAACAAAACCTGGCCTGCCCCTGGGAGAAGCCTTGGAAACAGCAGCCTAACCACCTTAGGAAGGGAGGGAAGAACAGCTACCTGAGAAGCCCCTTCCGCCTGGCCTACCTCCTGAGAGGTCACATCTTGCAGTACTAAAGTCTCTCCCTGGGATTCCAAAGAAATTACTGGCTGAACCTCTGGCTCCACCGAGCCCTCTAAAGAACCGACGTCCGGTACGGACGGTTCTTCCAGCCTAGGCTTTGCTGTTTTGTCCTTGCGCTTTTTTGATGAAGCGGGCGTCGGAGCATCCGACGGCATTTTATAATTACACCGCTTCCCAAAAACTAACCTGGCACAATCTAATCTTCTCTTTATAGTGCGTTTGTTAAATCTAGCACAAGAGCGACAGCCAACCACGTCGTGCTCAAGCCCTAAGCAAGGTATACACAAGGTATGGTAATCCCTATGAGGTATCTGTTTCCCACAAGAAATACAGTTATTCACTTTTTCTGACATCCGGTAAAATACTGAGGCAAGAAAAATCCTAAATATTCCCCAACGGGGTACTTAGCCAACTTGGATTCGATCTGAAACTCCGACTTCGGAAAATCTCAGAACGCCAACCTGCACTTGCAAAACTGCTTCTGCATCGGACCATGCGGCAAAAAAGACTGAGGAAATGACGTCGGTCATGCGCATTTGTACCCTGACGTCCTGACGTCAGACTAATGCGCCTTGACCGACGTCAGCCTTATACTTTGGTATTCGGGCCGACTGGGACAGCGGACTACCCAAGTGTCAGGACTGCAGCAATGTGAGATGAAGAACATCTGCAGGGATACACTGAGTGAAATAACCAAGACTTAAATTTGCATGCATGCATCTAATCTCCATTTAATTTGGTTTTCTTAACTAGGAAAATTTTCTGTGCACATGTTCTTCTTTTTCAAAGAACAAATGAAAATTATGGAATTAAACAGTAGACTGCAAAAGGAAAATAATTAGCAACTCAGATCCCAAATTTTATGTGCTATAGCACCATATTTTATATTCACAAGACATGGCTTAATGGAAAGCAATAGTCCAATAACCAGAGACTGATAAACAACAATTATCTTCCCAAACAGCCCTACAAACATGCATTAATAAGATGAACAAAAATGCAGCCCAGCTTATTTTAAGGGGACATTGCTGTGATCTCCAGTCTAAATTAATTTTACTTAAGTACATTTGGTAAATCGGGGAAGCAAAAAGTTGGAGTTGCAAGATGCTGGGGGTTAGATTATGAGACTATTCAGAGTACTTTTGTATGTGAAAAAGGGGAATTGTGTGCACAATTAAATTATCAACAAGGGCATAGGAGACCTCCACACACTAGATCAGTCCCAGTTTGGCTTTGTCATAGGATGGTCATGCTTACTGAATCTGGTGGACTTCTTTGAAAAGGGTGACTATGGCAATAGATGAGAGGTAAATGGTGTATACTGCCTACCTAGATCTGGCTAAAGCATTTGATACAATACCCCACTCAGACATTGTCAAAAGCCTCATGGAACTAGGTATAAACCCCTTTGTAACACACTAGATAGGTAGCTGGCACACTGATGGGATCTATGAGGTTAGAATCTGTTTATCCACCTTCACAAAAAGGCCAGTCACCAGTGGAGTCCCTCTGGGCTCTCTGGTAGTCCCACTCTTCTTCGGCATCTACTTCTCAGTTGTCAAAAGCAATGTCAAAGGCCTCTGTCTAACTACGTTCACAGATGATTGCAAACCGGGAGCACTCACTGAATCCTCCCAAGATGAGAACACCCTCCAAAAAGGTCTAACACAGACAAATGCTTGGTGCCAAAGCCATGGTTTAAAACTCAATACCAAGAAATGCATTATAGTACCTTTTTGGTAGTTAGCCACCCCGGGTAATTATGTCATTAATAAAGCACCCCTAAAAGGGGAATCACTAGTCAGGGATCTGGGAACTCATGCAGACAGTAACGTACTGGTTGACCAACAAGTGTCCAAGGTAGTAAGAAAAAAAAAATCATTCTATGTTGCTCAACTTATAAGCAAAGGCATGGAATCTAGGTCCAGAGAGGTCATCATACCATTGTTTCTGACCCTCATCAGACTCACCATAAAGTATAATGCTCCCTTTGGTATGTACCTGACCAGACAAATGCAGCAACTGGAATGTCCACAAAGGTTCTTTACAAAAAATACAGGTAGTAAACACAACTTCCTACACTGATCGCCTCAAAACTTTTGTCTCTTTACTCTGTTATCATACAAACTTCTGACATATGATCTTTGCCTGGCATACAAGGCATCCCTGCACCCAGTTTCGATGAACGTTTTAGGTTCAGAGGTTCATAGGTAGGTACTAGGCTATCTGCCCAAAGGCATTTATAAGCCAAGCCAGAATGTGTTGGCTTTTGCCACCCCCTTAGATTAGTTCCCTGTGCCTCTGTCCAGCAGGGCCAATGAAGGGATCCCCGGGGTAAACTTTCTGTTTCCCATCCACTCGCCAAGGTTTCTCTTGAAGAGTGTTAGCGAGGAGCTTTGCCTAATGTAGATTGGAATCTTGTTCCAAAGCATGGGAAGTCTCTGGGACAGGAATCTATCCCTCCAGCATGTCCTATTTATTGCTGTGGTGAGGTTTAGATCCTTAGAGCGTGTGGCTCGAGGGGATATGGTTTTCTTTAGGTGGAGCATGTCCATCAGTTCTGTGTTGGACATGGCCTTGTATGTCAGGCAGAGATCACCTCTGAGTAGGCGGTATGCAACTGAGTACAGCTGAAGTTTCTTCAGTCAAGCTGCATATGACATCTGTTTGAGGCCAGTGATCCTCTTGGTGAGGTACTTCTGTGGTCTTTCCAGCTGTTGCAGGTGTCTTGTAAGGTACATCCCGAATGGGACCCAATGGGTCTGATGAGTGATGAGTAGAGGGGCACAATGACCTCTTTTGATCTGGATGCAAACCCTTTTGTGATTAGGTGGGCCACAAAAAAGGATTTTCTAACCACTTTGGCAATGTGATTATCAAAGGAGAGATTACTATCTACTTGGGTCCCCAGATCCATTATTATGTCTTCCATATTTAGGGGACTACCACCTATGTGGTAGTTTGTGGGCACTTTGTTTTTTCCAAAGGGGATGACTATGCACATTTTGGCATTTAGCTTGAGGCCATGATTTCGACACCAGGTATCCGTCTCAGTGAGACTCTTTTGGAGGATGTCTGTGTCAGCCAGAGTCTCAATTATAGCCCCTAGTTTGCAGTTGTCTGCGAACTTGGTCAGCCACAGTCTTCCTGTGCTTGCCTGTACCTCTGAGAAGTATATGCCGAACAGGAGGGGTCCTAGAACTGAGCCCTGGGGAATGCCACTTGTAACCGGTTTAGAGTCGGACCTAGCTCCCGCAACTCTCACCATGTGGGTCCTGTCCGTGAGCCAGTTGGCAACCCATCTTGTAACATAGTGGTTTATGTTCAGGCTGGTGAGCTTGTCTATAATACAAGAATGGGGAATGGTGTCGAAGGCCTTTGCAAGGTATTGGTAGGCTGTATTTACCACCTTTTCCTCGTCTATAGCCTTGGTAACGGTCTCAAAGAAGTCCACCAGGTTCAGGAGGCATGATCTGCTCTTAAAGCAGAACTGGGTAGGGTCTAGTGTTTGGAGGTTCCCAATGTCTCTGTTAATGAGTGCCATGATGATGTGCTCCATAGCCTTGCAAACCAAGCTAGTCAGGCTTATAGGGTGATAGTTCCCGGGGTCTGTTGTGGCTCCACCTTTGTGGAGCGGAATAACCATTGCTGTGTGCCACTCTATGGGTACGTAGGCTGTGGAGTGGCTGAGTTTGAACAGTGTGTTTAGGTGAAGGGTTAGTTTGTCTGAGCTCATGTAAGACACATCCTGGGACACCGTCCGGTTCCATTGATGCTGTGTTTTTGGCTTTGGAGAGGGCTGTTTTAACCTGAGTGTCTGTGATTTCAGGGGCTCTACATTCTTCTGGTATGGTTATGGGCCCTTTTGGGGTTAGAGGAGGGTGAAGTTTGCACTGAACCTGTCTGCCAGGATGTTGGTGATATCAGTCGGTTCAGTGTATTTTGTGCCATTCTGCACCAACTCCGAGCAGATCTGAGCATTGCCACTTAGATTCTTGACATAGCTAAAAAATTACTTGTGGTTATCTTTGGAGTCCTTAGCAATTTTTCTTTCGAAGCTCACACTGGATGATTTTATGAGGGATCGTAGTTTCTTGCCGATACTGATCAGGGATGTCTTCCCTTCTTGGGATTTTACTCTTTTCTGTACTAGTTTCCTCCTTCTATTGTATAGCTTGTTTATGGCAGGGGTCCACCAGTCTGGTTTCCTTTTCTTGGAGGAGTGAGTCTTGGCTTTGCTTGGAATAGCATGATCCATGCATTCTTGTAGGTGCCCATAGAATGCATTAGTAAAGGATTTTTCAGCTTGGACAGCATTATCCTTTAGCATGGGGGCTTTGAAACTTTCCACCTCGGTCTTAAGTAACGTGAAGTTTGCTTTTGAAAAGTTTTTCACAGTGGTTTCCTTGTCCGGGGGAGGGGGGTGTGGATATCCAAAGTGATTTGCTTATGGTCAGATCTAACCAGCGAGGGGTTGACCTCTGGTGTGGAACATCGGTCGCCCATGTTGGTGATGACCAGGTCCAATATGTTGTCACCTCTGGTGGGAGTGTTGACCAGTTGATCCAGGGCGTTTGAGTTTATAAATTCTAGGAAATGGTGGGCAAGGGAGTTAGTACTTGAGTAGTTCTCCAAGTTAATGTTTGGGTAATTGAAATTGCCCAATATTAGGGTGTTTGGTAGGACCTTTATGCTTCCCAGTGTTTCCAGAAATGTGGAATGGGGGTCCTGGGACATGGTGTGTGATCTGTAGCAAGCTAGAATTTGAATTGCAGTTTTGCCCGTTGTTAGTTGCACGTGGATGATCTCTGAAGCATCGTGCTGTGCCACTAACCTGGAGGTGTGGGTATCCTTGATGAATATGGATACGCCCCCACTTTTTGTATTTCGGTCCGGGTTCTGTGGCCGAAATGTATGGTATGAGTTGTAGCCTGGTAGTGCTGGTGTGCTCTCTGCAGCCTTAAATCAGGTTTCTGTTACTGCACATATACTGATTTTCTCCATACTGAGGAGTGCTTTGAGTGTGTGCATTTTGAGGTTTAGACTTCTGACATTGAGAAGCATTACCCTCAGTTTTTTGTTACTTGTGCTATTTACAGCAGTGGGTTTGTCTTCTGAGCCTTGCCTAAAAAAGACACTATGGGGGTGGCAAGAGCCTTGGCCAGTATTTGAAAGCCTAAGGGTGACAGGTGCAAGCCGTCTCTAGCAAGGCAGCGTGGCTTGTTGAGCATGTCATCCCAGGTGGACAGACACTGGATCCCCTTTGAATGACACCAGAAACTTAGCCAATTGTTGAAATTGATCATTTTTTCTTTATACCGTGGTATCATTCTTTGTGAGGGCAGGATGCTACTCAGGGTCAGGGTCATACCGGCCTGGGCTACATCATCCGAGAGCTCTTCCATGTCTCTTTTCATGTAGTCCAGGGAGGTACGGCTCAGGTCATTCACACCAACATGGACAATGACAGAGTCGTACTTGTACTTGTTCTGGAGTGAGCTGAGTGCTTGTGTTATGTGGCAGATCCTGGCACCCGACAAGCAGCTAACAGTAACCTTCTCCTTATTCAGCCTAGTGAGTGGGACATCAGTGTGCCTGTCTATAGAGTCACCTATTACTAGTATGTTGGGTATGTTATTTTGCCTTAAGAGCTGTGACTGGTGGCGCACTGGTTTTGTGAAGTATGTGTTTCATGGTTTGTGTTTCATGGTGGAGGTTGCTTGGATGTCTGCTTTAGAGGTCTCTGTTGCTTTTGCAGATTTTTATTTAGAGCCTCCGAGTAGGTTTTCATGAATTTGTGTGTGTTTTTTGCCAGTGCTGGTTTAATGGGTCTATGTGTGACTGGTGGTGTGATGCAAATATTTCCCTTCTCCTCTTGACTGTCTGATCCAGTCTTGGGTTGAGAGAGCTTAGCCTCCAGTTTGGCTGTATAATTGCATCTCTCGCATGTATTAGTGTTTGGTGGTAGGAGGAGAGGGTTGTCTGTGTATGAGGCAGTTGTAACATTGCCTCAAAATGCCCAGATTCACCAGTTGGACTGGAAGTACACCTGAAACTGCCCTTTGGACATGCCCGGATAGGTACAGTGAACTGTTTTACTGAATGGCTGGTAAGGTCGAACAGAGCCTTATCCTTCTGTACAGTATATCTACAAAACAAATAGTATCAGAACTACTAGATTAAAAGACTCAACTTTTACTTGCAACATAAACAGTACATGTTGGAGAGACAGATTTGTTTCTCAGAGAATTCTCTTTCTATGGAACAGGCTCCCCATCCATGTGAAGAGGAGTTTCTCCCTATCCCTATTTAAGCACAAGTTGGACCAGTACATGGGTAATCTGAAATTCACCCTTGGTCTGGAACCTATGTTTCTAATGAACAGAGGCAGTCAGTAAATCGCCCCTATATAAATCAAATTTGTGGGTTACATTTGGGTTGCACGGCTAGACCTAAAAGGGCCCTAGTGGCCATTCGCCTAGTATACACCTAAGAACCTATTTCATTTGCTTCAGTTTTGATAAAAATATATCTCAAGCTTTACATATGCCAGGCCACATACGCCTAATGGATAAAGCATTGGCCTCTTAAGTTAGGGATCTTGGATTTGAGTCCATCCGGGGTGATATAATGTTGCTACAAGTAGAGCTTTATTAAGATGGGTTTGGCAAATGATTAAGGTCTTCAACTGACAGACACAAGGTTTGATTCTGAACTTGGGTTATTAGCTAGGCTTAAAATGGCTTAGTATTCACATATGCTAGTTATTCACATATGAACTATGAACTATGAATGAGTATAATGTATAAAACAACAAATTAATAAGCTTTCAGAACCTACAGGTTGGAAATTGTCTAAAATGCCACAATGCATATTAATCATGATGTCATTAGAGCAACAATACTTCAATAAACAACACAGAGTGAAGCTACACTTTCATATAACCTTCACTGACTCCTCTAATGATGGAGATATTTTTAACAATATCATTTACTCCACAAGTGCCACACAGCTGAATTGCCATCCTCATTGTCTTTGCTCCTCCAGCAAATCTGCTTGATACTCCTACTACCTTTACACAAGTGGCACTTTCACTCCATCAGGGGTGAATGGTAGACAAAAGTCATAGAACCCATTCTTACTTGATCTGAAGGCCTAATCAGCCCAATTGTTGCGCATACAGCAAGAGTCAGGTGGAAAGGAGATGACCAGCTTTCAGGCCCAACAGAGTGGCATACCCTCCCCTCCCCTCTTTGAGCTCCCCTCTTCCTGCAGCATCTCTTTCAAGCTCCAATAAGTGCTGTCTGCTGCAGGAAGCATGCCTCCACATGCTTATGTCTCTAGCCAGTGCACTTTCCAATAGGTAGGTTGTACTTGCAGGCCCATGGTCCATGACTATAATACCCAGTGGGCCATCTAAGTGCTCCAAGTGGTGAGCAGAGCCACTTCCTCACCCGAGGATGGGTGAACAGGCAGCAGTCACACACTCCCATTCTCCCCACATGGAATCTTCTAACACCTGAGACATTAACTGAACTTGTATCATCTGGGTTCTAGTTAGGGCATTTCATCCCTCTACACCACAGTACCAGAAGTAAATGCCTTTGTATTGTGCTGGAAGTCACATCTGAAATTGTAATGCTTACCTGCTGTTTATCTACTGGGCTGATATAATTTCTCCAAAGAGTAATACAAACTCTAGATGAAGTGAAGATCAGGATCCTTGGTGCCTGCATAGACGGCATTCCATACTGGACCTAGCAGACATCCAGGGGTTTCAGCTATCCAGTCTGCTGCTCAGATGCAGTACATACAGGGAAGAGCATTCCCCTCTTAGCCCCATTTTAGAACTCAATCAAGCACCCTTTTTGCCATATGGGGTTTCTTTTCCTCTTGTGAAGAAAAGAAGCAATCCTCTGCTCTGTCCAGTTCTCCCACATGTTGATCACTCCACAGCATCATCAGGTAATCACAAAGAATATTAGCATCACTGTATTGAACAGACGCAAACTTTAAAATAGTTTTACTCAAGGCATTTGTGCTAAAGTAGCTGTACAGACTGTACAAACTATTCTGTTTTTCTTATTTTTTTAAGAAATATTTTGTGTTTAAGAAAAATAAAGTCTGCAACAGTGATTTATTTTTACACAGTGAACATATTGATAGGGGTAGCTTAAGTGCACTAAAAGCCTAGCAACAATAAAATACTCCGTATTTTTACAATGAAGAAGAAAAAAAACATAAGACCTGACCTTATTCCTGAAATTAATAATTCAGTTTTAGAGCAAGAATGATACGGTGATGTTCTGCTAAATGTCTCAATAATGTTACTTGAACATTTGTCAAATGCTTAAATGTCTTCAGGTGCAAATGTCTCAGCTTTAAAGTGATTATTGGGTGGGAATGCATACATTAATCTTTTCCTTTTTTCAGCACGACTTTAATTGTGCCACAGAAATGCACAGCTGTCTAAGATCCTCCACATCTTTCATGGAAGTTCGTATAACATTTACATAAGTTAACTCTGACCCAGGGCTTTATATCAGTTAACAGCACTGCAGTGAGAAGCCTGCTTAGTCTACTCAAAGAAAGACATTGTGTAAGTAGTCCTTGAAAATGAACATTTATACGACTGTTAGCAATTTAACATTTTAATTTATTTTCAGACATAAGCCCTCAAGAGAGCTAATGTATCAAACATCTGGTTGTTGGTGAGTAATGAATGTGCTTGTTGTGGGCTGAAAGGCTAGTGGATAGTCAATGCATGATCTATGTCATGAAGAAATAAAGTAAGATTTTATTAGATACCACTAGGGGAGAGACTGATAAAGTACCTGACATTAAGCAGAATAATTATCCCTGAACAAAGCAGGTGTAAAAATGTATGTATGTAGATAGATTCAAACACTGAAGATGATATACAGAACTTAGAATTGTGGAGAACTTCTCAGCATTTCCAAAACACCACTAAACAAAACTAGCTTCTAATTACAATGGGTTATCACAGTGAGCTTGCTAGCCTAGCCTTGCTACAGGTTCTAGCATTTAAATTAGATATCTAAAACTGGCACAGATACAGACAACACTGCTTTAAGTTACAATATACAACTAGCCAGTAACACTGCACAATGGGATGTGACAGCATGTAATCATCAATATACAGGCAAAAGACTGTGATGGTGCATGGTGTTATCTGCTTAGTGGGACAAAGAAAACACAAATCGGTTTGCAAAGATGCAGAAACAATCTCAGACTTCAAAAATAATGCATAGCCACAAAGACAGTTATCTTTCTAGGCAGATGTGTGTTGGTGGGAACCTGAAACTGAGAACTGGGGGTGGGGGTGTAATATTTAAAAACACAGGGTGACATTTAAAAAAAAAAGACACAAAACAATCTGGAATTCTATTAGATGTTGCATCAACTTTGTATTCACAGATTCAACAACATCATTAAAGAGTATGGCAAAGTGTGTTATGAGCAGGATCCAGATTTTTTTTCATTAATGAAAAGTCAGACTATATCATGGCAGGATTCAGCACACTAAACAATCAGAAATATTCAAAAAGATACAGTAGCCATCTTACACATGGCACAATGTGCCATGCTGTAACTTGTAGAGCAGGCTATTTAAAAACAAGACAATTACTCCTTAATAAAAGAAAAAAGTAGGCATGTTACTGCTGCTTTTACATGCATGTGAAATGATGTCTGTTAAATGGGAGGACTGAATGTAATTGTCTATACACACTAAAACAAAGTTCATTATAACTGTTTACTTACTTATTACTTACTTTTGTTGGCTAACCAGGAAATGCCCTATTGAGCTAATAGTCTGTTTTCAGGGAAGGCCTAGGATGAAAATCCTCATAGTATGGTTATCAAGAAAAAAACTACATAGTGCAGTATTACCATGCTCCACATAGTATGTTAAAGGCAAAACAAAACTTGCATTAATGCATCCTTGACCAATGGATGGGAAATCAGAAAGTCACCCTGCCTCTGGCCCCCATGTCTCTGATACACAGAAGTAGACAGTAACTATATCCAAACTAACATGGCTTCTTCCCGCATAACTTTTAGAGGCTTCCTAATTAATGCATATCCTTTTAATAATGCTCATGATGCACAGGGACAAATAGGGAAGGTTATGTGGCTAGGCTTATAAAGGCCCTGGTAGTCAGCCTAGTATTTACCTACGAATCTATAAACCTATAAACATTCAATCACAGCAGATACAGTAAAGGAATTGTAATAGTAAGCAAAAGCTAGCAGCACCTACCAGCTACTTAGACTAAAAAAACAACTAGTACTATGTTCAGTATTCAATGCTCTATGTTGCTGCCACACCTATGCTAAAATTAAGGTCTACTCCTGCCATATAAAAAAAAAAAAAGAAAGAAATATAATTTTATTTTATCTATTTTACATTTGCTGACCGGGATTGTCTGACTGAGCTGAAGAGCCCTTTTTCAGCAGAGGCCCGGGGAGAAAAGCTCCAACATATACAATTTTCATTATAAATTAGCATTAAACAGCACTGTTACAGGATTATTACAAGGCATTAAGTAGCAATACAATGTTATACAGTGTCAATAATCAGGAGTACAGCATAAGTATTTCAAGATGTATAAAAAGAAATATGTTATTAAGATGAGTATAGTTTTTGGGGTAAGTGGTTACAAAACCCCAGTTTTATCATGATGTAGTTGCATGAAGGCAAGACAATTACAATAGAATGTTTCTCTGAGGCAATATGCTTAATAGATTTTAGAAAGAGTAGTCAAGGAAGATTAGAGAGAGCTAGTGTGAAGAGTGAGTTAAGGGCAGAAAGTAGATTAGGTATGAGAAGTAGCAGGACCAGTGACTTTTAAAGTGCTCTTTGGTGGCTGTCTTAAATTGTTTAGGATGTGTAAGGGTCCTGATTTGTAGTGGGAGCCTATTCCAGGCAATAGTGGGGTGATAGCTGTACATGCTGCATCCAAATTTAGACTTGGGATTGTAGATTTGTAGTAGGTCTTGGTTAGAGCTTCGGAGAGGTCTGGAGGGAGAATAATGGGAGATGAGAGGAGATAGTGCTGGGCAGTAGGAAGGCTGGTACTGGATAGAATGGATGATCTGGAGCTGAGAGAGAGAAGAAGCTGGGGGGGGGGGGTAATTCAAGCCAGTTTAGGTGTTTTAGAGAGACAGTGATGGGATTTGTAGGTTTGTTTGGTAGCAAATCTTGCTACCTTGTTGTAGGTAGATTTGAGTTTGGTCAGGAGTGTTGAGCTAAGATTTGTGAGAATTTGAGAATTGTACATTAGACTGGGTAGATGGTAGGTAAGAGAGAGAGTAATCTTGACTTCAGAGGCAAGGAATTTCGTTACTTACGTATTATCGCAACCAGGTTTTCACGGTAATAGCACTTGCTTCCCGATCATGACAAATGTTAGTTAATGTTGTTAAAATGTAATATAGTGTGTTTTCTTTTAACAGTACACCTTATTTTCTGGACTGCTATCAATACAATGTGCAAGACATGCTGTTGTTCTTACTTAATGGTGTTTACTGGCACATCGTTCAACGGACAGACTTGCAGGAAGCGACACGGGTGCCAGTAGAAAGAACAACAGCATGTATTGCACGTTGTACTGATAGCAGTCCAGAAAATAAGGTGTATTGATAAAAGAAAACACTCTGTATTACATTTTATCAACATTAACGAACATTTGTCATGATCGGGATCCAAGTGCTAAGAGGCATTGTGTTTGATTTCCAAATAAAATCAGTTAATTCATGTCATATAAGTTGGAATTGGGGAAAAAAAAAGGGCCAAAACATTGCAGCGAGGGTGCCATATTCAAAAAAGATGCATATATCTTTGATCCGACAGACTATTCACTACGCTTAAAAATACAAATGTAAATAACCGCATTCCTCAGAAGCCTGAATACCTGCTGTTACTGGCAGGCCACTACTGAATGCCTTAACCAATTCTTGCATTCAGCTACGGCGGTAAAGGATGCTACAGCAGCCCTGACAATTGAAGCCAAACTGGAAGGAATGTACGTAGAATGGCCGTTATTTCACAGCATGGGCTGACAAAGAACATTCAGTGGGCGGCCTTGCAATGCAGCGACATGCTGCTGCCAGTAAAGAGCACGAAGAAACAACAGTATGTTGTGTACTTTGTGTTGGTAGCGCTCTGGAAACCAACCTATTTTGTTAAAGAAAACACACTGTTTTCCATTTCAAGCACATTAACTTGCACATTCACTGATCCGGAAGCAACCACTGTCGTTGTGAAAATTTGGTTGCGATAATACGCAAGTACCGGAATTTCTTGTTATGGTAAAGGAGCCCTAGTTTTAAATGAGTCTTTTTGATACAGTTATTAACATGCAAGTCAAATTTAAGCTGATCGTCGATGGTTACGCCCAAGAGCTTAGTACTGGATTCTACCTGAATGGGAGTGTTAAGGGACTGTATGGAGAAGGAGGGTTTAATATTGAACTTTTTAGGTAGGAAGAGTAACAGCTTTGTTCTTTTAGGGTTAAGGATGAGCTGGTTGTTGGAGAGCCATGTTTCAACTAAGTTAAAAGATGCCTGAGTAGCTGAGAAGAACTTAGAGGGAGAGCTGACTGTGATGATAACTGTAGAGTCATCTGCATATTGCACAGAAAATGGCTGAGGACAGGAGGTATAGAGCTGATTAGTAAAGATATTAAAAAGGAAAGGCCTTAGGATAAACCCTTAAGGTACACCCATTTTTAGGTATAGAGCTGATTAGTAAAGATATTAAAAAGGAAAGGCTTTAGGATAAACACTTGAGGTACACCCATTTTGACAGGGAGAGGAGGGGAGAGTGCAGAGTGCCATCTCACTGACTGAGATCTATCAGTGAGGTAGTTAGAGAACCATGCAACAGTATCAGAGGAGAAGTTCAGGTTATGCAATTTATACAGCAGACGAGAGTGCGAGACAGTGTCAAAAGCTTTTGAGAGGTCCAAGAAAAGGCAAGAAATAAGTTTATGGTCGTCCATGGCTATAAAGACAGTGTTAAAGAAGGACAATAGAGCTGTAGTGATGCTATGTTTGGGACTGAAGCCATGCTGAGTGGGTGTAAGCAGATTTTTACATACTGCATAACTTGTTTATGAATACATTTTTCTAGTATTTTTAGAGAGAGGGGAGATGATAGTGATAGGTCTAAAGCTGGAGATATCAGAGGAGTTACCGCCTTTGTGTATAGGTAGAGTGCAGCATTGTTTCCAGATGGAAGGGACTTTAGATTCAGAGATAGAGTGATTAATTAGGAATTATCTTATATATATATATATATATATATATATATATATATATATATATATATATATATATATATATATATATAATATAAATTTATGCAAAAATAACTGCCTTTTACCTTTGTAAAGTTGTATAATCTGATGTACAATTCTTTTATTTGTCTTAAAAACTTTTGCAAACCCTTTGCTAAATATACACTATTTTTTTTGGAGCTTTTCTCCCTGGCCCAAAGCTGAAAATGGGCTTCCACCCAGTTTGGACTATCCCGGTTAACAAATGTAAAATAAAATAAATAAAATAAAATAACAGTGGTTTACAGTTCTTCATGAAACTCCGGGCCAATTATTATGACTTAACAATACTAGTCATTTATAGGATACCTAGCACCATTTATGATCTACTTTAGCTGGAGGACAAAGTATATGTTTCTATACTTTCCTGCTTACAAATTTACCAAGGCAAAAACAGCAATGGTGTACTTAGGATGCAAGCCTGCCAAGTCATATCAACGAGGAATATGCTGATGGCAGAGTGGTACAGCAGTTAACATTGCTGCTTCACCTCCTACATCCAGAGACATTCTCATAGGTAAAATGACGATCCTCTAAACTGCCCACAAATGTGCATACATCCAGCAATGGGAAAGTATCTTCGCCAGGAAGGGTTCTTTGCTTTAAACCCTTTCATGCCCATAATCATCATAAACCTCTTTCATATCACCTTTCTCAACTTCCTGTGTTTTCGGATACTTCTTATACTACACTCTCCTATGCTTCTCCTCTCCATATTCCTCTGCAATTCCAACTACTTCACTAGCAGTCATCACAGAGGATTAAAGTTACAAGCTGCCTCCTGTAGTCTATGGTCCATTTGTCGTGCATGTATATGTATATATAAACACATAAAAGCCTCATACCAATACACAGGAGACCAGAAGTGACCTCACTACAGAGAATTTCCCAAAACTTTTCCAGTAACAGAAAATTGTAGGAAAGGTTTGCTAGGAAGAGTAACACCATTAGGAATGCAGTGCTTGATGTCATGTGCAGCATTTGAACATTTGACAGCAGCTTGCTCCAAATTAGGTCTAAAGACTTCATACATATGGATGTGGAGATGCATGGTAACAGGGTACTAGCATTACATCTTATGCTGCCTAAACACGTGAGCACATATGTGCACATATATAAACAGATGCATCTCTCTCTTTATAATATATATATATATATATATATATATATATATATATATATATATATCTAGATAGATATATGGGTTCACTACTAAATATCGAAATTCCACAATCTCAGGATTCTGAAAACAGATGATCAGAATCTCGAGATTGCAGAATCTCGAACTTAAAAAAAAAAAAAAGTAAAACACAAAACTAACTGTACTAATGTTTATGTAGGGGGCAAGCCCCCTGCACCACCTATACCCCCTGCAACCTAAATACACCAACTCTGAGAACACACTACAGTGGAGTGAACGGCAAAGTTCCCACTCCGCACTATATGGCAATCTCATTCACTGTTTCCGAGATTCCACTATCCTGAGATTCTAGTCGTCAGTATTCAGAGTCTCAGAATTGTGGAATTTTGATATTTAGTAGTGAAACCATATATGTATATAGAATGTCTACACACACATACTATTATTTATTTATATATATATATATATATATATATATATATATATATATATATATATATATATATATATATATATATATATATATATATATATATATATATATATATATATATAGACACACACACACACACACACACACACACACACACACACACACACACACACACACACACACACACACACTCACCAATAAGCATCTTCTTGTGGTTTAGGTTTTGATTCACCTTCATTTGCCTCATGCAATCTTCAGCAAATCACTTAACCAAGCAGTGCTTCCAGGCAATTCAGAAGTTGAGCTAGGCTACTCAATGCTTTCCTGGGCTTTCCTGGACTGCATACCTAGTAAAGTACAATTGTGTAAGATGCACTTACAAGAACAGTAGATGTTGTAATTCCTTACTGTTGCAGTAACCTTTAGCTATTAGGGTTGTATCCTGGACAGATACAACAACCAGACAGTCTTCAAAAGACCCTAGCTCCTTCCCATAACTTCGCTTTGACTGCAGATTGACTAAATAGGGGAAGCCAGCATTCAAAATGTGGACAATTTCAGGTCTTTCTTGCCCAAACAAAAACAGACAGCTTACTCATTCTGAAACCCAAAAAGATACAAGTATATAACTTGTTATCCCAACAATGATCTATATACAGTAGAAGGGGGTTGGAGGGTGGGTTCAGTGACTGCAGTGATGAGATGTTCAAACACCTACTGTTATGGTAACTACAACTTACAAAACTGTACTATGCTCATCATTCTCACTGCTGCAGTAACATACTAGCAAAGCTTATCCAACCTGGGAGGAAGAAGGATAAGGGTCCAGGAGCCCTTTCGAATGATCCTAACCAAGCCAGTCCTGGACCTGGAAAATGCTTTGCCTCTAGAATGCTTCTACAGTCTATTCACTTCCATTATGTCATCAAAGAAGAAGACAAGGTTCAATTAGCATGTTCTGCCTGGAAATTATTTACTCAGTCCTTCTTTCAGCTGCTACCGTTAGAGGTTGCCACAGCAGATCAACTGTTTCCATTTCTTCCTGTCCTCTGCATCTTGCTCTGTCACACCAACCACCTGCATGCCCTCTCTCACCATATCCATAAACCTTATCTTAGGCCTTCCTCTTTTCCTATTACCTGGCAACTTCATCCTTAGCATCTTTTTCCCAATATACTCTGCATCCCTCCTCAGCACATGTCCAAACCAACATAATCTTGCCTCTCTGGCTTTGTCTCCAAACCTTCCAACCTGGGCTGACCCTCAAATATACTTATTCCTAATCCTGTCCACCCTTATCATACCCAACGCAAATCTTCACATCTTTAACTCTGCCACATCCAGCTCTGACTCCTGCCTTTTTGTCAATGCCACTATCTCCAACCTATATAACATAGCTGGTCTCACTACGCTCTTGTAGACCTTCCCTTTCACTCTTACTGATACTAGTCAGTCACACATCACTCCTGACACTCTTCTCCACCCACTCCATCCTGCCTGTACTCTCTTCTTCACCTCTCTTCCACACTCACCATTACTCTGAGCTGTTGATCCCAAGCATTTAAACATTCATCCACCTTCGCCACCTCTACTCCTAGCACCCTCACCATTCCTCTATCCTCCCTCTCATTCACACACATATATTCTGTCTTAGTCCTGCTGACCTTCATTCCTCTTCTCTCTAGAGCATATCTCCACCTCTCCAAGGTCTCCTCCACCTGTTCCATACTCTCACTACAGATCACAATGTCATCTACAAACATCACAGTCCACGGGGACTTCTGTCTGATCTCATCAACCTGTCCATCACCATTGCAAATAAGAAAGGGCTCAGAGCTGATCCTTGATGTACTCCCACCTCCACCATAAATGCATCCGTCACTCCCACCGCAGACCTGACTACTGTCACACTACCCTCGTACATATCCTGTACCACTCTTACATACTTCTCTGACACTCCCGACTTCCTTATACAATACCACAACTCCTCTCTAGGCATCCTGTCATATCTGACTGGAAATGTTTTACTATGGTGAGAAAAACAAGAAAAGATATAGTAAGGAACAACCAACTGAGATTGTCTGAATTAGCACAGGCTGTCCTTCACTATTCCCATACTAGGAATTCCATCACCGTATAGCTTTCCCAAAGGACTCCGTACTGACAAATTGGTTTATTGTTCTGACGTCTGCAAGACAGTATCCAAGTTGCAATCATTTGTCATAAGATAACATCTGAGTTGCAAAATAATAACCAGAGTATACAGAAAGTATTCTCCCCATCATTCAAATTTTGAAAGAAATGAGGGAGATAGATGACTAGACTGAAAGTTCACTCTAAAAGTTGTAAAGGTGTATATGGAGGTTTTTTTTTTCTACACATAACCCTATACACATGGCAAAGCAAAAGTGTTAAACCTTGTATAAATGGTTGCAACTCGGATACTCTCTTGCAGATATCAGAGCAATAAACTATACCTAACCACAAAAATTAGTCAAAAATAGCCAGAATTGCTGGTTGAAATGTAGACAGAAAAAATGTCCCCAGCAAAAATAAAGATCCAGATTAAGTGCCACCTCAATAACAGATGATATTACATATCAAGAGAAAAAACTCTTTTGTAGGACAGCTTGAGCAAAGTCTGAAATAAAGGAGGATCAACAGCCAAACATACTAAAATGATCTATCCTTACCCCTTGGCAAAGGAGTAAACAGGGCATAGTATAGTAACTCAACAAATGTTTGAGAACCAGTGGTAATAATCCCCAATGGGTCCTGGTCATAGGCGAGGCACCAACTACAAAATCTTATCTACTTGGTAACATACAATTTCCTAGTGGCATGATTTCTTGTCTCCTTTAGTACCTGCTGCACATCTTCATGAAAAAGGTTGCCTAAAAGGTATTACAACTGAATCATCCAGGCAGTGAGTTGAAGTTGTTTGAGGCTGGGGTTTATCAAACTCCCCCTGTCTTGTGTGGGCCGATCCATTCTGTGAAGGAGCTTATGGTAATTGCCTCTGGCCAATTCCATAAGAAGGGAGAACCAATGTTGCCCCAGCAAGAAAGGCACCACCTCCACAATATTCTATAGAGTCCTTCTAAATCTACAGAATGACCCTGGACATCAGTGGAAAGGGTGGAAATAATTACTGGAACATTCCCAACCACAGGAATGAAAATGCATCTGTTTTTCAGGCCTGTCAAAAGTGAGTCTTATTGCAGAATTTACTTGGCTCCCTGTTTCAAAAGAAGGAGAGGAACAGATCTGTTTGAGGTATTCCTCACAAATGGATTCATTTCTGCAAGACTCCCTCATTCAATTTCTATTCCTTAGAGTACGTCCTTGTCTTGCTCTGCTTGTCTGCCACTGAATTTTGCTCTGATAGCATATAAGACACCTAAAGGATTATATAATACTGTAGAGCTAACTCCCAACCATCACAGCCAGACTGCACAGGGAATAAGTCCTGGTGTCCCCCTGTTTGTTTATGCACCACATCATTGGTGCATTTGCATATTTTTGTTAAAAAAAAGTCACAATATTCAAAAATAATCAGTTTTAAAAATAGCAGTTCCTGACGAGAAACTTATTAACAAAACTGTTGGTATTCTTCTGAAAATAAGAAAACATATAAAACAATTTTAAAAAGGTAATATTTTCTGTGTGGAATGGTTACTCTATGAGGACTTGTCTGCCAGAAATGAAATCTGTAGCCAAATGCTGCTCCAGTGAAGTCTTAAGGGCTGGGAGACGACAAGAAAATACTGAACTTGTTGACACTATAACAACCTCGAAGAGGCTAATCAATCAGCAATCAAAGTGTGGGTGTGAGAGGGAGCCAAAGCTTTTTGAAGACTGGCTGCTTGTTGTATCTTGACCAGGATACAATCAAAAGAGACAAATTCTACTGCAGCAGTGAGAATGATGAACATCGACACTTTCCAACACCGGCAAACAGCATAAACTACAATACTATGCCTGAAATTATATAAATCTTGCACACAGAGTATAATGGTGTCACACAGCATGTTGAGATTAGACTATGTTATAAAAACTATTTTTTTCATTGAGCCAAAAGAAATATTAACTATACAGACTAAATAAAGGGACAGAAGTGATAAAAAGTTCAGAGCTACAAAAAAATATTTGTGCATATGTACACGCAGGAGTGTGCATGTACGTGTGTGTGTGTGTGTGTGTGTGTGTGTGTGTGTGTGTGTGTGTGTGTGTGTGTGTGTGTGTGTGTATATACACGTGCATGCATGTGTGTGCACGTATCTGCATGTGCATATGTGTGTGCTTATATTTTTATATGTGTATATGTTTCTGCGTTCGCGCGTGTACATTTTTATGTGTACGCTTATATTTTTGTGTGTGTGTATGCGCACATATATTTTTATATGTGTGTGTTTACATGGATCCAATACTTCACAGCAATACCAAATGGGGGATTACTAACTCATGGACTAGATCAGCTAAAGTTTTACATCGGGATGAGATGAACAACAGTATTTCAGGTGGATTGTATCCTGTTGTCCCTTTTTAATTTCTCCAAATCTTTTGGGTTTCTAATACCAAGACGGGAATGGACCCCATTCCTAAGTCAAAGTACGATTAAAGTTCATGAAATTAGTATTGTTTCACTCTGATGTCAGCCAAAAGTGCTCTTCGCAGCACCCACAATGTGCCCCGTAAGGACTCCTGTAATTCGTATGGAGTTACTTGTATTGGTATCATATCTAAATATGATTGTAGACTTTTTATAAGACTCATTGCTCCTATTACTATTGGAACTATCTGGGTATCTTTCTTCCACATTGCTCTCATTTCTGCTTGCAAATCCTGATCTTTGATGACTTTGTGTCTATGTGTGCACAGGACACTAGTCACTGGGTGTGGCGATTTCAATGACCAATGCTACTTTTGTCTTCTTTTCTTGGACCACTACATCCAGTTTTCTAGTAGCTGTCTATTGAACTGTTGGTAATGGATGACCCCATGTGATGTAGACCATCATTTTCTATGATACTTTGTGGCTCATGTTTCCAGTGTTTTTCAGCCACTTCAATACCATAATGTTTACACAATCCCCAGTGCAGCAGTCTCGCCACATTATTATGCCTTTCAGTATACAGTCCTTTTGCCATTAGTATGTTGCAACCAGCAACAAGGTGTGCAACTGTTTCCAATAATGTTTTGCAAAACCTACATTTGTCTGTTTCTCCCACATGTTCAATGGACTTTGTAAACCAGTGTGAACGTAACCCACTATCCTGTGCCACCAATATTAACCTTTCATCTCTTGGTTTGAACTTGCCTCTCCTTAACCATTCATGCATTCATTCCTGATCAACATGAGGTCCTTCCAGAAGTTTTCTACAGCTGCAACTATATTTATGCATTTTCCCCATTTCTTGCCTTGCTAAACTTTCCACTGTGTGATACCTTAAACCTCTTGTATCAGAGGCAACAAGTGATATATGTAAATTACCCTTTAAGGTTATCAGGTGTTTCAGCTAAATGGCAATTCTGAATATCCATGACTTTTTATTTTACTTTTAAGTGTACTTATGTATGATTTCAGGCCCATAAAGCCAAACCCCTCTAGCTGTGGACATGCATGTTTCTGCCTTCTTATGGCATCATCAGCACAGCATGCGCTCTATATATATCAGTGTCGCCTTGGTGAAATTTTGTAGAAAACAGGGTCCACCTCGTGAAGGTACTTACCAAGACATGATTGCTGACTTTTCATCTCTCCATTTGGACCCCAATGCTCCCTCATATGGGTTAACTCACTTACTGTTAGATCTCTAAGGAAAACTGCATAAAAATGAAAAAAAAAAGTAGCATTGGTAGTGATAAATGTGATACAGTGATAAACAGCAAATTCAGAATGGCTGTGGAGCAGCAAAACTAGAACACAGCAAAAAGAACCAACTTTACAACTGTTTTGGCAAAAAATATATGTAGAATGCAGTGTAGCAAACAACTGCTGTTGCCTGATTAAAACAGGTGGTTTTACAGAAATGTGCTTCAATGCAGAAGCCTAATTTGAATGCAAGTCTATTGAGGAGAGCTACAGTAGAATGGGAAGTCCTGTGAATGACACTATGGCTGGGATTCACAGACATATCACATAGCAAAGTGCTACATAGCAGCTTTGCGAAAGATGCAGGGATTCAACTATAATGTGGAATGCATTGCTTGCATAGCTATGAGTCAGCCCACAAAGTGAACTCCAGAAAATTAGTTCTGTGGATATATGTGTAGCTCTTGTCTAAAAACCTCAGCCTTCTCCTCCTGCTGGAGGTAATCAAGTGCAGAGTAGCAACATATAGTCTAAGTACCCAGAGACCCAACTACTTATATTAGTAGTACTACCTATCAAACGCAACATGCAGTAAAAGACAAAACAGCATTTCCACATCAAACTTGTTCAAGAAAGGTAATAGGAATGAGCTGCTTTGTGCAGGGGGCAGAAAATACACTAGAGTCCTGACTGTACAACTTTGCCCTGAGAAAACACATAAATACAAAATAAAAGTGATGTACTCACCATAACTGTGCATCTGTTGTCTGTTTTCATCCTTCCTCAACTGATGGGTCTCAGACTGAACCTTGGATCTGGCTCTGGCCACTTCATTAGACTTAGGCTCTTTGGCTCAAGCTCCTCCCTTAACCCATAACCCTCTCTTCTCCTGAATTACCTTAGATCGAGTTTGTCCCCTGGTCTGCTAACCAATATGTGTCAAAGGACATCCATTAACATATTCTAAATTAGCAAAGCAAACAAAAAGACAAAAGATTTAACTGTGTGGTGTGAAATAAATCCAAAGTAAGAGGTAAAAGAGCACACACACACACACACACACACACACACACACACACACACACACACACACACACACACGTGCACACACACACGACTGAATAAAACAACCACCATGTAAAAAAATAAACATTTTTAATAGTAAAACTGGTAAGCACTTTTGCTATATAAAATAGCTTCTTCAGACCAAAAGTGAGAATATACAACATCCACGTTTAAATAGAATTATAATGCTACCTGTCAGATAGTTAACCAGTCATAAAAATCACATATTTAAAGGTACAGGTACCCGATGTCTATAAAACATGAAACAAAAAACATACTTCTAAAAGTACAGTTTTGTACCTACCATAAATGTAGATGTTCGAGTGCTAATACAGCTGCAGTCATAACAGATGGGTTTTCCTGCCATCAGGCGGGTCCTCGGTCGGCCAAATTCCAAAGTCTAGGTCCGGCATCGGATGTCGTCGCTTCTTCCCTGACGTCAGGGCGACAGGGGTATAAAAGAACCAGCCAACGCCATTTTCTTCAGTTTTTCTTGCCCCAGATGTCAGGTGCCCCCAGAAGGAAGGCAAAACATAAATTTATGTAATAATGCAATGCAATATAATCAAAAAACAGTAGTTGCAAGCAAATACACCATAAAAGAATACCCCAATCAGGTTGTATGAGTAGGTGTTCGCCATTAGGCCTGTCCCAAGAGGGGAAGGAGGGAGGGAAACCTGGACTGCAGCTGTATTAGCACTCGAACATCTACATTTATGGTAGGTACAAAACTGTACTATGTTCATTGTGCATGCAGCTGCAGTCATAACAGATGGGTAGAATCTCAAAGCTAAAAAAGGGGTGGCAGGCACTAAGTGGAACTAGGAGGAGCCAGGATGCCCTGCAAGACTGCAGTGGCAAAGCCCGCTCTAGATTTTGAGTATAATGGTAGGTGATAGTTCTTGGAGAAAGTATGTACAGAACTCCAAGTGGCTGCTTCCAAAATATCTTTGGTAGGAACCCCCCTGAGGAAAGCTGCAGAGGTAGCTGTGGCCTTTGTGGAGTGAGGTCTGATGCCTGTAGGTACAGTTTTACCATGAAAAAGAGTAACAGAAACGTATGCAGTGGGCTATCCATTTTGAGATTGTCTGTTTGGAAATAGGCTTCCCTTGAGCACCTGTAGCATAGGACACAAAGAGTTGCTCTGATTTTCTGAAAGGCTTTGTTCTGTCCAAATAATAACGGAGCTGTCTGTGAATGTCCAAGGAATGTAGTAGTCTCTCCCCTTTGTTTTGTGGATTAGGGTAAAAGGTAGGTAAGTGGATAGCCTGATTCATGGCTACCCTGGATACTACCTTTGGCATAAAGGAAGGATTGGTTCATAAGGAAACTCTGTCCTGATGGAAAATGATGAAAGGCTGCACAGCCAAGAGGGCTTGTAGTTCCGAAACCCTGCGTGCTGAGGTGATAGCCAGAAGGAAGGCTGTTTTCCATGACAAATATTGCAGTTCTGTTAAAGCAGCTGGCTCAAAAGGAGGCAGGGTCAGTTTTTCTAGAATGAAATTGAGGTCCCAAGCAGGTACTGGTTGCTTCCTTGGGGGGTTTATATTCTTAGCCCCTCTGAGGAACTGTCTTAAGAGAGGGTGAGAAAATAAAGGAGGATCAGTGTTGTATTCTGCAGAAATGGCTGAGGCATGGATTTTGATGGAGGAGAATGAAAGTCCACTGCTTAGCATCTCAGCTAGGTACTGTAATATTTGAGGTAAATTCAGTATTCCAGGATTCTGACCCTTTTTTGATTCCAGGCACAAAACCGTTTCCATTTTGCGGAGTAGGCTTTTCTAGTAAAAGGCCTTCTGGCCTCCAAAATGACATCCTGCACCTCCTTGGAGAGTAGGGTCTGTTGTGAATTTAAGGAATCCTCCATGCGGCTAGATTGAGTGTTTTCAGCTGACTGTGAAGAGTTTTGAAGTTGTGCTGAGTCAGTAGAAGAGGCATTAGAGGCAGGATCCATGGTGGGGAATGCGGCTCCTCAGGAGTGGGTACCAGTGTTATCTTGGCCAGTCTGGAGCAATGAGAATCATCTTTGGTCTGTCTGCTCTGGCTTTTAATAGAACTTTGGGCAGCAGAGGAAGAGGTGGAAAGGCATAAACTGTCATTGTTGTCCAACTGAAAGAGAGTGCGTCCACTTTCCAGGCCTGTGGATGAAATGTCCTTGAGCAGAATTTTGTCAATTGGTAATTTCTGTGGGTGGCAAAGAGATCTATGTCTGGCCTTCCCCATGCTTGAATTATCTTTGTAAAAACTTGAGGATGCAACTTCCATTCGTGTGGATCTGTCATATTTCTGCTTAGGTTGTCTGCCAGCATGTTTTCCTTGCCTGGCAGGAACTGTGCTTGAAGTTGGATTTGTAATTCCAGAGCCATGTTCCAAAGAGACATGGCTAGCCTGCATAGGGGATATGAATGGGTTCCTCCCTGTTTGTTTATGTACCACATCACTGTGGTGTTGTCTGTCCTTATCAATAGCTGGCCTGGATGCAGTAGGTCTTTGAAAGCCATAATGGCATTTATTACTGCTAGCATTTCCTTTTGATTGATGTGTAGGTGCTTTTCTTTTTTGGACCATTTGCCCTGAATGCACTGATCTGTCATGTGTGCCCCCCAGGCGTAGTCCGAGGCGTCTGTTGTGATGACTTGATTTGCTTGAGGCTTGCAGAATGGGAGACCTATGTTTCTTTGGCATGCTTGAGCCCACCACAGAAATTCCTTTTGAAGACATGGAATCAGTGATATAATTGTTTCCAAACTGTGGCTGTGTTGAGTCCATAAGTTTTTTAGGTACCATTGAAGTTTCCTCATATGCAGCTTTGCACATGGGATTAGCAGGATGCAAGATGCCATGAATCCCAGAGCCTGCAGGATTTTCCTTGCAGTCAGCCTGGTGAAGGTTGCCAGTTTTCTGAAGTATTGAGTTAGTTGCCCTTGTTTCTCTGGCATGAGATAGGCCATCTGAGTGTTTGTATTCAAGCTGGCACCCAGGAAAATTATTGTTTGAGAGGGTATTAGTCTTGATTTCTTTTTGTTGACTGTGTATCCCAGAGAATTCAACAACATTATTACAAACGCCAGGTGTTTCAGAAGTATGTGTTTGCTGTCTGCTTGGATCAGGCAGTCATCCAAATATGGGTATATTTGTATCCCTTGAAGTCTGCAGAAGGCAATTACTGATGCCAGGCATTTCGTGAACACTCTGGGCGCAGTAGATAAGCCAAAGGGCAATGCAGAGAATTGATAATGGGTTGAACCTGCAAGAAATCTGAGGTATCTTCTGCAATCTTGTCTGATTGGGACATGCAGGTATGCCTCCTTGAGGTCCAATGTTACCAGCCAAGACTCCTTGCCTAGCATGGGAAGAAGCTGCTGTAATGTGAGCATCTTGAATTTTGGTACGAGTAAATATGTGTTTAGGATGGATAGGTCCAAAATAGGTCTCCAATCTTTGCCCTTCCTTGGTACCAGGAATAGTCTGGAATAAAAACCTTGACCCTGTTCTTGTGCAGGTACCTCTTGAATAGCTTTCATATCCATGAGATCTGAAATTTGTTTTTGTGCCTCTGCCCTTTGATTGTGTGGCAGGTTTGGCATGCCTCTCATTTTTGGAAGGGTGTGAAAGTGGAATCTGTAGCCTCTGTCTATAATGTCCGGGATCCATTTGTCTTTTGTGATATGCCAATTTTTCAAAAATAATGCCAGTATTCCGCCTAAAGGTGCTGCCATTTGAGCCTTGCTTGGCATGCAAAGGGGAAAGTCATTGGGTCTGCTTTCTGAATGGCTGTGAACAATCCTCACCACCTCTTTGTGTAGGTGCTTGCCATTGTCTGCCTCTAAATGATCCTTGAGATTGCCCTCTACCCCTCGGGCGCCTGTATGTACCTCTTTGAGGTCTGCCCGTGGCTGGAAAGGACCAATTTTTTGAAGGCCAATTTCTACTGAAACGTGGAGGTCGTACCTGTAGGAAATCTTTCACTGTTTGCATTGATTTTGCCTTTTCCTCCATTTTCTTTAATACCTCCTCAGCTTTAACACCAAACAATACATCTTTTTGAAGAGGTGCATCTAGTAATTTAGCTTTGACATGATCTGGTAAGGTTTGCTCTCTGAGCCAAGCATGTCTACGTGTGAGTGATCTTGTAACAGCAGCTCTACATGAGGCCTCTAAAGCATCAAAACCACATTGCAAGGTATGTTTACCCACTTGCTCTGCACTATACAACAAATCCTGCAACTCCTTCAAGTCTGGTTGTGACATTTTGCTTTTCAACTGAGATAACAAAAACTGTTGATACTTTAACATATGGAACTGACAGTTTAATGCCCTCATGGTTAAGGTGGGCGAGGTGCATACCTTTTTCCCCCACCTTTCTAAAGCTCTGGAATCTCTCTCTGAAGGTAATGGATTTTTGGCAGTGGAAGCCTTAATTCCCTTGGGACCCTGTGAAATAGTTTCTGGGTCAGCCGCATGGCTTTTGTATAGGAATTGGTGTGAATCAGGAACCCGGTAATACATGTCAGGCTTGACTGGAGCTGGAGGTAAAGAATCTGGGTTAAGGCTGGCCTCTGAATACACATCATCTAGTATGTCTAAGACAGGAGGGATAGCCAGAGGCCTGTGCTGAGGGAGCAAGAGGAAATCCCTGAGCCTTTTCTTGGAGTCCGAGTAATCTTGGCCTTCCCAGTGGAAGTGTTCCCTCAAGGTATACAAGGTTTCCCCAAAAGAGTAGTCCTCAGGGGGGGAGACAGAGGGAATGGACTCCTCTGCATCAGAATCTTCAAAAGGGGCGAATGAATGTTCCTGGTCTTCAGAATGTTCTGAAGTAATGGAGGCCTGGTCCGAGGAAGGGTATTCTTCCTCCACTCTGGGCCTTTTGTCCGAGGGGGGTTGAGAACCCCTGATAAGAGTAATCAAATCCTCAGCCATTCTGAGCATCTGCTTTTTAGGCATGGGGCCTTGAGAGGGGCCCTGTGGAGCTTGTCCTTTAGTATGCATGGCTGCTTTAGATTTAGTGAAAGCCTTAATGGAAAAAGAAGAAGGCCTGAAGACACCTTGAGAGGTGGCAGGCCTGTCTAAACTCTGAGTTTCCCCACCAAGAGTGGCTTCGGTATCTGTAGTCGGGGTGCGGGCCAAAGAGCCTGCGACCTCGGGCACAGAAGACACCGCTAATGAAGTGTCATCGGTAGTCAGGGGCTGCGTAGGTGCCTCGCTGAGAACCGGGGCACCTGTAGTCGGCTTTAGCGTGGTGTCGGTAGAAGTCGCGGACCTCGTATGTCGGTCCTTATCTTTGCGTCTTTTACTCAAAACTTGAGTCGGAGTATCCGACGACATAATGTATAAAACTTTTTGCCAAAATACTGTTGGGCGAACTCCACCTGACGCTTAATAGTGCGTCTGTTGAATGTAGCACAAAAACGACAGGCCGAGACGTCGTGGTCTGGGCCTAAGCAAGGAATGCAGAGGGAATGGAAATCCTTATGCGGTATTTGCTTCCCACATGAAATGCAATTATTAACTTTGTCTGACATCGGTCTGAGGCAAGAAAAGTTTCCCCAACGGGGTACTTGGCTTTCAAGAAGACTTCGGTTGAAAAATATTCGTAATCTCAGGAGCTGGCCGACCGGCACTTGCGAACTGCTTCTGCTTCGGGCACCGCACGGCAAGAAAGATTAGGGAAAATGGCATCGGCTGGTTCTTTTATACCCCTGTCGCACTGACGTCAGGGAAGAAGCGACGACATCCGATGCCGGACCTAGACTTTGGAATTCGGCCGACCGAGGACCCGCCTGACGGCAGGAAAACCCATCTGTTATGACTGCAGCTGTATGCACGATGAACATGAAATAGTCTAAAAAATAAAATCATCATATAAGCATGCAGAAATTACTTCTTTCTCAAACCCCCTAGATTTTAAAACTGGGCATAGAAGGATACGTTCATTTAATACTTGACCCTTATGGGACTGCAGTGAGATTATCCAACTAATCTCCCTTAACTCAGTCTCATTTTCTACATCCCCCAATGTCAGTCCCCACCACATCTATAGCTATAAACCTAAAAATGTGTTTACCTCCAAATGTGTTAACATGCTTTGCTAGGGCATTAACTATGTTCCCCTTAAGTATACAATAAAGATGATCTCTGACCCTTTCTTTAAACTTGCGGTTTGTTTTACCACCATAGAATGAAGAGCATACCTCACAAAAAGTGAGGTACACTATATTGATGGTAGTACAATCAGCTGAAGCAGAAAAGGAAACTCCCGCCCCATATCAGGATGAAAAATGTTCCATCAATACTTACAAAATCACAAAAATTCCACTTTCCGCACCTAAGGGTACCTGAACTAACATGCCTATTTTGGTGCCTTTTCAGGTAACAAAGTAGCCTTTTCAAATTCTTCTTATTCTTGTAATAGCACCTAGGGCACCCTCCAACCATCTCAGATATAGAAGGATCTATAAGTAAAATATGCCAATTTTAGAAATGATGTTCCTAAGGGCATTTGTATCGCTACTGAAAGTGAGGGGGACTCTCAGTATGCTGCTGGCCCTAGTACTTCTAACACTGTCTGCAAAAAAAACAAAAAAAAAATAGGCTTAGCCCTATTTGGCACAGCTCAAGGTTTTAAAGTTATTATATGAATATATATTTATCATTTGTGTACTAAATACTTGTTTCAGCTCAAGGTTTTCAAAGTCATTATATATACCTATAGCACCATAGAATGTCACCAGTTATGCATTAAGCTGTATAAATTAACATCTAATTTTCATATAAACATATGAAAATTAAAAGCACTAGCTATATTTAGTTCTTTAAGGTGCTTAAAGTAATGAATTTTCATGTTACATAGTATGTATAGAAAGGTATTTATATATACAGGCTTACATCATTTTGACAGCTTGTTCATTTAATTCAGTCTTTGTTCTGAATTTGACAGATTTTTAATATTTGTAAAGCAAGCTTTTCTAATAATGAATGTTTTTGATAATGAATGTTCTTAATCAGGCTTTATTTGAATGTTTTAAATAAGAAAGTTAAATTATGCCTCTCCAAGTTTTGTTTTAAGAAAGCAAAGCAAGTTTTTAAAAAATTCCTATGCTTTTAAATGTGCTCAAAGTTAATTACATAATTGAATAATGAATTGCAAATAGATTAATAGTCAGAATAATGTGATTCTTGTTCTACTATATAAGCTCGAGTTTTTTCATGATGTATATGGTCTGAGGAAGCGTATCAGGAGATACGCGAAAGCGCTTACCACAATAAAATTTTCACAGTTCACTTTGGTCGTGGAGAGTCTCAAGTTTGTTCTTCAACTTTACCTCCAAATGTGTTAACATGCTTTGCTAGGGCATTAACTATGTTCCCCTTAAGTATACAATAAAATGATCTCTGACCCTTTCTTTAAACTTGTGGTTTGTTTTACCACCATAGAATGAAGAGCATACCTCACAAAAAGTGAGGTACACTATATTGATGGTAGTACAATCAGCTGAAGCAGAAAAGGAAACTCCCGCCCCATATCAGGATGAAAAATGTTCCATCAATACTTACAAAATCACAAAAATTCCACTTTCCGCACCTAAGGGTACCTGAACTAACATGCCTATTTTGGTGCCTTTTCAGGTAACAAAGTAGCCTTTTCAAATTCTTCTTATTCTTGTAATAGCACCTAGGGCACCCTCCAACCATCTCAGATATAGAAGGATCTATAAGTAAAATATGCCAATTTTAGAAATGATGTTCCTAAGGGCATTTGTATCGCTACTGAAAGTGAGGGGGACTCTCAGTATGCTGCTGGCCCTAGTACTCCTAACACGGTCTGCAAAAAAAACAAAAAAAAATAGGCTTAGCCCTATTGTTCCTTAACACAGTAGCTTCCTTAATACCCTTCTATAGTTCTTTAATTTTGTAATCCATCTTCATGAAATCACTGCATAGAACACACATACTATTCTCAAAATCAATTTCATCAACGTGGAGTTGCGATGCCCTCATGGCTTACCCCTTAACATTTCAAAATATATGTGAGGGGGTGCATGCTATTCCAATGTTCATAGGCAGAACAGTGACATTCCGTTGTAAACAAACTAGTTGAAAGCTTATTGTCCTGACTTTTAAAACAACTTTACATCAAGAAAATTAATCTCACACAGAGATGACTTCATAGTCAACTCCAAAAATGAGGTTGTACTACGTAGGTATTTCAGGAATTCATGCAAGCCCTGCTCAGTACCACACAATATCAAAAAGAGGTCATCCACAAACCTTCTGCAAAAGGGATTACATATACCCCACCACCCTGATTTCATAACAAATTATGTCTCCCGCCATGCTAGAACTGCACTGGCATAGCTATTGGCACACAGAGTGCCCATAGCTACGCCAGAACACTGATGAAAAAATTGTTCATCAGAAACAAAAATATGTTCCAGAATCATCTCAAGTAAATAACTAATCAACTCAACATGAGCATAATTTTAACTACTATAGTGTGAGAAAAAGTTCTTTGCCATCATGATTCCTAATTCAATTGAAAATGGTGTAAAAAGTGATCTCACATCTAAGGTCAATAACATACATCCCTCAACATATAAACCACTCTTGCTAAACGTATATAAATCATTCAAAAAATGCTCTGTGCCCCTTAGTACAGAATCATATCCATCCAATATGGGATGTAGCAACTTTTCAACATAAATAGAGTGGTTCAGTAAGCCACCCTGCCCCACAACAATGGGTCTAAAAGGTGGAATCAGCGGATTCTTATGAATCTTAGGTAATCCTTGAAAACTTGGAACCAATGGTGTTTCTATAACAAAATACTTATACAAATCTTCAGTTATTACCCCCTCAATCCAAGTGTGTGTGTGTGTGTGTGTGTGTGTGTGTGTGTGTGTGTGTGTGTGTGTGTGTGTGTGTGTGTGTATAGCATAAAAAGAAGACTGGAGCTCATGCAATAAAACTGATAGTGCAGTCAAATTCTATCCTATTCCTAGATAAGACATCCAATTTGTAATGATCTATAAAGGTATGAGCACTGAACGATGTGGCAGCTGCACAAACACCCTCTGGAACAGAAAGCAGTCGAACTGACCACAGACCTGGTGAAATGAGACTTAGGTGGTTTTGGTAATGTCAATCCTTTATTTTTATAGACAAAAGAAATGCAATCAGTAAGCCATCTAGCTGAGGTTACTTTAGATACTGCTTTGCTTAATTTAGCTTTGAAAAAGGAAACAAACAATTGATGTGATGTTCTGAAATCTTTAGTTTTGTGAATACAGAAGTTGTCTTTGACCATCCAACAGATGCAGCACGTATTTTCCCTTGTTGGAAAAACTCAGAAAGAAAACAGGTAGATTGAGGGACTGGTTGATAATGGTCTCCAACGTCACCTTGGGCAGGAAATAAGGGTTAGTCAGAAGGGAAACCCTGTGGTTATGAAAAAACAGATAAGTTGGCTGGAAACAGGGCCGGCCTTAGCTGAACTGGTGCCCTAGGCAAAGTAGTACTCCGGCATCCCTTAAGCCCCACATATACCGTGCTCATGAAACACCCCTATAAGCCACACCCACAGGAAAGTCACTCCCCAGGAAAGCCACTCCAGCCATTTCCTTCATTTAAATGCATACGAAGAAAAGATACCTTGTAATGTAGTTAATTGAAAATGAAGGACAGTGGAATTTTGCTTTAATAAACCTGCTTTATCAGTTGCCCCTTCACATATATTTTAGTATAAAAGTCACGTCCTCAGAAAATAGAAGCTCACATGCCTTGTTTCAAAGAGTTGCTTAAGTTAATCTAAACATTTTAATTTACTTTGGGGTAGGCGACTGAACCTTACAGCTCAGTGAAAGTAGAATAGCAACCTCCCTCCTTCATATGTACAGTAGCTTAAGCTTGGATAGCACAAACACAGACAGACATTTGCTAAACAATACAGTCTCACTGGAAAGAAGACACCTGGAGTTCTGATACATGTCTAACCAATGTGATGGCAGCCAGGAAAAGAGTTTTCCTTTTTAAGAATTTTAAGTCTACCTGGCTGAAGACACAAAAGGAAGTTGGATCAAAGCTTAAAGAAGTACTGCTAAATCCCATGGAGAAGTGGGGTCCTTAATAGGAAGTCAAAGTAGAAAAATACCTTTAAGAAAAAGCCTTACCTAATCTTAGAAAGGCCAAATTTTTTGCCTAAGTTCAAATTAGAAATGACAAGTTGGACCTTAACTGTACATTAAAAATGGACGCAACGAAGTTAAGAACAGCTGGGATAGGCACTGAAAAAGGGTCTAATTGCTCTGGAGGGCGCAAATAAAAAACCTTTTCCATTTGCTTTTATAAATTTTCCTGGTTGAGACTTTCTGGGATAATGTAAGGATATGACAAACTGGGGAATAAAGCCTGACGTTTCTAGCCATCATTGGAAATGCAGAAGCCACACGATCAGTTTGAGGTTTCGAATATCCGGGTATGGTATCCTGGATTGGTGACACAAAGTAGAGAGAAGGATCCAACACCCAGGAAGGTGACCTAGGTGATGCCACAGGAAGAGGAAAAGTACAGTTTTGTACCTACCATAAATGTAGATGTTCGAGGATCCACATTGCTGCAGTCCTAACTATTGGGTAGTCCGCTGTCCAGTCGGCCCGAATACCAAAGTATATGGCTGACGTCGGTCAGGGCGCATTAGACTGACGTCAGTACGTCAGGGTACTAATGCGCATGACCGACGTCATATCCTCAGTCTTTTCTTGCCCCAGATGTCAGAAGACCCTAAAAAGACAAGGCCTAATATACCTACACCAAAAACATGTATAATATATACAAAATCATCAGCATATAACCTCACCTACACAACCACCCCTAAACACAGAGGGGAAGGAGGGAGGTAAATTGGACTGCAGCAATGTGGATCCTCGAACATCTACATTTATGGTAGGTACAAAACTGTACTATGTTCTTCGTTCCACATTGCTGCAGTCCTAACTATTGGGTAGAATCCCAAAGCAGAGGTAAGGGAGGCTGGCAAATCATAAAGAAGCAGGAGCTGACAACATGCCTTGCAAAATAGCTGTGGCAAAACCAGCCCTAGACTTAGAGTAGAGAGGAAGGTGATAATGCTTAGAGAAAGTATGCACTGAACTCCAAGTAGCTGCTTCCAAAATATCCTTAGTTGCCACCCCCCTTAGAAATGCTGTTGAAGTGGCAGTAGCCCCAGTGGAATGAGGCCTAATCCCAGCTGGAATCTCCTTGCCATGATGGGAATAACAAAATGCAATGCAAAACCCAATCCACCTAGAAATAGTTTGTTTTGACACAGGCTTGCCCTGCGAACTCAAAGCAAAAGAAACAAACAACTGCTGAGACTGCCTAAAATCCTTAGTCCTGCTCAAATAATAACGCAATTGTCTGTGCACATCTAAAGTGTGCAAAATCTTTTCCCCTTTATTTTGGGGATCTGCATAAAAAGTAGGCAAATGAATAGTTTGGTTTAAAGCCACACTAGAAACCACCTTAGGCATAAAAGAAGGATTAGTACGTAATGATACCCTATCCTTATGAAAAATCAAAAAAAGGCTCAACCGCCATAAGGGCCTGTAACTCAGAAACCCTTCTTGCAGAAGTAATAGCCAACAAAAAAGCAGTCTTCCATGACAAGTATTTCAGTTCAGCAGTAGCTGCAGGCTCAAAAGGTTGTAGAGTAAGTTTCTCCAACACAAAATTGAGATCCCAAGCAGGAGTAGGAGCTCTACGTGGGGTCTTATATTCTTTGCCCCTCTAAGAAATTGCTTGAACAAAGGATGTGAAAACAATGGTGGGTCACAATCATAGTGAGCTGAAATTGCTGCAGCATGAATCTTAATGGAAGAGAAAGACAAACCTTTGTCCAATAACTCAGTAAGATATTGAAGAGCCACACTCAAATTAGGCTCTGAAATCTCCAAATTGTTTGCTGCAGTCCAAAATAAAAATCTCTTCCATTTTTCTGCGTACACTTTCCTTGTACTAGGTCTTCTGGCTTCCATAATCACATTTAAAACTTGTTGAGGAAGTTGAGACCTGCTGTCTTTCAAAACAGAATATGCCAGGCTGTTAGATGAAGAGAGTGAAGCTTGACATTGAGCAGACGACCGTCCTTCTGAGACAACAGATGTGGAATCAAGGGTAAAGGCCATGGAGGCTTCTTTACCAGACTCCTCAGTAATGGGTACCAGTGCTGCAGAGGCCAATCTGGAGCTATTAAAATCATCCTTGGCTTGTCTTGTCTGACCTTTAGAAGCACCTTTGGAAGAAGAGGCAGAGGTGGAAATGCATACACATGAAGATTTTTCCAACTGAAAGAAAGAGCATCCACTTTCCAAGCTGTGTGATGAAACCTCTTTGTGCAAAACTTTGGCAGCTGGTGGTTCAGTGGAGAAGCGAACAGATCTATGTCTGGAGTTCCCCAGGACACTGTCAACTTTTGAAATACATGAAGATCCAGTTTCCACTCGTGGGGATCCATGATTTGTCTGCTTAACACATCTGCTAAGGAGTTCTGTGCTCGGCAGAAACCTTGCCTGAAGAGTTAGTTGCAAGCTGAGCGCAGTCTCCCATAAAATCATTGCTTGCCTGCACAATGGGTAAGAATGTGTTCCCCCTTGTTTGTTGATGTACCACATGACAGTTGTGTTGTCTGTTAGAATCAACACCTGCCCTGGAAGAAGTAACTCCTTGAAAGCCATTAATGCAAACTGGACTGCTAACATCTCCTTCATGTTGATATGTAGATGCTGTAGTCTGGCAGGCCACTTGTCTTGAATCCACTTTCCATTTAGATGAGCTCCCCAAGCAATGTCCGAGGCATCTGTCGTTAAAATCTGACTCGCCTCTGGCCGGGTCACAGAGAGTCCCTTGTTTAGGTGACATTCCTGAGCCCACCACAAAAATTCTTTTTGAAGGCAAGGTATTATTTGAATGACAGTGTCCAGATCCTGGCAGTGCTGTGTCCATACATTTTTGAGATACCATTGTAGCTTCCTCATATGCAGTTTGGCATTGGGAAGCACCAGAATACAAGATGCCATGAACCCTAATGCTTGAAGGACTGTCCTTGCAGTCAGCACGGACTGATGAGATAGTTGATGGAAGTAAAGTGATAGACTCTGTTGTTTGTCCGGGGTTAAAAAGGCCATCTGGGCTGCTGTATTCAGTCTCACACCCAGAAAGCACATGTCTTGAGAGGGTACTAGACTGGACTTTATTTCGTTCACAGAATACCCTAGGCATCTTAGCACTGCTATAACATATTCCAGATGCTGTAGAAGGTCTTCCTTTTCTTGAGCCAGAATCAGGCAGTCGTCCAAGTAAGGATAGATTTGAATTCCTTGTAGCCTGAAGTAAGCTATCACTGGAGCCAGAACCTTTGTGAATACTCTGGGCAGTAGATAAGCCAAAGGGCAATGCAGAGAACTGATAATGAGAATTTCCAGCTCGAAACGCAGATACTTCCTGCAACTTAGTCTTATAGGCACATGAAGGTAAGCTTCCTTGAGATCTAAAGTTACCATCCAGTGATCTTTGCCCAGCAGAGGTAAAAGCTGTTGTAACGTCAACATCTTGAACTTGGGAATGTCCAGATAAGTGTTGAGGATAGATAAATCCAAAATTGGTCTCCACGTGTTCCCCTTCTTTGGTACTAGGAACAGGCGAGAATAAAATCCTAGGCCCCTTTGTGATACAGGGACTGGCTGAATGGCCCCTATTTGGAGTAACTGAGAAATTTGCTTGTGAGCCTCTTTCCTTTGTGGAGGAGGAACGTCTGGCATGCCTTTGAAAGGGGGCAATGTATGGAAGTAAAACCTGTAACCGTGGTGAATGATATCCAACACCCATCTGTCTTGAGTAATTAAATCCCAATTTTCTTTGAAAAGAGACAGTCTTCCTCCCAAAGGAGCTGCCAGACGAGAATCTACTGGCAGCTGAAAAGGCAGGTCATTGGGCCTGTTTACGAAAGGACTGACCCCTGCCCTCACCAGAAGTCTGAGCAGGTGAACTCCCTGTTCTAGGCCTAAAAGAACCTTGAGCTCTGCCCCTACCACGTCTAGACCTACCCCTAGACTGGGAATCATAAGCAGGATATGTCCAACCCTTAGTAGGCCAATTTCTACTAAACTTCGGTGGCTGCACCTGCAAAAAATCTTTAACAGTTTGCATAGACTTAGCTTTGTCCTCCATTTTCTTTAAAACTGCTTCCACAGGCGAACCAAACAACACATCAGACTGTAAAGGAGCATCCAAAATCCTTGTCTTAACATGCTCAGCTAAATTCTGATCCCTCAACCAGGCATGCCTGCGAAGAACAGAACTAGTGGCAGCCACCCTCGAGGAGGCCTGTACAGCATCAAAACCACATTGCAAAGAATGCTTACCCACTTGTTCAGACACATGAACTAAATCCAGCAACTCTTTACACTCAATACCTTCCGCCAAAGCATCCACCTTAGATTTCAATTGTGAAAGGAGATAATTTTGATATTTTAGCATGTGAAACTGGCAATTCAACGCCCTCATGGCTAAAGTGGAAGAAGTATACACTTTCTTTCCCCATCTATCCAAAGCCCTTGCCTCTTTATCAGTGGGAACAGGGTTTTTAACAACAGAGGCCTGAACACCTTTAGGTCCCTGAGAAACAGTTTCCGGGTCTGCCCTAGGACTCTTAAAAAGATACTTATGAGCTTCAGGCACCCTATAGTACCTATCAGGTTTAACAGGAGCAGGAGGCAAGGAATCAGGGTTCAAGGAAGCCTCTGCAAAAACATCTTCTACCACATTCAACACAGGAGGTATAGCTAAGGGCCTATGCTGGGGTAAAAACAAGAATTCCCTAAGCCTTTTCCTAGAATCAGAGAATCTTGGCCTTCCCATTTAAACATATGTTTCTTAGGCACAGAACCTGAAGTGCTAGGAGAAGCCCCCACTGAAGCTAAACTTGGCCTACCTCTCAAAGAAGTTTTGGAAACAGAAGGAGAGGCTCTAACTACCTTGGGAAGAGAGGGAAGAACAGTTACCTGAGAGGCCCCCTCAGCCTGGCCTACCTCCTGAGAGGGCACATCCTGTAACAGTAAAGTCTCTGCCTGAGACTCCAAAGAAACTCCTGGCAAAACCTCTGACTCCACTGAGCCTTCTAAAGAACCGACGTCCGGGACTGCCGGTTCATCAACCCTAGGCTTTGCAGTTTTATCCTTGCGCTTCTTGGATGAAGCGGGCGTCGGAACATCCGACGGCATTTTATAATTACAACGCTTCCCAAACACTAACCTGGCACAGTCTAACCTTCTCTTAATAGTGCGTTTGTTAAATCTAGCACAAGAGCGGCATCCAACAACGTCGTGCTCAGGCCCTAAACAAGGTATACACAAAGTATGGTAATCCCTATGAGGTATCTGTTTCCCACAAGAAATACAGTTATTCACTTTTTCTGACATCCGGTTAAATACTGAGGCAAGAAAAAAACAAAACGTTCCCCAACGGGGTACTTAGCCAACTTTGATTCGGTCTGAAACTCCGACTTCAGAAAATTTCAGAACGCCAACCTGCACTCGCAAAACTGCTTCTGCATCGGACCACGCGGCAAAAAAGACTGAGGATATGACGTCGGTCATGCGCATTAGTACCCTGACGTACTGACGTCAGTCTAATGCGCCCTGACCGACGTCAGCCATATACTTTGGTATTCGGGCCGACTGGACAGCGGACTACCCAATAGTTAGGACTGCAGCAATGTGGAACGAAGAACATCCACACTTGTCGAGGCCAGAATGGCGCAATGAGGATTATCCTGTTCTGCTGAGATGCATCCTGGAAAAACTTGAGCCAGGACAAATACTAAAAATGACAAACACTAATACCAGAAAGGTACACAGAAGAAAAAGAAGTACAAACAATGGTAGTAAAAAGAGGTACCTAACAGCTGTGTAGCAAGAAAGGCAAAGGTCACAAGGTGCAATGACCATAAGTGTGGGAAATAAAAAAATGTTAAATCTTTAAATCTTTTATATGTATAAAACAAAGAACATGGAGGAATGAAAACAAAGAGAAAAAGAGTAACTAAGATGAGCAGAAATTTATTTATCTAACCCATAAACTACTCAAGCTACCAGTGACCACGTCCAAACTCTGAAGCAGCAAACAAGATCTGTAGTAATTCAGACAAACAGAGGATTATGGGTAAGGGAAGGAGCTCAAGCTTTGGTGCCCAAGTCTAACGAAGTGGCAAGCGCCAGATCCAAGGTCGGATCCGAGACCCATCAGCTGAGGAATGGACAAAAAGACAACATCAGATTAATGGTTAAACTGGACAAGCATAACCTCTACCCTACAACCATATAAACATTTTAACTCCGTTTTTTATAGCAAAACAGTTTTTATGCTTACACTTTGTGACCTTGCAGTGGACAGCTGGTTTTCAGGCAGGCTCAAATTTCATAGTCCCAGTAGTCGCATGATCAGCCAACAAAAAACAAAGTCTTGGAAGAAAAGCATTCATGCAGAATGTCTTTCAACAGTTAAACAGAGCAAGCAGCATAGTGGCCGTGTGGTTAAGGTCTCTGCCTGACAGCTCCAGAATCCAAGGTTCAGCCCTAATTTCTCTTCAATGTTTGTGCAGGGTTCATAGGTGTTTACTAGGCTTAACAACCACAAGGCCCTTTTTAAGCCTAACCATGCATCCCAAATCTCTGACAAGTTCTGATAAGTGTAAGCATGTGCCTGGGAGAGACAGAATGCAGGGACAGGGCCTTGAGGCAGTCTTCATAGGACATATTACTTATGCCCTGTATTCTTTTAGTAAGGAACCTCTGTGGATGTTCCAGTTGTTGGATATGCCTGGTTAGGTACACAGCAAAGAGGGCATTGTATTCAATAATAGGTCTGATGAATGCCAAATACAGTGGAATAATGACTTCCTTGGACTTAGATGCCATATATTCTAAAGACATGCTTCTGGAGCATTTCTCCGCGGGCCTCCGCTGAAAACAGGATCTGTGGAACCTAGTCGGACTTTCCCGGTCAACAAATGTTAAATAAATAAATAAATACCTTTGTTTATATGTTGCGCAACATAGAATGATTTCCTCACCACTGTAGACACGTGATGATCAAAGGTTAGATTACTATCTATGTGTGTCTCTACGTCCCTGACTACTGGGTCAACTCTAAGGAGTGTGTTGTCAATATGACAGTTACCAGGGATGGATGACTTCCTAAAGGATACTGTTTTAGTTCATGACACTGACACCAGTTGTTTCTGTCAGCCCCTATTGGAGAACATTTGTGTCAGTGTGAGATTCAATGACATCTCCTAATTTGCAATCATAGGTTCATAGGTTCATACTAGGCTATCTGCCCTAGGGCATTTATAAGCCTAGCCAGAGTGCGTTTGGCTTTCGCCACCCATTTTAAATTAATTTTGCTATGCCCTTTTTTGAGGTTAGTATACTGTGCCTCTATCTAACAGTGACACAGAAGTGATACCCGGGGTCTCCCATCCACTCAAGATTCCTCTTGAAGAGAGTCAATGAGGGACTCTGCCTAACCTGGACTGGGATTTTATTCCAGAGTGAAGGGAGCCTCTGGGTTATGAATCTGTCCCTCCAGCATGTCCTATTTATTTCAGTGCTGAGGTTCAAGTCTCTCGAGCGCGTAGCTCGATGGGATTTGGATTTTCTGAGGTGCAGCATGTCCATTAATTCCGGGTTGGACATGGCTTTATATGTCAGGCACAGATTGCCTCTGAGCAGGCGGTATGCCACTGAGTAGAGCTGGAGTTTCTTTAACTGGGCAGCATATGGCATCTGTTTGAGCCCTTTAATCCTCTTGGTGAGGTACTTTTGGGGTCTTTCCAGTTGCTGCAGGTGTCTGGTAAGGTACATCCCAAAAGGGGCATTGTACTCAATTATGGGCCTGATGAGGGATGAGTAAAGAGGCACGATGACCTCCCCTGATCTAGATGTGAATCCCTTCATGATTAGGTGGGCGATATAAAATGTTTACCCCGTGTAGTAGGTTTACCCCGGGTATCACTTCTGTGTCACTGTTATACAGAGGCACAGTATACTAACCTCGAAAAAGGGCATAGCAAAATTCATTTAAAATGGGTGGCGAAAGCCAAACACACTCTGGCTAGGCTTATAAATGCCCTAGGGCAGATAGCCTAGTATGAACCTATGAACTTATGAACCTATGAATGACTTTACCCTCATCCATTGCTTTGGTGATCTTCTCGAAACCAAACTGGGTTAGGTCCAATGTTTGGAGGTTTACTACACCTCTACTGATCATCTCCATGATAATTCTTTCCATGGCTTTACATGCAAGACTAGTGAGACTTATGGGTCTGTAGATGGCCCGCCTTTGTACAGAGGGATGATTATTGCTTTTCTCCATTCATGAGGCATGAAGCCTGTTTGGAGCATACAGTTAAGTAGTAATTCCAGAGACCATGAATGTTATGTTTCATACTATTTAGAAGGCATCCTGGGATGTTGTCTGGGCCCATTGATGCAGTGTTCTTGGTCTTAGAGAGAGCATTAAGGACCTGTGGCCTAGTGATAGTAGGGGGAGTTATATTTGATGATATTTCCTGAGGCAAGGTTGAGGGGAACAGAGGAGTAAAGTTGGAGCTGAATTTATCAGCCAGGAGGTTTGCTATATCTTCTGGCTCAGTACAGGTGGCTCCATTTAAAATAAGCTCTGCATACAACTGTGTATTGCCTTTGAGGTTGCAGACATAGCTATAGAATGCTTTGTGGTTGTCCTTAGCCTGGGAGGCCAAACTTACCTCAAATTTCACTTTGGTAGACTTTGTCCTCTGAGTTGTTTGTTTAGTTTGATGAGTGTTTCTATTCGGCTGGATGCTGAACCTCCTAATTTTTGCCATGATTTTCTTCTTCCTATTATACAGCCAAATGATTTTGTAATTCCATCAGGGTGGCTTGTTTTTTTAGTTAGTTCTGTACTTCTTCCTGGTGGGTACAGCTGCCTCTATGCAGCTATTAATATGCTTGTACAGGGTTTCTGTGAACAGTTCTGCATAGGCAGAAGTGTTCTCAGGGTTTATGGGGGCTTGAAATTTTGACAGGTTCTCACTTAATTGCAGAAAGTTAGCCTTAGAATAGTTTGTAAATATTCCACATTTAGCTGGGGGTCCAGGTTTTATTTTTACTTTAAAGGAGACCAGTTTGTGGTCTGACCTTACCAGGGAAGGCAATACAGTAGAGGGTGTGCAGCAGTCTCCCAAATTAGTGACGACCAGATCCAGTATGGTTTATATGCTCTCCCAGTATCTGTGCAGTCTTTTCTGGATACTCTGGTTTCTCACCACATTTCAAACAGACTGAATTTACCCTTGTCTTTGTGGTCCAGGTCACTGGTGAAAAAGGGTCCACAATGGCCAGTTCATTTACTTGGGTAATCAATGAATATAAAAATACATATCATTACTGTAATGGGCAATTAAGTTTTCAGACTGAAGTCCAGTCTTAAATAAATACTGCACAATATACTTTAGCCAATCAACCAGCATGGTTTTGTGTCTGTGTGTATGATTATATGTGTGTGTGTATAGATACAGTATAATTTCCCTGTGTTTTACTGAACATGGGTTTATTCAATAAATGCAGAGGTGTGATTTAATGTTGACAGGTTGGCTAGCTGAACAGTGATGAAAGTGCATGATGGTTTAATCGTACTGTGTTTAAATGTATTGTGATTCACGATTGTTTGGAGATTTTACTCAGTTATTCATTACAGTTCCTGTCTATAGGTGAATGATTCACTGTGGACCTTTCTTGAGCTGCAAAGCAACAATCTATTTGGGGTATCCTTTTGGTGGTTCAAACGATGGATATGTCGATGAAATGTCAGTACAGATAAATGGGCTTGGAAATGAGAGTTTGTGTGTGTGTGTGTGTGTGTGTGTGTGTGTGTGTGTGTGTGTGTGTGTGTGTGTGTGTGTGTGTGTGTGTGTGTGTGTGTGTGTGTGTGAGAGAGAATATGCCTGTGAGTGCATGCGTGCGTGTGCGTGTGTGCGTGTGCGTGTGCTTGGGTTAAGGTCAGGGTCGGTGATGAGTGAAGTGTGTGTGTGTGAGCTTGTGTAATTTAGGGTAAGGGTTAGGTTAGGGGATAGATGTAATGTTGTTTCTGTTTGTGTGTCTGAGTCCGTCTTGTGTAGTTGCAGGTTATGAGAAGGTTTTAATGACATTAAGGTGTAGGATTAGGGCTGGGGAAGGGGCAGCATTAGGGTTAGCCCCCATTAGTAAGGTGGTACGGGGGGGCTACTGAGTATGATCAAACTTATTTTGTCAGTGTTTCACATTCGACATTAGGGTGGTTTGGTTTTACACACACACACACACACACTACTTACCCTTGCTTTTGTGGCTCTGGTCATTAGTGAAAGAGTCCACAATGGCCGTTTCAGTTACCTGTGTGTGTACATGTGTATATAGGTTCATAGGTTCATAGGTTTATACTAGGCTATCTGCCCTAAGGCATTTATAAGCCTAGCCCAAATTTTTGTGGCTTACGCCACCCCTTATATGAAAAAATACTGTGCCCATTAGTTTGTTGTGCCTCTGTCCAGCAGTGACACAGATATGATTCCCGGGGTAAACCTACGATCTCCCATCCACAGGTCTAGATTTCTCTTGAACAGAGTCAGCGAGGTGCTCTGCCTCACATGGACCGGGATTTTATTCCACAGCATAGGGAGTCTCTGAGTGATAAATCTATCCCTCCAGCATGTCCTATTTATATCCGTGCTAAGGTTTAAGTCGCTTGCTCTAGTGGTTTTGGTGGATTTGGATTTTTGAGGTGGAGCATGTCCATTAATTCCGGGTTGGACATGGCCTTGTATGTCAGGCACATGTCACCTCTGAGCAGACGGTATGCGACTGAATAGAGCTGGAGTTTCTTCAATCTGGCAGCATATGACAGATTTTGGAGTCCCTTTATCCTTTTGGTGAGGAACTTTTGGGGTCTCTCCAATTGCTGCAGATGTCGGGTGAGATACATCCCGAATGGGGCATTGTACTCGATCATTGGTCTGATAAGTGAAGAGTACAGGGGAACAATGACCTCACTAGATCTGGATGTGAATCCCTTCATGATCAGGTGGGCAATGTAGAAGGTGTATAAGGCCAGTTCATTAACCTGGTTAATAAATTATTAAAAAATATGTATAAATACCATAATGAGCAATTAAGCTTTCAGACGGAAATCTAGCCTTAAATAAATGTATTATACAAGGTCTGTTAATGATACAACTTAAAAGACTTTTCTAGAATGGCAGACTACATTCTCCAAATTTCACTGCAACAGGGCCATTTTAATAAATGAAGCAAAAGACTTAAGTCAGCTCAATACTCTTTTGCAGAAGAATGCTGTGAGTTAGTAACCAGTCACCAGTTATTTATGCTAGGAAACAAGCTATAAAGCATATAAAGGTACTGCTTACAAGGAGAAGTACTGCAGGTCCATACAGGGAAGGGTACAACTGGTATCTTTTAACAACTCTTAAAGGCTTCTCTGGTAAATATGCTCTATTCAGCCCATCTCCTATGAGTAATTCACTGACTGGACTGTATTTCACTTTTCCATATTACTTCTGTATACTAAGTAGAATCATCTGTAATGTAGGAGATGTTTTGCGCAAAGACTTTCTAAATATGTTTTGCAAAAGTTTGTGGTCCGTTTCCACTTGAGTGTCTTTATCACTGACAGAGACATAGACAGTTACTAGGCATGCAGTCCAGTAGATCACTGAGAAGCCTAAGCCATTTCCCTATTGTTCCAGGGCATTGTCTAGTTAACTTGAATTACTCACTTGAAAAGTAGGTAAACTGAGTCTGACAGAAGCAAACCCTTAATTGCAGAGAGCCACTCTGACTGCTCATGGCTTTTATCCTCTGTTCTAAATTCATATACCTCTACTAAGTGTTCCTTTCACATTTGACTATACATTTCTAGTGCATCTGTAAATGTTCCTGGCCACATGTAAATGGTCTTTTCTCTTGTAAGATTACAACTTCCATACAATTCTGACGGACATTCCCTTGCAGAACAAGTGGCTTACTCAGATCGTAGTTTTTTTAACATTGGGGATTCTCTAACTAGCTTAATAAGCATTTTCAAAACATGTTTTTTGGTTCAGCTCTATTCTTGAGTTATACTTGCTTTAACAAATTTCTTAGAGGCATGCAAGAAACTACATTATTTCTAGAAACCTAAGGAATGCCTGCTTGCCCTCTGGCTTTGTAATTTACACAATTCTGATATTCTCCCTATAGACTCCAGTCCATCTGACAATAAAATAAGACAATGTACATCAGACTTGTCCTTCTGATTTTACATTTGCTGTTATTTAACCAAAAATCATGTTGTCATATTAGCCTCTTGACATGCTCCTCTTGTCTCAGATCTCACACTAATGATCGCTACATATGTTTACAACACCTTCCAAGCCCTTAACTAACTGTACAACAGCTCTTTGTAATGCCTAGTGGACTGGTGAAATACCAAAAACAAAGTCTAAGGAATCCGTACATATCTAATGCTGTACTGCATGTACACAATTTGGTGCATTGTTTAACTGACAGAAATATTAATCTGTACCTAGTACTGAAAATAATTTACCATTTGGTGCTGTTGTGGCAATTTGTTCAGCTGTAAGAAATGGGTATTGTCTCATCCGAAATGCTTTATTCATCTCAAGAAGATCAATCCACATGTCGGATTATGTGGCCCAGGGAGGTATGACCCTAGCCCTGAGCAATATCCTACCATCGCCCAGAATGATACTACAGTACAAACAGAAAACTATTGACTTCAACAATTGGCTAAGATTCTGGTGTCATTCTAAGGGCATCCAGTATCTGTCTGCTTGGGAAGACATGACTGACAGACCTCGATGCGTTGCCAGAGATGGCATGCATCTGTCACCCCTGGGTTTCCGGGTACTGGCTAAGGCTCTTGTCACCCCTATAGTGCCTTTTTTAGGTTGTGTTCCAAAGACCAAATTACCACTGTAACCGTTACAAATAAATGCAATCTGAGAGTCATACTGCTCAACGCTAGAAGTCTAAATCTCAACATGCACTTGCTCGAAGCACTCCTCAAAATGGAGAACATCGACATTTTTGCTGTAATGGAGACTTGATTTAAAGCAACAGAAAGCACCCCTGTGCCACCAGGCTATAACTCCTTCCACACCTTTCGGCTCCAGAACATGGACCGAAGCTCCAAAGGCAGTGGTGTCTCCATATTCATAAAGGATATGCACACCTCCAGACTAGTAGCCCAGCATAACACATCTGAGATACTCCAGGTACAACTAACATTGGGTAAGAAGGCAATTCAGGTCATAGCCTGCTACAGGTTCCAACCTGTATCCCAAGATTCTCACTCCACATTCCTAAGCACCCTGGAAACTATTAAGATCCAACCCAACACTCTCATACTAGGTGACTTCAACTACCCCTCCATTAGCTGGGAAAACTACTCATGCACCAATGCACTGGCCCAATGCTTCCTGGAGTTCAGAAATTCCAGTCCCCAGGACCAGCTCATTCGTACCCCCACTAGAGGAAGCGACATTCTTGGCCTGGTTATTACGAACATAGGCAACTGTTGCTCTATACCAATAGTCAATTCCTCCCTGGTTAGATCCGACCACAAACTAATCACCATGGAAATCCACATCTCACCCACACCCCCGGCACAGGTATCAATAGTCTGAAATTAAATTACCTGGTTTAGGCCATAAAGATTGCATCTTTCAGTTCTGACTGCAGTCAGAGATGTCTGTAAGAAGTCTGGCTTAGTAGCTCTGTAGAAAGAGTGGAAGTACTAAAATTGTTTTACAGCTTCCAGATTCTGTAACACATAGGTTCATAGATTCATAGATTAGTACTAGGCTAACTGCTCCTGCGAGACATTTTAAGCCTAGCCATTTATCCCCTGTGAGACTCAAACCCTGTACCTTGTATTTGTAAGGCAAACACCTTAACCATTAGGCCACCCCTCCCAACCATCTTAGCAAAGCTCTGTGTGTGCGCGTGTGGTGCGACATATGTGCAAGACCCTAGCTCAAGTTTCTAGTAAAGGGGGTAGTGTGGGAACCAGAGTCAGGTGACCAGATGTGATGTCATTCTATAGCCAGCACTGAAATATTTAGATATTAGTGACAGATGTCACTCAGCTCTCAGTCTGTTTGTGAAATGTGACAAATAAGGACCACTCACCATCATCTTGCCTTGCTCAAGTAAGTGAACTAGGGGACAGTAATTATTTATGGCAGTGAGGAAAATACAGTGAGATTAGTTACGTATTGTTTTTTTGTATCCATGTGAATCTTTCCATCTGTGTTATTTTTAATATTTCCTGTGACTTTGGTGTTTATTGTAAATAGATATTCAATATTTTCATGTTTTCTAATTATATATATATATATACATATATATATATATATATATATATATATATATATATACACACACACACACACACACACACACACACACACACACCTTTCATTGTGGCTGGTCTTTTAGTACTTACATTTATTTGATGACACTGTGGCCACTCCTGAAAGTCTTGCTGCATTGGTCAACATTATCATTGGTATTACAATGAATTTCACTCAGTATGATTGGCTACCCTGGTAAGAGCCTTAAAGTATCTGGCTAGTGGCAGTGAATCTACCTTATAGTCTGGGGGTTATTATATCTGCGCCAGCCTTTCCCAGGTATGTGTGTGTGACAATCAAATCTCAAACAGCGTGTGTTTCAGCTACTTGGAACAGGGACACAGAGCACTGGTTTATGCAGACAGAAAGGTGAAGTCTTATTTGGGCCCTGGAGGAGGATGTCCAGCCCCAGGATTGGCTGTGCTCCCTGTGTGTTCTTAAGGGAAATTATGCTTCGTGCAGAGAGCTGCATCTAAAAATACTGTGTGTATCTACCTTTGTTCCAGTTGAACGACCCTCACTGGTGTCAGTGGTGAGGATTAAAGCTCCTTGATCACTAGCCCAGCAGAAGTCAGAGGAGGGACATCACACTGGGTATCACTGTTGTGGTTCTACACAGTATCTGAGATGCCTTTGTTACCGTCATATTGACTCTATACACATGCAGCTGTTTCTTTTATACTGTGAATTTGTTCTACCATACATAGTTTATCATAACCTAAACAATCAAAATATTAAGATAATTAGATTCTTTAAATTATCTTGTTTGAAAATGGATACTATACTACTTATTTTTACATTCACTTCAGTAGTTTTTGGTGCAATGGCTCTATCTGGTGATAAAAATAATAACATGCACATGCAGCTTTCTACTTTTTGTATCACTTTTTCCCTCTGTGCATACCAACCATCAAGCCTCCCCTTGGTCAGGCAATACATTATGTTGTCTGAGGAGGGGTCATCATCCGGGAGGAATGACAGTACTTTGTGCTCTTGCTGGCATCCTGATGATGTGAACACTTGCTTAACAGCAAGACTACCTATGTCCCCAAACCTTCTACACATGGTGTCCAGCATTCACAAACCAGGGCAAGCATGTTTTCCCAAAAGCAGCTCCTCACATCGTGACAGACCTCTGCTCTCCAGCTGAGGTCATGTCTTTAGAACAGTGGCATAAGATGGGAGTAACCCTCCATCCCTTCATCTCAGTATTTGCATGCCCATCCTTTCTGCCTGTGCAGTCGAGCACCAAGCTACTAGTTGACCTTGGGTTGCCTAGGCTGAGTTCTGGGCTTTAACATTCTGCACCACTGACTCAGGCTTACACAGCTTTCTTGTTGGTGCTATGAACCCTGGTGCTTTAATAGTATTTTCAGCTGAAATGCTACACTATGCATTGATATCTAGTTTATGTTCAACAATTTGGATATTAATTTCCAGTATTTCTTGCCATCAGCCTGACACGCATTCTTGTCTCAGTGGATAAGAGACATTTTCATGTTTCAGTTCAACTCTTCACACTTCAAGGAACACAAGCATACAGCTTGTGTTCATATTTCTAACATGAAAATTGTTTTGAGCATACTTGTATTTCCTTTTACATATCACTGCAAACACATTATTTTATAGTATGGATTCTACAAAATTCATAAAAAGCAGGCTAAAGCTTTGTCTTATACTTAAAGCCAGATCAAAATATAGGGTTTGAGATTCAAGCATATGATCTTTTATCTTATCTGTTACATTAACTCCTCATATGACTTCATATGCATTACTACTTCAATACATTCTTACCTTACTTCTCATTTTCTATTTGAATCTCATTTCATTTTATATACACCCACTTCCCAAACTAGTTAGCTGTGTATTAGTAACTTCACTTGCTTAGTACATATCCACGTCTTCTGATAAGGTAAAATCTACTCTAAAAAAAACCACCCTTGTTTCTTCATTTTCCATTACGCCAACTATTTTGCCTCTTATTACTGAATCATGCAACTTACCAAACTGACAAACGTTTGCTCTAGTCTTCTGTTCAGTAATACATAATCATCTATTGTCCTAGTAGAACTTTGTGCCTTGTAAAGAATACTTGATGAATAAATCGTTAATTTTTTATTTTCTCTTCAACAAAAATGAGGAGTTACATATTTTTAATATTACTTCACTAGCAACATGCATGAATGCAGCACACAATATAATTTTAGTCTTTTTGAGTAATCCACTCACACTGAGAATCAGTAACAGACTCATGCTACTCAGATTGTAATGTCAAGATAGGGCAGTCTTCATAATCTCAGTTTAAGCCCTACAACATGGCTGTGATGGTGAAAAAAAGAGCATTCATGCAGTAATTGAGGGACATCTTAGATAACGATGGATACAATTGGCATTGATAATGGGGGACCTGAATGCTCATATCCAGACAGGCAGAACATGATGTGATAACTGCCTGGGTTCTCATGGATAGATCAATAGTAGCAATGAAGGAGAAGGCATTCTAGACTTCTGGCTGGTTAATGACTTAATGGCTACAGTACATGGTTCAACAAGAGACACTGCCACAAGATCGCATATGCCTCAGGTAATTTTTCTCCTACTACGGAAAAGGCATTGGGGTAAAATCAAGAGGGTGCAAAGCCATCCCCAGTGAAACAGCTGGTCCACTAATGCATTTAAATTGCACTATTCACAATGGATTGGTTTGTGGTCTCTGTAGTAAAACAATTCAAAAATGCTTATTGACCGATATGAACCTCAGTACCTTGCTTTCATTCCAAAAAGACCTTAAAACTATTTTAATAAATAATCTCAGTGTGCATGCCTTATTGGTAAAGGCTGATCACCAGACACTATTTACTCAAATTCCATTCACCTCTATGCCCCCCCTTGATAAACCTTTTAACCTCTAATTAACCAATCTGCAAATACTTTACACTAGGAGTGGCTCATTGTTGTAACTGTGATTCATGTATATGTAACAGTTATTCACTTTTTATACTGTACATTCTGGTAGACCCAGATAATGAGAACAACTAGTGGCAGCTGACAGTCAGCTGTGGTGAGGGGGAGCAAGCAAAAAAAAAAACATATGTGATAAAACAAATAAAAAAGAGCAGACCCCATGGCTCAGAAGGCTAAATCCCTGACTGCACTCCAGATGACCGTCATTAAACTACCAGCAGGGGTTTTGGAAAGACAAGGTGGGGGAGTATGGCAGAGAGTCAATGCTTACTCGCTTATCTTGGAGAAAGGAAGGCAGATTGTTTCACTCCACTGGCAACACGTGCAGGAATGCAGGTGTATCTCTGGAATCATGAAGATCCTGGTGTGCTTGAAATGCAAGCTATGAGCTGCTTGGTCAGAAGGATGTACATGTGCAAATGTGCACTTACACGTGCACCACATGCAGCAGCACTGAGCTTCAATACAATTGATGTCACCAGAACCCTAAAACATGTCAACCCGAGGAAAGCAGCTGGCCCTGACAACATCATGGCTAAGGAAATGTGTGATGGAACTGGCTCTAACACCTCACTCCATCTAGCCAGTGTTCCAAAATGCTTCAAGGAGAGGAGCATCATTTCTCTACCCAAAAAAATACAGCCGGCATCTCTGAATGACTACCGACCAGTTGCTTTAACCTTGACAGTAATGAAGTGCCTGGACAGGCTGTTCAAAGATCATATAGCCTCAGTCTTACCTGTGATACTGGACACACTACAATTTGCATACAGGACAAACTGCAGTACAGAGGATACCATCTCACTAGCTCTCCATGAAACACTGAACCACTTAGAAGTCAAAAACTGCTATGCAAGTCTGCTATTCATTGATTTCAGTTCTGCCTTCAAAACTGTTATCCCACGGAATCTGATACTGAAGCGACTTCAGCTGGGAACAGACTCATCTATGCAACTGGATTCTGAGCTTCCTTACTGAAAGGCCTCAAAAGGTTCGTGTGGGATACAACAACTCTGGAAGTATCATCCTGAATACAGGAGTACCACAGGGGTGTGTCTTAAGCTCTCTCCTTTTCATTCTGCTGACACAAGACTGCATGGTCAGACATAAGACGAACAGGATCATCAAATTCGTAGATGACACCACTGTTATAGGCCTAGACAAAGACGGAGAGGAGGAGGCCTACAGGAATAAGATTGATCAACTTCTGGTCTGGTGTAACAACAATCTAGCACTGAATGTCTGCAAGACAAAGGAGTTGATTATTCAACCAGTTCTGTTACATAACTAGCCTATCAAGTAGCTTATTTTATGGATGTGCAATAACCAAGTGCAATACTAAGGTAGCTCACCTACCACACCGGACTGCAAAGTGCAATATAGACTGAATTTTTGCCCAGTTTGTAAACACAGATATGCTGCTATTGTTTCAATTTTACTTTAACAATATTACCTTCATATTGTTCCTTGCCTCCCTTTTCTAGGATGGGTGTGGGTCACTGCTGTCCTACTTTACTTACTAATTGCTACTTATTAAATTTCTACTGTGATATTTTATTAATTCTTCTCTGTCTATATGTGCAACTGTTTCCTGCACTGAGAACAAAGCATTGTAATTTCATTCAGCTACACTGCTGTGTAGTTCTGAATGACAATAAAGTTTTCTTTGACTTTACCTTGACTTTGACCACCCAAGGTAGCTATATTACAGCTCACAGACTGCTGAGGAAAAGTGATAGCTCAGTCAGCAGGACCTACATATTTGCCTGCTCCCTAACATCAGATTTTTGCCTCCAAATGGAAGTGAAGGAATGTAAGATTCTCATTATGATACAGGAACTAATGGGTCAGGTGGGAGGCATTGGGCCAATTCTGTAGGCCTAAAAAAGAAAAAAGGAAGAGCATTCACATGTTCTGTGTCTAGTTTGTGTTGGCCAGAAAGGGCATAATTAGCTACACAACTGAAATGACTGAACCGGCCGGCTACTGTTACTGAACCACCTTTTATCTTAGTTCTTTCAAGTCTTAATATAGTGTAACCTGGTGGTATAATCTCCTCATCTGAGATGTCTTATCTTGGAACAAAATGGTCCTGATATCCTAGTAGTCATGAAACTTGGCTGTCCAAGCATGGATTTCAGCCAGTTTATTACATATGCTTATGTTATTAGAATAACGGTGTAAACTGGGAGAAGTCTTTGAGGTAAGGTTAATATTTGGAGAAAGACGGTTGTGGTTGTAGTGGGGTATAGTTCTAGGACTGGAGTTGGATAGATATCACCACATAAGGGGAGTTTCAGAAAGGTAATGTGGTGACTGTGATGACATTTAAGTTTGAATTTAGGTCTTAAGCAGGGTTTGCTAGCTTGTAGCTTATGAATTACATTTGTTTTTGAAGAAATGAATGTTTCTATTCCGATATGATTGTGGGCTATCATAAAGTCACATTTGAAGGTGTTAGGGAGTTTTATTTCAGAGTAGTACACTGCTTTACATTTGTTCTGTAATCGGTGTTGGTAGCATGTGAAATGTGCTGGAGATAGGAGTGGAATTAAAATAAGTAGTTGCATGAGCAGAACATAGGCGAGTGGTGATTTGTGGGAAGTTGTTGTGAGTATACGACTGTGGAAATGAGGGTGAAAGCTTAGTACTGACAGTAGGAAGAGCTTAAAACCTGAAATTAGGGTTTAGGACTGCTAGAATTCATGTCTGATGCATCTAAGAAGGAAGGAAGGTGCTGCAATTAGGGAGCTAGTAAGGGATACTTAAATAAGAAACATTGTTATTAAATTATCACTTATAACATAGGCAATCATACATTTATATAAATGAAAAACTACATTGACATATTTTTAGTTGCAAACAGTATACATCACTAATAATCTATCCAGTCATTGTCAGTCAAACATTATACAACTTGTTCAATTCCTGCTGTCCCTTATAACCTCATTCCTCCTCCAAAATATTATTCTGTATGTATTATTCCCACAATTCCCTTTATGTAATTTGATCCTACCCTTTTCTAAAGATATCACTTCCTGTTGTTTTTATCTCTGTTACTATATTCACTACTTGTAGTTCAGTTTGTTTAGACTTCGACTTCCATTTTCTAATAGATGCTTTTTTTGACAGTCACCAGAATTAAACTCAGCAAGGCCTTACTATGTCTAGACAATTGCGTTTCTGTATCACAGTTCAAAAAAATAATTTCATTAGTTACACAAATTTGCTCATCCAGTATTTCAGATAGAGTAGTCTGCAGGAAATTTTTAGTCTGCCAACTCATTACAATCCCAAAACTATGCTCCCAATTACCTCTTTCTTCTCCATCACAATGACACTTCCAAATTTTGCAATATGCTTGAGGAAAAATTCTTTGGAGCCTGCTTGGGGTATAAAAATACCTACGCAAACATTTTCAAGCAAAGACCCTAAATCTTCTAGACTTTGTTGCACATTTGGAATCCAAACATATATTCCCCAGCATTTCTTTGTTAATTGCTTATCCAACCTCTCCTCCCAAGCCTAACTTCCTCTGACTGATTCCAATAGTTACCATGCAATATTTCATAAGCCCTACTAATTATTCAGTTACTCTTTCAACAGTAACTTCTGTTTTCGATTCTACCAAAAACTTTTCTACTGCTGGTCTTTTGCTTAGGATCCCCTTATTTATTTCTCTTTGTCTATATTCTAATATCAAATCCTTGATAGGAAAGGCAATCTCTAACCTGCAGTCCAGATTAATTCTTGGCCTCTTCCCATTCTATTACATTTCCCTCTCTTATTATTTGCTCCCAATACCTTGGTTCTTTTGCCAATTTTCACCAGTAAATTCCAGCCCACTCTTGTCTATTTTCTGTACCCCTGATTAATGACATCCCTATCAGCAGAATCTCTCTTTTCCATCCTTGTGTTAACTTAGTTGTTAAAATACGTCCTGCTACTTTATGAATGCAATATTCTGCATAGTTATTGTTATTCTCCTTAAGGATCTGCACCCAAAATCCCAGTCTATCCTTGTTTCTTGAGTTTCTCTCCAGTTTCATCATCAGCCCTTTCCACTTTGAATTATAACTGTTTGTGCCATGTATAGAAGCCTTAACTGTGTAGCAGTGAAATACCCCTTTATATCAGGTAATCCCAAACCAACCTGTTCTATTGGATGGATCAACTTATCCTAATTGACTTTTGCCCTCTTCCCCTTCCAGATAAAATTGTTCAACTCTTTATTACTTGCTATCCACAACTTCTCATCTGGTTGATAAAAATCCACCTGACCTGTATATAAAGCTAAAGGGACTAAAATATTTTCACTGCTTGTATCTTGCTATCCTTATCCATAAAACAGAGCTTCTAGCTTCTCAGTTTTTGTATTATTTTTTGTTTAGTCTCTTTCCACATATCCTTAAAATTAAAACAAATTCTGTTGTGGCAGCTAAGTACTTCACTTTATCATGTACCCATAAATATGGGTATTGCTGAACCAATTTGTGTGTGGTCACATAGTTTGCAGCTATTGTCTTTGTTTTATCATCATTAATTTTGTATCATGAAAAGACCTGAAACTGTCTCCGAATGTTCCAGAATACTGACATGCCCTTTTCTGGTGTTATCATGTATCAAATAATATCTGCAAATAAAGACAACTTTTTCTTGACTACCAAACCAATTATGAGTATCTTATTTTCTTTGGGTTTAAATATAACACAAATAATAAAGGAGAAAGAGGACACTGCTTGTGCTTGATTTCTCTGCCAAAACAGAGCTCATCAGAGAGGACCCTCCACACACACACACACACACACACACACACACACACACACACACACACACACACACACACACACACACACACACTTTAATTTTCACCTCTAATCCTTCATATATCCTCCTAATCAACCTTATAATTTTATCAAGCAATGTAAATGCTTCCATTGTCCTACTCAGAAAATCCCAGCTTAATGTTTTCTCTGCATCATGACCCACCAACAACAGTGGTATTGTTTTAAATTCTGCTTCCCTCTTGTCAAATGTTTGCCTCCTCTCCCCAAAGCCACATTGAGCCATGTCTATCAATTTTGGCATCACCTTTGCCATTCTTTTAGCCATTATAGACAAACACTTTATAAATGTGGTTTAGAATTAAAATGGATCCAAATGAATCTGATCTGGATCTGATGGGTCTTTACCACCTTTAGGTATTATAGCCAACACCATTTTAAAATACTGTTAAAACTTTCCAGATCTTTATCACTTTCTTCCCATCCTAGCTTCCAAACGTCCACAGGAATGTACTCTGTCCCTGGGGACTTTGCTGTAGATCAGTTATAGATCACCTTTTTTAATCTCATCTCTTCCTATCCTTGCTGTTAGTAATTGAGCCTCATCTACCTCTACCCTTGGCAAATTTAATTCTTGCATTAATAATTCCATTTGTTCATTTTTTAGATTTCCACATTTCTCTGCTCTATACAGATTTTCATAAAATATCTGAAACATTTCTAATACCTCTACAGGATCTCTGGTTATTTTCCTCATTATGGGATCCCTAAGCTTGGCAACAGCTCCTTCTACTTTCTGTTGCCTGGGTTGTTGAAAATAAACTATATTGACATATTTTTAATTGCAAAATTATACATCACTGATAACCTATCCAGTCATTGTCAAACATTACATAGCTGTTGTGTTCCCTAAGCTTGGAGCAACAACCCTACTTTCTGTTGTCTGAGCTGTTGTGCTAAAAGTTTTCGCACTCTGAAGTTATAAATCAAAAAACTGTTGCTTAACTGCAATGTTTCTAAACTCGTGCATATTACTGAGGTAGTCCCTTATTTTCTCTTTAGCACTCTGCAATTGTGCCTCTTCTTGTTCTGTAAAAATCCCCCTATTCTGCAATACATTGACCTTTGTCAGTCCCTCTAAATAATTCTTCCTACCTCTTAACCACATCTCATTTTCTTTTATTTCCAACCTACTTTTAAACTCCACTTTAATTTTATCCTACTCCCTAGCTATATTTTCAGAAGAGAACTATATCTTCCATAAACTCCTGAATAATTTTCACTACCCATCCCTTAAATTCCTTTTAACAGATAGATGGGGAAGTGCCAGTGTCTCGTTTTTACTTCATTGGTTCATAGGTTCATACTAGGCTATCTGCCCTAGGGCATTTATAAGCCTAGCCAGAATGTGTTTGGCTTTCGCCACCCATTTTAAATTTATTTTGCTATGCCCTTTATCAAGGTTAAGGATTCATAGGTTCATACTAGGCTATGCATTTTTATTTTAGTTATTATTACCATGTGATCTGAAATAGTTATTGGATGCATATCACAACTTTCACTTAAATGCACATATTTCTGTGAAATATAATTTCTGTCTAGCCTAGCCCAGTTTTTGTGCCTTGAGGAATAACATGTAAATTTTCTCCAAAATCCTACTACTGAATTCACATCTTGCATACCAAATATCTAAATAAATTTCTTAAAAACTCTACCCTCTTTTGTTATATTTTCCCTTCTGGGCCCCCGGATATATAATCACTACTGCAAATCAAATTACAGTCCCTAGCTATAAGTAATATTCCCTGCTGAAAGCTGATTATTTCTGCCAGAATTTTTTTAAACTCTACTGTAGCAATTTTAGGTAGAATATAAATACTGGTCAGCGTATTCCTCCTCTCTTGACAGTAGACTCCTTAGTACTACAAATCTACCATTATTATCTTTTTCTTCTCACTTCTATCACTATTGGTGCTCCTCTTGCAATTAATACAAGTACTCCTTTTTCCTTCTGCCCCAGATATTCTGCTGAATAATCATCCTGAAATTCTTTATCAAATTCACATGCTCAGTTCTTTCTTAATGTGTCTCCTGTAGCACAGTTACTTGCACTCTGCATTTTTAATATAGTCCACTACTCCTTTTCTGTATATATCGGAAACCATTCACATTTAAAGAAAACATGGAAAGTGTTGCCATTATGATAAGGAGCAATCATTCCCATCTGTCATGCATAATAGCTGTTTTTTAAAAGTGTCTAGTTTCACCATTTGTGTTACATGCATAGACTGTTTGGCAGGTTGATCTTTTATCAATAAGAAGTTATGTACTCACCATAACGTTCCATCTGAGTAAGTAGCTTCATTTGTCTGCAACCTGTGGGTCTTGGATCCGATATCGGATCCGAGCCGGCAACTTGTTTCATAGCTAATGGATCCGAGCTCCTAGCTCCTCCCCTCACCCATAATCCCCTGCCAACCCTCCATGACCTCAGATCAAGTTTGCCCCTCAATATGTACCCAAAAAGGGTATTCCAACTTACATAGATCCGCTGAAGGCCAGGGGGAAGGAGGGGGGGGTGGCTGCAGACAAATGAAGCTACCTACTCAGATGGAACGTTATGGTGAGTACATAACTTCTTAATCTGAAGTAGGGACTACATTTGTCAGCAACCTGTGGGACAGAGTCCCCAGCTACCTGAATCTTGGGTGGCCATCATGGAAGGATATTGCGGAGCACCACAGAGCCAAAGGATGCTCTCCCTCTAGAAATCATGTCCAGTTAATAAAGGTATGAGATGAGGCCCAAGTGGCTGCCGAACAAATATCATCCAATGGAACTCTAGATTTGAAGGCCGCAGAAGTAGAGATGGAACGAGTGGAATGTGCGTGAACTCCTTCAGGTACGGGTCTCCCAGAAGCTTGGTACGCTAGCAGGATACATTGTGAAATCCAGCGTGATAGAGAGATTTTTGATATTGCTTTCCCCAAATTAAATTTGGCAAAGGAAATGAACAGCTGGTCGGATTGTCTGTGACCAGCTGTTCTGTGAGTATAAAAACGTAGCTGCCTATGAACATCTAATGAGTGCAGCTTGTACTCTCCTTTATTCTGATATTTAGGAAAGAAAACTGGTAAATTTATGGATTGATTTATATTGGTTTCTGATGCTATTTTGGGAAGGAAGGAGGGATTGATCCTGAGGTACACTCTGTCCGGATGAAAGATCAAATAAGGAGGCTTCACAGAAAGAGCTTGAAGCTCCAAAACTCTTTTCGCAGAAGTAATGGCTACAAGGAATGCTGTTTTCCAGCTCAAGTATTTGAGATCTACTGAAGCAGCAGGTTCAAAAGGTGGAGCAGTCAGGGCTTGAAGAACTAGTGAAAGATCCCAAGGTGGTACGGCTGCTTTTATAGGGGTCTAAGCAAAAAGGTGCCCTTGAGAAAAGTTTTACACAATTTGGCCGACATCAAGGGCCCTGTGTCATGTCCCACATGGTAATGGGAGATGGGAGCCAATTGCACTTTGACAGTTGAGCAACTAGCGCCTTCCTGAAAAAGTTTGGTTAGGAAGTCTAATATGGATGGAAGAGGAGCCGTAAAGGGATCTAGATTATGATGCTCCGCCCAGATGGAGAAACGTTTCCATTTACTGTGGTACACTTTCCTGGTGGAGGGCTTATGCGCTGCCACAAGGATGGCTTTGACTGGTGAAGAGATACCGGGAGTCCTAACTAGGAGTGGAACTGGAGCAACCAAGCCATCAGCTTCAGATTGTCCAGATTTGGGGTCGGTAAGTCCGACGGATGGGAAATTAGATTCGGACTGGGATCCAGAATCCAAGGGGGATTCACTAGGTGAGACTACAGGTAAGGGAACCAAATTTGCCGAGGCCAGAATGGGGCAATGAGGATCATCCAGCTCCCCAACCGCGAGGCTTTCTGCAAGAGTTGCAGCATCAGGGGTAGAGGAGGATAAGCATAAAGTAGACTGGGTGGCCAAGCATGCACCAGAGCATCTCTTGGGGTTTCCCCTGGAGGGGGAATCACAGCGAAGAAATTGCCGCATTTGGTGTTTGAGGGAGAGGCAAAAAGATCGCAGCAGGGTCGCCCCCAAATTGCGAATATCTGCTTCGCTACTAGTGGGTTGAGAGACCACTTGTACGGGGTAAGAAGGGTGCGGCTGAGTTTGTCCGCTAGGATGTTGGCCCGCCCCGGAATGTGCGTTGCAATCAGAAAGATGTTGGTGGAAATCGCCCATTCCCACACTCTCATGGCTTCGCGGCATAGAGGGTAAGACCTGGTTCCCGCCTGTTTGTTGATGTACCAGACAACCGACATGTTGTCCGACTGAATTGCAATCGTTCCTACGGGGAGGAGATACTGAAGTGCTTGCAATGCGTACAGAACCGCTCTCATCTCCAGAACGTTGATATGCAGGGAGGTCTCTGTATCGTTCTACGTGCCTTGGTAGGTTCTTAGGTTCATAGGTTAATACTAGGCTATCTGCCCTGGGGCAATTATAAGCCTAGCCCAATTCTATATGGCTTACTCCACCCCTTGATTTGAGTATACTGTGCCCTTTTTAAGGTTTAGTTTACTGTGCCTCTGTCTAATAGTGACACGGGAGTAATCCCTGGGACAAACCTACGATCCCCCATCAACCTATCGAGATTCTTCTTGAAGAGATTCAGTGAGGTGCTCTGCCTCACATGAACTGGAATTCTATTCCAGAGCGAAGGGAGCCTCTGGGTTATGAACCTGCCCCTCCAAGTTCTATTTATTTCTGTGCTGAGGTTCAAGTCCCTCGAGCGTGTGGGATTTAGATTTACTGAGGTGGAGCATGTCCATTTTGTATGTCAGGCATAGATCGCCTCGAAGTAGGCATCTGTTTGAGACCCGTGATCCTCTTGGGGAGATACTTTTGGGGTCTTTCTAATTGCTGCATGTGTCGGGTAAGGTACATCCCAAAAGGGGCATTGTATTCTATGATGGGCCTGATGAGGGATGAATAAAGGGGCACGATTACCTCTCTTGATCTAGATGTGAAACCCTTCGTGATGAGGTGGGCTATGTAGAAGGTCTTTCTAACCACTTTGGCAATGTGGTTTTCAAAGGAGAGATTGCTATCAACTTGGGTCCCCAGGTCCCTAATAACTTTCTCTGTACTTAAATGGGTTTTCGCCTATGTGATAATTTGTGGGCACATTGTTTTTGCCAAAGGGTATGACTATACATTTTTTGGCATTTAGCTTTAAACCATGGCACTGGCACCAGTTTTCTGTCTCTGTGAGACCTTTTTGAAGGATGTTTGTGTCAGCTGGAGAGTTGATTATGGTGCCCAGTTTGCAGTCGTCTGAAAACTTGGTGAGCCATAGTCCTCCCACGTTTGCCTGTACCTTGGAAAAGTATATACCGAACAAGAGTGGTCCCAGGACAGAACCCTGTGGGACACCACTTGTGACCGGTTTCGAGTCTGACATGGCTCCAGCAACTCTCACTCTGTGGGTTCTGCCTTTGAGCCAGTTTGCGACCCATCTTGTGACATAGGGGTTTATATTTAAGCTGGATAGCTTATCTATGATGCCCGAGTGGGGTATTGTGTCAAATGCCTTTGCAAGGTCCAGGATAGGCTGTGTGGACTACCTTCCCTTCATCTATGGCTTTGGTGACTGTTTCGAAGAAGTCAACCAGGTTCAAAAGGCAGGATCTGCCCTTGACAAAGCCAAACTGGGTAGGATCTTGTGTCTGTAGGTACCCAATGTCTTTGTTTATGAGCTCCATGATGCTCCTCTCCATAGCCTTGCAGACTAAGCTAGTCAGGCTTATGGGGTGATAGTTTCCAGGGTCCGTAGAGGCTCCACCTTTGTAGAGTGGGACCACTGTTGCTGTATGCCATTCTGTGGGCACATATCCTGTAGTGAGGCTGAGCTTGTATAGCTGTTTTATTTGAGGGATTAGTTCCTCTTGGAGTTCATGTAGGACGCAACCTAGGACGCCATCTGGTCCCATGGAAGCAGTGTTTCTTGCTTTGGAGAGGGCAGCCTTCACCTGAGCATCAGAGATGTTTGGGAGGCGGCCCTCTGCTGGGATAGATACTTGCTCTTTTGGGGGGGAGGGGGGGGGTTTGCACTGAACCTGTCTGCCAGGATATTGGCGATGTCTGTGGGTTCAGTGGATTTTTTGTTGTTTAGAATCAACTCAGAACAAGTCTGGGAGTTGCATCCCAGGTTTCTAACATAACTGAAAAAAGCCTTATGATTGTCTTTGGTGTCCTGTGCAATTTTTCTCTCGAAGCTGGCCTTATAGGATTTTATGAGGGATCGTAATTTTTTGCTAGTACTGATCAGAGATGCCTTCCCTATTAGGGATTTTGCTCTATCATGTAGTAGCTTCCTCCTTCTGTTGTACAGTTTATTTATGGCAGAGGTCCACCAGACTGGATGCCTGCCTTTGGATGATTGGGTCTTGGTTTTGTTTGGGATAGCATGATCCATGCATTCCTGGAGATGTCCGTAGAATGCATTTATATAGGATTCTGCAGTTTGGGCCATAGTTTCCACTGGCCCTGGGGCCTTGAAGGATTCCACTTCGGTTTTGAGAAGTGAGAAGTTCGCTTTTGAGAAGTTTTTCACTGTGGTTTTCTGGGCTGGGGGTGGGGTCGGGATGTGGACATCCAGTGAAATTAATTTATGGTCTGATCTTACCAATGAGGGATATACTTCTGGTGTGGAGCATGGAGTCCCTATGTTGGTAATTATCAGGTCTAGTATGTTGTCTACTCTTGTGGGAGTGGTGACTAGTTGTTCCATAGCATTTGAGTTTATAATTTCCAGGAACCTTTGGGCTAAGGTGCTGGGACTTGAGTAGTGATCCCAGTCAATGTTTGGGTAGTTGAAGTCGCCCAATATAATGGTGTTCGGAGAGATCTTCATGTTCTCCAATGTTTTCAGGAAAGCCGAGTGGGATTCCTGACTTTGAGAGGGTGGTCTATAGGATGCTATAAACTGAAAAGCAGTCTTGCCCACTGTTAATTGCACATGGATGGTCTCCGATACTTCGTGCAATGCCACTAACCTAGGTGTGGATATCCTTGATAAATATGGAAACTCACCCTCCTTTTGTGGTTCGGTCCGGGTTTTGGGGCCGAAAAGCATGATATGAGGTATAGCCTGGTAGTGCTGGGGTGCTCTCTGGAGCCTTGAACCAGGTTTCTGTCACTGCACAGATATCGATGTTCTCCATACTGAGGAGAGCGAGTGCGTGCATCTTGAGGTTAAGACTTCTGGCGTTTAGCAGCATTACCCTTAGTTTCTTGTTCCTTGTGCTGCCTATGGGGGTGGATTTGACTTTTGAGCCTTGCCTAAAAAAGGCACTATGGGGGTGGCAAGAGCCTTTGCCAATATCCGAAAGCCCAGTGGTGACAGGTGCAAGCCATCCCTAGCGAAGCAACGTGGCTTGTCGAGCATGTCATCCCAGGCTGAGACACTGGATCCCCTTTGAATGACACCAACATTTTAGCCAATTGTTAAAATCGATCATTTTGTCTTTGTACTGTGGCATCATTCTAGGTGAGGGTAAGATGCTGCTCAAGGTCAGGGTCATACCAGAATGGGCTACATGATCAGAAAGCTCCTCTATGTCTCTTTTCATGTAGTCCAGGGAGGTACGTCTCAGGTCATTCACACCAGCATGTACAATGACTGAGTCATATTTGTATTTGCTTTGGAGTGACCTGAGTGCTTGGTTATGTGGCGGATCCTAGCACCCGACAGGCAGCTCACCGTGACCTTCTCTTTATTCAGCCTGGTGAGCGGGACGTCAGTGTGTCTGACAATGGAGTTACCTATTACAAGAGTATCAGGTGTGTTATTCAGCCTTAAGGGCTGTGGCTGCTTGGCACACTGACTTTGTGGGCTATGTGTTGTGCGTGTTTTGTTTTGAGGTAGCGTTTGCTTGGATGTCTGCTTTGGAGGTCTCTGTTGCTTAGGTAGATTTTTATTTAGAGCCTCCGGCTATGTTTTTGTGTATTTATGTGTTTGGTTCGCTGATGTGGTGGGACTATGTGATACTGGAATTGTGTTGTGTGAGGTTACCTTCTCTTCCTGACTGGTTACACCAGTTTTGAGATGAGAGAGCTCAGCCTCCAGTTTGGTTAAATAGTTGCATCTCTCACATATATTTGAACCTGTTTGGAGGAGGAGGAGAGGGTTGTCAGTGTACATGAGACAGTTGTAACATTGCCTCAAAATTCCCAGATTCACCAGCTGGACTGGAGAGGAAACCATTGACTGACCTTTGGACATGCTAGAGTGATTTAGGGAAACTGAATTTAAGACGGACCAATAGAGGACAGGGTAATCGTAGAGAGTATAAGTGTAAGTAGTGCTTATGGTTTAATAGTGCTAACTTGCAGGATTACTTAATTGGACCAGTGAAGGGCCTTAGAATGAGAATATGGTGTTTAAATTGAGCAGTTCTAAGGGAAAAAGTGAAGAGCAGACTTTGTGGAGCCAGGAATAGTTTAGACCCAATTAGGCGGTATTGCCCGCTGTTGCGCTATGCACAAAAACGCGCAAAAATGCGCAAAACAGGGTTTTGAGAGAGGAAGATGAAGGAGTTTTGGAATTGACCCAAAATGGCCAATAAAACTATAGTTTCAAGTTAGTAACCACTCCCACAGGGGCAGGTAGGCTGCTCAATGTTTTTCACTGCCACTGATCAACAGAAAGACTTCCCTTTAGCCCAAGCAAAAAATGGCCTCACAGAAACTTACAAACAGTTCAAGAACAGCAAGCCTGTAACTGAACTTTAAATCTCAGAAAAGTGGGAAAAAAGCAAGATTTTTTTTTGTTTTTTTCAGAGATAGTTGCCCCCCCCCCCCACCCGAGGCGGGAGGCGTCAGTGGTCACCGTGGCGAGAGGGGGAGAGGTGCAGAAGGGTCGGCCCATATGGAGGTCCGGAGCATTGAGCCACCATAATAGAGCCCTCCTGCAAGCCTTGCTGATGGCAATGGGGTGATGGAGAGGAAAAGACAGAAAGGACCATTGTACTAGAAGGGTCCATTGCAGTACCCGCATGTTCAGACGGGCGCATGGAAGGAGAGTTATCGCTGCCGCCATGGAGCCCAGCGCCCTCAGGACCAATTCCGCCGGTGGGGTCTCTGATTGGAGGATGGCCTGCACATGAAGTTGCAAATTCCGTAGTCGTTCCGATGTCAGAAAGGCTCGTAGATCTCTGGTGTCTATTCTGGCTCCTATGAAATCTATGACTTGTCGGGGCCAGAAAGGATTTGTCGGCATTGATGGTGATGCCTAACTGTGGGGCTAGGCGGGGAAAGAAATCTCTGGCTGAGCAAAGTAGATGCCTTGTTGGGGCGGTCAGGAGCCAGTCATCCAGGTACGGAAAGACCTGTATTCCCTGGAGTCTCAGGTGGGCCGCAATCACTGCTAATACCTTGGTAAACACCCTGGGGGCTGTGGTGAGGCCAAAGGGAAGGACCCTGAACTGGTAGTGACTGGCTCCCAGCCGGAAGTGGAAGAACCTCCTGGATCGTCTGTCCATTAGAATGTGGTAGTACGCATCCTTGAGGTCTATAGAGCACATCCAATCATCCTCCCTTAGAAGGGGGAGAATAGACTGAAGAGTGACCATTCGGAATTTTTCCTTGGTTACCGACAGGTTCAAATGGGACAGGTCTAGAATCGGTCTCAAGTCCCCCATCTTTTTTGGCACCAAAAAGAACCTGGAGTAGAACCCTAATCCAAGCTGGTCTTGGGGGACGGGCTGGATGGCTCTTTCTTAGCAGCTGCTGAATTTCTGCGGCTGCAGCCTCCCTCTGAGTGGAGCAGTCGGGCAACCCTTCAGGGCTGCTGCGTGGGCCGGTCAGAGAAAGGTTCTCTGGACCCAAAGTTTCTCGGAGCCCCTCTGCCCCTGGGGTGGCGTCCTCCCAGTCCTCCTCTGCCACGGAAGGACTGGTTGTCCGGAGCGGGTTGGGAATGTTGCGATTTCCAGAACCACATCTTCTTCTGACCCTTTTGGTTCTTCAAAAAGGACAGAGAAGTGGACCCCAATGGCAGACAATGTCTTCCCGTCCTTCTCACTCTGGACAAGTGTCTCGCGAACCGTTTTGCCAAACAGGGCAGAACCATCGAAAGGGGCGTTCGCAAAGGACGCTTTAAAGGGCTCCGCAAAGTCACAATGACGGAGCCAGGCCTGACTTCTCATGACTAGGCCCGCTCCGCTAGCTCTAGCGGCTCCCTCGGTGGCGTGGGACAATAGCCGCATAGAGGTATTTGAAATGGATCTCAGAGTGGCCATTCGGGTGGAGTACAATTGTTTGTCCTCCGCCGACATGGACTCAGGGGGGGGGAAGGCAGCGTATTCTTGGATAGGATCCCGCTGCATCCTGATGACATGTGCCATATAGTTCAGTGACTTTACCGAAAAGGTTGCTGAACTAAAAACTCGCTTCCCTAAGCGGTCTATCGAGTGGGACTCCTTGCTCGGTGGATGGACTGAGGGGCTCTCCTGAGCTAGTTCTCTCTTCGTGGCTGCCGCTGTCAACATGGCATCTACTGGGGGGCCCTTGCTCCAGTGTGACCGGTCTGCGGGGGGGGCTTAGTATCCTGTCTGGGCATTTGGGTATTGGCTCCATGGTGTCCGGGTCCTTCCACGCCCTGGTGGTAATAAGGTCCACCAAGGGGTCGGCCGGAGGGGACACCCAAGAGGTAGATAGGCCTGCTTTGAATGCCTCCAGAAACACGGACTCGTTGGAGGAAGACTTTGGGGCGGACCACCCACCTCTGATCCTCAGCATCTCCATGATGTCTTCAAAGGAGACATCCCCAGGGGGCGATCTTGGGGAGCCTTCCCCTTCATCCAAGTCCGTGTCCTCAGTTAAGGACTCCGGGAAGTCCATGTGCCTCCTCTTGCACTTGTGCTTGCGGGGCACTTCCTCAGGGGGGCTGTCCGAGGAGGTCTCGCCAGCAACATCCTGTTCCAATGGAACAACCTGGGACATTGAAGCAGGGTGTCCCTAAGGCCGGGTAATGGAAGCCTGGCCGCAGAGAGGGAGTGCAGGGTAGAGCCGAGACAAGGGCCGGGGGTCCGGATGCTCTCGACAGAGCCCTCTCCACTACATCAAAGGCCGAGGGGGAACCGCTCTCCCTGGGCTCCGAGAGCCGGCTCCCACTCGGATCCAATCAAGGGATCGGAACCGGCGCCGAGACCATCGGATCCGAACGACCAGTGCGCTCTGACCTGGATGAAGCTGAAGGCACACTAAATCCCTCGGATCCAAAGCTCGGGCCACGGCTCCGAGAGGTTGGATCCGACAGACTCGAGGGCAGGGTCGGATCCAAAGTACCAAGTACTGTCGGCGCTGACCCACCCCCGGCTCCGACGCTGCTCGGCTCCAAATGCTCCGAACCCGGGTAGCGGGTCGGAGAAGGAGCAATTAGAGTGAAAAAGGGTGTCGAGCTCCCCCCTGAGGGGGGGGGGGAGGCAAGAGCACTCCCATCTGCAGCTGGGCCTGGATGAATCTTTGCATCATCCGGTCCAAGTCTGCATCAGATATGCTGAATGTTGATCTCGAAGAGGCCACCGAGGCAGGCCTGGAATGCCGCCTCGATGACCTCGATGGAGATTGGGCCTCCTCCTCCTTGGGCCCTGGGGAGAAGCAAGGAGATCGGAGCCGAGGAGGAGGAGACCTAGAAGCAGTGGAGGGAGAAGCCCGCTTAGCTGGCGGAGCCGAAGCGGAGGCCTCGGCCCACCGCTTGTGGTGCTTCTCCCTCTGTTTCTCCCTCCTAGCCTCCCTGTCCTCCGATGCTTTAGCGGGAGTTTGAGTCCCGGCCGAAGGAAGGGGGGCAGGAGTGGCAATAACCACAGCCTGTGGTAGTGCCACGGGAGCAGTGGAGGCCGGAGCAGAGTCCGGGGGCAAAAGTCCCGCCAGGACCAGCTTCGACATCTGCTCTTTCAGTGCCCTGGGGTTGAACGCTGCACAAATGGTACAGCCTGAGGTAAGGTGTTCAACCCCAAGGCACCGAATGCACCGAGTGCGGCCATCAGCCGGGGAGAGCTTATGGCCACACTCGGTACATTTAGAAAAAAATGGCTTTTGGGGCCTCAGCCATACTTTAAAGAAAAAAGGAGTGCTACACAAACACACAGGCCCCAAAAACACAAACACACACACACACACTCACTAATGACCAGCGAAGGGAGGGAAAAACTATGTAAAAAAATTTATTACAGGGAACCTAACTCTTACACACTTTTTTAAATTAAGGTAGAGAAATTTGACTAAGAAAAACAGACTTAACTGATGATTTTTTTGCTAGAGCTCAAGGAATCCAGCCATCCACAAGCGCGGCAAACTAGATCTGAGGTCATGGAGGGTTGGCAGGGGATTATGGGTGAGGGGAGGAGCTAGGAGCTCGGATCCATTAGCTATGAAACAAGTTGCCAGCTCGGATCCGATATCGGATCCAAGACCCACAGGTTGCTGACAAATGAAGTCCCTACTTCAGATCACTTGTTTCATGTCACATCCATTTGAAACTATGTCACATCTTACAAGACTTTTTGTTTTAATGGAAACACGCAATAAAAAAAAAAAAAAAAAACAAACACATCCCCAGAACTTATTAACTAAATACTAACAAACAAAACTATACACATCATCAAATAATGAAGTTTACCCCTACTAACAGGAACAATTGTCTCAGACCGACAGCCACACTCCCTGGTTTGAATTATCATATAGTGAAAGTAATCAATGCCAAGACCAATGATACAGCCTGTGTTTCTACATCCACTAAGTACTGTCTGTTTTTGTCTTATCTTTATTCCTCTCAGATGTAGAAAACAACTTGAATGCTTTAAAAAAACATTACCTGCTAGCCACTGAAAGAAAGTAAGTATTGTTTTTATTGGCCCCTTATCAGATTCTTTCCATAGAAACATGAGATCCAGATATACAGTAGCCTTACTGCCTACAATTCTTAAAACTGAGCAAAATGAATGAAGGAAAAAATAGGGATACCCGTTTACTTTAGTATCCCTACCACACACAAAAATAACTGACAAAGATTTACTTTACAGCATGCAGTGTATTCATGTATTACAAAAATACAGTTAAGAACATTTTGTTTTATGTACAGTTCACCCTTTCCTTCATCTTCCCCTCTCCTTAATGTTCTTCCAAACATTAATGATATGAAGTAGGGCATATGCTTTGGAGGCCTATACAAGTTTAACAGACAAAAAGTCCAATATTTCCAGTCTTTTTGTTTTGTTCTGTCACATTTCACAAATGTAACTGATGCTTCGTGATTCCATATTTAGTCCTCAATTTCCAAGTTGCTGGTTTTCTTCCTGTTGATCTCCAGCTCCCAAATCTAGTCTCTCATTCATTTCCAAAGTTCTTCTTGTTCTTCTAATCAGCTTTTGTGCTTTTTCCTGTCTCTCAAGAATCTTCCTTTGGAACATTGTAAAAGGTTTCACTGGCATCATCTCTCTATGGCTTTTATAATCAGAAGAATATGAAGTAGAATCCCCATTTGTTTGATAGCTCACTTTTTGTTGGACAACCTTTGTATTTCCTCCTTAGCATGTTCTGTATCAATGTCTTTGACCCTAGAGGAAAAATATTTTGAAGATAGCTAGATACAGTAGCTTCAATGTCATACCTGCTTATCGACATTCCTGATTGCTGGAATAAATTTACTCCTGTTCTGCCTGATGTACAGTGAGAAATCATTTTCCACAAACACTCTCCCACTTTTAGTACTTTGTCCTTCTGCCACAGTTTTGTCAGAATCAACTCTTTCTGGTGGTGGGATTGCATCTTTACTATTAAAGGTCTGGGTTGCTTTCTCATGGCCAGGTTTGGAGGACACAAACAATGTGCACTTTCAATTAACAACTCCTGCTGTAAAACACAAGTCCAGCTGCTTATATGTGCTTTCAAAAATTATACAGTTTATATTCCTTCCAGTTTCTCTGGTACAGAAGAAAATCTTAGGTTTTTCCTACATGCTCTCTCCTCCAATTCTACCATTTTTTGTTTGAATCATCTTTTCTTGAACAGTCTCAAACTCAGCCACCCTTTTCCTCATTTTGTTCTCTGATTTTTGTGGTTATGTCAGCTCAACTGAATATTTGTTTAAAGCTTCTTCCATTTTTCCAGCCTTTTATTTGAGTTGATATATTCCTTCAGTGTTTCATTTATTTAAATCAGCTCTGAGCACATTTGACTTATTTTTTCATCTAAATTACTGGAATCCACATCTTGCACGAAAGCTGGAGATTGAGCTACTTTTTGCTGAACAGCTGCAGGTTTCTTCCCATCCAGTGTTTTCTCCTCACTTTTTGTGATTTACTTTCAGGTTCTCTGAATTTCTTTTTTTTTTTTTGCTGGCATCCAGGCAGTGCACTTACTAGACAATTATGGAAATTTACACAAAAATACAAATTCACTCTCTTTTCTGAGTTTCTGTTTTCACACTGGGAGAGCTGAAATTAAACTGTTACTCAGTGTGCAGCATCTTGAAAGTCTATGGCTGTGAAGGGATTTGAGGAAATGAGATTTGCAACTTTTAAAGGGTAATGCTTAAGAGAAAGTGTTTCACATGAATAAGTTTAATGTATGCTGTTTTGCCTTAAGGAGTGTAATGGGGTGGAAGGAGTAAGTAGGGTAGAGGTAATTAGTGTGAGATTTTGCATGGCTCAAAATAAAGAAGGTACAGAAAGGTTGTGTTTAAGGCTAATATAAGTGTGGTTTGGTGGGAATTGGGGGTACAGGAGGGAAGGAAAGTAAGCATAAGCTTTAGCAAGGTAAACGGAGTGGGATGGCCCCACTTGCAAACTACAGTCAGTGTATAACAAAAAAACAAACAATTGATGTAGCTTCCACTTAGAAGTTAGGCTGAATTAAGGTAGATAGCAAAACTTAGAGAATTAGTAGAAAAAGGAGTAAAATAATTAATAATTAAAGTAGGGCTAAGTTTAGTCTCAAACTGTCAAGTGTTTTAATTGGCATCAGATCCTACTGGGATCAGGAAGAGACTACTGTTGACTTTAACAAAGATTAAATGTCAAATATTTGAAACATACACTGCAACAGATGTTTAGCAGAACGTAGCTCAACTGAAAGTATATTACTTGTTCTGTGGGCTATCAGAAATCAGCACTTGTTGAGGTTTGTGTTGCTTTTTTCCTGAGTAAAAAAAGTGTAATGGCCTGGGGTGTCTTCTTGCAGCAATCTCAACTGCAAGAGATGTTTAGCAGATCATTGTTCAACTGAAAGTAGATTATTTGTTCTGAGCACTATCAACAGTCAGCACTTAAGAGTTTGTGTTCATTTTCAAAACACTATCCAACTAATCAGTTCTTCATAGAATTCTCCAAATGCAAAATGTCTAACAACGTCCATGTCTATCAGGGAAGCACAATGGGTTGCCTTAAACAATCTTGCAAAGATATGATTAAAATCAACAATCTCTCAGGCTTAGGCAAGAACTTACAAGAGCAATATCCAGTAATGTTATATCACAGCAGCAGCGCATCTTAAATTTTGGTTGGGATTTACATGTAAAGATAATGAATGCATTACTATTTATAGTGAGTTATTTACACAACAGTGACCTAATCTGCAAGATAATGTTTCTAAAAGGCTTTCTTCCATTAACCAAGTACTTAAATGTAAGCAAGCTGCCTACTAAGTTCATGAAAAAAATCAAACTTTTTTTTCCTTTATTCTCAGTTATCTACTGTAGGTTTTCCTAATATATTTCAACTATTGGGTGGACCAGTTACTTGTTTTTTTTGGTTTTTTTTGTAACACAAAGAAAAGTTTAACAAAAACAAATCTGACAAAAACAGCCAATAGCACTAGAAAGAAATGCAAACACAAGCTCTGAACAGCTATCATTCTGTATTTTAATCTTCAAAAAACAGATGAAATAATTGTTAGAAGTCTAGGTATTGCTGGCACACTCCTTGCATGGAGAGATACAGTAGCAAATGCTGCAGACATTGTTGCATATGGAAGCAGACCATTTACATTAGTGGAACAGGAATATTCCTAGACAGAATAAAAACAATGGTAACAGTTTGAAGCTGTAAGTATTTCAGTCTGTATGTAAATAGCACTCATTTCAATATGGTTATGAATCACAAACAAGAAGAACTGATATGAAGTCAACCAAACTCAAAGCCTTCAACACAAGCAGAAAGAACATTTCCAAGACTTTAGCACTACCAATTCAGGGTAATCTATACAACTTGTATAACAAACACCAAAGAAAATATTACATGATTAGGTGTTCTGTCTTATAAGCTGTTAGACACTTCCCTGCAGGAGTAATTGGTCAGGGGTACATGGCTGAAGCACAATTCTGCTCCAGAGACACATCTGTGTCAAATTCATTATGAACACGGAGAAGCATGCAGAACTGTGCCCATATAGCTGGAATAACCAATTGCAGGGGAGGAATTACATTGTGTGTGAGTGTGACCTGTCTGGCCTGTTTCTTGCAAGGTGGAACAATTATAGGTGAAAGACTGGCACCAGTGGCTGAAAGTGTTACCAATATGGCCTACTATACAGCTAACTAACTTCCTACTCTGCTTCAGCAAGGGCAAAATTTAATGGACACACAAAAATAACCCCTGTTGAGGGAAATGCCTGAAAATCATAGTAGAGACATTATATCTAAAGAGTATCAGTTAAAACACATACTGAAGTATAGATTTCTTCTAGTTACATAATCATGTACTATACTCAAAGCACAACATCCATCACTTCACAACACATTAATAAAGGCAATGCCTACTGTGCACTGCATTTTTCTTTGCCACTGACATGTCTGTTGGCATGTAACTGCGGATGCTTGCTTGCCATACAGCCTGATGTCCTTAAAGGGTTTGAAAGGCTACTGACATTATTCCCCCTACACTTGATTATTTGAGCTGTGGGCACAGCACTGTATGCGTCTTTGTGTCACAGTGAATTTGCCACAGCCATTAATCTCTGCCTTAGAAATTCAATGCAGCCATGTGTCTCTAAACAATTGTCCCCACAGGGCAATGCTTTGCAACCTATAAGCCAAAAAAAGAAGTTATGTCCTTATTATAACGTTCCATCTGAGTAGTTAGACTTCATTCTTCTGCACATATGGGTATTCGGATCCGAGCCGGCAAAAACTTTTCAAGCATCAGCTCCGAGCTCCAAGCTCCTCCCTTACCTATACTACAACACTTCCTCCTATCTAGCCCCAGATCGAGTTTGCTGACACTAAATGGCAACATAACCACAATCCTAAACAGGAAAACCCTGAAGAGTGAGGGGGATGGAGGGAGGAAAGGTGCAGAAGAATGAAGTCTAACTACTCAGATGGAACGTTATGGTAAGGACATAAATTCTTTATCTGTAGTTAACTTCATTCTTTCTGCACATATGGGACAGAGTCCCCAGCTACTAGTATTTCTGGGAGGCCCTTATGGAAAGATATTTCTGAGCACCGCAGATCCAAAGGATGCTCTCCCTCTGGAAATAAGATCCAATTGATAATGAGAGATGAATGTGTGTGAATTGGCCCAAGTCGCTGCCGCACAGATATCGTCTAACGGAACTCTTGACCAAAAAGCTGCAGAAGTGGCCATTGCCCTAGTGGAATGAGCCTTCAATACTCCAGGAGGAGATAAACCTTTGTCCTTATAAACTTGTGCAATACAAAGAGTGATCCACCTTGCTAAGGACACTTTCGAAACTGCTTTGCCCAAAAATGGTTTTGAAAAAGAAACAAACAACTGATCCGACTTTCGGAAGGGTTTAGTCCTATGGAGGTAAAAACAAAGCTGTCTATGGACATCCAATAAATGAAGCTTATGTTCGCCTCTATTTTGGAAATTTGGGAAGAAGGCAAATTTATAAATTGATTAATATTGGCTGCTGAGGCCACCTTGGGAAGAAAAGAAGGGTTCATACACAGCGAAACCCTATCCTTGTGGAAAAACAAATAGGGGGGCAAGGAGGATAAGGCCTGCAACTCCAAAACTCTTTTTGCTGAAGTGATGGCAACCAAAAATGCTGTCTACCATGACAAAAACTTCATCTGAACTGAACCGGCTGGCTCAAAAGGGGGAGAGGTCAAGGCTTGAAGGGCTAAAGTCAGATCCCAGGGGGGCACTGTTTCTTTAACTGGTGGTCGCAATAAAAAAGTGCCCTTCAGGAAAGCTTTACACAATTTGGCAGAAGCCAGAGCAACCTTATTTTCACCTACATGAAAATTAGAGATGGCAGCAGTTGAACTTTGATGGTGGAAGCACTTGCGCCTGATAGAAAAAGATTGGCCAAAAAATCCAGTATGACCAGAACGGGGGCTGTAAACAGGTTCTGATTGCATTGCGAGGCCCAAACGCAAAAACGTCTCCATTTGCTATTGTAGAGTTTCCTAGTGGAGGCTTTAAGAGAAGCTACCAGAATGTTCTTAACAGGGGACGAAAGACCGGAAGTCCTGATAATCATGGGAACTGGAGCAGCCACTCTGTCAGCTTGAGACTGTCCAGGTTGGGCAAGGGCATGCCCGACTGGTGAGAAATTAGATCCGGGTAGGGATCTAGAGTCCATGGAGGAGCCAACAGGTGAGACCATAGGAAGGGAAACCACACTTGGCGAGGCCAGAAGGGAGCTATGAGAATGACTTTGCACTGCAGCCAGCAAGCTCTCTGAAGGAACTTCGGAATAAGAAGTAACGGGGTATAAGCATATAGTAGCCCGGGAGGCCAAGCATGGACTAGAGTGTCCCTCGGGACATCCCCCGGATGGGGTATCAGAGCGAAGAAGTTGCTGCACTTCATGTTGGAAGGAGAAGCGAAGAGATCGCAGTAAGGTTGACCCCAGCAAGGAAGATTTTCTCTGCCACTGATTGTTTCAGAGGCCACTCGTAAGGCAGAAGGATTGCCCTGCTGAGACTGTCCGCTAGAATGTTGGAGCGTCCCGGGATATGCATTGCTATGAGAAACCGGCAGGTAGATATGGCCCACTCCCAAACCCTTATGGCCTCGTGACAAAAGGGGGAGGATCGGGTCCCTCCCTGTTTGTTTATATACCAGACTACAGACATGTCTGACTGAATGGCTAGCATCCCTGGAGGTAGGACAGGGTGGAAGGCTCTCCATGCTAAAAGCACTGCCCTCATCTCCCGGACATTGATGTGTAGCTTGGTCTCTGGAAGGGATCACGTGCCTTGGACCGTTCTTCCCAGGAAGTGCCCCTCCCACCTGAGCTGGGAGGCGTCCGTCATCACCGTGGCCTGAGCCGGAGGGGCAAGAAAGCTGCTCCCCGCAAAGATGTCTGCTGATTGAAGCCACCACTGGAGTGATGATCTGTATGTCCGGTTGATTTGGATGGGGAAACTCATCGGTAGGTCTAGCCAGGACCATTGAACTGCTAGATTCCACTGAAGGACTCTCATGTGAAGACGTGCAAGAGGGAGGATAGAGATTGAGGCTGCCATCGAACCCAAAGCCCTGAGAACATTGGCTGCTGTGACTACAGAGTGAGCCAAGATCACTGCTACATGGAGTCTGAGATTTTCTATCCTTTCCGGGGAGAGACAAATCTTTGACTGAATTCAATCCAACCGTGCCCCAATGAAGTCTATGATCTGAAATGGAGTCAGGTGGGACTTGTTGAAGTTGATCGTGATGCCTAACTTGTGAGCCAGACCAAGGAAGTAGTGTAAGGCCTGACACAAGAGACATTTGGTGGATGCAGTGAAGAGCCAGTCGTCTAGCTAGGGGAATACCTAAATGCCCTGAAGTCTCAGGTGAGCCGCTACGACTGCCATAACCTTGGTGAACACCCTGGGGGCTGTGGTGAGACCGAAGGGTAGGGCTCTGAATTGAAAGTGACTGGCCCCTAGCCGGAAGCGTAGAAACCTCCTGGAGCTCCTGCGGACCTTGATGTGATAGTAAGCGTCCTGGAGGTCTAATGAGCACATCCAGTCGCATTCTCTCAGAAATGGTAGAATGGTCTGTAGAGTGACCATCCGAAATTTTCGTTTCTCTACGGACAGGTTGAGGATAGACAGATCCAGAATGGGCCTGAGGTCCCCCGTCTTCTTTGGCACTAAAAAAAACCTGGAGTAGATGCCTGATCCAGATTGATCTGGGGGGACTGGCTCGATGGCTCGTTTTTGTAGCAGCTTCAAAACCTCTAATGCTGCAGCCTCTTTGTGAGCGGGTGGGATATTTGGAAGGCGTGCTGGAGTTATGGGACATGAAATGAAGGGGATAGAATATCCTCTGGATATGATGTTTAACACCCAGCGGTCTGCAGTAATGGACTCCCATGCCGCTGGATGTAAGGAAAATCTTCCCCGACTGCCTCCAGGAGTAGAGCAGCCGGGCAACCCCTCAGGGTTGCTGTGCGAGTCTGTCAGAAAATGGTTCCCTAGACCCGAAGTTTCTGGGACTCCCTCTGCCTCTGGGACGGCGTCGGTCTTGTCCCCCTCTGCCTCTGGGGGACGAATATTCCTGAGTGTCACGAAAAGACTATGATTTTTGGAACCGCATATTCTTTTTCCACTTTTGGTTCCTGGAATAGGACCTCTGGGGGTTAGAGAAGCGGATTCCGACGGCTGACAAAGTATTTCTGTCCTTCTCACTCTGGGTTAGTGTGTCACGTACAGCCTTCCCAAAGAGGGATGATCCATTGAAAGGGGCGTTGATGAAAGACACCTTAAAAGGGTTTGCAAATTGACACAGCCTGACCCAGGCGTGTCGCCTCAAGGCAACGCCTGTACCAGCAGCTCTAATGGCTCCCTCCTTGGCATGAGAGAGGAGACGCATAGAGGCATTAGTCACTGATTTCAGTGTAGTCATCTTCGCAGTAAAGGACTGCTTGTCCTGCTGCGACAGACTCCGGGGGTGACTCAGTTAGTTCCGATATCAGGTCTCGCTGCAGTCGGATGACATGTGCCAAGTAATTCAGTGCACGAATAGAAAATGTCGCTGACCAGTACATGCGCTTCCCGAAACGATTCATCGACCTGGACTCCTTGTCTGGTGGATGAACCGAGGAACTCTCTTGTGCCAGTTCCTTCTTTGTGGCTGCTGCAACCACCAAAGCATCTACCGGGGTTCCCTTGGACCATGCTTGCCTGTCTGACGGCGGGGAAAGAATTTTGTCTGGCCTTTTGGGTATAGGCTCTACAGTGTCAGGATCCTTCCATGCCCTAGTGGTGATGAGGTCCACCAAAGGGTCAGCTGGAGGGGTGACCCAGGAAGTAGATGGGCCCACGCCAAAGGCCTCCAGGAATATGGACTCATCTGCAGAGGGTTTGGGGGCTGACCAACCTCCTCTTTGGTGGAGGATCTCCATAATGTCCCCGAATGAGACGTCCTCGGTAGGTGATCTGGGGGAACCCTCTCCTTCATCCAAGTCCGTATCGGTGGTAATGGACTCAGGGGAGTCCAACTGCCTACGCTTACACTTCCACTGGAGAGGAACCTCGTAAGCGCGACTCTCTGAAAAGTATTTGTAAGCCTCCGGGGGTTCCCTTGGGGAACAACCTGAGGTTGCTTTGGCATGGGCTGTCCCTGCGACAGGGTAATGGGAGCAGAATCCAAAATCAGAGGGGTCTGGATAGGATCCGAGTAGGTGAGCTGTGGCCTCAACCCCTGGGAGCGAACCCTTTCCAATGCCCCAAATGCCGATGGAGAGCACACCTCCATAACTCGCAAGGATGAGGCTCTCCCTGGATCCAAAGCAGGGATCGGAGCAGACGGCAGGGTAGTCTTGGCACTGAGGATGGGATCCGAAAGAACAAGATCTCGACCCTTGGGTCCAACTCCCTGACTACGGCTCCGAGAGTCTCCTGGATCCGAGATCGGATCCAAGGAACTCAAGGTGATGGCCGGTGTCGAGGAAACGAGAACCATCGGCGCCAACCCAACAGCTCCGAAAGGTCTTGGACGCGACGCTAAATCTGGTTCTGGATGAACCTCATCATCAGCCTGTCCATATCAATTTCGGAGACACTCCGAGTTGACCTGGAGGAAGTGACCAACTCTGGTCTGGGCCGGATCTGAGGGGAGTGCCTCGGCTCCGATGGCTCCCTCGGCTCCAGTGAGAAACGGGGAGAGCGGAGCCAAGGAGAACGAGACCTGGGTGTCTTTGAAGAGGGGCTGGAGAAAGACTCCCTGTCCGGTGATCTTTTTCTGGGCCTGTTAAGCCACAAGCTTAGTCCGACGATCCTTCAGTGCCCTAGGGTTAAATCCTGAACAAATGTCACAGGATGCAGACAGATGGGCGACCCCTAAACATAGAACACACAGAGTGTGGCCATCAGCTGGTGAGAGCTTATGACCACACTCTGTGCATTTCTTAAAAAGAACCTTAGGCTGTTCAGCCATAGTGGAGAACAGTAAAAGCCCTAACGGCCCACACACACACACACACACACACATACACACACACACACTTAACAAGGGATTGGGCCTTGGTGGGAAACCAGACTACAAAACAGTACTACACAAACACTATATATATATATTTGTTTTTGTTAATAAAAACACGACGACCAAAAGCGAAGAAGGAAGGAAAAAAAAAAGGGGAAAGGTATTCACACCCAACTACACTAATAAGACCAAAAAACCTTACCACCTTGCTTAGAGCTCAGAGACCACGATGCTGACTCAGACCAGCAAACGAGATCTGGGGCTAGATAGGAGGAAGTGATGTAATATAGGTAAGGGAGGAGCTTGGAGCTTGAGCTGATGCTTGAAAAGTTTTTGCCGGCTCGGATCCAAATACCTATATGTGCAGAAAGAATTAACTACTTCAGATCTCCACATTCGGGCATCCACAATGATCCTGCTTCCTACTGTGGACAGAAAACGTACACATGAAATGCACATGCACTTCACAGTCACATATCCAATACTCAAAGTCATAACTACACGATAAGGTAAAAATGGAAGTAGTGAAAAAAAAAAATCACCTGCTGCAATATCTGCTCATAGTCATCAGTTTTGCAACATGGAAAGACTTTTATCCTGTGTGAAGTTCACTAGCACACACTCAGAGCACTCAGTGATATCATTCATTAGTTCAACACTCTAAATGGAAGAAACACTTTCCTGAGAAGTAATAAGATGGTCATGTCAGGTTTCAGACTTCATATTTCTCAGAAAAATGCACACAAACACACATACCGTTCTTCTAGTAACTTTCACTGTTTATAAGAGCGGCATTTAAAATCTGTCCCAATTTTTGGGCCACTGTTCACCCATTATTTTTGACTTTGCCCAGATTATTTGCAATAAGAAGTAGAGAAGTATGTCATACTGTCAGCTAAGAATAAGAAAAATCTTAAAAGCCGAGGCATGTAAATATAACATACTCTGAAATTAAATGAAGGGCTTCTGGAGGCAGTAAAATAAAACAACTGCTAAGTTAAAAAAAACAAGGTTCCTAAGCTAGACAAGCAAGTGAAAGAGCTGACAGCCTAATGCATCCTTTTTTTTTTTTTGGTACTTTTCCGTTAAACCCCTACCACTTCGTGGTGCTGTGTTTTGCCGGTATTTACAAGATTTATGTTTGAGAGTGTACATGAGTTTCTGCAGCTGTTTTTACGTCACTTGGTGAGTTGTAACTAATTCACTCTTTATATATGTGATAGTCAGCAATTACAGTCAAAGCACATAGACGTTTCAGGAAGTTATGAGACGGAGAATTACTACTTTCTAAAACACTTGTTTGTTAGATGATATAGCTGGATAGCGAACCATGCATATAAACACTAGGCAAGAACAGAGAAAACAGGACTGCAATACTGTGTTTGCGTACTGCATAGAAAGTTACCGCATTAGCACCCTTCAACAGCTTGTTGCTGTAACAAGCTAAACCTCATCACAAACAGTATTTATAAAATGCCATGCAAGAAAAACTCTAAATTTTAATTAGGTGTATCATAGCTGTCAACGAATCGAGGACAAATTCAGAAGTAATCAGACTAAAAATTTATCTCCGTTCCTCAAACTCTTTTGGAGAAAATGTAGTTACAATGGCGATAAGTAAAGTTATATACTTCATAAAAATGTATATTAGTTCACATCCTTTTCTTTCATCAATGTGTGTGTGTATGTATGAGTGATACGTGAAACACAGCACCGCAAAGTGGTAGGGGTTTAACAGAGAAGTACCTTTTTTCAAATATGATTATTATTATTTTCTGCACACCAACATATAAAACATTGTCTGATATTGAAATGTATGTATGTGTCTTTCGGCTTTTCCCGGTTAGGGGTCGCCACAGCGGAACTCCGGTCCGCTAATGATTGGCAGCTGATTTTTACGTGCCGAGTTGCCAGCCCTGACCTTCAACGAAGGTATGCCCATTCATGCATGTCTCCACGCAGAAGATGCTCTAGCTGAGAATCAAACCGGACAGCATCTTACTGTGAGGCGACAACGCTACCGCAGCACCACCACCACGGATATTGTCTGATATTGAAATAAGAAAGAAAAACAAAAAATCCACTTCCTTAAATACATAACTAAATACACAACTAAATACACTATTTACAAACCGTGCTACTAAGTTATACAAACAGTAAAAGGCAGAGAAGCATACAAAATCCAATGTAACATTGTAAACTGAGGAGAAATGTGAGGTCATGAACAGTAGTGGTGAGAAAGAAAAAAAAAAACAAATGCATCCTATTTCTAAACTATCAGAGGATCAGTGGTAATGGGTTTGTTTTGACTTTTATGACCTTCCCAGTAGTTCGCTACTGTCTTACAATTCAGTGTGAACACTCCAGATTCCAACTTTTGTCAGATTCAACAAACATTAATATTCTTTTTTTACACAATGTCTCCTTGGGCCCTGGAAATCCAAAGCAGAAGAAATCAGGCAATGGTTATCCATTGTCGAGTCAAGACTTTGAAGCTTTGTTTTGCTTTTTGCCACAAAACAAAAATCACATCATGCTGATCTCAAGCCAAAGCTAAGGCATGTAGGTTCTCAAGTAAGTGATAAAGTCCTGCTTGATGTCACTGTTGGAAGGATGTTCCTGAAGGAAAACTTAGGCACTACTCGCTCACTCTGTACCATTTAACTGGTCTGTTTAGCAGATCATTGCCAACAGCATTGCACTGTGTCACAGACTGCATCAGCAAATGAAATATGCATAACAAACACCCATCAACATAGGAGATATTGTCCTGCTTTCTTACCTTAAACTGTGTTATACCGGTTATATACTGATCACTTTAAAACAAAATAAATAAAGAACAAACTGGGAAAAAAAGAAAGTTTTTAATGCCATTTCTCCATGAACCACACGCACATACAACAGTGAAAGACATAATGGTAAATGCACAACAGTGGGGCATGCTCTCAGATGGACAATCTCCTCAGACTACTGAAAGCACCACTGAGATGTACTTCATCCTTCCTTTAGAGGACAAGGCATAAACCTCTTAACCTCTTACTGCAAGAATGAGGGACAAAGCCAAAAAGAGCAGGGGAACAAAGGCCCAAAATATGGACAGATTTTAAACATTGCTCTTATAAAAGTAGAAAGTTGTAAAGTAACAGGTGCTGCATTAGCATGTATTTTCTGAAGGATATGAAATCTGAAACTGCCTGTTATACAGTGACTACAGTCCTTAAGGTTTGCTAAAAAAAAAAAACTAATTTTATGAAGAACAGACCAAAAATAAGAAGAAAAATATGGACAGTGTATGAAATTCTGCACAGTTGAATGGTATACACATAATTTTGATAATTTCCAAGCTTATTATCCACATGTACAAGCACCCCAAAATAATTCTCACAAGAATCAAGGAGATATCCACAAAGACCAACAAACTGAACCCTCCCAAGACATTTCCAAAACATGAATATTTCTCTTAAATGCATGTTCTAAGAAACGTCTCACGGTGGTTTAAAGTAAATGTTAATAATTTCAAGAGAAGTTATTTGTTTAACACTGATAAAAGGTACCATTTATCATTTTGCATAATACACTGTTTTATAAACAAGCATATTACATTGCCTGTTGTGACATTTAAATAACATTGCCTCCCAAATTAAAGACAGTCCCCTGCACTAACTGCCAGATGTGGTATAAGGCTATGAGCAGTTAATGAGCTGCTTCCTTGGACTAGATCAGAGTGTAGCGGGTGTGCCATGTCTTTAAAAAGCATGGGTGGCTGTGTCTGCACATCTAAATTCCAGACACGTGCAATCCCTAGTGCCATTTTAAAGTAGCCGCCAGTGTGTAAGCATGTATGATCACACCAGTTAGTTTGTATATAATCTACTTAGTCATAGTCAAATAAGCTTTACAGTAATGTGTTTGTATAGAATAAAGCTGTTTAAACAGAACCCATAAAGACTCGTTTACTTGTGTTCCAACACGAAAGAGACATGGAGTCAGAACCGGGTTGGAGAAGAACAAAACATTTTGAGCCATGAGATGTAAAGGCGACAGCGAAGGTAAAACCAAGAGAAAACAGTACGAACATAACCAGAAGGAATCAAGGGTAATGAAAAGAAACACAAATTATTTACTCAATGCAAAGAGGCAAGAAAAGACATTACAAGGGCATAAACCATGTTATTAGACAAGTGGAAAACTCAAGAAGTTTGTTAACTAAATAAAATGTTTAAGATAAAAGTGCTTGTCAAAACTAATGTGTTTAAAGATAAAATGAGCATGTTTAAGGCAGAAAGTGTGGGTTTAAGGCATAACTGGACATGTTTAGAGTAAAACGAGCACAAAAAATAAGAACAAGAAAAGAAGAGGCACAGTAGATAAAAATAAAGCAAGGTGACTGCTATGTCGGGCAAAGTGCTGTGTTTGGGCATAACTATGACTTTGTTTATCAAAAAGTAGTTAAAGTCATTCGAAGTATCTCAGAGTGTGTAAAAGTGCTTATTACTGTGCATGTATTTCAAAGAGCTCACTGTGTGTAAAGTGCGACTATCTTGTGTAATTCAACTGAAGCATGGTTGTTTGAAGAAAAGTTCTTATGCTGGGTGTGGCGGTTCGCAAAGGTCCGCCATTACAGAGTGCTTCTTGTACTGTAAAGAGTTGCCTGGGAAGGTGCCGCCATTTTGGGAACATTTGAGTGTGTTGCATTTAGTCATTTACAAAGTGCATATACATCAAAAGACATTGAATTTAGGCAACCAAAATCTGATTATTGGTAATCCACACAAGCACAAAGCACAAAACAGTGCAAAAACACCAGCACTGTTCCAGGTATCAATGAAGGCTATCCCTCCTTTTATATCTTCTGTTCAGAAGAATATGTAAAACGTACTATCCACCAATAATGTACACGAACCAGGCTCCACGAAAAAGATTTATTCAGACACAAGTAATATTAGACCAGAAGATAAAAACAAGGCAGATTTAGCGTTTTCATCTCCAATCAGAAGACTTCATCAGAATCATCTGCCACAGTACTCAAACACTAATTATAATAGCAGATTCAACTCCATTGGTCAACCAGTTAATTCAATTAATTCAAAAATTTCATACATTAACCCTTCAAGGTCAGTATGTTAGTCTAATCATATAAAGCGCTATGCAATTTTCCTACTATAAAATATCCTATAAATACTTGGAAATGATGATAATGTATATATACCAATATAATATTTGTTTGAATATTTAGATATATATACCTTATCTACAACAATTAAATATAAATATAAATTTCCATGTGTACAAACCAAAAAATACATTCTTTCATAAATGCAGACCAAAAAATGAACATAAGTTTGAAAAACCTACTAGTGTGATATAATATAATATGAAATATATATAATACAATGTAATATTATTCCTCTTAATTATTGGGAAAGGCAAAAGAAAGCGGACTAGGGGATCAACTAATTCCCTGAGGGAAAAGCACACTACTTGGATGTGAAGTTACAGAAAGACTATATAAACAAGGGGTACAGATCCAGTATATATAAGGAAGCAATGCTATTCTAATTCAAATTTACATTATGAGAGTGACCATCCACATAATCTTAAAAAGATTATTAAGGGACAAATGGTTAGAATAGCAAGAATGACATCAGATAAAATGGATTTCATAAACGAAATAGGTTTTGTTTGTCTCTTTCAGCTTTTCCTGGTTAGGGGTCGCCACAGCGGAACTCCGTTCTGCTAATGACTGGCAGTAGATTTTTGCGCACTGGCTTGCCGGGCCTAATGCACAACCTTCAACGAAGGAACGCCCATTCACGCATGTCGCCACACAGAAGACGGTCTGAGAATCGAACGGGCAACGTCTAACTGTGAGGCGACAACTTTGTACATAAAATGTTCAGTGAGAGGGGGTACCCTGATGAATTGATTAATTCTATTAAGGAGGTGTGGTAGAAGGATGGGGAACAAATTATTTACCTCTGTTGACCAGTGGTAAGGTTATTGGAATCTTAGATTATGGGTAATATAGAACAAAATACAAAACAACTCCCTTATTTGACTTTATACAATGACCCCCCCCCCATTAATATTCCAAAACGTGCACGCTGATGGTCGCCCAGACGTTTTCTATTAGTACAAGTCCTTTTTTTTTTTTTTTTTACAGCAACGGAGAACGCAAGATCTCCGTTGCTTTTTAGAAACTGTCTCACTATGTTAAAGGAGTTTAACATAGTGAGACAGCTTTAAAAAAAAAGTAACAGAGATCTTCCTTTCTCCATTGCTTTTTTTAAAGCTGTCTCGCTATGTTAAACTCCTTTAACATAGCGAGACACTTTGTAAAAGGCAACAGAGATCCTGCTTTCTCCGTTGCTTCCACCCACAGCTCTGATGTACTGCATAAGCATACGCATGCACAGTACATCAGAACTGCCGCAGAATACCAGACAGCTGCAAAAGGGCAGCACGGAGGCATTATACAATGCCATTATTTAAGAATTTCTTAAATAATGTCATTATATAATAGCAATATCCCACTTCTGGCTGTGGGTAATGCTGGATTTACCCACGGCTATCTTTGTTTGGCCACTCGGGCTTTGTCCTAGTGACCAAACCACACCAACCGTGGGTAAATCCAGCATTACCCACACCCAGGCGTGGGTTATTACTTAATTAACATATTATACAGAAATAGGGTGGATTACGAAATGCATTAATAACTGGGATATGTTTAGTAGGATGCCTACTAGACTAGATGTGTTCCAAAAACCAGTGAGGTATAGTTTTAAAAGGAATTCAAATTTAAAAAAACATACTAAAGAAGAAACAGGATAAATGGGAGAGGTGGGACATGTCCAAAACTTGGCATTTTAAATGTGGGAGGTGTTCCCAGTGTTCATTTATACCTGGAACAAACAATTTAGACATACCTAGTATCAGTTATAAAATCAAGGGTAAAACATACTCCAGTTGCTATACAAAAGGAGCAGAATACCTGGTATATTGTAAGGTCTGTTGGGCATAATATATTGGAAAAACAGAACGTAACCTTAGATTACGTATATAAGAACATATACATGACATTAATAAAAAGAATGAAAATAATGCCTTATACAGGCACTTGCTGACATGTAAGGATGCAGACTACAAATTTTGGGTGTAAGAGGAGGTTGGGCATGATGAGAGAGGAGGTGATTGGGAGACTCTATTAGAATTTTGAGAAATGATTTGGCAACCAAGACCGGACGCATGTAATAGTCCTGGCCTGAGCGATCATGTCTTCATCACCCCTGCTCTGTGCTCTGAAATTACTCTCAGCTAACCCAAAAAGATGTGATATGTAAATTAAAACATAAATACAAGACACCATTATGTATGGTTCCATGGGTAGTTTTTTATATATACAAGGGTATATATTATTCATTCTGTTGTTTTAGGGGACCATCATATAACCATCATTGCAACACAATTATTTATTAGGGTTTATTTATACATCAAACATTTTGTAATTAATAGTTCACCAACTTTTTTATTAATACAATTATATTCTAACTTATTTAACATTTATACTTACATTTTTAACATATTTAATTATATTTATACATTTTATATTTTATATAACATTCCAAAACTTTGGATAGTATGGCAATATTGTGTCAAGTTTAGTAAGTGGAGCTACTCCATTGATCCCCTAGTCTGCTTTCCTATGCCTTTCCCAATAATTAAGAGGAATAATATTACATTGTATTGTATATATTTCATATTATATTATATCACACTGGTAGGTTTTTCAAACTGTTATGTTCATTTTTTGGTCTGCATTTATGAATGTATTTTTTGGTTTGCACACAGACATTTATATTTATATTTAATTGTTACAGATAAAGTATATATATATATATATATATATATATATATATATATATATATATATATATATATACATATATATATATATATATAAATATTCAAATCACAAATATTATATTAGTATATATACATTATTATCATTTCCAAGTATTTAAAGGATATTTTATAGTAGGAAAATTGCATAGTAGTTTATATGATTAGACGAACATACTGACCTTGAAGGGTTAATTTATGAAATTTTTGAATTAATTGAATTAACTGGTTAACCAATGGAGTTGAATCTTCTATTATAATTAGTGTTTGAGTACTGTGGCAGATGATTCTGATGAAGTCTCCTGATTGGAGATGAAAGTGCTAAACCTGCCTTGTTTTTATCTTCTGGTCTAATATTATTACTTGTGTCTAAATAAATCTTTTTCGTGGAGCCTGGGTCGTGTACATTATTGGTGGATAGTACATTTTGCATATTCTTCTGAACAGAAAATCTGATTATTCGCATTGTGCAATGGCTTAACAAGTTTCTTGTATTACATAAAGGCATTTCTTACAAAAGATTACAAGAGTATTACAGTGCTCATGAATTGCTCAGTTGCATTTCAAAGTTCTTAAATGTTTCTAAAGTGATTACTTTAATAAGTGATAATGCATGACTGTTCCATGTCTGCCTTTATCAATAAATTTCCAAGCAACTACTATAGCATTTTAGCCTTTAACAATTCCAAAAGCCGATGATTTTAGCATTTCTGCCTTTACTTATCGAAAATTTCACAAAAGCATCGCAAAGTCCGAGAAAATATTCCATTAAGCTCTGGAAAGCAGTAAATAAGTTGAAAAGCTATTATGCTGAGTTTCGTAAAGCATCGAGAAAAGCTAAAAAGTTATTTTGCAAAGTATAACAAAGCACACAAACTTAAAAAAGCTATTTTGTAAAGCACATTGAAGCATTACGAAATTTAAGAGGGTATTTCACAAAGTGCAATAAAGCATCAGGAAGCCCAAGAGATTTGTTTCGCAAAGTCCATTTAATTGAAAGCACTACATGGTTATTCATTCGCACAATACTGATAAGCACAAAGAAAGAAAGTGCAGATATAAAGCAGACGAGCATTAGCCAAGTTGAGTGTTCATGCCAATTACTTATGCACATATATATGTGTGTATGTGTATATTTGTACATATTTGCAAGACCCTTCGCTATGTGTTAATATGGCAGACAGATTTCAAATACCACAAACTTGTTTGACAAGAATATTGCAGAGAACTGGAGAATATTTGAATAGGAGTACGATATTTTTATACAAGCAGCTTATGCACATAGAGATGCATGCACAAGGGCATGTATTTTGCTAAATTTAGCAGGATCTGAGACTATAGAAAAGAGTGCGATCATTTCTATATGCACCAGCAGTGTATGAAGGTGAAGGTGCAGATTGCCATAATGTGCAGAATCCAGAGAAGACCCAGAGTGTTTAAAGCGTAAATTCAGAGAAATGTGCAACCCCCAGACAAACATTACATTAGAGAGCAATTTGTTCTACACAAGAAATCAGAAGCCAGAGGAAACACTTGCAGCTTACATAACTGACTTGAGGAACAAGGCCAAAATGTGTCAGTTTGGTGAATTGAAAGATGAGCTGATAAGACAGACTTGTATGTGAAAATTTATATATATATAGATATATATATATATATATATATATATATATATATATATATACATACATACATACACGTGCACCAATATAAACTTTACCTTCATCTACAAGCAAATACACCACATAGGTTGTATAAATCAGAGAAGGAAAGATGGGTTCTATCAGAAGAAAGGGGGATGGCAGGTGGGTAACCTGGACTGCAACAGTGAATACACTCCACCATCTACATTTATGGTAAGTGTACACAACTGTACTATGTTCTTCGTGTTTCACTGTTGCAGTCATTACACTTGGGTAGAGTCCCAAAGCTATGGTTGGGAGGCTGGAGCTAAACAGCATTAGGAGCGGCTATGAGGCCCTACAGAACTGCAGTGACAAAGCCTGCCCTGGATTTAGAGTAGAGTGGCAGATGATAGTGCTTTGTAAAGGTGTGCACTGAACTCCAAGTAGCAGCCTCCAAAATGTCCTTGGTTGGTACTCCCCTGAGAAAGGCTGCTGAAGTGGCTGCAGCTCTGGTTGAATGTGGCCTAATGCCCTTAGGCAATGGCTTGCCATGGTGTAAGTAGCAGAAACGAATGCAGTGGCCTATCCACTTTGAAATAGTCTGCTTTGAGATAGCCTTTCCTTGTGATCCTGCAGCATATGCCACTAGTAATTGTTCTGTCTTTCTGAAAACTTTGGTTCTGTCCAAGTAGAATCTAAGCTGTCTGTGTACATCCAAAGAATGCAGAATTCTCTCCCCCTTGTTCTGTGGATTTGGATAAAACGTTGGCAGATGAATAGTTTGGTTAAGAGCCACACTGGACACCACCTTAGGCATAAATGTTGGGTTTGTCCTCAGAGAGACCCTGTCCGGATAAAAAATGATAAAAGGTTCCACAGCCATGAGTGCCTGTAGCTCTGAAACTCGTCTTGCAGAAGTTATTGCTAGGAGCAGAGCTGTTTTCCAAGATAAAAACTTTATATCAGCAGTAGCAGCTGGCTCAAAAGGAGGCAGGGTGAGTTTTTCCAAGACATAGTTGAGGTCCCATGCAGACATTGGTGATCTCCTTGGAGGCCTTAAATTTTTGGCTCCTCTGAGGTACTGTTTTAATAAGGGATGAGAAAAGATTGGTGGCTCTGTATTGTAATGAGCCAAAATGGCAGAGGCATGGATTTTAATAGATGAAAAAGACAGGCCTTTGTCCAGCATCTCAGTTAAGTATTGCAAAATCTGAGGAATATTTGGCACAGCTGTATCAGTTCCTTGTGCATGGTTCCAAGCACATAACCTCTTCCATTTTCCAGCATAAGATTTTCTAGTACTAGGCCTTCTGGCCTCCAAAATGACATCCATCACAGCTTTACTGAGAGGTGTGTTTTGTATGTCTACATTATCCGCCATGCTGCCAGGTTTAAAGTCTTGAGTTGGCTGTGCAGGATCTGACTGTTTTGCTGGGACAATAGATGAGGCATTTGAGGTAAGATCCAAGCTGGGCATTGAGACAAGTTCTTTAGGATTGGAAACCAGTACTGGTGGGGCCAGTCTGGGGCAATCAGTATCATTTTTGGCTTTTCCTGTCTGACTTTTAGGAGTACCTTGGGGAGGAGAGGCAGAGGGGGAAAGGCATATACTGAGGTTTTTCCAGCTGAAAGATAGGGCGTCCACTTTCCATGCTTGTCTGTGATAAGTCCTTGTGCAGAATCTTTTTAGCTGGTAGTTGTGAGGGGAGGCAAATAGATCTATGTCCGAGCATCCCCATTTCCTTGTTATCATGCTGAAGACTTGTTGATCCAGCTGCCACTCGTGGGGATCCATGAGGTTTCTGCTTAGTTCATCTGCCAGAGTATTTTTCCTTCCTGGCAGGAATTATGCCTGCAGATGTACTTGGTAAGTTAATGCTGTGTCCCACAAAGTCATGGCTAGTCAGCAAAGGGGGTAAGAATGTGTGCCCCCCCTGCTTGTTTATATACCACATGACCGTGGTGTTGTCTGTCTTTATCAGTAGTTGTCCCGGACGAAGTAGGTCCTTGAAGGTTGTCAGGGCATTCTGAACAGCTAGCATCTCTTTTTGATTGATATGTAGATGCATTTGGGTTGAGGACCATGTGCCCTGAATGTATCTTCCTGCCATGTGGGCCCCCCACGCATAATCTGATGCATCCGTTGTTAGTGTCTGCCTGGCTGGGGGTAATGTGAATGGCTGTCCCTTGTTTTGGTGACAAGCCTTTGCCCACCATCGAAACTCCTGTTGTAGGCAGGGAATAAGAGTAATCATTGTTTCCAGGCTGTGGCAATGTTGAGTCCAAACACTTTCTAGGTACCACTGAAGTTTCCTCATATGCAGTCTTGCATATGGAATTATTAGGATGCAGGATGCCATGAAGCCCAAAGCCTGCAGAATTTTTCTTGCAGATAACTGGGTCTTTGTTGCCAACATTTTGAAATAGGTAATCAGTTGCCTTTGTTTGTCTGGCGTGAGATAAGCCATCTGGGCAGTTGTATTTAAGCTTGCACCCAGGAATATTATCTCTTGAGAGGGTACTAGTTTTGATTTATTTTCGTTGACTGTGTACCCTAGGCATGTTAGAAGTCGTTTCACAAACACCAGATGCTGTAGAAGAATGTCCATGTTCTCTGCTTGAATTAGACAGTCGTCCAGGTAAGGATATATTTGTATTCCTCTTTGTCTGCAGAATGCAATTACTGGTGCCAGGCACTTTGTAAAGACCCTGGGTGCAGTAGATAAGCCAAAGGGCAGTGCAGAGAATTGGTAATGCATTGAGCCAGCCTTGAATCTGAGGTATCTTCTGCATAATTGTCTGATTGGGACATGCAGGTAGGCCTCTTTTAGGTCTAGAGTCACCAGCCAAGCGTTCTTGCCCAGCATGGGCAGAAGCTGCTGCAAAGTCATCATCTTGAATTTTGGTATATCCAGGAATGTGTTCAGAATAGATAGGTCCAGTATTGATCTCCAGGTCTTGTCTTTTCTTGGTACCAAGAACAGTCGAGTAAAATCCTTGTCCCTGTTCTTACTCTGGTACTTGGTGAATGGCCCCCATGGCCATGAGGGACGAGACTTGTTTTTGTGCCTCTGCCCATTGATTTTTTGGCAGATCTGGCCAGCCGTTTGCCTTTGGCAGGGTATGGAAATGGAACTTGTACCCTTGTGACACGATATTTAGAACCCACTTGTCCTGGGTTATAATGTGCCAATTTTGAGAAAAAAGTGCTAATTTTCCCCCTAAGGGTGCTGCCAGGAGATAAGCGCTTGGTGCAGGCAGGTGGAAGTCATTGGGACTGTTTCCTGTATGGTTGTTATTTGTCTTCTCCAACTTTGGAGGTAGAAGCACCCCATTGCTTTGACCTGTAAGAACTTTGCGCCTGGGTTCTGTCTCTAGGGCGTCTGGATCTGCCCCTTTGAGGTCTGTCTGACACAGGAAAGGACCAGTTCTTTGTTGGCCAGTGTCTACTAAACCTAGGTGGCTGTACTTGTAAAAAATTTTTGACGGTTTGCATAGATTTAGCTTTGTCCTCCATTTTCTTTAACACCTCCTCTGCCTTAACACCAAACAAAGTATCATGCTGTAAAGGTACATCTAATAGTTTAACTTTGACATTATCAGGCAGAATTTGTTCCTTTAACCAAGCATGCCTCCTAATTACAGAACCCGTAACTGTGGCCCTGCAGGAGGCCTCCAAAGAATCCAAACCACATTGCAAAGTAGGCTTTCCAACTTACTTATAACGCAAATAAGTAATTGTTCCTTTTTAATGAGAGTGGGGGGTCACATGATGCAATGAAAACTATTTAAGCACATGGTTTGTTTATTTAAAATGTTCTGAAGAAACCTGGTATTGACACCAGGAGAAAGCACTTAACGTACATTTTTTGTTGCTGTGGCTTTCCAGTGGGTGTTCGCTGTACTGTTGTATCGTTAATTTTGGATTAAAGCAACATTCAGTTACAGTGGTCATCCTCCTTGAAATTTATTGGGATTTACTTGAAATTGTTTATTGGTTGCCCTGCCTGCTTGGCTTTATTGGTTCTGGTGGTACAGTGTTTTCCTTTGTTCCTCTGGAGGAGAAGCTGAAGGTATAGATTCTTCAGCATCAGAATCCTCATAGGGGGGAAGAGAATATTCCTGATCAGAAGAGGAATGAGAAGAAATAGAAACCTGATCTGAAGAGTCATAGTCAGTCTCTTGACTAGGCCTCTTATCAGGAGGGGGATGGGAACCCCTGATCAAGGGGATGGGAACCCCTGATCAAGGTAATTAAGTCTTCGGCCATTTTGAGCATCTGTTTTTTGGGCAAAGAGGCCTGTCCACGTGGCTCTGGAGTTTGTTTCTTTGCTTCAGAAGGTGCTTTAGTCTTTGCCTATGAAGCTGAGGTTGGCTTAATGTAAAGATGTTTAGGTCTGAATACACCCTCAGAAGCCAGTGCCTGCTCAGCGGCTCCAGACCCATCAGAAGGAATAGTATCCGAGGCACCAATACCTTGAGGTTCCAGCGGCATGGCTGACTCCACGTGGGAGTCGGTAGTGGGCTGCGACTCTAAAGTAGCGGGCGTCAGGGGCTGTGAAAGCACCTCACTGAGAACCAGCGACTGGCTTGGGAGAAGCTTTGTCGTCGGTTTTGGGCCTCGGTTGTCTATCTCTCTCCTTTTCTTTGCATTTTTTGTGAACTCCGGTAGTCTGATGGCTATCCGACATTTCTGGATAATTAAACCGGCGTCCAAAATAGTTTAAAGCAAAATCACACCAACGCTTAATAGTGCGTTGATTAAATCTAGCACAAAACCGACAACCAGCAACATTGTGATCAGGGCCTAGGCAAGGAATACAGTAAGAATGAAAGTCCTTATGAGGTATTTGCTTTCCACAAGAAATACAATTATTAACTTTTTCTGACATCGGTCTGGAGCAAGAAAAAAGTTTCCCCAATGGGGTACTTAGCTTTTATTGATCTGAAACTCAAACATGAAAATCTCAGGAGTCGGCCGACCGGCACTTGCGAACTGCTTCTGCTTCGGGCACCTCGCGGCAAGAAAGACTAAAGAAAATGGCGTCGGCCTCATCTTTTATACCCCTGACGACCTGACATCAGGGAAGGGGCAACAGCAGCCGACTCAGGACCCAGGACTTTAGAATTCAGGCTGGCTGAGGGCAACCTGCCAGCAGGATTACCCAAATGTAATGACTGCAACAGTGAAACACGAAGAACATCAGAGATTTGTCTGATCCATGAGGTGACAGAAAGGCACTTGAACATGCTTACAAGTGACAAAATTAGAAGTTATGTACTCACCATAACGTTCCATCTGAGTAGGTAGTTCATTTGTCTGCAACCTGTGGGTTACGGATCCGATATCGGATCCGAGCCGGCAACTTGTTTCAAGCTAATGGATCCGAGCTCCTAGCTCCTCCCTTCACCCATAATCCCCTGCTAACCCTCCATGACCTCAGATCGAGTTTGCCTCTCAATATATATCCAACAAAGGATATCTAACAACTAATAGATCCGTAGAAGGTCAGGGGGAAGGAGGGGGGGATGGTTGCAGACAAATGAACTACCTACTCAGATGGAACGTTATGGTGAGTACATAACTTCTAAATCTGAAGTAGGATGTTCATTTGTCAGCAACCTGTGGGATAGAGTCCCCAGCTACCTGCACCCTGGGTAGCCATTATGGAAGGATATTACGAAGCACCGCAGAGCCAAAGGATGCTCTCCCTCTAGAAAGCAGGTCTAGCTTGTAGTGGTTGATAAAGGTATGAGATGAAGTCCAAGTGGCTGCAGAACAAATATTATCCAAAGGAACTCTAGACTTGAAAGCTGCAGAGGTAGAAATGGAGCGGGTGGAATGAGCACGAACTCCTTCTGGTGCGGGTCTACCCGAGGCTTGATAAGCCAGTAGGATACATTGAGAAATCCAGCGAGATAAAGATACTTTAGAGATAGCTTTCCCTAAGTTAAATTTGGCAAAGGAAACGAACAGCTGGTCAGATTGTCTATGGCCAGCTGTCCTATGAGTATAAAAACGAAGCTGCCTATGAACATCCAATGAGTGCAGCTTGTATTCACCCTTATTTTGATATTTAGGGAAGAAAACCAGTAAATTTATGGATTTGTTTATGTTGGTTTCTGATGCTATCTTGGGAAGAAAGGAGGGATTGATCCTGAGGTACACTCTATCAGGGTGAAAAATCAGGTATGGAGGCTTCACAGAGAAAGCCTGAAGTTCTGACACTCTTTTCGCTGAAGTAATGGCTACAAGGAATGCTGTTTTCCATGACAAGAATTTGAGATCCACTGAAGCAGCGGGTTCAAAGGGTGGAGCAGTCAATGCTTGAAGAACTACAGTAAGATCCCATGGTGGTACGGCTTCTTTTACAGGGGGTCTAAGTAAAAAGGTACCCTTGAGAAAGGTTTTACACAATTTGGCTGACATCAAGGGCCCTGTATCATGTCCCACATGATAATGAGAAATGGCTGCCAATTGCACTTTGACAGTTGAACAACTAGCGCCTTCCTGAAAGAGTTCAGTTAGGAAGTCTAAAATGGATGGAAGAGGAGCCGTAAAGGGATCTAGATCGCGGCGCTCCGCCCATATGGAAAAACGTTTCCATTTACTGTGATACACTTTCCTGGTGGAGGGCTTATGCGCTGCCACGAGGATGGCTTTGACTTGTAAAGAGATACCGGGAGTTCTAACTAGGAGTGGAACTGGAGCAACCAAGCTGTCAGTTTCAGATTGTCCAGGTTTGGAGTTGGCAAGTCCAACGGATGGGAGATGAGATCCGGAATGGGATCTAGAATCCAAGGGTGATTCACAAGGTGAGACCACAGGTAAGGGAACCAAATTTGTCGAGGCCAGAATGGGGCAATGAGAATCATCTTGCTCCCCAACCGCGAGGCTTTCTGTAAGAGTTGTATCATCATTGGAAGAGGAGGATAGGCATAGAGTAGACCGGGTGGCCAAGCATGCACCAGAGCGTCTCTTGGAGATTCCCCTGGTGGGGGGATTAGAGTGAAGAAATTGTTGCATTTGGCGTTTGATGGAGATGCAAAAAGATCGCAGCAGGGTTGCCCCCATGTTGCGAATATCTGCTTCGCTACTAGAGGATTGAGAGACCACTCATAAGGGGTAAGAAGGGTGCGGTTGAGCTTGTCCGCTAGGATGTTGGTCCTCCCCGGAATGTGCGTTGCAATCAGAAAGCGGTTGGTGGAGATCGCCCATTCCCACACTCTCATGGCTTCGCGGCAAAGAGGATAAGATCTGGTTCCCCCCTGTTTGTTGATATACCAGACCACTGACATGTTGTCCGAGTGAATTGCAATCGTTCCTGTGGGGAGGAAGCTCTGAAGTGCTTGCAACACCAACAGCACCGCTCTCATCTCCAGAACGTTGATATGCAGGGAGGTCTCTCTATCGTTCCACGTGCCTTGGACTGTCCTGCCTGAATAATGCCCCCCCACCCGAGGCGGGAGGTGTCCGTGGTCACCGTGGCGATAGGGGGAGAGGTGCAGAAGGGACGGCCCGTATGGAAGTTCGATGCTTGGAGCCACCATAGTAGCGCCCTTCTGCAAGCCTTGCTGATAGCAATGGGATGGTGGAGAGGAAGGGATAGGAAGGACCATTGCAATAACAGAGTCCATTGCAGGACTCGCATGTTCAAACGGGCGCACGGAATGAGTGTAATCGCTGCCGCCATGGAGCCTAGTGCCCTCAGGATCAATTCCGCTGGAGAAGCCTCTGAATGAAGGATTGCTCATACATGAAGTTGTAGGTTTCTGATTCTCTCGGCAGTTAGGAAGGCTCGCAAATCTCTGGTGTCTATTCTGGCACCTATAAATTCTATGATCTGTGTTGGAGCCAGTAGAGATTTGCCGACATTGATAGTAATGCCTAGTTGTGGGGCTAGATGGAGAAAGAAGTCTCTGGCCGAGCAAAGTAGATGCCTTGTTGGTGCGGTCAGGAGCCAGTCGTCCAGGTACGGGAAGACCTGAATTCCCTGGAGTCTCAGGTGGGTCGCAATCACTGCTAACACTTTGGTGAACACTCTGGGGGCTGTGGTGAGGCCAAAGGGAAGGACCCTGAACTGGTAGTGACTGGCTCCCAGCCGAAAGCGAAGGAACCTCCTGGATCGTTTGTCCATTAAGATGTGGTAATACGCATCCTTGAGGTCTATAGAGCACATCCAATCGTTCTCCCTCAAAAGTGGGAGGATAGATTGAAGAGTGACCATTCGGAATTTTTCCTTGGTTACTGACAGGTTCAAGCGGGAAAGGTCTAGGATGGGTCTCAGATCCCCCGTCTTTTTTGGCACCAAAAAGAACCTGGAGTAGAACCCTAATCCGAGCTGGTCTTGGGGGACGGGCTGGATGGCTCTTTTTCTTAGCAGCTGCTGTATTTCTGTGGCTGCGGCCTCCCTCTGATCGGGTGGTACATCGGGGAGGTTCTTGGATTGGGGGACATGAAGTATTGGTATTTTGTACCCTCTGGATATGATGCGAAGCACCCAGCGGTCTGTTGTGATGGACTCCCATGCCGCTAGATGTTTTGAAAAACGCCCCCCGACTGCCTCCAGAGTGGAGCAGCCGGGCAACCCCTCAGGGCTGCTGCACGGGCCGCTCAGAGAAAGGTTCTCTGGACCCAAAATTTCTCAGAGCCCCTCTGCCCCTGGGGCGACGTCCTCCCTGTCCACCTCTGCCACAGTAGGACTGGTTGTCCGGAGCTGGTTGGGAATGTTGTGATTTCCGAAACCACATCTTCTTCTGTCTCTTTTGGTTCCTTGAAAAGGACTGCTGGGGAGCAGAGAAGTGGACTCCGATGGCAGACAACGTCTTCCCGTCCTTCTCACTCTGGACAAGCGTCTCGCGAACTGTTTTGCCAAATAGGGCAGAACCATCAAAGGGGGCGTTCGCGAAGGACACTTTAAAGGGCTCCGTAAAGTTGCAATGACGGAGCCAGGCCTGATGTCTCATGACTAGGCCTGCTCCGCTAGCCCTAGCGGCTCTCTCTGTGGCGTGGGACAACAGCCGCATAGAGGTGTTTGAAATAGATCTCAGAGTGGCCATTCGGGTGGAGTACAATTGTTTATCCTCCTCCGACATGGACTCAGGGGGGGATGTAGCATATTCTTTGATAAGATCCTGCTGCATCCTGATGACATGTGCCATAGAGTTCAGAGACCTTACTGAGAAGGTCGCTGAACTAAAGACTCGCTTCCCTAAGCGATCCATCAAACAGGACTTTTTGCTCGGTGGATGGACTGAGGGACACTCCTGAGCCAATTCCCTCTTTGTGGCTGCCGCTGTCAACATGGCATCTACAGGGGGGCCCTTACTCCAATGTGACTGGTCTGAGGGGGGGGCTAAGAATCCTATCCGGTCGCTTCGGTATTGGCTCCACGGTGTCCGGATCCTTCCACGCCCTGGTGGTAATGAGGTCCACCAGGGGGTCAGCTGGAGGGGACACCCAGGAGGTAGACGGGCCTGCCTCGAATGCCTCCAGAAACATGGACTCGTCAGAGGAAGACTTAGGGGCAGACCACCCACCTCTGATTCTCAGCATCTCCATGATGTCTCCAAAGGAGACATCCTCAGGGGACGATCTTGGGGAGCCTTCCCCTTCTTCCAAGTCCATGTCCTCGGTTAAGGACTCAGGGGAGTCCACGTGCCTCCTTTTGCACTTATGCTTGCGGGGAGCTTCCTCGGGGGGACTGTCCGAGGAGGCCTCGCCAGCAACATCTTGTTCCAATGGAACTATCTGTGACATCGAAGCAGGCTGTCCCTTTGGCCGGGTGATGGAAGCCTGGCCCAGCAGAGAGGGAGTGCAGGGAGGAGTTGATGCAAGGACCGGGGGTCCGGATGCTCTCAACAGAGCCCTCTCCACAACATCAAAAGCCGAGGGAGAGCCACTCTCCAATGGATCCGAAAGTCGGATCCGATGAAGGGATCGGAGCCGGCGCCGAGACCGTCGGATCCGAGGGACCAGTGTGCTCCGACCTGGACAGAGCCGAAGGCACACTGAATCCCCCGGATCCGAAGCTCGGACCACGGCTCCGAGAGGTCGGATCCGACAGGCTCGAGGGCAGGGTCGGATCCGAAGTACTGTTGGTGCCGACCCACCCCCGGCTCCAAGGCTGCTCGGCTCCAAGCGCTCCGAACCCGGATCAGAGAAGGAGCAATTGGGTGGAAAAAAGGTGTCGAGCTCCCCCCCCCTGAGGGGGGGGAGGCAAGAGCACTCCCATCTGCAGCTGGGCCTGGATGAACCTTCGCATCATCCGGTCCAAGTCTGCATCTGATAAACTGTAGGTAGATCTCGAGGAGGCCACCGAGGCAGGCCTGGAATGCCGCCTCGATGGCCTCGACAGAGATTGGGTCTCCTCCTCCTCGGGCCCCGGGGAGAAAGAAGGGGATCGGAGCTGAGGAGGAGACGACCTAGAAGCAGTGGAGGGAGAAGCCCGCTTAGCTGGCGGGGCCAAAACGGAGGTCTCGGCCCGCCACTTGTGGTGCTTCTCCCTCCATTTCTCCCTCCTGGCCTCCCTGTCCTCCGACACTTTAGCGGGAGTTTGAGTCCCAGTCGGAGGCAGGGGGGCAGGAGTGGCAGCCACCACAGGCTGAGGTGGAGCCACGGGAGCAGCAGAGGTAACGGAGGCCAAAGCCAAATCCGGGGGTAGAAGTCCCGCCAGGACCAGCTTCGACCTCCGTTCTTTGAGTGCCCTGGGGTTGAACGCTGTACAGATAGTACAGCCCAAGGTGAGGTGTTCAACCCCAAGGCACCGAACGCACCAAGTGTGGCCATCAGCTTTTGGGACCTCAGCCATTCCCTTTTTTTTTTTTTTTTTAAACTAAAAAAGAAAAACAACTACACACACACACGCAGGCTCCAAAAGACACGCAACAAACACTCACACACTAGCGACCAGCAAAGGGAGGGTACTAATTAAAAAAAACAGGAACCTAACTCAGACACACTTTAAAAGCATTAATTTAAACTAAAAAAGAAATTCCTGATGAAAAGTGCTTAGAAAAAGGTAACTTTTTCCTCACTTATCTGAAGAGCTCTAAAAGGATCCAGCCATCACAAGCGCGGCAAACTAGATCTGAGGTCATGGAGGGTTAGCAGGGGATTATGGGTGAAGGGAGGAGCTAGGAGCTCGGATCCATTAGCTTGAAACAAGTTGCCGGCTCGGATCCGATATCGGATCCGTAACCCACAGGTTGCTGACAAACGAACATCCTACTTCAGATGCATGGTTTCAGTAAACTCCAGAGCAAATGTAGACAGTATGCAACATGTGGCAAGCAGAAACAGGCCTAAGCAAAGGACAACCATAGAATTCCAAAGAAGGTGCAGAGTTTTCCAAAAAGTTCTAGGAGAAATGGAAGTACCACCGCCATCTCAGTGCCATACAAGCATAAGTCACCAAAACCCAAGTCTAGCTTTATCGTTAACTGTCAAAACTGTGGTGCAAACCATGAATCTAAAAGAGAGAGATGTTTAGCATATGGTCAGCAGTGCCACAAGTGTAAGAAATGGAACCACTTTCAAAAGTTTTGCAAATCAAGTAACACAGTTGTAAAGAAAGATTGTACAAGAAAACAAGTTGATCAAGTAGAGTCGAAACAATCAGCTTTCTATGTAGATGTGTATCAGTACTGGGAGAAAGAGTTGACACACTAAACTTATTGACAAGGAGTGAAGTGTTTTGCACAGTTCAGATCAATGGGAAATCCACAGAGGTCAAAGTAGACATTGGATCAAAGTGCAATGTTATCTCAGCAGATACATTTGCAAAAGTGAGAACCAATGAACAAATCAATGTAACCAGCAGTGCAGGACTTGTTGCGTATGGAGGTGAGGAAATTCAAACCGAAGGTTCAGTAATACTTCCATGTTATTTGGCGAACTGTTACAACTAATTATTTTATATAATCCGACAACCAGTGCAATCTTTACTAGGTCTCAGGGATAGTTTTGAGAATTAATCTGCTTTCTTTTGCCAAGAAGTTCATCATGCGGGTGCAGTCCCAAGTTGAAGTTTTGCAGAAGTCATTTTCTCATAGTATGCTGATGTTTTCGATGACAAGTTGGGCAAACTTCCAGTTGTGTATTCTATGAAATTAGACCTAGAGGGCACTCCAGTGGTCAGACCAGTAAGAAGAGTTCCAAAAGCAATGCAAGATAAAGTCAAAGCTCAGTTTGATAAGATGGTTCAGCAAGATGTGTGATTTGTCCAGTCACAAAACCAACTGAATGGTGTCGTCCATGGTAGCCGCTCACAAGAAAGGCTCAGATGAAATCAGAATATGCACTGACCCTAGAGATTTGAACAAAGCATCCAATGTGCACAGTTCAGGAAGTCGCAGCTCTAATACCAAATGCCACTGTATTTTCTGTTTTGGATGCAAAGAGTTCATTTTGGCAAGTGATGCTTGATCAAAAATCCTCATTTCCACTATTTTTAGTACCCCGTTTGGCAGATACAGACTTAAAAGGATGCCATTTGGAATAAATTCTGCAAGTGAAGTTTTTCATCATGCAATGGAACAAGTTTTTTCAGGTTATCCTTGTGCCATAATAATAGACGGTCTACTAGCTGGAGGCAATGGCGAAGCACAGCATGACAGAAACCTCAAGAAAGTTCTAGATAGAGCATGTGAAGTAAATTTGAAGCTCAATCCTCTGAAGTGCAAATTCAAACTTCCAGAAGTAACCTACGTAGGACATTTGTTTACAAGTGCAGGCTTAAAACCTGACCCAACCAAACAAACAGCTATTTTAGAGATGTTAGTACCAGATAATGTGCATAGTTTACAGCGTTTTCTGGGCAGAGTCAACTATTTAGGCAAGTTTATACCAGATTTCAGTGAGTTGACAGCACCGTTGAGAGCTACCACGAAAATATGTTGTATGGTCATGGTTACAACATCATCAGAAGGCATTTGCTGACCTAAAGCAGAAAATTGTGATCCCACCCCCCCCCACCCCCATGTTAAGGTACTATGATGTGAATAAACCAGTTGTCTTATCCTGTGATGCTTCTAATTTTGGTCTTGGTGTAGTTATTCTACAAGAGGGCAAGCCAGTAACCTATGCATCTAGGACACTTACTCAAACTGAGATGCATTATGCTCAAATTGAGAAAGAGCTTCTAGCAATAGTTTTTGAATGTTCCAAGTTTCACGATTATATTTATGGTCGAGCTATCCAAATTGAAACTGATCGGCCTCTAGCTACTATTCTAAATAAACCTATGCATTCTGCTCCAGCGAGATTACAAAGAATGATGCTTAAACTGCAAAAGTACAATTTCAAAATGGTCTACACTAAAGGTAAACTGTTTTATCTGGCTGATACTTTATCCAGAGTGCCTAGAAGTAAAACAGAATAGCTTGATGCTAAAAATTTTGACTTTGGTTTAATGTCAGTACATAATTTTTCCACTACTAGACTTGATGAGTTGAGAGATCACACTATGACTGATGAAATTCCACAAACGCTCTGTCACTACATCAATGCTGGAAGAGGTGTAACCATATTTTTTCTCTGCAGAGATGAATTGTTGAGGGAAGATGGTATTATTTTCAAAGGTCCTAAAATTGTTATTCCTGCTTCATTACAGCATGAACATATTCAGATTTTGCACTGTGGCCACCCATATTTATTATCTACTAAGAAAAGGGCAAGTGAACTAGTATTTTGGACTTCATTATCAAAAGACATTGATAGTGTTCTTTCTTCTTGTTTAATATGTAATAGTACTAGAGCACATTTGCAAAAGGAACCACGTCAGCTAAATCCAATACCCGAACTACCTTGGTCTACTGTTGCAATGGACATCTTTGAATAGAATAATCAACACAATTTGGTTTTGGTAGACTCCTACTCAAAATGGTTTGAGATTGATCTACCAACTTAACCTCAACAACTGGTATCACTAAGCTTAAACATCATTTTTCAGCTCATGGTAGGCCTTGCCAACTTTATTCTGACAATCGTACTCAATTTACTAGCCAGTTTCAGAAATCTGAGAGAGAATGGGACTTTGTACATGTCACTAGTAGCCCTGAATATCCTCAATCCAATGGACTAGATGAATGTGCAGCACAGAGTACTAAGCAATTACTTAAAAAGTCAAAGCGTGACAATACCAGTGTATTCTGGAATTTACTTAATCTCAGAAGCATACCTCATGACAATATTCTTGGCTCACCTGCTCAAAGACTACTTTCCAGACAAACTAGAACTACGCTACCTATTTCATCAAGTTTGTTGAAGCCTAACTCTAAAAACAACAAAACCATCAAGGCTCCATTGTGTAATATCCAGAAATCTAGTTATGACAGATAGAGCAGATTACTTCATTTGTTGAAGGAAGGAGAGACCGTATGAATCCAGACAATGAAAGATTTTGATCGAATAGGACAGATAACAGGCAACTGTGCCGAGCAGAGATCTTATTGGGTAAGCTCAGAGGGAATAGAGTATAGGAGGAATAGCAGACATCTTCTTCCTGTACCAGAATCATCACAATTGCAATCACAACATTGCATCTATGATGCAGATTCTAAACAAAAGACTGAGTCAGACATTGTTTCCAGACCAATGTGTGTTCAAAAGTCTGATTCTGTTCCAGAGTAATTCGAACATTCCACAGGTCAACCATTTTGCACAGACTGTTCCAGTTGCTAAAACTGATTCTCAATTTTATGTCACACGATATGGATGAGTTTCTAAGCCTAGTGTGACATACACAGCAACGTGGACTTGATTATATATACACATGTGTACTTAGTATTGTATAATGCAGGTCTCTAGATTATTTGTGATTTCTGCATGCTAAATATCTCATGACAAATTGCATGATCTATTTCTCTAAGAGGAAGGATGTAGATCAGAATGTAGTAAATTCCAGACATGTGCAACCCCTAGTGCCATTTTGAAGAAGCAGCCAGTGTGTAAGCATGTATGCTCACAGCAGTTAGTTTGTATATGTTACTAATTCATAGTCAAATAAGCTTGACAGTAATGTGCTTGTGTAGAATAAAGCTGCTTAAACAGAACCCACGAAGACTCGTTTATTCGCATACCAACATGAAAGCGACATACGGGTTTTGATTTCATCAATTTTTATTTGTCTACAGTGTGGCTTTGAGCAAGTCACTTAATGAAACAATGTTTTTAGGCAATTGTGAAATTGGGCTAGGCTCCACAATGGTTTCCTGGACCTTATTCCTACCAATTACCCATGAACCTAATGCTTAGAGAAAAGTATAACATTCCATTTTGAACAAAAGAGGGAGGGACATGAACTATCACTTTAAGATTACTGTGCGAGAGAATATTTAGTGATGATTGTAATCTGAGTCAGTTTTACAGTAGAGTCATTTATTCAAACTAATTGGACCTATGGTAGTTTGGATAATCAAAAATATACCTGAATCGGATGAAAAACATCTAAAATCTTGTTTTTTCTGCACATGGGGAATACTCTTTTCAACCATTCAGTGATTCCAGTGGACAATAAAGAATATTTTTCGCACACGAGCAGGCTATAAGCTCAAAAAACTTGCACAAGCGAATACGTATAACATTTACATATTCAGATTTCATGATTTTTCCAACCCGAAAACTTTGGAAGACTGCATTCAGATAACTGACGTTTTGGATAATCAAATGTTGGGATAATCAACTCTCTACTATACTTTTATATCACAGTGAGGAAAAAGGAAAGCATGTAAAATGTAGACTAAACCTATTCTGCTCATACCATTTTGTGAAACTGAATTATAACAAAGCAGACAAAGAAATATTATGTGCTTTCATGCGTCTTAAATATATAAAATGCTAGTTGCCTAAATTAAAAATCTTCAGGCGCAGTGGTGCAGTGGTAGCATTGTCGCCTCACAGCAAGAGGTTCTCTGGTTTGATTCTCAGCTGGGGTGCTTTCTGTGTGGAGTCTGCATGTCCTCCCTGCGTTCATGTGGCTTTGCTCCGGTTTCCTCCCACATTAGAAAGACATGCATCTGGAGTGTTTCTCCCTGGCTGAAAATTGGCTTTGTTCCAAGTCGGACTTTCACAGTTAATAAATAAATAAATTCCAGCAGCATCAAGATAGAGCATATAGATTTTAGGTATCTTTTAAGGCTGCTGCAGTTCATACTGCAAGTACTACTTTACTACTTCTCACATGTCACTCTCCTGAGCGTTTTTTGGCTTACTTCCACTGCATACACACACACACACATATAAAAAAAAAAATATATATATATATATATATATATATATATATATATATATATATATATGTGTGTGTGTGTGTGTATATATATATATATATATATATATATATATATATATATATATATATATATGTATGTATGTATGTGTACCTTATGGTGTTCTCTATAAAACCATGTACAAGATTTTTTATGAGAATTGAGGTGATAAAATCAAATTTCATTAAGCCACAAAGCTGACATGACATTTTACTATTTTTTTTTCCAGAAGCTATTCAGGCATTATGTGCAGAAAGAATAAAAGAAAGAAATGTGAGGTTGAACATCCTAAATCTTGAAATGGCTATCTCAGGCATGACTGAATAACTGCATGCATACTTTATTTTATTGTTCACTGAAAGTTAGGAAAAGTGTTACATTACAGATAACTGCAAGGCACACTTGGATTATTAGACAGATTCACTGATCATTATATAAAAGAGATGCAGCACCTTCCCACAATCCATCTTCAATGGACAGTTAAGTCAGCAGGCACTGACTTAGCATGCAGAGCACAACAAACTTCATAAAGCCAACCCACAAAAAAATCTGCCATGAAGAAAACAAAAATGAACAATGACATCTGCAGAATATAACTTCAAAGCAGTGACACAGGAAACAGTTGCATGTTATTCTGTGTCTGTGATAAATGCTAACATGGGGCTACTACCAGTTAATAAATGAAAAAAAAAAAAAAAAAAGAAACAGACATGCCATACGGTATATGCATGGAAGTGTAGCTGTCCTCAACCAATACTTCAGTTCACCTGCTTCGTCAGTCAGACAAAGTATGGCGAGTGTGTCCATATGTTTGCATACATTATTTCTCAGTCACACAGATCTACCTGTAGTGGTTACATGATTGCTTCATTTTCATATCTGATGTGCAAAACAGAAAATATCTGACTAATTCTAAGAAATTCGTCACTTTTGCAGTCCTGTACTTATAAATGCTAAGGCACAATGGAGGTTAAGCTTTAATAGGCTGGAATAGGAAGAAATGGCTTTTATAATTACTTTGCACCTCAATTTGTTCACTGTTCCTCAGTACATTCCATACTTACACCTCCAGTAGCAACTCTCAATTTTTCTCAGACCCAAAGAATATATGGCAGTTGGACATAAATGGAAAGCCATAAACAGCAATCAGGCATGGCTAATCTCATCATTTATTAAGCTGTCTCAGGTCAGTTTAAGGCTGTAGGGAGAGTGCGTGCTTTGGAAGCTCTAAACAAGCATGTCCTGGAATGTCTACCATGATCATAAAATCAATACAGCATGACCATTTTTAGCTTAACTACCCTTAGACTAACAAAATAAAAATGTATACAGGCTTATTTACAGGTACAGCAAAACTAATAATTACATTCTAACGTGTCTTACTTCAAAAGGAAAAAGACAACATGCTGGCAAATATTTTCAGCACAGACAAGATACATAGTTGCATAATTACAATTAGATCGCTTACAGTTTTTAAAAAGGCAGCAAGCAATTAAGAAATGTGCTGTTCTTTTGATCTGTCACACAATTAGGCTCTTTCCTTAACAGCTAATGGGTTTTCAGTATTTTGTTGTTAATTATTTTACTTAAACACAGAGAACCAAGTCAACACTAAAAGGCCGCTTTCATATTTTGCCCAACTCAGTGCAGTCAAGAATAGCTAAAGGAAGTGCCTTTCATACATCCAAGAAAGTTAGATTCGCCATATGCAAGTATTCAAACAAAGTTTTAAAGCATTTGTTACTTCTCAGCAAACAGGAATCAGTTTCAGAAATCACCACTAAAGTCCCAAGATCTCCAAATTCAAAAGTCTTGTTTCTTCCTATTCAGCCACTAGAGATGTAATCTCAGTCACTTTTTCTATTACCATTTAGTTTACATTATTTGATATGATAAACAATTTCTCCTTTGCGTGATATAAAAAAAAAAAAAGCAAATGGACCTGTGCAGAATGGGAACGTTCCTTTGCCTAACGGTTAAAGAATGCAGCAGTATGTGTTACGACCTATAAAACATGTCCTCCCAATGTCACTTTCAATTTTTCTGTCAATAAATTATTAGTGTCAGTAACTAATCAAACACATCATGTAGAACTGGAAATACATTTAAGAGCCAACACCAATGGATGAGTCTGCAATATAAAAGAAGGCTATATGCATTGCTGTCCTACACAACTCCAAGAAGTAACAGCCCTTGCACACAACATGCCTTCTCTGTCAGTGCACCCTTACTTAGGCATTAGGCATTCTCTCCCTACATACCTAAAAGAAATTAACTTTTACTCCAAGTTCATACTATAAATTAAAGTGTACATATTCAACAAGTCAAATGCACCTGCTTCCTAAATGGCCATGTCTCCTAACCTCCTAGTCATTTTCTAACTCTTCTCCCGTCTCTCTCTCTCTCTCTTTCTCTTCTCTTCACTGCCATTTCAATAACCTTTGAATTTTCAACAACAACAACAAGTGTAAAAATGTGTTTATCCACCACAGCTATTATTATCATCTTACAATCTGGATTTGTTCTCATAGGAAAGTGAAAATCTGTTACTTCTACTACTTTTAAACTAAAATGTCTTATACCTTGGCTGTGCTCACAGTTGGCTAGTTTTGATCAGGACACCACCCCAGCAAAAAATACAAGTAAAGGTCTTCCACTCTCAAAGATTTGCTGTTCTGATGGATATGTCGCAAAACATGGCGCTGTGAGTTATACACATTAACTGTAGCTTTTCAAAGACAGGCATTACAGAAGTTAGCACCAAACATTTTAGCATTATTACCTTCCTTGGGTCTTATGCAGATACACATTTTGTTCAGCAGTATCGTCACCCTGGATTGATCCTTCATTGGATGTGGAACTAATGGCACAGGTGCTGGTCACAGGCCATTGATCTGCATCCACTACAGACTCATTCTAATTTATTTTCTCCAGTGAGGAAGCCTGAGATCAATGTTATCAACCTTGAGTCTAACCTGGAGTAATGCCATGTCAATCAGCTTGAGAACGCAACCTCTATTTTAGTAAGACCCCAGGAGTGTTGATGAGATCTAACCCAAACTTGTATAGCCTAGCTTGACATTAAGAAAGACTTCAAAGAACTTACCTGAATAGGTAAGCATGGCCAAGATCAGTTTCGACTTGATGGACTCTCTCAAGGCCCAGCTAGGGGTCAAGAAAGATCAGCACTTACAATCCTAGAATTTGATATCTGATCCTGAAATGAAGTCAAAGTAAACATGGAGATTAAAACACTGAGTACTGACCTTAAAAACAAAATTCAGCATATGGCCTAGAACCAAGGAATAAGTCAGAATGAAGGCTGACAGAGTATAGACCTCAAAAAACAAAATTCAGTGTTTGACCCTGAACTCAAGTCAAAGTGTACATGGACGTAGACACCAACAGTACAGCCCTTCAAAAGCAAGATTCAATATTTCACAGGTTCATAGATTAGTACTAAGCTAACTGCCCTTGCGAGCCATTTTAAGCCCAGCCAATTATCCCTTGTGAGACTTTAACTCTGCACCTTGTGTTTGTAAGGCAAACACCTTAACCATTAGGCCACCCGAACCATGGACAAAGTTAGCATGGAGGTCGACACAGTGGGTATCAAACTTAAAAACAAAGTTCTATGTTCAGCCTGAATGGAAGTTGAAGTCAACATGGAGATTGACACTAAGGGTATTAATCTCAAAAGTAAAAAAAAAGTGGGTAGATGAAGTAATGTCCATGAGCTTGGATAAATGTATAGCCACAACTGACAATGAAACCTGAGCAGTGCTTGGCAGAGGAATAAAGGCAAAGGAATAGACTCAACTTCAGTAAAACATATTTTTGCCTATGGAAAATACCATAAAAAGAAATGACAACATAAATGATCTGTGTTTAGCATTTGGACAGATAATTAACAAGGATATTTTCAAATTTTCAAAAAATAAAAGCAGCAAATGGAAAGATTTTTATAACTACAATGCCTCATTTTCAACTATGTGATAAAATAAAAAGTACAGTTGTGTACACTTACCATAAATGTAGATGCTCGAGTGTATTCACTGTTGCAGTCATCACACTTGGGTTATCCTTCCAGGGGTAGCCCGAATACCAGAGGCTTAGTATTTCTGCGTCGGTTGTCGTCACTTCAGTAGTGACATCAGGTCATCAGTGTTATAAAAACAGGCAGCTGACACCATTACATCAGTTTTTCTTTCCGCAAATAGGGAGCTAAGTTATGGTGGAAAACCACCACCAGTAAAAAGTAAATACCAATAGCCCTGTAAGGGGAGGGGGAGAGAGAGAGAGAGAAAGAAAGAGAGACAAGGGGGCTGGAGGGTGGGAAACCAGGACTGCAACAGTGAATGCACTCGAACATCTACATTTATGGTAAGTGTACACAACTGTACTATGTTCTTCGTGTTTCACAGTTGCAGTCATCACACTTGGGTAGATTCCCAAAGCTGAAGAATGGGAGGAGGCAGTCAAGAAGAGTTGGGGCTGGCTACTATGTCCTCCAGGACTGTGGTTGCAAAGCCCGCCCTGGATTTGAAAAAGATAGGCAGGTGGCAATGCTTGGTTAAGGTAAGAACAGAACTCCAAGATGCAGCTTCCAGAATGTCTCTGGTAGGGACTCCTCTGAGAAAGGGTGTAGAGGTTGAAGTTGGCCTGGTGGAATGTGTTCTGACCCCCTGAGGGGATGGTTTCCCATGGTGTTTGCAGCAGAAATAGATACCGTGTGCTATCCATTTGGAGATGGTCTGCTTTGATATGATCTTGCCCTCTGCCCCTGGTGCAAAGCTGACTAGTAACTGGTCAGATTTCCTAAAGGGCTTAGTCCTATCAAGGTAGAATCTGAGCTGTCGGTGCACATCTAAAGAGTGCAGGATCCTTTCCCCCTTATTTTGAGGATTAGGGAAAAAGGTGGGCAAATGGATAGATTGGTTGAGACCCACACTAGACACCACTTTAGACATGAAAGTTGGGTTAGTCCTGAGGGAGACCCTGTCAGCATGAAAAATAATGAAGGGCTCCACAGCCGCAAGTGCTTGTAGCTCTGACACTCTTCTGGCTGAAGTGATGGCCAGAAGCAAGGCTGTTTTCCAAGAGAGGAACTTTAACTTTGCTGACGCTGCAGGCTCAAAGGGGGGTAGCGTGAGCTTTTCCAACACAAAGTTAAGGTCACAAGCAGGGGTAGGGGCTCTTCTTGGTGGCCTTAAGTTGTTAGCCCCTCTCAGGATCTGCTTGATGAGAGGATGCGAGAAGAGAGGTGGCTCAGTGCTATAATGAGCAGAGATGGCAGAGGCATGGATCTTAATGGAAAAGAAGGACAGGCCCCTGTGGAATAGGTCTGCTAGGTAATCCAGGATGAGAGGTAAGGAGGGCTGTGCTGGGTCCACTCCTTTAGTGTGGATCCAGGAACAAAACCTTTTCCACTTGTCAGCATAGGATTTTCTAGTACTGGGTCGTCTGGCTTCATGTATGACATCAGTACCTGCTTGCTTAGGCTGGCCACTAGAGGGAAAGTGAAGGAATAAGCCAGGCTGCAAGATTCAGGATCTGCAATTATGGATCCAAGAACTGTCCCTCCTTCTGAGTCAGGAAAGTTGGGATCTATGGGAGGTGCCATGGAAGTAACAGTGACAGATTGCGCAACAGTGGGTACCAGTGTTGGCGTGGCCAGTCTGGGACAATCAGTATTGCCCTTGGTCTTTCCTCCCTTATCTTAAGTAATACTCTTGTAAGAAGAGGTCGAGGGGGAAAAAAAACACGTTATGTACTCACCATAACGTTCCATGTTTGTAGTCCATCTCACCGTTCATTTTTACATATGGGTTCGGAGCCGATCCTCGGCTCCGACTCAGCCGATTTTCAAGTTCGAAGACTTCTGGTTGGTTTGTGGCTACGCAGGTATCCCATGGTGCACCAGTGCAATCCCCAGATCTTGTTTGCTGCTCACTAGCGATAGACAGAAATAGAAAGAAACCCCTAACCAACAAACCAATACTAAAGGGTCGCCAACCAAGAAATTTACAATATTACCTCCAGATCTTCCAGGATGGGGGCAGGAGGGAGGGTTGGTAAAAATGAAGGGAGAGATGGACTACCAACATGGAACGTTATGGTGAGTACATAACTTCTTTATGTTAGGCAGTCCAATCTCACCTTCATTTTAAATATGGGACAGCTTCCCTAGCGCCTTATTCTTGGGTGGCTCATTGGAAGATACTCCTGAGCACCGTGGAGCCAAAGGATGCTCTACCCCTAGAAGCCAAATCCAACTTATAACGAGTAATGAAGGTGTGAGTACCCACGTAGCTGCTGCACAGATATGATCAACTGGTACCCTGGCTTGGAAGGCTGCAGAGGTAGACAGAGACCTGGTAGAGTGAGCCTTGATCCTGTGGGGTAAGGGTCTGCCCTCTGAACTGCAGATGAAAGCTATGCAGCTCGAAATCCAGTTAGACAATGTCACCTTAGAAATTGGTAAGCCCAATCTGGAATCAGAAAAGGAAACTAACAACTGGTCTGACTTCCGAAATAATTTGGTCAGTTGCAAATAAAAACATAGCTGTCTGTGAACATCCAACTGGTGAAAACGATATTCCGCTGCATTGCTATGATTGGGAAAGACTGGAAGCTCAATGGACTGGTTCAATGTGGCAGAAGAACAAACTTTGGGAACAAACAAAGGGTTGGTATGTAAAGAAACCCAGTCTTTATGAAAAACTAAATAAGGTGGATTAATAGACAGGGCATGTAGCTCAGAAACACATCTGGCTGATGTAATAGCTACCAAGAACACAGTCTTCCAAGACAAGTACTTTAAGGAAGCTGAATGAGAGGGTTCAAAGGGAGGGGATGTTAGTTTGGACAACACAAAATTTAAGTCCCAAGAAGCCACTGGTTCTTGTAAAGGTGGTCTCAATAAAGTGGCTCCTCTCAAGAAAGTTTTACATAAGTTATGCGACATAAGGTTAACATTTGGAAATCCCAAATAAAAATGTGAGATAGCCGCCAATTGTACTTTGATGGTGGCTGTGGCTGATCCCTGCTGAAAAAGCTCCGAAAGCAATTCCAGAATTACAGGAACGGGAGCGATGTGAGGATCCACTTTAATTTTCTGTGCCTAAATAGAGAACCTTTTCCATTTACTGTCATACAGCCTTCTGGTTGATGGTTTTTGTGAGGATAAAAGAATATGGGACACTGATGATGAAACATCATGAAGCCTGACTAGAGATGGAACTGGAGCAGCCAAGCTGTCAATTTGAGGGTGTGGAGAGAGGGGTGTAGCAAACCCGACATGTGGGTCAATAGATCTGGAACTGGGTCCAGGATTCAAGGATCGACCAGGAGAAGAGGCTCGAGGAAGGGGAACCAGACTTGACAAGGCCAGTAAGGAGCAATGAGGATTAACTTCCTTCCCAGTTGTTGGCATTCTGTATTACTTTGGGGATAAGAGGGAATGGAGGATTTGTTTAATCTGCTGAGGTCCAATATTGGCCTCCAGTCTCTGGTTCATATTGGGACTAAAAAGAACCTGGAGTAAGTTACGGATTCTATCTGGTCTGCTGGGACGGGCTGGATGACTCTTTTTGAGAGCAACTTGTTGATCTCCACAGTCGCCTGATCCTTGTGATTGGGTGGAACATCTGGGATCTTCTTGGGAACAAACGGTGGAAGGGAAAAAGGGTATATTTAGCCAGGCTTCTGAATACAAAGAGATGCGACCCCCGACTGGCCCCAGAGAAATGCAGTCGGGCCCCACATCAGGAGCGCTGATAAGGCTGCCCTCGAAAGGAACCACGGCCTTGCTGGCATTGTGGACCGCCCCTGCCTCTAGGGTGATGTCTACCATTTCCTCCTCCGCCTCTGAAGGAGGATTCACTCTGTGTCTGGAAAGGCCCTCTGGGACTTTTTGAACCACATCTTACCTCCCCTTTGACCTTTGGGGTATTGTCGAGAGGGGACGGTAAAATGGACTCCCATGGCAGAGAGAGTCTTTCCTTCCTGTTCACACCGAGTGAATGTATCTTTCACCTTGGAACCCAACAAGGAGGAACCATCAAATGGGGCGTTGGTGAAGGTGGACTTAAACGGCTCTGCAAAAATTACACAAGCGAATCCAGAAGCGGCGCTTAAGGGCAACTCCTGAACCTGCTGCTCTGCTTGCTCCATCAGCTGCATGAGATATAAGCCGCATGGAGGAGTTAACTACCAAATTTAAGGTGGACAACTGAGCAGAGATCCTATCCGGGACTCCCTCAGGACAAGCACCCTGTATGGAATCTCCTAAATCCTTGAGGAGATCCCTCTGCAACCTTGTGAAATGAGCAAGATAGTTCAGGGATCGAAGTGTAAAAGCCGCTGAACTAAATAAACGCTTCCCAAATCTGTCCATCTGTGGAGACTCCTTGTTTGGCGGATGAACAGAGGAAGAAGTCTCCGCCAACTCCTTCTTCGTGGCTGCCACCACCACCATGGCATCTATGGGAACGCCCTTAGACAAGAATTATTTTACAGGAGGGGCAGACAGGAACTTATTTGGTCTTCTAGGGACTGGCTCCACGGCATCGGGGGTATCCCACACCTTCCAACTAGCCAGATCCATTAGCTCATTGAAAGGTGGAGACACCCAAGAGGCAGAGGGTTGAGACCCGAAAGCCTTCAGGTACACTGACTCCTCATCAGAAGGGTTGACAGTGGGCCAGTCGCACCTCTGTTTAAGGATCTCTAGAATGTCCACAAAGGAGACATCAGGACGACTTAGGGGACCCCTCTGACTCATCAAGGTCAGTGTCCGATGTCAGAGACTCATCCTGGGAGTCAATATGCTTCCTCTTGTATACTCTCTTCCAAGGGGGCTCCTCAAAAGGACCTTCTGAGGAGGCCCTGGAAGAGTGGGGGCCATCAGCCGGTGGCTCCTGAGGCTGTGGGTCTTTGCTGTCTTCGGAGAGAGAGTAGGGACTGAGGCCGAAGTGGGAGCCCTGGGGAGAAGAGTGCTTGTACCACTGGCAGGGGCTGTAGATTGTGCTCATCACCTCAAAAGCAGATCTCTCTGGCTCCGAAGACCATCCCTACTCCGAAGAGACAAAGGACGGTGCCGGAGCCCAAGCCATCGGCTCTGAGATAGATGCAGGGTCCAAGCTCACCCTGGCGGACGCACTGAGAGGAAGGCTCGGAACAGACAAAGATAGATTCAAACCCTCCCCCTTGGAGCCGACAGAAGAGCTGCGGTCCCTGGACACGACGGACGGGGCCGAGCGTGTCTGAGCCGAACTCTGCTCCAATGCAACAGCAAGGGGAACTGGAACCGAGGGTTCCTCCATTGGTAACAAGCACTCCGGCTCCTAAAAACCAACATGGCTCGGAGGAGGAATCACAGATGAGGACAAGACTGGTTCAAGTGGCTCTGGAGCCGACTGGGTCGGAGCCAACAAAAATTTAGGCAGGCAGACGACTTGAGGAGACTCAGTACTACCCTTTCCACATCTTATTCTGAAATAATCCTGGAAGATCAGGTTGGGGATCTCGACCTAGCAGGCACTGGAGATTTGACCATCAAAAAGACCAGTAGGGACTCTACAGACCGGTTCCGAGAAGCAGAGTCAACTATATGCAAGGGTTCAGCATTTGGCACCGAAGTATCTGTGACAGACTCTGAAACCACAGTGCTCTCCTTCGGCTCCGAAGACTGAGGAGTCGAGGAGGCAGTTTTTGTTAATTTGGCAGGTGGCTCCAAAACACTAGCCGGTGCCGGAGAAGGCCTTTTTGAACCTTTTGATTTTGAGTCAGATCTTGACTTCGAAGACTTAGACGAAGAAGCCGAAGAACCAGACAAAGCTTCCTCGAAGGTTGGCTTCAAAAGACCCGAGTATCAGTTTGTTCTTTCTCTCCTGCAACACTCTAGGAGAGAAAGCATGACAGAACAAACATGATTCTTGCAAATGGATGGCTCCCATACAGTAGACACAGCTACTGTGGCCATCCGTCAAAGACATTTTCTGGGAGCACTTCATACATTTTTTCAACCCAGAGGGTTTGTGCTCCTTGCTATCATTAGACATTGCAACACTCAAGCAACCAGAGGGGAAAGAGAATGAGAATGACTGAGGATTAGGTCCTCTAACTAAAACGGGCCTAGCCCTGCAGAAGAATTACACGAGGACTAGGTCCTCTAAGTTAAATGGGCCTAGCCCGGTGTAAGAAAGAAAACTAGGTTTTTCACTAAACAACAAGAGATTGTCACACAGGAAAAATTTTCAAATAAAATACAGTGGAGTAGCAACACGAGGACTAGATCCTCTAAGTTAAATGGGCCTAGCCCTGTGAAGAACCGGGTCTTCTAATTCAAACAGACCAAGAATACCACAACACACACACTCAAAGGGTAGGAGCAAAATAGCAACTGTAAGGAATTAAGACTTTAGCGGGTCCCCGCTAAAGACCACCAGTCAACAATAAATGCTTGACAGAAAAATAATCAATAGGAGCCCCTATTGATTAAAAACGCCAAACTCGCCAACTATCTAGACAATAAATAGCAACTACGCCTAACTACTGATACATAGGAGACTACTAATACTAGTCACACAAGGCCACAAGGCAATTCAGGTACACCCAAACTGTATACTTTCCAGTAAACAACAGGAAAAGGCGAAAATGCCAAAACTAACGATTTAGGCAAAGCACAACTGTGCCTAACTACTGGTACACAGGATACTACTAATACAGTCACACAAGACCCCAGACAATAAAGCTAAAGCCCTATAAATGTATATATTCAGTAACTATGCCAAAAAAAACTAGAATTATGAAAATTGCAAAAACTTAGCCAGAGCCAAGAGAAGCACATCTGAACTCGTCGACACGGCAAAAGAGATCTGGGTATTGCACTGGTGCACCATGGGATACCTGCTTAGCCATGAGCCAACCAGAAGTCTTCGAGCTTGAAAATCTTCTGAGTCGGAGCAACCCATATGTAAAAATGAAGGTGAGATTGGACTACCTAACATGCATAGATTGAGAGGTTTTACCACAAGAAAAATCCTCTGGAGGGGAGGCAGAAGGAATGGATTCCTCTGCATCTGAATCTTCATAGGCAGATAAGGGCATGTCTTCATAATCAGAAGCCTCAGAGTCATCGGACTCTTGGTCAGATAAAGCTGCTGGGGACAAGTCTCTTTCTTTTAGCAGGGGAAGGCTGGCTTCCCCTAAATCAGCACAATCGGGTCTTCCGCCATTATAAGCATCTGTGATTGTGGCAAGGAAGCAGGCGCTTGAGTTTGGGTCATCGTTTTTTTAGCCGTAGCTCGTACTCTTGGCCTTAGAAACTCAGTAATTTTAGAAAGAACCAAAGATGCGAATGAAGTAGTCGGTTTGTGTCGAATTTCGGTAGTGAGAATAACTTCCTCAGAAGCCAGTGCCTGCACAGTGGCTCCGGACCCATCCAAGGTAGAGATATCCACAGGTTCCATAGTCAAAAAAGAGAGTCTTGCGGCATACCGGACACCGAACGGGTCTCGGTAGCAGCCTGCGAATCCATCAAAGCCAGCATCAGGGGCTGCGAAAGCGCCTCAATGAGTACTGGCGACTAGCTTAACAGAAGAGTCGTCAGCAGTTCTGAACCTGTGCGGTCTGTCTCTGGCTTTATCCTTACGTTTTTTCGTAAGATCGGTAGTCAGATGGCTTACTGAAACCATTTCAGAAAACGGAGATCGCGAATGAACGTATTTAGCTACAATAAGGGCCCAACGACGAATAGCTTGGGCGTTGAACAAAGCACAAAACCAGCAGTGAGGTCTGTCGCGGTCTAGGAGTAAACAGGTGACACAGTAAGAATGGAAATCTCGGTGTGGTGTTTGCTTTCCACAGGCAAGACAATTGTTAACTTTTTCTGACACTGGTTAGAGCAAGTAAAAAGGATCCCCAAAGGGGTACTTAGCTTTAGAAGACTTCAAGAGGATTCAATTTCGGAAATGAAAACTCAGGTAGCGGCTAGCAGTCATGCAAACTGCTTCTGCTTCGGACTCCTCAGCAAGAAAGACTGATGTAATGGCATCAGCTGCCTGTTTTTATACCACTGACGACCTGACATCAGTACTGAAGCGACAGCAACCACTGCAGAAATACTAAGCCTCTGGTATTTGAGCAGACTGATGGCTACCCCTGGCAGGATAACCCAAGTGTGATGACTGCAACATTGAAACACGAAGAAAAAATGCAACTGCACAGCAACAAAATTATGAAAAGAAAAGGTCATGTATCAAAGGGAGGGAGACTGAATACACAAAGATCACAAATACTTAACTTGAGACAGAAGATTCGGTGGTCAGAGTGACAAGAGAAACAGACTAAAGAAAAAAAAAATATATATATATATATATATATATATATATATATATATATATATATATATATATATACATACATATACACACATATATATATATATATATATATATATATACACACACACATGTTATATAGATACATATATATATATATATATATATATATATATATACATATATATATATATATAGATATACATAGATATATATATATATATATACATAGATATATATATATATATATATATATATATAGATATTTCTGTTTGTACTTTGTTGACAGGGTTGGTCCCATAGGCTAGTAACCTCTTTTCCAGGAGACCTGAGGTGATAGTCATACTACTAAGTGAAATTTGGCAATAGTATCAGGGAATGTTATCCACTCTTTTAAATAGGTGCCTTGGGATCTTTTACATCCACCTGAGCTACCACCAACTCAAGCAGACAGGGCCACAGTTTAATGTCTCATTCAAAGGATAGCATACTCAAGAGTGCAACACTTCTCTTATGCTGCACTGCAGTGGCAGCAATTGCACTACCTGGTGTTGGAATAGAACCGATAGCTTTCTGCACCAAGGCAAATGTCCTACCTCTTGCACCACTGACAATGGGAAAGCAGACAAAAAAGTTACATACTTACCAGAACAATAAATCTGCTTTGGAATTGTGTATAGTCTCCATAAATACAAAAATTATACCAAATTTGCTAAAAAAAACTAAAAACAGTAGCCTGGAAGCCATTTTCAGACATGGTTTTATCTCACACGTGGCAAAAAAAGAATGACTCTTAGAACCCCCAGCATTATGGATAAAAAGAGAGGGGATGGGTATCCTAGAAAAGTTTTAAAAGCAGTCTCGTCTTATACCCTGCCAGCCTTTGTCCTGAAGGTGAAGAAGATGGAACTCCCAATCTCAGACCAAAAGTTGCTTACTTACCATAATTAAATATCTGTGTTGGCAGTTTCATCTTCATGACTTACCTACCTGGCAAGATTTAGCTTATCTACTAAAACTTTCTCAGGCTACCTTAGTCCCTCTCTTCTACCAAAGTTCTTGAAGGCTAAGGAGCCTTTCAAAAAGCTCTGACAGCCTTCGAAGGGCAAGATGCAAAACTGGAAAACTACTCTCTCTACTCAGAATCCCCCCAATGACAAAAGAGCTACCAGACCAAAGGTGGGTGATTGGGGTTAGGAAAGGTAATGGAGATGTAAATTCCAAAGCAGTTATCACCAATAGAACACAGTCCCAAGCTATACATCTTGGGTATTCCTCATGAAAAAATCCCCCGAATAGTAATTTCCCTCAAAGGAAAACAGATCTGGAAATGATACACAGTTTGTAGTACCATGTGAAAGACTTCAATGATGCCCATGTGGTAGATACACAGTTATCATCCATGAAAGCATTTCTAAAGAAGGCTTTTGTAGTGGTGGCTGCTCTGGTAAAATGTGCTTTTGTACACACCAGTAAAGGTTTACCATATTTTTATTAACACACTTTTATACTTTATGAAAGCAAAAGAGAAATGGTTGATATGGAATCTTCTGCAGTTTATTAGGTAAAAATGAAATAAAAATTAGTGACTCATTCTTTATGGATTTTCTGTCCAAATAACGTTTAAGCTGTCTATGCACATCTGTGCAATGAAACAGTTATTCCACACAGCTAGCATAATTACAGAAAAGACTGGAAGGTCAATCAGTTGACTAATATTAGCTTCCATGGACATCTTTGACATAAAGGAGAAACTAGTTATTGTGGATACTCTGTCTTTATACAAAAAGAGGTATGTAGGACTGACACAAAGTTTCAAACTCAAAAATCCTTCTTGCTGAGGTATCATCTATGGAGAGAGTTTTCCAAGAAATATATGTCAAGTCCACAGAGGAAGAAGGGTCAACAGGAAGCAGGGTAAGTTTCTCAAGGACGTAAGTTTCTCAAGGACAAAGAAAGGAATCCAAGGAAGAACTAGAGAACTGACTGGCAGCTGAAGAAAAACAACCCACAGAAAGGTTTTGCAAACACTGAACAAAGCTAGTGAAAATGAAATTAACGGCTCAATGGAAATTAGATGTAGCTGCCAGCTGGATCTTAATGGAGAAAAAAAAAAAAACAAGTACAGGCTCAAAATCTGTGACACACTCCAAGGTACCAAGGAGAGAAGCTATGAATGGATCCAGTACCCTGACAGAGCCCTATAAAGAAAAACAGCTTCTGAAGTTCAAATCTGTTCAAAAGATGAGGACAAAGCAGGAGGAATCATGCTTGGCTGGGCCAAAAGGTGGCTATTGTGATCATTTTATCTTTGTAAGACTTAATCTTCTCCAGAAACTTGGAACGAAGAACAAGAAATGGAAAAAAAAATTCATAAAGGAGTCCTGCAGATCATTTCTGGACAAGTGCATCTTCAGAGCATCCCATAAAAGCAGGGATAAAGGAAAACAAGTTGCTGCATTTGTAGTTGGTCAGGGATGCAAATATCTCATAGCACAGGTCTCATTTGCATTTTCGAATTTACAGTTTACCAAAATTTAAACCAATGAGATGAGTACTTTGAAAGCAGACATTGCCAAATCTTCACTTTGCCAAAGTTTACATCAATGAAACACCTGCTGTGCATGTGTCAGTGCTTGGAGCTTCTAAATGGAGATCGCGATACAATGAGGATCGGGAAATTTACCCTTTTCCTCACTGTAGCGTGATCTCAGAGTTGGTGTATATAATTGGCAGGGGGTCCCCCACATTGGGGGCACAGTGAGAGCTTGCCCCCCCCCAATGCAAAAATGTAAGAAAATGTACATCTTTTTGTTTTGTTGTAGCAGTTGGTATTTCATTGATGTAAACTTTGGCAAAGTGAAAGTTAAGCGATGCCTGGTTTCAAAGTTCTCATATTGTTGATTTAAATTTCGGTAAAGTGCAACTTCAATAATGCAAAGTAGACCCCATAGCACAGCTACCTCCAGCAACAGAAAGTACAGTTGTGTACACTTACCATAAATGTAGATGTTCGAGTGTATCCACTGTTGCAGTCCTAACAAATGGGTTATCCGGCTCCCGGTAGCCCTCAGTCAGCCAGAATACCAAAGGTAAGTAAAAATGACGTCTGTTACAGTCGGTTTTAAAGGACGTCAGGGCGTCAGATACAAAAGGAGGCAGCCGACATCACTTCCTCAGTCTTTCTTGCTATAACAGTCAGTAGCCCCCAGAAAATAAGGCTTAAACATAAAACCAATATGACAAATAACAAATTAAGCCTGTACCTCAGGAAGAGAGAATAGAAGAGGACTACAAAAAGGGGGGAGGAGGGAGGGAAACCAGGATTGCAACAGTGAATACACTCCAACATCTACATTTATGGTAAGTGTACACAACTGTATTATGTTCATCATGTTTCACTGTTGCAGTCCTAACAAATGGGTTGATTACCAAAGCCCAGAGATAAAAGTGGGGAGGAACCAACAGCATCAATGGTTGGAGATAATGCCCTGCAACACCACAGTGGCAAACCCTGCCCTGACTCTGGAAAACAGAGGCAAATTATAATGCTTTGTGAAAGTGTGAACAGAAGACCATGTGGCAGCTTCCAAAATGTCTTTAGTAGGGACACCCCTTAGAAAGGCTGCAGAAGTGGAAGCCGCTCTAGTAGAGTGGGTCCTAACCCCTTGAGGCGGAGCTTTGCCATGAAAGGAGTAACAAAAAGTAATGCAATGTGCAATCCATTTAGAAATAGTTTGCTTAGAAATAGCCTTTCCCTGGACTCCAGGGGCAAAACTGACCAATAACTGTGCTGATTTCCGAAGGTCCTTAGTCCTGTCCAGGTAAAACCTGACCTCTCTGTGCACATCAAGAAAATGCAGGATCCTTTCACCTCTATTGCGAGGATTAGGAAAGAAGGTAGGAAGGTGTATGGACTGATTAAGAGTCAGGCTGGAAACCACCTTAGGCATAAAGGAGGGATCAGTCCTCAGAGAGACTGTATCTGTATGGAAAATAAGAAAAGGCTCCACGACCATCAAAGCTTGCAGCTCCGAAAACCCTCCTTGCTGAAGTTATAGCCAAGAGGAAGGTGGTCTTCCAAGAGAAACTTTAAATCTGCAGAGGCAGCTGGCTCAAAAGGAGGAAGACTGAGCTTCTCCAGTACAAAATTAAGAGCCCTGGCTGGAGTAGGTGCTCTTCTGGGAGGTTTTAAATTGCAAGCACCTCTGAGAAACATTTTCATCAAGGGATGAGAGAAAATGGGCTGTTCAAGAGAACAATGAGCAGAGATGGCTGAGGCATGGATCTTGATAGAGAAAAAAAGAAAGACCACCCTGAAGCAAATCAGCCAGGTATTCCAGGATCAGAGGAAGAGTAGGTTGAGAAGCAGATGCCCCTCTAGCCTGCATCCATTGAGAGAACCTTTCCCATTTGCCAGCATAGGATTTCCTAGTGCTAGGCCTCCTGGCCTCCCTCAGCACATCAACCACCTGTTGGGAAAGGGAAGGAGTCAATACAATGAGCCATGCTGCCAAAAGGAGAGACTGAAGATGAAGATGTAGAATGTTTCCCCTTTCCTGAACCAAAACATCTGGCTTCAGCGGAAGATGCCAAGGAGGAATATGAGAGAGACTGCAAAGCAGTGGATACCAATGCTGTCTGGGCCAGTCCGAGCTATGAGAATACTCCTTGGACATCCGTCCCTGATCTTCACTAATACTCTGGGAAGAAGAAGAAGAGGAGGGAAGGCGTATACTGATAGCAACGTCCAAGGGAAGGACAGAGCATCCACTTTCCAGGCTCTGCTGTACTGCTGTCTGGTGCAAAAGAGAGGAAGCAGATGGTTGTCTGGGGAGGAGAAAAGATCCACCTGAGGAGTACCCCAACGTTGAATGATGCTGTAAAAGACTGCTCTGTTCAGCTGCCACTCATGAGGATCCAGGGTTTGCCTGCTCAACTGGTCTGCCAAAACACTGAGCCTTCCTGGAAGAAACTGTGCTAGGAGATGCAGGTCTAGGGATGCTGCCATGGACCAAAGATTCATGCATTGCCTGCACAGGGGGTACGAGTGAGTCCCTCCCTGCTTGTTGATGTACCACATGACTGTGGTGTTGTCTGTCCTGACAAGCAGGGTCCCTGGACAAAGAAGATGTTTGAAAGCTAGTAAGGCCGGCTGAACTGCAATCAACTCTTTTAGATTTATGTGCAGGTGCATCTTCTGGGCGTTCCAACATCCCTGTATGCATCTGCCATCCAGGTGTGCTCCCCAGGCATAATCCAATGCATCTGTAGTCAGAACTTGAGTGGCAAGAGGTGTCCGAAAATGCATGCCATTCTTTTGTAGACAGGCTGTTGCCCACCATAGAAACTCCACCTGCAGAGATGGAAGCAGAGGAATCATCATATCCAGGTCCTCTGTGTGTTGACACCAAATGTTCTTGAGGTACCATTGCAATTTCCTCATATGCAGTCTTGCATATGGAATCATGAGAATACAAGATGCCATGAATCCCAGGGCTTGCAGGTATTTCCTTGCAGGGAGTTGGGACAGGCTTGCCATGTCTGCTTCTCCTGGATGAGATATATCACCTGGGCAGCTGTGTTCAGATTCACTCCCAGGAATGTCATCTCTTGGATGGTACCATTTTCGATTTTTCCACATTGAGAGTGTAGCCCAGGGAAGAGAGAAGAGTTTTTACAAATTCCAGATCCTTTAATAGCTGTTCCTGAGAACTTGCTTGAAATCAGACAGTCGTCCAAATATGGGTAAATCTGAATTTTCTTCTGCCTGCAAAAAGCAATGACTGGGGCCAGGCACTTTGTGAAGACTCTGGGAGCAGTAGATAAGCGAAAGGGCAGCACAGAGAATTGATAACGTTGCTCGCCCACCCTGAAACGAAGGTACTGCCTGCAACTTTCCCTGTAGGAGGAGTGTGCAGATAAGCCTCTGAGATCCAAGGTGATCAGCCAAGAAACCTTTTCTAGCAGTGGTAGCAACTGATGCAGAGTGAGCATTTTGAACTTTGGAATTACTAGAAAAGAGTTCAGAATGGAAAGATCCAGAATAGGATGCCAGGTGCCTTCTTTTTCTGGAACTAGGAAAAGCCTGGAATAAACGCCCTGGCCTACCTGCTGAGCAGGAACTGATTCTATTGCTCTCAGATGAGAGAGATACACAATTTGATTTTCTACTTCTGCTCTTTGATTTGGAGGAATGTCCGGGATTCCCTTGGGAGCTGGAAAGGTGCAGAAAGAAAACGTGTGCCATAGGGACACCATTCTGAGCACCCATTTGTCATCTGTGATAGCGGCCCAGGCATCTGCAAAAAAGGCCAACCTTCCCCCCAAAGGACTCTCCCAGCAAGCAAGAACAGGTAGAAGAAGTTGTAAAAAGTCATCAAGAGTATTTTGATTGAGATGCAGGCTTGGAGGTTCCTCCTTTAGAAGTGGAAGCCTGCCAACTCCTAGACCTTTGAGGGATAGCACCCTGCCCCCTAGAAGATTTGTAACCTCTAGTCCTGGAACTATTCTGTCTGCTGGTATCAAGTTCCAATTTTTGGAAGGGTAATTCCTGCTAAAGCAAGGGGGCTGAACTTGCAGAAAATCCTTAACAGTTTGCATGGACTTGGCCTTATCCTCCATCTTCTTTAGTACCTCCTCTGCTTTGCTGCCAAATAGACTGTCTTTATGCAAAGGTACATCCAAAAGCTTAGCCTTGACAGGTTCTGGAAGAGGCTGTTCTCTGAGCCAAGCGTGCCTTCTAATAACAGATCCAGTAGCCGTAGCTCAGCTGGAGTCCTCAAGGATGTCAAAACCACAATGCAAAGAATGCTTATTGACCAGACTTGCAGAATTCAGTAAATCCTGCATGTCTTTACTCTCTGCCAAAAGAGGTACAACTTGCTATCCTAGACTTAATAGTCTCCAAGGTGCACTGCTGGTACTTCAACATATAAATAGACAATTGGTACCCCTAATAGCTAGGGTGGCAGAGGTATAAATCTTCTTGCCCCATCTATCTAGGTTCCTAGACTCCCTGTCAGAGGGAATAGGATTCCTGGCAACAGTGGCCTTAACTCCTTTAGGGCCCTGAGAAATAACCTCTGGATCCGCCAACAGATTCCTGAAAAGAAACAGATGAGAATCAGGGACCCTGTAGTACCCATCAGGTCTCCTGGGAGCAGGAGGAACCGAATTTGGAGACAAGGAAATTTCCAGAAAAACATCAACAACTTCCAACACGGGGGGAATAGCAAGAGGCTTATGCTGAGGTAAATCCAAAAACTCCCTAATCCATTTCTAGGATTTGAAATGTTCTCTGAGGGTATTTAAAGTATCACCAAAAGAGAAATTCTCTGGAGGAGAGGCTGAAGAGATGGACTCCTCTGCCTCTGAATCCTCAAAAAGAGAAAAAGCCTGAGAAAATTCCTCTTCATCAGCAGAAATGCTGGAAGAATCAGAACTCGAGCAGGATAAAACCTCAGGAGAAACATCCCTACTCCTTTTAGAAGGAAGAGGCTGAGAACCCCTAATAAGAGAGTCAACAAATCATTAGCCATTTTAACCATTTGGCATTGAGGGGAACGAGAAGAAGCTGGAGCCTGCCTTTTCACAGGCTTACAAATGGAAGATTTACCTGCAAGCCTGAAGGACTCGGGAGGCCTGGCAACTGCCAAAGTTGCAGCAGAGGGTGAAGGAAGAAGTTTGCTGTCAGAATGCAAAAGAGAGGCCTCTGACACCGGAGTCAGCTTAGCGGATCCAGCAGAAGAGGAGACAGGTCAGAAGGCAAAACAGAGGACAAAGGCCTAAGGGACTCAAGGACTCAATCAAGGCCTGCAGTTGTACATCTGTGGACTGCAGGGACTGCAAAGGCGTCTCACTGGCTACCGCCTGACTGACGACCAACTTAACCTCATCCGAGGACTTAGCTTTCTGAGGCCTGTCACGGTCCTTATCCTTACGTTTCTTCGGAACATCCGAAGCCTGAAGACCGGCGGACGCCATACCAACGAACTTAGGCCAAACTCCAAAATGCCTAGCCATAATCTTAGCCCAACAACGGATAGTACGCAGATTAAAGGAGGCACAGAAATCACACTTGGGAACGTCGTGGTCAAGGCCTAAACAAATAATGCAATAGGAATAAAAATCTCTATGGGGAATCTGTTTTCCACAGGTAAGGCAATTATTAACTTTTTCTGACATTCGTTAAGGCAAGAAAAGAGGATCCCCAACAGGGTACTTAGGTGTAATAGACTTCAACTCTTGTAGTTGGAAATCAACAAAGGTAAACTGCGGACCGGCACTCGTGCATGAAAAGCTTTTGCTTCGGGCTCCGCGGCAAGGAAGACTGAGGAAGTGACGTTGGCTGCCTCCTTTTGTATCGGACGCCCTGACGTCCTTTACAACAGACAGTAACCGACATCATTTTTACTTACCTTTGGTATTCTGGCCGACTTGAGGACTACTGGGAGCCGGATAACCCATTTGTTAGGACTGCAACAGTGAAACACGATGAACATCTATGCCCATACTACTATATTATTGACAGACCACTCATGCTGCATCAGCAGACAATGGTTGAACAAAGCTGCTAGACAGTCAGCTTGTCCCAGAATATGAGAGACAGAAAGCGCCCAGTTCCAAACTCTCATGGCCTAATAACACATGGAATAGGAATGAGTTGCCCCTATTTGTTTATATAACAAACCACTGCCATGCTGTCAGACTGGATGGCAATCACACTGGAGGAAAGGAAATTCTACAGTGCCTGCAAGGTAAGGACAGATTTTATTTCCAGAATGATTATGTGTAGATTGGCCTTGTGGGTCAACCACGTGCCTTGGACTGTCATTTTATTAAAATTCCCCACCATCATCACCCTACAGTAGAGGCATCTGTGGCCACAGTCACCAGGGGAACACAGGCTTGGAACGGTATGACCAAAGACAGACTGGACTCTTGTGGCTACCATGCAAGCTGCTCTTTACAGTTCCTGGATATTCTGATTGTAACATCCAACAAGTTAGAAAGCTAGTCCCACTGGAACTTGCTTAAGAGTCCACTAAAGAATTCTCATGTGAAATCTGATATCTGTAACCAGGAATACAGTGGACACCATGAAGCCCGATGCTCAAAGACAGTGAAGAGCCAAAATCTGATCATTTTGAATCAGTTGCAGCATTGCTAACCAAATGAAAAGAAGAAAGATTCTGTAAGATAGAGCCTGTACAGTGCAGCTACCAAGCAGCATGCATTGACATCAGCTGGCTTTTCACAAAAATTCAGCTTTATACCCATGGTCTGGAATAGCTTTAGAATCAAATCCCTGGAGGCAAAAAGACTGTCTATAGCCGGGACAACTAGGAGCCAGTCATCCAGGTAAGGAAGTACTCTGAAGCATTGCAGCGTAAGGACTGCTACTACTACTGACACGCTTTTGGTGAACATCCTGGGAGTGTGGTGTGACCAAAGGGCAGTGAATAGTTTTAAAAATGACTGTCACTTATCTCAAAGCAAAGTAACCTCCTAGAATCCTTGGCATTACTGATATGAAGATATCCCTGGAGGCTGAAAGAGTACATCCAGTCTCCTTTGGACAGAGGGAAAGACAGAGCAATCACCATGTGAAAGGGCTTTTGGGGGTTGTATTGAATTAGGCTACTCAAATTGAGTATAGAAGTCATATGTCCTTTGGCATAGTGGGGAATTAAAAAAAAAACTTGAGTAAAAACTTATCCTTTCTGATCAGGTCGGACATCTTGGATGGCTCTTTATAAACAGGCTCTGTGCCTCTAATCAGGCTTCTGTCTTTTGACAAATTGGGACATATGGGTGGAAGACAGGCTGTTTCTTTGGAGGGAAATAATGTAGGGAATAGTACAGCCTCTGAGTAATCAGTCTTTCATTCATCTGGCAAATATGGTGGTCAGCCACGTGGGTTGGTGGTGGCATTGGCCATTAACAACTGCCTCCAGTGAGGAGCAGCTGGGTAAGGCTTCAATGAATAGATTGCTGTTCTGTTGAAGGAAGACCACAGTACCCCTGGCTGTTCTGTCAAAAACATCTTCCTTCGGAAGGACAGCCATTCTGGATATTGCAGATACCAAGCCCTCAAAATTATTTCTATTGGGAGAGCCAAAATCAAACCTGATGCAGTCTCTGTTTATTCTACCCCCCACAAAAAAAAATAAATAAATAAGACATAAGCAGTCTGGAACTTTATCCCAACCTTTGACAGCCTATTGCCCTTCATGTTCTGCTTTTCCAGCTCAGCTCTTAAATTTAGTCTCCACAAATACTGCACTCAAATGGGGTGTTGATGAATTTGTCCTTAGTGTTCTCAGCAAACTCAGTCAAGAAGACCCAGGCATGGTGACAAACCAGCAGCCCTGTGCCTAATGCCCTTACTGAACCATCCACAGTACTGAGTGCAAGATGCATGATCTGGTTAGACAGTTTTCCAAGGGCTGACAGTTGGGACTGCAGCTTTGTTTACAAGCTGAAATATAGCAGCTCTTCTAAAATATGAGAAGTTTTGTTGGTTAACTCCTTCAAGAACTTCAGCATGTCTACCATATAGTTTAATGCTCTCAAAGAGAAAGTGGAGGACAAAAGCTTATGCTTCCCAAGTCTGCCTGTGATCAGTATTAGGAGATTGGACAGTGTTGGTCTGAGGTTCAAACCTCCTTGTCACCATCCATTTCTAAGCTGGGGAACTTATCTGGTGAATATTAAGTGTTTGTTCTTGCACTTAAGTTTTGCCCTCTGGCCTTGGAGGGGGAGAATCTGAGACAGAAGAAGACTGAGATCCAGACACTATCACTACAGAAGGTGATGGGAGGTAGCAACAGCTTGTACAGGAGGTCCAAGGGTTATACCCTGAATAGCTGAAGTGGGAGGGTCATGTAGGAAAGCTTGCATCATTGAAGTCTGAACTGGCAACGGCTCCAAACCTGAGTCTGGAGGTGCTGACGCTGAGGAATTGATGTAGAAGGATGCTTAACTGAATTAGAATTATGACCCTTGGAAGTAGGGAGGACATGCCATATAAATGGGCTCAGCAGCATACAGTAGGTACACTGGAGTTTCTCCACTTTACACTAAATCACTGTCCTTCAAAGCAGATGGTTTGAAGGCAGCACAAATTAGATATTCCTCAGAGAAATGCTCTTTCCTTAAACAACCAAAACACCTGGCATGTTTGCCCTACGGCAGGATTTTTTCTCCCCACTTACTCTAGTGAAGGACTAAAAGTCCTGTCTTTTATGCATCTTGACAAAAAGTTCCATACATAACCACAAAAGCAATGGCAGCACAAAACAGTAGCAGAAAATAGTGCCTAAACATACAGGGTGAGGGGAAATCTCACTACAGTTACTACACTTTACCACAGAAAATGTATTACCAGGTAAAAATAAAAAGAAACAAACTGACTTGAATAATGCTGAGGCCAAAGGGCAAGAACAGCAATGACTCCACTGCCAAAATGGAACAGAATCACCAGTAGCCTACAACTGTTGTCTGATGTGATCAGACATTAAAAAGTAGCAAAAGATGCCTGGAAAAGTGTCTTTATATGCTCAGCATTATGAGTACAAGGGATGGACTAAAGTAGCCTAGGACATTTTTTGATGTTGAACTAAATCATGCCAATCTTAGTTCTGTTGGTGATGGGTATGAATACCCAATGACAGATCACATCCTTCGCTTGTGAAGAAAAGACCTGCCACAGAAGTGTTCACCTATAACGTGAATGTCCTTATTGGATTGTGAACTTTGTAAACTGTTATAAACAGTAAAAACAATAAAACATTTGGTTACATATAAATAAAAAAAAAAGACTTCTAAAGGCTTAGCCAAAAGGCCGACCCCACACAGCTTAACTGCTGAAATTTTACTTTCTTGAAAATCTAAAAGATCTGTTTGGAAACACACAGTATTGAAACCCCAGCCATTCAAGTATTCAGTTTCATAAACTCAGAACCACACAATATATTCTAGGAGATCACTCAACCTCAAGAAAAAGAACATTCCCTTTTCTCCAAAAGTGTACAGTCTCAGAGATAGTAAATAAGTAATTGGATGTAGGGGACCCCCCAAGAAATGCTGTTTTGGGTTTCTTTTTAAAGCTGTAGGTAGCATTGGTGGTATAGTGGGGAGCATAGCTGCCTTCCAAGCCATTGACCCAGGTTCGATTCCCAGCCAATGCAAGAAATCTGTACATTTACTCACCAAGAATGATGCCACAATATGAAGACAAGATGATCAATTTCAACAATTGGCTTAAGTATTGGTGTCATTCAAAGGGGATCCAATGCCTGTCAGCCTGGGATGACATGCTCAACAAGCCACGATGCTTCGCTAGGGACGGCTTGCACCTGTCACCCCTGGGCTTTCGGATATTGGCAAAGGCTCTTGCTACCCCCATAGTGCCTTTTTTAGGCAAGGCTCAAAAGACAAACCCACCTCCATAGGTATCACAAGGGATAAGAAACTAAGAGTCATGCTACTCAATGCCAGAAGTCTAAACCTCAAGATGCACTTTTCGAAACTCTCCTTAGCATGGAGAACATTGATATCTGTGCAGTAACAGAAACCTGGTTCAAGGCTCGAGAGCATCCCAGCACTACCAGGTTATACCTCATACCATGCTTTTGCCCCAAAACTTGGACGAACCACAAAAGGAGGGAGTATCAATATTCGTCAAAGATACCCACACCTCCAGGTTGGTGGCACAGCACGAAGCATCAGAGACTATCCATGTGCAACTAACAGTGGGTAAAACTGCCTTCCAGTTTACAGCCTGCTACAGACCACCCTCCCAAACCCAGGAACCCCACTCGGCCTTCCTGAGAACACTGGAAAATATGAAGGTCTCTCCAAACACCATTATATTGGGCGACTTCAACTAACCAAACAGACTGGGAGCATTACTCTAGCTCCAACACCCTAGCCCAAAGGTTCCTAGAATTTATAAACTCAAATGCTATGGAACAACTTGTTACCACTCCCACAAGAGGGGAAAACATACTGGACCTGATCATCACCAACATGAGGAATCTATGCTCCAGACCAGAAGTGTATCCCTCACTGGTAAGATCAGACCATAAACTAATCTCACTGGATATTCACATCCCGACTCCACCTCCTGCCCAGAAAACCACAGTGAAAAACTTCTCTAAAGCAAATTTCACACTTCTCAAAACCGAGGTGGAATCCTTCAAAGCCCCCGGGCCTGTGGAAAATACGGCCCAGACCGCAGAATCCTTTATAAATGCATTCTATGAACACCTTCAGGAATGCATAGATCATGCAATCCCAAATAAAACCAAGACTCAATCCTCCAAAGGCAGACGTCCTGTCTGGTGGACCCCAGCCATAAACAAACTATACAATAGAAGGAGGAAGCTACTAAATGTTAGAGCAAAATCCCAAAAAGGGAAGGCATCTCTGATCAGTATTAGCAAAAAACTACGGGCACTCATAAAATCGTCTAAGGCCAGCTTCGAGAGAAAAATTGCACAGGACACTAAGGATAATCACAAGGCTTTCTTTGGTTATGTTAGGAACCTGGGTGGGAATTCCCAGATATGCTCAGAATTAGTCCAAAATAATAAAAAATACACCGAACCCACAGACATTGCCAACATCCTAGCTGACAGTGCAAACTCCCCCCCCCCCACCAAAAGGGAAAATATCTATCCCAGCAGAGTGCTGCCACCCTGACATCTCAGATGCTCAGGTAAGAGCCGCCCTCTCCAAAGCAAAAAACACAGCATCAATGGGACCAGACAGTGTCCCGGGCTGCGTCCTACATGAACTCCAAGAAGAGCTAAACCCAAACATAAAACTACTGTTCAATCTCAGCCTTACTACAGGATATGTACCCAAAGAGTGGTGTACAGCAACAGTGATCCCTCTCCACAAAGGTGGTGCCTCAACGGATCCTGGAAACTATCGCCCCATAAGCCTGACTAGCTTGGTCTGCAAAACTATGGAAAGGATCATCATGGACCTCATAAATAAAGATATTGGGGACCTACAGACACTGGATCCTACCCAGTTCGGCTTTGTTAAGGGCAGATCCTGCCTCTTAAACCTGGTTGATTTCTTTGAAACAGTCACCAAGGCCATTGATGAGGGGAAGGTGGTCCACACAGCCTTATCTGGACCTCGCAAAAGCCTTCGATACAATACCCCACTCGGGCATTATAGATAAGTTCACCAGCTTAAATATAAACCCCTATGTCACTAGATGGGTTGCAAACTGGCTCAAGGACAGAACCCACATGGTTAGAATTGCTGGAGCCATGTCAGACTCCAAACCAGTTACAAGTGGTGTCCCACAAGGCTCAGTCCTGGGACCGCTCTTGTTTGGTATATATTTCTCGGAAGTACAGGTCAACACGGAAGGACTGTGGCTGACCAAGTTCGCAGATGACTGCAAACTGGGCGCCATAATCGACTCTCCAGCCGACACAAGCATCCTCCAAAAGGGCCACATAGAAACAGACAACTGGTGCCAGAGCCATGGCCTCAAGCTAAACACCAAAAAGTGTATAGTCATCCCCTTTGGCAAAAACAAAGTGCCCACAAATTACCACATAGGTGGTAATCCATTAAGTACAGAAGAAGTAATTAGGGACCTGGGGACCCAAGTTGATAGCAGTCTCTCATTTAAGAACCACGTGGCCAAAGTGGTTAGAAAAACATTTTATATAGCCCTCCTAATCATGAAGGGATTCACATCTAGATCAGGGGAGGTCATCATGTCTCTTTACTCATCCCTCATCAGGCCCATAATTAAGTACAATGCCCCTTTTGGGATGTACCTTACCAGACACCTGCAGCAACTGGAAAGACCTCAAAAGTACCTCACTAAGAGGATCAAAGAGCTCAAACAGATGCCATATGCTGCCCGGTTAAAGAAACTCCAGCTCTACTCAGTGGCATACCGCCTGTTCAGGGGCGATCTGTGCCTGACGTATAAAGCCATGTCCAACCCGGAATCAATGGACATGCTGTACCTCAGAAAATCCAAATCCCATCGAGCTACGCGCTCGAGAGACTTGAACCTCAGCACTGAAATAAATAGGACATGCTGGAGGGACAGATTCATAACCCAGAGGCTCCCTTCACTCTGGAATAACATCCCAGTCCAGGTTAGGCAGAGTCCCTCATTGACTCTCTTCAAGAGGAATCTTGATGAGTGGATGGGAGATCGTAGGTTTAACCCGGGTATCACTTCTGTGTCACTGTTAGACAGAGGCACAGTATACTAACCTCGAAAAAGGGCATAACAAAATTAATTTAAAATGGGTGGTGAAAGCCAAACACATTCTGGCTAGGCTTATAAATTCCCTAGGGCAGATAGCCTAGTATGAACCTATGAACAACTGTCTAACTTATGATAATAGGTTAGTACTAAGCTAACTGCCCTTGTGAGCCATTTTAAACCTAGCTAATTATCCCTTGAGAGACTCAAACCCTGCACCTTGTGCTTGCAAGGCAAATACCTTAACCATTAGGCCACCGTCCCAACTCTAAAATAAACAGCCTTGTAGGTCTTGAACCCAGGATCCTATACACTATAGTCACAGTAGTTAACCACCAAGCCATCACAGCAGTAAGTCTTTCTTTGTCAAGATGACAACGCAATAACAGTTAATGTGTTTCTGAGTGGTGTATTAATATGTGAAGAGTCAGGGATTGAATACTCTGCTTTCTGAAACAGACATGGTATCTTCATAGTGAATGACTAACTCAAATATGCTACCTCACTGTCCCACACTTTGGGGCCCACAGTGCAGTCTGTAGCATTTTACAATGTTTAGGCACCTTACCAAATAGCAGGTTTTTATTTGCAAAAATATCCAAATAGGGCACCAAGGGAAGGATAGACCAGCCAGGTGTGAAATCCATGAAAACTTTAATAAAACACCAAACGTGCGCATTAATACACCACTCAAACGCATTAACTGTTATCATTGCATTTTCATCTTAACAAAGAAAGACTTCATCCTGATGAAGTCTCTCTTTGTTAAGATGAAAACACAGTGCTAATAGTTAATGCATTTATGAATGGTGCATTAATGCGTACGTCTGGTGTTTTATTAACGTTTTCATGGATTTCGCACCTGGCTGATCTATCCTTCCTTTGGTGCCCTATTTGGATATTTTTGTTTTGTCACTTAGTTGGAGCATTTTTCCTCTATTTATCTGGAGGTTTTTATTCGCATCTTGTGCAGGAATACCTCACATCCCCTTGCACAGTTTTGCTGTACTACATTATAAAAGATGATGCAGTCCCCAAGAAATGGAGCATCTTGCCTGCCTCTAGAAAGTGTGATGAAAAGCTGGCTTCTTTTCTTGAAACAGGCAACTGGCCAAGATAATACCCAATTTGCCTATGAACATCCAAATATGCAGTCTTTCTCACAATTTTCTTGATTTGAAAGCTACATAGAGTTGAGTAGACTGATTTAGAGTTCTCTCAAAGACAGCTTAACAAATAAAAAGGATTAATATTCAGTGAAACTCTATCATAATAAAACACTAGGAATGTGTGTGCCCATATTCCTGAAATCTAGTGGTAGATACTGTTACCAGAAGGAACAAAATATTTCTGACACAAATTTAGTCACAGTGAAATGTCTGGATTTCAATCAATACAGAGCTGATTTCTCAATAAAACTTATAAGCCCCAAGATGGAACAATAAACATTCTTAGTTGCCTTAAATGTAGCTCAGCAAGAGAAAACTTTAACCTGCAGTGAAGAGGCCAACAGTGTGTCCCATAGCAAACAAGTTGACAAAACATCTACAAAGTACATTGATGGAGGAATGGACTATGCCTGAAAAATATAAGTAATGTAAACAGTCGTAAGGGAGAGTGCCTGAAAATGGATCCATTGCCTTTTTTACTACCCATGCTGAAAACTTACACTATTTATAAACTCACTTAAATCTATCAGCACTTAACAGTAATAAAGTGAAAAACACCTTTGCCCTTGCAGGGTGGACAATCACCACCTAGACCTAAGAAAAAGAAAAAATAATAAATGCAAAAGGGTTGACTTAAATTAAACAAGAAAACCAGAAATATACTTTACTTGTTTGATTAAAGGGATTATCCATGTTACTGATGTGTACTACATTGTAGAATGCCTAAACTCTTTGATACTGCTCAAAATAATCTTTATCAAAAGTAATGACCCTGCATATATATACACACATACATATAAATATATATATATATATATATATATATATATATATATATATTATTCTATTAAAGTATACGGGACAATGCTACAACTTAGGCACTGATCATCAAATTCTTTAGACAGGTCTACGAATAATGACCTTAAACGCAAGCTACATAAGGTTCAGATACACACCACAAAGATGCCCAATGGCATCCAATACAGTGGTGTCTGTGCCATGACCAGGTCTAAAGCCATTTCTGTGATAAATATGGCATTATTTATGAGGTGCTAAAGAAAGTGAGGAAGTATTCACTGCTCCAGAATTTTTGACAGGGGAAGACATGATACCAAACCTTGATAACTGTAAACAGCTATCATGGTAGCTCCTTTCTGCAGATGTACTACAACAGCCTTGTCCAGACTGCAGGTGCCTTTAATTCTTTGAATAAGTGGTTGACTACTTCTGTCAAATTGTTGGATATGAACTGTTTTTAAGAATTCTGAGGACACTGATATAGGCAACACACAGTAATATTGATTTTAATCTGAATAAGAATAGATTTCCTGTATATGCAACAGCAATTTGCAATACGGATTTGCAAGTCAAGTATGTAGCCGGTTAGCATGACAATGAAAAACAGCAAAATAACCATCTCATGCAAGATCTCCATTATATGATCTCTATTACACTATATGTAATCAAAAGGACGTAGTCGGACTACCACGAAAAAATATATAAGTACTTTATTAAAATAGAACAAACAGATGAGCGCTTTCGCGTACACCCCTGGTACGCTTCATCAGATCTAAATTAATTAAGACATCACATTGCATTTAAATAGTATAAAATGATTACGTAACCATAATCAAACAATTAATCAATTACATTGAGTTTAAATGCAGATCTAGAATCTAAATAAACTAATAATATATATATATATATATATATATACATACATACATACACACACAATAACTACTGTGTATTCTATCAATAAAAATCAACATGCTCTAATAAAAAGGCTTCATAAAAAAGATTTCATAGAAAAAACTTCATAGAAAAAATCATAGAAAAAATTCATAGCGCTCATCTGTTTGTTCTATTTTAATAAAGTACTTCTATATTTTTTCGTGGTAGTCCAACTACGTCCTTTTGATTACATATACTGTTACTTGCTTCTACGAAGTTGGACTTTTAGGCAGCTACGTTCATCTTTTTTCTCTATCTCTATTACAGTATGGGATGCCATAATATGTTGGAACAATTTTTGAGTCCAGAATGTCTTTGTGAGCCAAACTTCATAAACAGCCTGGGAAGTGCAATACAGCACTGCAACACATTTATCTTATTCCCTACTTTTTATATTGATATGAAACATTTACAGACCTCTACAAGTTGATCAGATACTGTTAGAAGCATCAAAATAGGATTGCATCTCACATGCTTGGATTAAGGTGGGTGTCTCCAGGTAGTAATATAAAACCAAAGTTGAGAATTACCAAAATGGTGAATGAGCTGATTGGTAGTATTTCACCTATCCCTTATGGGTTAAAGTTGAAGACAAACTGCAACTTTCTAGGAAGCCAGATGTGTCCTAAAAGTTTCCTGCTTGCTGTAGTCCTGATTAAATTATTAGATTTACCCTTGATTATATCATCCCCGCCTTTCCAAAGAATAAGATGCAGTAGCTAACACTGCACTATAAAAAAGTGGGAGGAAGATTTTGTTTACAGTTTCAGATTTTACAGGCACAAGAAATGCTGCATGAGGTTCACTGAAGATATAGTTACCTTGTGGGATGGAGAAGACAAGGAGTTCTTAGAATTCTACAATCATATCAACAGCTCCATCATCTTTCTAACATTTACAACTAACCACAACCATGACTCTGTAAACTTCTTAGACCTGTCTACTATCAAGGATCTCTCATCTACCACACTGTGCAACAATCTGCACAAGAAGCCCTCCAGGGTAAAGCAACTAATTCATTACAAGAGAATGCACCCACATATCAGAAGCTTGTCCAATGGACCCACCCAGGTGTTAAGTGGCTATAAACACTCGTACTGCTTGACTATAGTACTCATACCACAGAAAGCCATTTTCAGGGCTACTGAGCTTATCCATCTTTGAATAAAGCCTCTTTAAAAAAAAAAAAAAAAAAAAAAATAACAATCCTGCATATTATTCTTTACAAAGGAGGGGATGATACAATCAAAAGTAAACCTGATAATTTAATTGGGGGTACTATGGGCATACATTTTTTTTGGAGTAAGAAGACACTTCTTGCCAGTCATATTTAATGAAATGATTCCTAGAAGCTTGCAGGTAATAAAATAAGTGATGAACAGAATGCAAAATTATACGAGTAGCATTTACTAACAGGTCTATAAAACACTTGCCTACCCCAAGACAAATGGCAATACACTTCTTCGTGTTTGAACTGAATTAAAGAAATTGAGTGGAGTGATAATGGCATGTGTTGTAGACGGAATACCAAGATCATTTTGACTTTTTTAATACGGAAATTATTTTGAAAGTGTAGTGTAGTGTAGTCTGCTTTAAAGACAGAAAGTTGTCTGCATGTTTTGCAATGCATGCATGGTGGTAACTATGCATGCAAGCATTACAAGTATTACTGCTATATGAAATAGTTTTATGGCAGCTTGTTATGAATGCCTATTATGCAATAGTTCCTGGCTGTCTATTCAGTTAAAAGGAGTGACCTAAGTCAGCATATAAGAAAAAGTAGTAGCACAGGATGAGTGCATGGCTGCAACAGGCTGAAGGGAAGAACTATTCATGCCTCTGTACCTTATTACACTCCTGACTGAGCCAGCATTAAGTACATCATAGTTTGATTGCAATATTTCCCTACAATGCTTCATCAATATCGTTCAACCCATGCATGATAAATACTTTCCTTGCAAACTATAAATGCAAAGTCTATCAGCACCAGGCCTAATGTCTGAAATTATAAGAGCTTTTGCTACCCCAAAAATAGTTTGTATATAAATGCAACAACACTTGAAAGGTTTGGGTTCAGCAATGAAGCATTAAGAATTATAACAAAACGCTCCTTAATGAAGACTAGCTCCATTCTTAAACACAGTTGGTGTAACTTAGAAGGAAAACCTAAAAATGTTGGCAAGAGTCTGGCCACCTGTTTGGCAGAAGCAAAACACTTATACTTTATCTCTTGCAGGAAATGGGCTCCATATTATTTCCCAAAGCAAAAAACAGAACATTTCATATATTTTTCAGGCAAATTGATTACATTCATTACAGATTTATCCTGCCTCAACAAACTACTTCAGCAAACAGACTGATATTCCCATAACTTTCATATTTGAGAGGGACAGCCTGTCTTCTTCTACCTAAAGGACTGATACGAAAGCTCATCACGCTGAGTGAATTCTTACAAATAATGCCTCTAAAGTTATCGTGTAAAAAAAGTTAGAATGGAAGTCACCTGATATTAAAATGTCATAGGAAAGTATACAGGGAAAAATACTAATTATTATATTTAGCATGGCAAGAAAAGACTTCTCAAAGGATTACATCTCTAAAATCTGCATGTCAAGAATTTCAATCAGTGTTCAGATCCACATCAAACAAGCTGTAAAACAGTCATGTACTGTCTATATAACAAAGTTAAACAGAATTCCATTAAGCATAGATGGGAACTATTTAGAAGTAATCTCTGCTCTGGGAATTAACTGAGATTGAAGGGCAGAGTAAATACAGTGAACTGCTGAGACCCTTAACAATACATAGACTGGAGATTACAGCTGGTGCAAGGGCTGAAGTACAGCCAATGTCACAGTTTCATAAATGTATAAAGACAATTATGTCTTTGCAATACTCCACAGGCTGAAAGAGATAAAGATAATGATAAAGACTAAACAGGTTTTAGGCAATACTACAAATAACAGCTAGTATGGAGGCTAAAAGTACAAATGTAAAAAAATAAGTTATCATAACATTACATCTGTGCTATCCATTTTCATTCTTCCTCAACTGATGGGGTCTCTGATCTGACTCAGATCTAACTCAGCCACTTCTTCCAGATCATTGGATCCAACTCTCAAGCTCCTCCACTTACCCATAATGCCCTGCCAACTTAACATACTTCAGATCGACTTTGCTGCTCTTAGTAGACAATGAATAATACCTAAAAATAAACTATAAAAGATATAGATTATATAAGTAACAGAATTGAGGCTCAAACTAGGATATACAGCTCCCAAAAATATAATCCCTTAGGTCTCTCCAGGAGTAAAGGGAATTGGGTTAGGAGGATAAGAAGTTGAGGAAGAATGAAAATGGAAAACACAGGTGTAACATTATAGTGAGTATGTAAATTATTTATCTGATGTTGTCACTTTCATTCATTCCTTAACTGATGTGACAGAGTCCCCAGCTAGATAAACCTTGGGTGGTCCACATGGAAGGATATTTTGGAGTACTGCGGAGCCAAAAGCAGCTCTGCTCCTAGAAAACAAAACCAATCTGTAATGAGCAATAAACATATGAGCACTGGACCAAATGGCAGCTGCACAAAAATTATCTATGGAAGTTCCTGACCAAAAAGCTTTGAATACAGCCATAGATCTTGTGGAATGAGATCTAGTGGGATTAGGCAAGGTGAGTTCTTTTACTATAGACAAAGGATATGCAATTGGTTAACCATTTGGCAGGAGTAACTTTAGAAACTGGCATGCCCAATCTTCTAGGTGAGAAGGATACAAATAGCTGGTTAGTCTTATGGAAATTCTGGGTCCTATGGAGTTGTCTAGTTGTCTATGTACATTCAAAAGAGAAGAGCTTGTACTCTCCCTTAATTCAGAAATTTGGAAAGAAAACTGGGAGAGTAATGACCTGGCTGATGTTAGACTCAGAAGCTACCTTAGGCAAAAAGATGGGTTAGTCCATAAGAAAACTCTGGATGGAGTCGGACACGAGCTGTCCACAGCCAAAGCTCTGAGACGCAGGTATGGCTGACAACTTTAGAGTCGACCGTCAAGTGTTTACATGGAGACTCCTGCAAAACTGGAGAAAGGAGTCAAAACGTTATCGGATCCAATTTCAACATTTTGGTGGTAGCTCTAAGGATGGAGCTGAAGACATTGAGGGATCCGGAGACTTCTTCCTACTATCTTTGTCTTTGGGAGCTGAGTCGGGCTTCCCTTTGTCTGATTTCTTGGAGGGAGTTGAGGTCCAGTTGGAATAGAGGAAGAAGAAGACAGAAGGCCCTTCAAAAGTAGTTTGTTCTGTCAAAGAGTGCCATGGCATTGATGTTGGCACAAATAGAACATTCTGAAGCTAAATGGGCAGAGCTCAGACAACACACATTCCCTGTGGGAATCTGAATTATGTATTTTCTTACCCACAGGAGATGCATTTCTTGAAATCACAGAGCTAGTGCTAAATAGAAAGGCCTCAAAAGGAAAATATTTACTAATATGCAATATTATTATTATTATTTTTTGAACAAGAGAAACATCCAAAGTCAAAGGTACCCTAAAAGAGGTAAATGTCAGAAAGCCGAAGGACCCACAAAGGTACTGGAAGGAAATACTGAAGTTTCAGTAAAAGGGAAAGAAAGAAGAAAGACATGACTAATAGAAAAAAAATTCATAAATAAAAATACTGAATAAAGGGAAGAAAGTGAAATTAATTCAAAGAGTAGCCTACTGGGAAGAAATATTTGAAAACTTATTGTTTTTTTTCCTAAAATACACCTAATAGCTCGAGTGTGAGAGGATCTATGTCTATAGCGATATGGTGGCAAAAAAGATTTGAGGTATGTTAGGTTGGTGGGGTATTATGGATAAGGAAGAAGCTTGAGATTTGGATCGGATGATCTGGAACTAGTAGCCGAATCAGATCTGATACCCAGTCAGTTGAGGAATGAATGAAAATGACATCAGATCCAACTGTTATGGCTATGGAAACATAATGCAGCTTTATGTCATATTGTCAGATCAACTATATAGGCATGAAAAGAGCCAGTCTCAAGGCTTATGACTCAGTCTCTTATGAGCAGAATGGTGTGAGAAACTGGAACTCTCATTGATTAATGAGATAAATACTTAAGTCATAATTACCAAAAAATAACAGTGCAACCTGTGCCCGCTTCTGATTAATAACCTGGAATTGGCTAGTATACAAAGTTGCTGGATAAGGGTCAAGGGAAGACTACATGGTTGCCCTGGAGGAATGGACCGGAAGGTTATATAGTTGAATCTAAAAATGTTAGTTTCAGTGTTCTGTTTACTAATGCACTGGTGCCAAAAAACAAACATTAAAGCTGTGCCACAAGGAGGCTAAGGTATTGGCATCAAGAAATATACCCATATTATATACCTATGCCTCAGTAAGCAATTGTATATGACCTGCACTACATGTAGACCTTCAAAGGACACTATCACATTCCAAACCAATGTATGTTTGAACTGTCCTTTTTCCAGATTAATTTGAAAGATGTATTGGTGGTAAGGCAGATGAATAAACAAATGATAGCACAAGGTCATGATTAATAGGCTGAGAAGAAAGAGTCAAAAAAGGGTACCTGCTCAAGCACATGTATGGTAGCGGAGCAGGAAGGATCACCTAGACAGCTGTTGACTGATCATGGCAAAGAAGCAGACAGAAAGTCTGTGAGCAGAGATACTTGCTAGAATACAGGCAGATCATGAAGGTAAGAAAGAATCTGCATTAAGATGAAAATTATTCACAATAACATTGGAGTAAGCTAGTGGAAATGACAAAGAAACCCGAATAGAAATCACTAGACTGGCTCTAAACAGTTGTCCAAAGGCTAATGCCTACAACCCAGTAGGGGTATCATAAAAAACAAAAAGGAAGACGCAAGAAGTGAAGGAAAACAATGAAACAGAAGGAAGACAAATAAAGAAAAGATGAAACATTATGCAGGATCTGAATAAGATATATCCAAATGGGGTTTGCCTGGCCCATAACAACCTTCCTGTGCACATAAGGAAGAAAAGTAAGGAAATCAAATGCCCAGCTACAGAAAGAGGTCATATTTAACTGGCATCCCAGATACAGCTGTTTCTGCACTGGTTAAAAATCAGCAGAATAGATTGAAGGAGAAACCAATAAGCTACACATTAGGAAAAGGCAATGATGTGGAAAGGTAAACAAGACAGTCTGACCACAAACAAACAAGAACTGAGGATTAGAGACTTAGTAGGAGAAATATGTGTTTGTACCCATTTATAGTGGGATATGTGCAAAAGTACCTCCAGTCGACAGACTTTAACATGGCACTCCATAAAGGAAAATATTTGTCTTCCACTATAAGCACTAACATACAAAAAGCTCCAATACGGTGACCTTCCCTTAGAGGAGATAAAGTCCTGTTTCCAAACAATAGGAGTCTTGGAACCCACATGGAAACCACAATTATTACTAAGCCTTCAATAAATACAAGCATACATCATTCGTTGCAATGTAGAATCTAGTAAAACAGAGGCCAGGTCTTATAGAGTATATCATGCAAGGATCAGAACCAGATTCATCTGAAGTTGTAAGGAATAGGCCACTATAATAGACAATGACTGAAATTCTTCTGAAATTTAATACTGCTTAAGAACTAACTCACAACAGGAGTAAGTAGCTTAACAGAAAACATGTGATAACAGAAAACAGGTGGCAGCATGCATCACAAAAGGAGATACTACCAGCACAGCTAGCTGAAATTTTATAAATAATTATGTCATTTGTGAATACTGAAATGGTTTACACAAGATGCTTGTGGTACAACTAATTTAGAACTGTATGTCATGTGTATATCAAACTGGTTTGTACAGACATGTGTGTTGAAAAGGTAATTTATAAAGTACTTGTGTTTTGGGAAGTAAATATTGTGGGAAGAAATATCCAGGGAATTGTTATGGCTAGACTTGTATAGGCCCTAGGGCTGGTATCTCATAGGTTGGTACTATGCTATGTCCACAGTGTGCCCTGCTGGAAGAAAGCAGAAATGTACATGCACTACTGTAACTGTCTAAATGTATATATTTTAACAGTGGAAGCTGGAATACAGAAGGTTAACTTCAGTCCAGCAAATTTTAGGAAAATAGCTGAAATTATATTACTTTATAGGCTACGAAATAAAAGACAGTATCTTTCAGTTTTCAGTGTAGCTAAAGACACAGAGTCTGTGCTGAGAAGCTTTCTGTATTGTCATTAGGGTGAATTAATTACTAGTCTTGAAATCATGAAGGAATACAATTGTTTTATGACTTCCAGCACCTGCCAAAGAGCTGAGGTTTATGTGTTTTCACAGGCAGATGCTAAATACTGCCAGCTTCCAACACTGGGAGTTTCTCCTGAGAGCTAGAGTCAGATGACAAGTGATGTCATCTTGCAAGCTATCCCAGCAGTAATATTTGAGAGAGATATTAATTTGAGAAGTCTCTTAGGGAGACAGAGCACTTCATATTCCGTCTTGGACCTGACACCAACTAGAAGATCCATTCACCACATCTGCCTTGCTCTAATAAAGTAAGTTTCTAAGGAATAGTATAATTCTCTTAGATACAATCAGGAATATGACAAAACTTAGTTTAGATATTTTTATTTGAGACTGTCCTGCAATGTTGTTTTAAATATTTCCTGTGGTTTTGACCTCTGATATCACTGTGAATATATATTTAATATTGTCTTGGTCTTTTATCGTTTATTATTAAATATATTTAAAATTTTCATTGTGGCTGATCTGTGTAGAGACATTTAAGTTTCGAGGGAACTTGCATATTTATTTGGTCACACTGTGTGGATCACTCCTAATAGCCTTGTTGTTGGTCAAGCTACCATTTGTATTAATATTACACAGTAAGATTGGACACCCTTTGTTAAGGGCCTTAAGGTAGCTGGCAGAAGGGTTCTGGTGTCAGTGAAAACTACTGTATAGTTTGGGCAAAAGGGGGGCATAGCTAGTAAACCCGTGCCACACAGCTACTAGGGCAGGGACACAAAGCACTGGTTGGACAGAGAGAGTGTTGGAGGACTTAGCTTGGAACCCTGGCTAAGGACTCAACTCTATACCTGTGCCAGTGGGGAGTCTTATTGGGGATCTGGAGAAAGGTAGAGGAGCCAGCCCAGACTGACTGCAGTCGCTGTGTACTCTTACAGGAAATTGCACTTGATGCACAGAGCTGCATCTGGAAATACTTTGTGTGTACTTGTCATCCTCCCAGTGTACATCCCTCACTGTTGCCAATGGTGAGGCTTGAGGCTCCTTGATTAATCTGCCTGGCAGCCTGTCCATTAGACAGCATGTGGTAGAAGGATCATGTAGTAAGGGCAACACTTACACCTAGATGACAATTATCAAAGAAGGGTATTACCAGTATATACTGATCAAATAGCTGAAAACTTCGCATATGTTAAAAGACGGGCCCCTGAAATGACTATCCCTCTTACAATGGATCGAAGGCAAACATAAAAATAACTATACATTGTACTCTTCTACCTGTTCATGGTTTGTAGAGTTCAAAAAGGCAAAGAATGCAGTATTAAAGTAGGTACAGAACACACTCAAACTCTATGACCAACCCATTTGGCTTTAAATATATTGTGACTTTCAGTTCGTTCCTCCTACCTTCCTTCACTCAGCCAAAGTGTTAATTCTTGGCTTGTAGAGCTCATCTAGTAAGTAAAGATGTTGTATGTACGAAACTACTTAAACCATAAAAAAGGAACACTGTTGTAACCTGTTGTCAGGAACTGCAAGCAAGCACCAACCTCAAAAGAATGATGACAGTTTACCTAGGTTTCGTCTTTAATGAACAGACTTCTTCAGAACAAACAGGTCTACTCACTCTAAAAACAATAAATACTCGTCCACTAATTACATTCAATTATCATACCCATCTTCCAATAAAATATGTTAATTAGCTAACAAACTGAGACTCAACCTTAATTATATAAAATTAAAACATAAATTGTGCATCAAAAACACTCATACCACTTAAAAATCTATATTCTTAATGAATATTCTCTAAAATATGTAAAAAAATATATAAATAAAACAGACAATCCATATAATGAAAGCATATAAACACACTTTAAAGTAGTATTTCACAATGTGTGATTCCAGACTTCCATAAAACAAATGCTGCAAAAAATAATCCCAAAATATGCAATCATAAAAATACAAAATACATCCCATACGAAATCCATAAATATAATACAACCATTTACCCCAAAATATGCTTTAAATTTTAAAATGGTGGCTAAACTTATATTATCACTGATGCCAGGGAACACTGTGGCGTCCAACCTTAACTGCCACTTCATTTCACATATATCAAGGTGCACGTCTAAAACAGCACCTTGAGCATCTTTTTAATATGCTGTATTACACAAAATTTAAATTGATGTCCAGAATTTTGCTCAATGTGCCTAACTAAGGCATTGGTACTTCTCATATGCTTAATGTCCAAGTTATGCTCACTAATTCTTTCTTTAAATGTTCTGCAGGTCTTCCCTACATAAAAGGCTGAGCATTGAATACATTTAGCTAGGTAAACCACATTTTTGGTGAAACAATCAAAATGCCCATATATACCAATGGACACGTTCACTACTTCTATCTTAGGACCAGTTACCAAAATGTGCTGACATACATTGCATCTCCCACATTTAAAGTTACCCTTAGCTCTATTTGAATCACCTATATCACCAAAAACACCCCCACTCTTTTCAAACAACTGCTTGAAAGACCTTCCCTTTCTAAACACATTTTTTGGGGCCTTGTTTAACTTGCTCCATACATTGTTATCCAATCTTAACCTCTAATTGTTTTGAATAATTTCAACAATGTGCTTCGCATCATAGGAATATGTGGTAATAAAATATATTTCAGATTCCGGCATTTCAAAGGCATTTTTTGTAATGTGAGCATTACATCTACTTTGGAGGCTATGAAAGAATGCTGAGTTGTTTTAATAATATTTTATAAATATGTGATTTTTAAAATGCTCATATGCATTAAACAGTACTCTGTAGTTTGGCATCTATCCTACTACACATCTATTTAACTATATCTGTATATAGTATAATTAGCATAAAAAGCCTTACTACTTTATGTATAGTTACTATCTTACCTAGTTTGACATTGTAAAATTGATTTTAATCGCATTCTGCTTGATATTGCTGATATTGTAAAACTTAAAAAATTTTGTTTGCACTGCATGTACTGGAGCTTCTTTCCCGGGCCTCCATTGAAAAGGGGCCTTACTGCCCTGCCAGACTTCCCCAGTGAAGAAATGTAAACTAAAATAAAATAACTAATAATAAATAAGGCAGAATTTGAAGTTTTTCATTGCTGGATTGCATTAGGAAGTGTGTAAAGTTTAGAAAATATGTAAAATATTGCTTCAGGATTGCATCAGCAAGACTTCTTGTTGGGATTTTCCCCCTGCAGCTTTCTAAGCCAAAGGGAGTTAAAACTTAAATTGTTAAAGTGAGATTAGACTGAAATCTACGATTTTCCTTCGAAAGCTTGTAAGTAGCTGAAATAAATGAGTTGCAGTACCTGAAAGCTTCAAGAATCCAGTTATGGGATTCCTGACAGCTTGTTGATGACTTTTCAAAAGACACACCAATGAGCTCTTAAAGCAACAATACCGGGTAACTTAGCTGGTGTTAAGAAATAAAAATCAAAATACAAGTGAAATGTCTAAATTTAAAAGAGTGCACCAGTCTAATAGCTGCCGTAATAGGAAATAAATAGTTAATATATGTGTTAAATGTTTAAAGAGCTAGTCAGGAAAAAAAAAAAACATTTACTTGTATGTATGCAAGCTGTGTTGTATGCACAGTAGGGAACCAGAGCTAAAACTGAAATGTCTGATCAGCACAGTTTTTTTTTTTTTTTTAATGTTATGCCTGTATAACCAGCCATTAATATAGTGCAATTGCTCCTACTTGGAAAATGTGCATTTTGATTTTTATTTAAATCTGTATAGTTCTGTGAGTGTTTCGTATGTGTTATCTGGGTATGGCGATATACTGTAATGTTTTGTATAGAAATAATGTTACATGGAATTAAAATGTTTTTAGGATGAAGCTTTGGAGTAAACCTGCCTGCCAGACAATAGTATGTCTTGACAAGTTGTTAAAAGGAAAAGTATACCGAAATGAAGATATACATTTTGGAAGTATAAAAAACTACATTTATTATAAAGGCTGCATTATTGATAATAACTTGGAATGTCAATGACTTACAGGTTTGGATAATACAGAGAGTACTAACTCATTTAAAGGAATGGATGTTGCATGTAGCAATGACATGCATCTAGACAAAGCAGAACATATTAGTTTGACAAAGAAAGGATTCTAGTGATGATATTCAACAGAACACCAAGGACAAAAAACAGAAGTATTAATATTGATAGCGAGAGAGATACCAATGGTAGTAGATGAAGTAAAAGATATGTACGGAAGATCCGTAGTGCTAAAAGATTACTGGATGTGAATGAGGCTTACCTTTACATGCATTTATATTCATCCTAAACAAATGTTCACTTAGGAGAATGTTAGGAAAATAATAACTTTTCAACAAGGCATTTTGTTAAGGGAAGTGACTCAACATGACTTGTAGTAGGGAAGGTGTGTTGGGAGGCTAGTATAGCTAAAAGTAGAAATATGTTTATATAAATACATGGAAGTATTTCACACAGAGAATGTTTTTCAAGCATCAAGTGCTAAAATAGAATTCATATACTATTCCCTAAGGTACAGCAATTGGACCAGACTGAATAGAAATCACATATCACATGACCATGTTTATTTGATTCAGGCTTTTGAAACCCACCCAAGAACTGCATATGACCATGTCTTTACAGCAACCAAGTTAAGGATTACAGGGAGGCAAATAAAAGAGAGGCATTGGTATTTTCCTATTTATTTCCGTGGTGGTGCAGTGGTAGCGTTGTTGCCTCACAGCAAGAGGTTCTCCCATTCGATTCTCGGCTGGAATGCGGGGAGTTCCTTCTGTGTGTAGTCTGCATGTCCTTCCTGTGGTTGGGTGGGCGTTCGAAAGACATGCGTAAATGGGCGTGCCTTCGTTGAAGGTTGAATGTCGAGCTGGCACCTCAGCGTTCGTGAAAATCTACTGCCAATCATTAGCGGACCTGAGTTCCACTGTGGCGACCCCTAACCGGGAAAAGCTGAAAGACAACAACAACATTTACTGAAAAGGAAATGCTTTATGGTCTGTGTTATCAGATAAACTCTGAGATGCTTGGGTGGTGCAGTGGTTAATGTTGTTGCCTCACAGCAAGAGGTTCTCCGGTTTAATTCTCATCTGGAGTGCTTTCTGTGTGGAGTCTGAATGCCCTCCCTGCATTCGCATGGGTTTCCTCTGGGTACTCCAGTTTCCACCCATATTCCAAAAACATGTGTCTGGAACATTTCTCCTTGGACCTCCACTGAAAATAGGCTCTGTCCTAATCAGACTTTCCCTTTAACAACAAATGTTAATAAATATACATAAATAAGATGTTATAGGAAGCACAGAAATTTCTCCAGGTGGAGTAGCAAGTATCTCTTTCAGGACGAACTTGGATTTCAAAAATATGGTAGAGATATGGGAGAAAGAGATAAGGAAAAATAATAGAAACTACATAAAATGGCTAGCAAAGGTGAAGTTGCTACAAAATAAGGAAGGAAAACTTACAAGGAAGAAGAGGAGTAGATGCAAATTACTCTGGGAAAATATGAATACAAGGATAACAGTCATGAGTACAGATAGCAGTCACAGAGCACAGACATTACTAGCCAAAAGACTTGGTCAACAGAAGGTAGAATGATCAGCAGTAAAACTCGGGAACACCAAGACAAAGAGACTATCAAGAGATCTTGACAAGACAACAGAAATATTTCAGAGATTTTTATGAAAATGTATTTTAAGCTAAGGACCTGGGGAAACAAAATATGAAGCGAATTAAAATATTCATGGAAGATTTACATTTGACCATACTAGAGAAAGACAAATAACTAACAGTGAGAATAAAAAGATAAAAAATAAAACAAAATATATAATCAAGTAAGAAGAAGAAAAGCTCCAGGAAGTGAAAGCATCCCTGTAGAAATTAGGAGGTAACAAACTATTAAAATGTGGAAGGCATTGTTCAATAATGTCATAAATGGAGAAGTGCCTGCTTCTTGGAAAAAGGCATGGATGGCAATTTAGAACCCAGTGGAGCCTGTCTCATACAAACCAGTTTCAATTCTGAGCCATGACTATATGGCATTAATGGCCATGATGGCTAAAAGAATAGCACAAGCCTTGCCAAAACTGACAGACATGGATTAATGTGTTTTTGTGGAGAACAGATATTTGATTATACCAATAAAACAATGATACAAGAACACACCATTATCTACAGTTAGCTTGAACACAGATAAAGCATCCAAAACAGTCTGCTGGGACTCAATAAGCATGGCAATAACAATATTTGAGATTCCAAGCAAAACAGAATTAATAAGGAGAATATATGAAGGTATGGAGGCAAGAATAAATGTAGGAGGGTTACTTCTAAAAGGCTGGACTTCATTAGAGGAACTAGGCAGGGACGGCCATTATCCCCTTTGCCATTTGTAATATATTTGGACCCTTTGGCTAGGAAAATAAAACATCACAAGTTTAGGGTTGCAACTGATATGGATGCTAAGAGAAACTAGCTTTGTCTGCAGACAATGTTATACTTTATATGACAAATCCAGAAAGGGTATCCCAATTTTACTGAATATTTCAAACAATGTCAAGCTTTTTTAGACTATAAAATTAAATGAAGCAATAACAAAGGCAACAGCTCTAAATGATGTGCCTTCAATGAGTTAGGTCAGCAAAACCAAATATGTGGGTCAAACATAAATCATATTTGGCACCTAAACATACTTGGGAGAAAACTAAACAGAATATATAAAAAATAAGAGACTGGAAAGGACAGTAAGATGCCAGCAGTGAAAATTTTCCATTTCCTCTGGTATTATTCATAGATTAAGTATACTATCAGCCTTAGGGGGAGTTATGCAATGCAATTACTAAAGGGTTGAAAGAGTATTTCTAGGGACTTCCAAGATGACTGCACATTGAGTAATAACTTAATTCTAGCTCTCCCAGTGTGAAAATAGAAATTTAGCAGATAAGCCAGTAGACCTAAATTTCTGGATACATTTCAGTAACAGTTTGGTAAATGTATTGTCTGCATGCCAGGAAAAAAGAAATACAGAGGACCTGAAGGAAAATCAGCTACAAAAGGTGGTGAAAAAACACTGTCTGGGAAAAATACTGTGGCTGTTCAGAAAAAAGCAGTGTAAACTCCAGATATGACTTCCAGTAACCTAGAGGAAAGTATAAGGCAGCTGCACACATACCAAACTAAAATAAATGAAACACTCAGACTGTATCAACTCAAACAAAATGCTGGAAAAATGAAAGACGCTGTACACAGGTATTCAGATAAGGTGATAAAACTCCAAAACTCAAATTAAGAAAAGGCTGGCTGAATATGAGACTGCACAAGAAGAGATGTGTCAAAAAATAATAGAATTAGAGGACAGAGCTTGTATGGAAAACCTGAGATTTTCTGCTGTACCCAAAAAGCTGGAAGGAGCAGACTATATTAATTTTATGAAAGCACAAATAAGCAACTGGACTGGTATTCCATAACAGGAACTGCTAATTGAAAGGGCACATTGTCTGTATGCTCCAAACCTGGCTATGAGAAAGCAACCTTTAATAGTAAAGATGCATCTTACCAGCAGAAGGAGTTGATTCTTTCAAAACTGTGGCAGAAGAATAAAGTACTAAAAGTGGGAGACAGAGTGTTTGTGGAAAATAAGGACTAAATTTAGTCCATTATTCAGGGAATGTTGAGAAGCAGGCATGAGATTCAAACTGCTGCACCCAGCTATCTTCAAAATATTTTTCCCTAGAGGGACAAAATAAGTTTTTGATGAAGTACATGCTAAGGAAGAAATACAAAAGTTTGTTCAACAAAAAGTGATCTGTGAAATAGGAGATTCTGCTTCTTGTTCTTCTGGTAATAAAGACCACAGGGCATGGCTTTTTGTGATAGTACATGCCAGTACAACATACTGGCACCTTGGCCATGGTAACGGCATCTTCTCCTTTTAGAAGACCCATGCATGCAAATGCCAATGCGGATGTAAAAGAGTGCAGAATTTAAACTAGCCATTCCGAAAGTGTGTGTGTGTGTGTGTGTGTGTGTGTGTGTGTGTGTGTGTGTGTGTGTGTGTGTGTGTGTGTGTGTGTTTATGTATATATACAATGTATATATGTATGTAAGTTAGTTAGTTAGTAAGTAAAGTGAGTGAGTGAGGGAGAGTGTGTACTTTAAATTACTGGTAATGTCTTTCTGTATGATAGAGAAAGTGTGTGCATGCATGTATATGTATCTAAGTTAAACTAGCTGCTCAGTTTGTATGTGAGACAGTGTGTGTGTTGCTGTATGAGAAACAAGGTGTGTCACTGTTGCTGTGTGACAGAGTAGGTGTGTGTATGTATATACAATTTAAATTAGCTGCTCTGTTTGTTTCTGTGTGAGATTGTTCGTATGGCAGATAAAGTGTGTGTGTGTGTGTGCAAGAAATATGGACAAAACCTAACATAATGGGGGACAAAAATAGGGACAAATTTTAAATATTACTCTTATAAGACTAGAGAGTTGATAAAATAATAGTATTTGTTAACATGCATTTTCCAAAGGATATGAAGTCTGAAACAAAAACGTATGTCATTATATAGTGACTGCAATCCTTAGATCTTCCCAGTGATTTGCCAGAAAAACATAACTTTGAGAAACAGTCCAAAAATATGAGGCAAAAATCATTACATTCTATGAAAATATGGACAGATGAGAGGCATGTGTTGCTGTGTGAGGGAAAGCAAGTGTGTGTGTGTGTGTGTGTGTGTGTGTGTGTGTGTGTGTGTGTGTGTGTGTGTGTGAGAGAGAGAGTGTGAGAGAGAACATGTGTGTGTTTTGCTGCGTGAGAGTAGGGGTGTGTGTGCATATCTCTCAACCTCTAAGTAGAAGAAAACTAGATAATAGAATAATAGTATTTGTGTTAAAATAAATTTTCTGAAGGATATGAAGTCTGAACCAAAAATGTGTAAAATTATTTAGACTGCAATCCTCAGATCTTCCCAGCGATTTTTTCAGAAAACAACACATTTTACAAGGGACAGTCCAAAATATGAGTGAAAAACCTGTACATTCTGTGAAAATCTGGACAGTTGTGTGTGTGTGTGTGTGTGTGTGTGTGTGTGTGTTGGTGTTTGTCAGACATTCCCTATTGCAATATTGCCAACTTACCAATTTTATTTAATGTAATACAATATAGGCAATTAACTCATCCAGGAAAGCAGGCACTGAATTTGTAGATGAAACACTGAAATGTAAAGTTGTTGTAAAGTTGTTTGCTTGTAGCAACCTCTTCGTTAGTTACACATCTTTTAAATGTGGAATTATTTGGATGACTTTTACTTCTGCGGAGAGTGTGCATATTGACTGACATTGGTGGACTGTAATGACAGAAGTTTGAGTGGCCTTTTATGGTTGAAATTTTCTGAAACTCGTAGTTTTGTCATTATTTGTTCATACATTTTGTTTCTTTGCTTACTGGAAGAATGTTCAAAACTACAAATTTAAAACCCATTCTAACAAGTGGTGCTGTATTACACAAGGAATATAATTTAATATATTCAGGAAGATGAATCAAAGAATACAAGCATGGTCCTAAAAATGTGTGCAAGGAGCCTATATGAAAACAGCCCAAAGGTAAACTTAATCTTCCACTGGCCAGATGCATTTTCTTTGAATGTGGGTATTAATGTTATTTCAATGCATGTGAGCTTCAATGGCAGAGAAGTTTACTGCTCAAGCTAAGTCTGTTTTCATTGTGAGACCATACTGTTTAGCAAATGGTTATCAGTTTGTGTTAATATCTGTAATTATTGTAGAATTAAATAAGAAAACAGTTTCAATGGAGAATGCTTGACAATATCGAAATAAAAAAACAGCGAATGGCCTTTTTAATGCAGGGAAAGATTTCCCTTGGCCATCCGAGTTTGCTATTTTCCTACTGTTGAGCGATCTCGGAGTTGGCATATTTAGTTAGGGGGGTGTGGGGGGCACAGTTCCCCATGTCGGGGGGTGTGGGGGCAAAGCCCCCCTTAATTTAGATGTAAAGTAATGTTTTTTGAGTTGTGGCTGAGCGACGTGTTTCCCTGGGACGTTCGACATTGTCCGGTTCGATATTAGAAGATCGATGTTTAGGTCTTCGATCACCTACACATTCGGTCTTCTAATACAGACCCAAAAAACACAAGGAAATATTTGATTTTCTTGGACTTTGTTAAACTTGCAGGGAATTCTAAAGCATGTGCCCTACGTCATATCATTAATGTTTGGGGAATAAAATCAGTAACTTTGAAATTGACAAATGTGGGACTACAAAGCAATAATTATATCTGTGAAACATGACAGAACAAGAAAAATCTGGAAATATTGGACTTTTTTGGACTATGTTAAACTTGCAGAGGACTCTAAAGCATATGCTCTATTTCATGTCATTAATGTTCAGAAAAATACTCAGGAGAGGGGAAGAGGAGGGAGAAAGTTAACCAAGTAAAATTTTTTCTTAATGGTACTACTTTAATGGTGCACGATTTTCTTTGCATGCTATAAGGCAAACTCCTCTCAGCTATTTTTACGTGTAATGGGGACAGTAATATAAATAGGTGTTCCTGTTTTTTCTCCCTTCTTCAGTTTTAAGAAATGGAGGCACTACAATGTAAAAAAAAAAAAAGTAGTAGTAAAATCTGGTTAAAAGAGCATGACAAAAGTAAAATTAGTGTACCTTTTCTCATTCTTGCATAGGCGAATGACTGGGTTAAGACCATTAGCTTACTCTAGTAACATGTTTTAAGAGAAAACGGGAAAATAAAAAAGAATATTGAATATTGTAAGGCTTTTTTTCTAGTAAACAAATGTATGTTTGGCAGTTTTGTCTCTGGTTCTCAAGTCCCTAAAATATTTTCTGAAAACATTCAAGTGTTTTCCCAACTGAGAGAGCTATGAAGATAAGACAAAGCCAGACAGCACTTAGCAGAAGCACAGGCTGTACCATGTGTCTTAGCATGGATAACCTTTCTTTTAGGTTATCTCAAGTCTAGCTGTCAGTTTGGAACATTTGTTCCTATTAGGAGGGTAAAAGTTCAATATTTGAAAATGTACATAGTTATGGGTGTGTTATTATTACGTTAATCGATTTTAGAGAGGTACTGGGGGGGTGTTTGTATTTTTGTTTGAGGGTTTTCAATAAAACAAAAGGTTTTATAAGATGTGACACAGGCTCAAATGGAGATGACAAGAAACAACTGTATAAAAAATTAAACTGCCAAACAGTACATGCATGTAACACAAAAACTGGAACTATACATTTAACAAAAAAGCTGTTACACATAAAAGGTGGAAATAATAACTTTTCAAAAAATTATGCTTTCTGTAATGTCTTTAAATGCTGATGGACTCACAGATAAATAAACAATAAAATAGTAGTGAACTATATTAAAAATGTAGGGTGCAACTAGCTATGCTACAGGAGACATACCTGGAAAGAACCATAGGTTCATAGGTAGGTACTAGGCTATCAGCCCTGGAGCCTATACAAGCCCAGCCAGAAAGGTACCCTGGCTTTTGCCACCCAAGAAAATTATTTTCTTGTGCCACTGTCAGGCAGAGCCACAGAGGTGATCCCAGGGGTGAATTTCCTATTTCCCATCCAATCATCAAGATTTTTCTTGAAGAGTGCTAATGAGGAGCTTTGTTTGATATAGATAGGTAGTTTATTCCAGAGTATGGGAAGTCTCTGGGACAGGAATCTATCCCTCCGGCATGTTCTGTTTATTGTGGTGACAAGGTTTAGGTCCCTAGAGCGTGTTGCTCGGAGGGATTGGGATTTCTTTAAGAGGAGCATGTCCAACAGCTCTGGGTTTGACACAGCTTTGTATGTTAGGCAATGATCACCTCTGAGTAGGCTTGTTAGCTGTTGGTGAAGCATCCACCAGGAGGAGAAAATGCGGAGAGAAGAAAGGAGCCACTTTTGAGATTTTAAGTATTTTTCTTCAGATTATTTGTTAAGATTTCTGCATTGCCGCCTACTTTTTGGCATTTTCCAGCTTGCTAAACTTGATATCTGTATTAGGAACTGTATTTAGAGCACATCTAGAGCCCGTTTACTGCATTTCCTGTGTTGCACTTATTTTAAAATCGTTTTTTTCTTAAAACTTGCATTTTACCTGTCTCTGGCCTAGCACTCAAGTGTGGGGTCATTTATTCCACTGTCCTAACTTGTTGCTACTTGTGTATCTTTGCTATCTTTAAACAAAACAAAAACAAAAAAATCTTGCTTTTTTCCCACTTTCTGAAATTTAAAAAAAAGTTCAGTTACAGATTTGCTGTTCTGAATTGTTTGTAAGTTTCTTGGAGGCCATTGCTTGTTTGGGCTAAAGGGAAGTCTCTGTGTTCATCAGTGGCAGTGGTAAACACTGAACAGCCTGCCCCTGTGGGAGTGGTTACTGCCTAGAAACTGTAGTTTTATTCGCCATTTTGGGTCAATTCCAAACTCCTTGATCCCCCTCTCTTAAATCCCTCTTTTGCGCATTTTTGCGCATAGAGCAGCACCGGGCAGCGCCACTTAATGAGGTTTAAACTATTCCCGGCTCCACAAAGTCTGCTCTTCACTTTTTCCCTTAGAACTGTTCCAAATCTCAAAGTAAGCACTGTATTTTCCTTCTAAAACCCAGCAGTAGCTAGGATAAGTGTCTTATAAGTAAGTACTACTAAACTAAAGCACTACACCCTCATACTCCCTTTAAGTACTTGGCTCCCTATTGGTCCTTTTTGATCAAGTCAAAAAGTAATTCCTTATACTATTCTGGCATGTCCAAAAGTCAGTTTCAGGTTTACTCTCCAGTCCAGGTGGTGAATATGGGAATCTTGAGGCAATGTTACAACTGCCTTATGTACACAGACTACCCTCTCCTCTTCCCAACAAGCTCAAATATATGTGAGAGATGCAACTATATAGCCAAACTGGAGGCTGAGCTCTCTCAACATAGTACTGGCACGGTCAGTCAGGAGGAGAAGGTAATCACATACACAACAAATCCAGTCTCACATAGACCTATCGCAACAGCAAACCAAACACATACACACAAAAACATACTCGGCTCTAAATAAAAATCTGCCCAAGCAAGAGAGACCTCCAAAGCAGACATCCAAGCAACTGCTACCCCACAACAATACCCACGTTCACATAGTTCACAAAGTCAGTGTGCCACACAGTCACAGCCCTTAAGGCTAAACAACACACCTAATACACTTGTATAGGTGACTCTATTGTCAGACACACTGACGTCCCTCTCACCAGGCTGAACAAGGAGAAGGTTACTATAAGCTGCCTGTCGGGTGCCAGGATCCGCCACATAACACAAGCACTCAGGTCACTCCAAAACAAGTACAAATATGACTCTGTCATTGTCCATGCTGGTGTGAATGACCTGAGACCTACCTCCCTGGATTACATGAAAAGAAACAGAGGAGCTATCTGATCATGTGGCCCAGGCCGGTATGACCCTGACCTTGAGTAGCATCTTACCCTCACCAAGAATTATACCACAGTATACAGACAAAATGATCAATTTCAACAATTGGCTAAAGTATTGGTGACACTCAGCGTCTGTCAGCCTGGGATGACATGCTTGACAAGCCACGTTGCTTCACTAGGGACAGCTTGCACCTGTCACCCCTGGGTTTTCGAATACTGGCCAAGGCTCTTGCCACCCCCATAATGCCTTTTTTAGGCAAGGCTCAAAAGACAAACCCACCTCCTTAGACAACACAAGGAAAAAGAAACTAAGGGTAATGCTGCTCAACGCCAGAAGTCTAAACCTCAAGATGCATGCACTTGAGGCTCTCCTCAGTATGGAGAATATCGATATCTGTGCAGTAACAGAAACCTGGTTCAAGGCTCCCGAGAGCACCCCAGCACTACCAGGCTATACCTCATACCATGCTTTTCAGCCCCAAAACTCGGACCGAACCACAAGAGGAGGGGGAGTATCCATATTCAAAGATACCCATACCTCCAGGCTAGTGGCACTGCACGAAGCATCTGAGACCATCCATGTGCAACTAACAGTGGGCAAAACTGCCTTCCAGTTTGTAGCCTGCTACAGACCACCCTCCCAAACTCAGGAACCCCACTCGGCTTTCCTGAAGACACTGGAGAACATGAAGGTCTCCCCAAACACCATTATATTGGGTGACTAACTACCCAAACATAGACTGGGAGCACTACTCAAGCCCCAGCACCCTAGCCCAATGGTTCCTGGAATTTATAAACTCAAAGGCTATGGAACAACTGGTCACCACTCCCACAAGAAGGGAAAACATATTGGACCTGATCACCACCAACATGGGGACGCTATGTTCCATACCAGAGGTATGCCCTCATTGGTAAGATCAGACCATAAATTAATCACTATGGACATCCATATCCCGTCCCCACCCCCAGGAAAGGAAACCACTGTCAAAAACTTCTCAAAAGCATACTTTCCACTTCTCAAAACCGAGGTGAAATCCTTCAAAGCCCCAGGGCCAGTGGAAAATACGGCCCAAACCGCAGAATCCTTTACAAATGCATTCTATGGATACCTACAGGAATGCATGGATCGTGCTATCCCAAATGAAACCAAGACACACTCCTCCAAAGGCAGGAGACCTGTCTGGTGGACCCCAGCCATAAATAAGCTGTACAACAGAAGGAGGAAGCTACTACATGATAGAGCAAAATCCCTAAAAGGGAAGGCAACTCTGATCAGTACTAGCAAGAAACTACGATCCCTCATAAAATCATCTAAGGCTAGCTTCGAAAGAAAAATTGCACAAGACGCTAAAGATAATCACAAGGCTTTCTTTAGTTATGTCAGAAACCTGGGTGGAAACTCCCAGATATGCTCTGAGTTAGTGCAAAATGACAAAAAATACACTGAACCCACAGACATTGCCAACATCCTGGCAGACATGTTCAGTGCAAACTTCTCCCCCCTCCCCCCAAATGAGCAAATGACTATCCCAACAGAGTGTAGACTCCCTGACATCACAGATGCACAAGTGAGAGCTGCCCTCTCCAAAGCAAAAAACACAGCATCAATGGGACCGGACGGTGTCCCGGGCTGCTTTTTACATGAGCTGCAAGAAGAACTGAACCCTCACTTAAAATCACTGTTCAGTCTCAGCCTTACAACAGGATATGTACCCAAAGAATGGCGTACAGCAACAGTGGTCCCACTCCATAAAGGTGGTGCCATAACGTACCCCGGAAACTATCACCCTATAAGCCTAACTAGCCTGGTCTGCAAAGCTACGGAGCGTATCATGGAACTCATGAACAAAGACATTGGGAACCTCCAAACACTGGATCCTACCCAATCCGGCTTTGTTAAGGGCAGATCTTGCCTCTTGAACCTGGTCAATTTCTTTGAAACAGTCACCAAGGCCATAGATGAAGGGAAGGTAGTCCACACAGCCTACCTTGACCTTGCAAAAGCCTTCGACACAATACCCCACTCGGGCATCATAAATAAGCTCACCAGCTTAAATATCAACCCGTATGTTACAAGATGGGTTGCAAACTGGCTTAGGGATAGAACCCACATGGTCAGAATTGCAGGTGCCATGTCAGACTCTAAACCAGTTACAAGTGGAATCCCACAAGGCTCAGTCCTTGGACCTCTCTTGTTCGGTATATATTTCTCTGAGGTACAGGCTAACACAGGAGGACTATGACTGACCAAGTTTGCAGATGACTGCAAACTGGGGGCCATAATCGACTCACCAGCTGACACAAGCATCCTCCAAAAAGGTCTCAGAGAGACGGATAACTGGTGCCAGAGCCATGGCCTAAAGCTAAATGCCAAAAAGTGCATAGTCATCCCCTTTGGGAAAAACAAAGTGCCCACAAATTACCACATAGGTGGTAATCCATTAAGTACGGAAGAAGTAATTAGGGATTTGGGGACCCAAGTAGATTGCAATCTCTCCTTTGACAATCACATTGCCAAAGTGGTTAGAAAGACATTCTATATAGCCCACCTTATCACAAAGGGGTTCACATCTAGATCAAGAGAGGTCATTGTGCCCCTCTACTCATCACTCATCAGGTCCATAATTGAATACAATGCCCCATTTGGGATGTACCTTACCAGACACCTGCTACAACTAGAAAGACCCCAAAAGTACCTCACCAAGAGGATCAAGGGACTCAAACAGATGCCCTACGCAGTTAGGCTAAAGAAACTCCAGCTCTACTCAGTTGCTTACCGCCTACTCAGAGGCGATCTGTGCCTGACGTATAAAGCCATGTCCAACCCAGAATTAACGGACATGCTCTACCCCGAGAAATCCAAATCCATCAGAACTACATGATCCAGTGACTTAAACCTCAGCACAGAAATAAATAGAACATGCTGGAGGGACAGATTCATATCCCAGAGGCTCCCCTCACTCTGGAACAAAATCCCAATCCATGTCAGACAGAGCCCCTCAATGACCCTCTTCAAGAAGAATCTTGACGTTTGGATGGGAGATCATAAATTTGCCCCTGGGATCTCTTCTGTGTCACTGCTAGACAGAGGCACGGTAAACTAACCTTAAATGAGCTATCTTCTGTGACCTACTATACAGAGGCACAGTCAACTAATCTAAGAAGGGTGGTGAAAGCCAAACACACTCTGGCTAGGCTTGTAAATGCCCTAGGGCAGATAGCCTAGTATGAACCTATGAGTAAATCTGGAAGTTTTTGAGACGGTCTGCGTAGGGCATCTGTTTGAGGCCGGTAATCCTGTTTGTGATGTATTTCTGCAGCCTTTCCAGTTGTTGTAGCGGTCTTGTGAGGTACATACCAAAAGGGGCGTTGTACTCTATAATGGGTCTAATGAGTGATGAGTAGAGGGGAACAATGACCTTTTTTTCTGGATAAGAAACCTTTTGTGATTAGGTGTGCCACGTAGAAGGATTTCCTTACTACTGTGGCGATGTGATTATCAAAGGAGAGACTACTGTCCACCTGTGTCCCAAGGTCTCTTATCACTCTTTCGGTGTTAAGTATACTACCACCTAAGTTGTAGTTCATAGGTACAGAGTTTTTACCAAAGGGGATGACACTGCACTTTTTGGCATTGATCTTGAAGCCATGGATTTGACACCAGGCATCTGTCTCAGTGAGGCCCTTGTGTAGGATGTCCACATCGTTAGGAGTTTCGATTATGGCTCCTAGTTTGCAGTAATCTGCGAACTTCATTAGCCAAAGACCTTCTGTGTTAGCCTATACTTCAGAGAAGTAGATACCAAACAGGAGAGGACCCAGGACTGAACCCTGTGGTACTCCGCTTGTCACTGGTCTGAAGTGGAATTTGGAGTCTGCTACTTTCACAGTGTGGGTTCTGTCAGTGAGCCAGTTGGCAACCCATCTTGTGACATAGGGATTTATACCTAGTTTAGTGAGTTTATCTATAATTCCAGAGTGGGGGATGGTGTCGAAAGCCTTGGCAAGATCTAGATATAGGCTGTGTAAACCACCTTACCCTTGTCTACGGCTTTGGTGATTGCTTCAAAGAAGTCTATCAGGTTTAGGAGACATGATCTGCCGTTTACAAACCTGAACTGGGTGGGATTCAGAGTTTGGAGATTACCAATGTATTTGTTTATATAAGTTCCATGGCCTTGCAGACCAGGCTCGTCAGGCTAATGGAGCAGTAGTTCCCGGGGTCCGTGGTGGCTCCCCCCTTGTGGAGTGGGATAACCGTTGCTGTGTGCCATTCAGTGGGCACAAAGCCTGAGGTGAGGCTATGATTGAACATGGTACTAAGGTGGGGTGCCAGTTTGTTCTGTAGTTCATGCAGAACGCAGCCTGGGATGTTGTCTGGTCCCATGGATGCTGTGTTCTTGGCTTTGGAGAGTGCGTTTTTTACCTGTGCAGCCGTGATTACAGGAACTTTGCATTCTTCTGCTATAGAGATGGGCTCTTTAGGAGTTGAGAGTGGTGTAAAGTTAGCACTGAGCCTATCTGCCAGGATGTTGGCAATATCAGTTGGGTCTGTATATTTAGTGCCATTATGCTGTAACTCAGAGCAGATCTGAGTGTTGCCATTGAGATTCTTGACATAGCTACAGAATGCTTTGTGGTTGTCTTTAGAATCACTGGCAATTATTTTTTTCGTAACTAGCTTTGGAGGATTTTATCAGGAATCGCAGCTTCTTACTGAGGCTGACCAGGGAGCTCCTCCACTCATGGGATTTTACTCTCTTTTGCAACAGTTTCTTCCTTCTGTTGTACAGTTTGTTTATGGCAGGGGACTACCAGATTGGCTTCCTTTTTCTGGAGGATAGCGTCTTGGTTCTGTTTGGGATAGCACGATCCATGCACTCATGTAAGTGCTTATAAAGTGCAATTGTGTAGGATTCAGTAGTCATAACTGTATTGTCCATCTGCATGGGTGTCATGAAGTTCACCACTTCTGTCTTAAGAAGCATGAAGCTGGCTTTGAAGAAATTTTTTACCATGGTTTCCTTAATGGGGGGGTGGGGGCAGGATGTGGATATCTAGAGTAATTAGCTTATGGTCAGATCGGACCAATGAGGCATTGACTTCAGGTGTGGAACACCGGTCACTCATGTTGGTAATGACTAGATCTAGGATATTGTTGCCCCTGGTGGGGGTGTGGATAAGTTGATCCAGGGCACTGGAGTTTATGAATTCCAGAAAGCGTTGAGCAAAGGAGTTGGTACAGGAGTAGTTTTCCCAGTTAATGGTGGGGTAGTTGAAATCGCCCATTATTAGGGTGTTTGGTTCAACCCTAATATTTTCCAGTACATCAAGAAAAGAGGAGTGGGAATCCTGGGGCATGGTGGGTGATCTGTAGCAAGCTACAATTTGGATTACAGTTTTGCCCAGAGTTAGTTCCAAACATATGAATTTGATAAAGAAAGGTTTTCAAGATAGCTATTCAGCAGAATATCTGGGGCAAGGGAAGAGAGAAGTACTTATATTAATTGCAAGAGGAGCTCCAATCGTGATAGAACAGGATAAAAAAAGATAATAGTAGACTTGTGGTAATAAGGGACTACTGGCAAGGGTGGAGGATTACACTGGCATGTATTTATATTCACTGAAAACTGCTATAAGGGAGCTTAAGAAAATTTTGGGAGAAATAATCAGCTTTCAGCAAGGAATATTACTTAGAGGTGAAGACTGGAATTTGATTTGCAACAATGAAGATGCGTCTGGAAAGCCCAGAAGTAAAAATATAACAAAAGAGGTTAGATTTTTGAAGAAATGTATGAAAATATTTGGCATGGAAGATGTGAATTCAGTACTAGGATTTCATAGTGAATTTACACATTATTCCCCAAGATACAAAAACTGGGCTAGGCTTGACAGAATTTATATTTCACAGGAACATGAGCTTTTAATTGAAGGTCTTGATATGAACCCAATAACTATTTCAGATCATGCACCAATAATAACTAAAATAAAAAAAGTAATGAAATAAAAATAAGACAATAGCGCTTTCCCACCGATCTGTTGAAAAGGGGGGAATTTAAGAAATGGGTAGTGGAAATTATTCAGGTGCTATTAGAGAAGACAGATATTTCTTCTGAAAATATAGCTAGGGAGTGGGATAAAATTAAAGTGGAGTTTGATAATAGGGTAGAAATAAAAGAACAGGAGATATAGTTAAGAATTAACAAGAATTATTTAGAGGGACTGACATATGTTAAAGTATTGCAAAACAGGGGGAATCCCACAGAACAAGAAGAGGAGCAACTGCAGAACGCCAAACAGAAAATAAGGGATTACCTCGATAATATGCATGAATTTAGAAAGATTGTTGTTAAGCAACTGTTTTTGATAACTCTAGAGCACAAAAACCTTTAGCACAACAACTCAGGCAAAAGAAAGTAGAAAGGACCTGTACAAGTATTAGAAATGTTTTGGAAATTCTATGAAAGTCTGTATAAAGCAGAGAAATACAGAAATCAAGAAAAGGTACAAATAGAAATGTTTATGGAAGAAGTAATTATTCCAAGGCTAGAGGCAGATGAGGTTCAATTACAAACAGTTAAGACAGGAGGGGATGAGATAAAAATGGTGATGTATAATAAATCACCAGGAAGTCCACAAGAATATATAGCATTTCTGTAGAAGATTGGAAGCTAGACGGGAAAAAAACTGAAAAAGATCTGATATGTTTATTTACAGTATTTTAAGAGGAGGAGAAGTACCAACATCCTGGAAGAAAGTGGTGGTAGCTATAATACATAGAGGGTAAAGATCCATCAGATCCAGCTGCATATAGGCCCATTTCAATACTAAACCATGATTAGGAAGCGTTTATGTTTACAATGGCTAAAAGAATGGCAAAAGTAATGCCAAAATTGATAGATATGGATCAATGTGGTTTTGTGGAGGGGAGGCAAACATTTGACAACATTAACAAAACACTGATGATCCAGAGGGAAGCTGTATCTAAGAAAATACCACTATTGTTGATGGGCTTTGATGCAGAGAAAGCATTTAGCAGAATAATCTAGGACTTTATGAGTGGGACAGTGGAAGCATCTGCATTCCCTAATAAAATGATAAGGTTGATTAGGAGGATATATGAGGGATCAGAGGCAAACATTAAAGTGGTTTGGGTCCTCTCTGATAATTTCTGTTTGAGCAGGGGAACCAGGCAGGGTTGTCCTCTCTCTCTCCTTTGTTATTTACATTATATTTAGAGCCAATAGCAAAGATAATAAGGGATTCAGAAATTCAACGACATGATTGGTATGGTAGTCAAGTAAAGCTGGCTCTATTTGCAGATAATATTATTTTATACCTGAAAAACCAGAAAAGGACATTACAGTGTTGTAGAACATTTTGAGACATGGATACAAAATTAATGAAGCTAAAACAAAGACAATTTGCAGTAAAATATGTACCCACACAGGATTTGGTTCAGCGATATCCATATTTATGGGGACATGATAAAATTAAGTATTTATAAGTATGGATTAAAGTAATTCCAGTGTAGCAGCTATAGATATATGGGAAGTGACTAAAAAAGATGTGCAAAAACTGAGAAAATGGAAGCTCTGTTGTATGGATATCAATAGTAAGATACAAGCATATTTTTAAAAACCAGAGGAGAAGCTGTGGATAACAATTAATAAAGAGCTGAAGGATTTTATCTGGGAGTGAAGATGGCAAGAGTCAAGTGGGCTAAAGTGACTCTTCCAATAGAACAAGGCAGATTAGGATTACCTGATTTGAAGGGGTATTTCAGAGCAACACAGTTAAGGCTACTATACATAGCACAAGCATAAAACTATAATTCAAAGTGGAAAAGGATGATGACGAAATAGGGGGGAAGCTCAAGAATCAAGGAGAGACTGTGATTTTGACTGCAGACCTTTAAGGAGAATAAGAATAATCATACAGAATATGATATTCATAAAGCAGCGGAAAGTATTCTAAGAACTGAGCCAACATGGGAATGAAGAAAGGAGATTCTGCCAATAGGGATGACTGCAATTAGGTATACAGACAATAGGCAAGAGGAGGTTGGAATGTATTGGAGAAAACTAGCAAAGTAATCAAGGTTGGTTCCTCAGACTTGCAGCTCTTAATTCCTGGTTTGTCATTCATTTTTGATTAAAGTAACCAAGGTATTGGAAGCAATTAACTAGAGAGGGAAAGGTAACAGAATGGGAAAACACCAAAAATGTATCTGGACTGCAGGTGACAGATGCCTTCCCTCAGAGTATAGTCAAAGAGGAAAAAAATCAGGGGGTCCTAAATAAAAGACCAGCACTGGCAGTAGAATCTAGAACAGAAGCTGTCATTAAGAAAGGAATAATTAGTAGAGTATATAAAAAATTGCATGATAACTGTAAGAATCAATCAGAGGAGGTTAGAAAGGATTGGGAAGAGATATTGGATAAGCAATTCACAAATAAACAATGGAGGGATATATGTATGTCTCCCAAATATGTAGTAAAGTCTAGAAGGTTTAGGGTCTTTAGAAGTGTTTACATAGATATTTTTAAACTCCAAATGCACTCCGGAGAGTTTTTGCTTAGGTGAACGGCAAGTGTTGGAGGTTGGAAAAGAAAGAGGTAACTGGGAACATGTTTTCTGGAGGTCGGAGAAGAAAGAGGTAACTGGGAACATGTTTTCTGGGAGTGTGGTGAGTTGGCAGACTTTGAGGATTCCCTGCAAACTGCTCTGTCAGAGATACTGGGTGAACAGATCAGTGTAACTAAGGCAATTATTATGCTGAGCTGTGATACAAAGGCAATTATTATGCTGAGCTGTGATACAGAGTCGGAGTTGCCTAGAAGTGGTGAGGCCTTGCTAAGTGTTAAGGTGGCTGCCAAAAAAGCAATGACTGGAAAATGGAAATCAAAGTCTAAACTAACTTTGCTGGAGGTGGCAAGTAAAGTTACAGAGATAAAACAACTGGAAACTTTGAGGAAAGGGTAAGAATGAATTGCATGGGAAAAGATGGGAATTATGGCAATGATACATGCAGAGGAGGAATGGGGTTTGAAGGAGAGTAGGATTTGATTGAGATATGTGAAGTTTGACTAAGAGTGACTGGATAGATTGTGAGAGATGTATAATGTTTGCAACTACGATTGTGTCAACATGGTTTGTAATGTATGATGTTTGCAACTGAAATTATGTCAGAATGATTTGTTTTCATTTATATAAATGTAAAATTGTCTATGTCATACATGACAATGTTTCTTTTTAAAAAAGGAAAAAGAAAGAGCATTTCTAGGGAAGCAAGAAGGCAAAGGTTAGGTAGGACAGATTACTTCTCTCCTTAGAACAAGGTGGGTTAAGGCTGCCAGATTTGACAGGATATTTCAAGGTTATGCGATCTGTGTATATATCTTCTTCTTCTTCTTCTTTCCCCGGTTAGGGGTTGCCACAGCGGATCAATTGTCCACTCATGATTGGCAGTGGAGTTTTACAGTGTCGAGTTGCCAGCTCGGCGCCCAACCTTCCACAAAAGGCACACACTCACACCTAGGGCCAATTTGGAGTGTCCAGTCCACCTACTGCATGTCTTTGGGATGTGGGAGGAAACCGGAGCGCCCAGAGGAAACCCACGCGACCACAGGGAGGACATGCAGACTCTGCACGAAGGCACCCCAGCCAAGAATCGAACTGGAGAACTATATATGTATATATATATGTATATATATATATATATATATATATATATATATTATAAACACAAAGATGAAAGCTATACATCTAAATGGAAAAGGATAATGCAAACTGAAGAAAAAAACATTAGATATGAGGATTTATTTATTTGTTTTAAGATTTTAAGTAAGCCTTTTGCACCCAAACCTCTACAGAGAATGCCAATAATCATACAGAATATTACATTTGTGCAAGATCAGGGTACAGTGGAGATCGGGGATTTTACCCTTTTTCCACTGTACTGAAATCTCAGGGTTGGTATATACAATTAGCGGGCCACAGCCCCCCCCCCCCAAACAGGGGGTACAGGAGGGCTTGGCCCTGAGAAAAAAAACATTTGTTTTTTTTGTTCAAATCTGTGTGAATAAAAACACTTTTGAGTCTGTAACAGGAGTTTGATGTTTTGACACTTCAACTGCCTATCAAACACACATAAATGTAAATATGCATGTAAATATATGGAGATGATATATAAATAGCAGGGTGTGTGTGAGGCACAGCCCCCCACATGGGGGGGGTGCAGGGGGCTTTCCCCCCTGTTAAACTTGGTGGAAAGTGCTATGATTTATGTTGTTTAAACTCAGTATATGTATGACATCTGTTTTCAGTGTTTTGAGTTTAAGATTTTGAAGTTTCAGTGTTTTGGTTTCAGTGTTTTGAGTTTCAGTGTTATGAGGTGAATCCATACACACACAGGTGAATCCATACACACACAAACACACACACAAAGTAAATATATAGAACATCTTATGTCAGCGTAAACTAAAAAGTGAAATTGAAATGCACTTATTTTGTGAATTTTGTACTGCAAATTAATGTGTGAAACTGAAGTAAAGATGTGTTAAAAAAATCATAATACAAAACTTCCAGTCTGAAATATACTTAGTCTGTCAGAGAAAACAGTGAAGCTTTATGACTGATTGTGCACAATTTTAACATTCATATAACTAAGTGGGTGAATTTCTATCTTTTCCATAGATCTTCAAGGCCATGTAGCTTTTTAGCAGCCACTTTGTTCACTTCTCCACCTTCCCTTGTGATGGACGTGAGAACTCAGAGTCAAGAAAGACGCAAGATCTTATATTTAAGAGAATGTTACTGCTGGGAAGACTATACTGCCTCCCCTTGAGGCAGGAAAAGCAGGCCACTGGTTGTTCATTCCTGCATCCAATGTTTGGCCTCCAAATCAAGACTTTCTGACTAAACCCAGAATGCTGACATTGTAGTCTGGCACCCTGCCATTGCACCAGTGGGCTGCACTTTAAATTTCTATCAACATTTTCCATAATAATATTTGCATATATGACCCTAACCTCATCCAGTTTAAAGTCACTGGACCTCAGCCTTCCTACCTTCTGTTTCCCAAGACACGTATAATTCTGTTCTCCTCTTCACATGTTTTATATTATCTTAACACAAAACATAATAAAAGGGTAAACAAATAAAAAGCAGAAAACATTTAACAAACACCATGTGACGAGTCAATATAGGAATGTTTGCATGTAAGAAGCTTCTCAAGGCAAGCAGTTCTTAGTATGAAGATGGGAATAAACTAGTGTCTCCAATAAACAGAACAATCGCTGAGGCAAACAAAATGTTTCAGCAGCTAGAAGATCTGGAATAGCACACTTCAATGCTCTAAAGTAAAATTCATCAGTGCTCAGAGTGTCATTAAGGCTGGTGGTCTTGGGGCAATAACCCTGTAACAAACAAATGGCTTGGAACAAGTTTGTTGAATGTGGATAAGTCAAAAGTACTACACTAACCTCTCCTGAGCAAAATTATGATTTAAAAACAAAAGTCCATACCCTGACCTTCTCTGAATGAATGAAAGATTTTTCAAAAGATCCCAGTAAGAAACTTTAAGCAATATCACTGTATATTTAGGTGCAAGACTTGCCCTAACATTATTATATTAGTACTATGGATCTCTGCATCTGTTTGTGTTACTTTCTGTTCTTGCTCCATGAACTCAGGTTATTGATGAAAATGTCCTTTGGGGGCAGCCCTCTTACTTTGTGAACAAATAAATACACAAATAACACTTTTATGTATTTATTTTATTTTACAGTTATTTAACTGTGTTTGTGGATTTGGCCATGGACTTCTTCAGCCTTAACCTGGGTGTCAGGCAAAATACAAAAGATATAAACAAAGTACAGAGTTACAAAAACAAGCCATTCAGATTTACAGTATCGTCACAAAATAAATGACAGCAATGTGAAATAATTATTTAGCCAACTTATTATAAAGTAGTAATCTTCAGACTAAGAGAAGCATAAGCAGTTGTTAACTACGTACAATTTTGCAACTGTTGAGCTTGCCAGATTAAAACTATTTATTAAGACTACCTCACTATGTAAAACAGACATATGTGACAATGTTGAAATGTTCTTTGATTCTACCTGAGTTTAGAGAATATAGATAAATACCATGTATGCTTGAAATGCTTGATGGAAGAAAGGCATACCATGACATTAACTATACACTGTATAATTATATAAAGTATGCACAAGAAATTTACCTGAACTGTAGGAAAATGAAGAGGGGACCTATGTAAGCAGCCTACTGTATAGTGGTGGATTACTTAACTATAGTCTCTAAAGCATTAGCAAGTAACATCACTTTGGAGTTATTCATATAGTGCATGTCTGAAATCCTGAATGGAGGTCTGGCTTTTTACTTCTTCACCCTTTCAGTACCCTGCAGGCATGGAGCTATGCACCTGAACCCTCCCCCCCCTCACACACACACACACACACACACACACACACACACACACACACACAAAAATGTACTTATACTGATCCACAGCATTTGGGGTAAATGGTATATTTAGTGTAGTTCTGATCCACAACAAAAGAATTCACTGAAACAATCAGATTAAATGAGGACCAATCTACTTTTAGCCACTCCTAGTCTGAATAAATGCGCTTCTACCCAAATGCGTAATGTGCTGCTCGCTAGTCTTTATGAAATAGGAAGGAAAAAAGATACAATCTGAATGATAAAAGCACTTATGCGATAGAACATGAACTGAATATAACAGGGGACTGCAAGCTGGGTGTGGTCATCAAATCCTCTAAAGACACAAATACCTTTCAAATGGGCCTGACTTAGTCAAACAACTGGTGCCAGAGCCATGGTCTAAATCTCAGTGTAAGAAAATGCATAATAGTACAGTTTGGAAAGATGGTCATCCCTGGAAATTACCACATTGATAATAAACTCCTAAAAGTAGACTCAGTGGTCAGGGATCTGTGAATGCATATTGGCAGTAAACAACTGGTGCCAGAACCATGGTCTAAATCTCAGTGTAAGAAAATGCATAATAGTACAGTTTGGAAAGATGGTCATCCCTGGAAATTACCACATTGATAATAAACTCCTAAAAGTAGACTCAGTGGTCAGGGATCTGTGAATGCATATTGGCAGTAAACAACTGGTGCCAGAACCATGGTCTAAATCTCAGTGTAAGAAAATGCATAATAGTACAGTTTGGAAAGATGGTCATCCCTGGAAATTACCACATTGATAATAAACTCCTAAAAGTAGACTCAGTGGTCAGGGATCTGTGAATGCATATTGGCAGTAAACAACTGGTGCCAGAGCCATGGTCTAAATCTCAGTGTAAGAAAATGCATAACAGTACAGTTTGGAAATATGGTCATCCCTGGAAATTACCACATTGATAATAAACTCCTAAAAGTAGACTCAGTGGTCAGGGATCTGTGAATGCATATTGGCAGTAATCTGACCTTTGACCATAATGTGTCCACTGTGGACTGAAACTCATTCTTACTCTGTACAACTTATAACTAAGGGCATGGCATTGTTTCAATGAGGTCATTGTTCCACTGTATGTGGCTCTCATCAGATCAATTGTCAAGTACGATGCACCCTTCTGCATGTACCTGACCAGGCACTTGCAACAACATGTGAGACCACAGGGGATTTTCATGAAAGAAAACAGGAATTAAATGACAGATCATCTCAAAGCCCCTCTCCTTGTACTCCATTTCATGCAGCCTATTGTTTTATTTATTTATTTTATTTTACATTTGTTGACCGGGCTAGTCCAGCTGGATACATATCCATTTTCAGCAGAGGCCCGGGGAGAAAAGCTCCTCGAGAGTACAAAACAATGTTTGACGTTAATCAAATAAAAACAGTAAATTAATTCAAAGTTTAACAAATAGAAGTACTATATACAATTAAGCTATTTTATGCAAAAAAGAACATATTGAAGTAAGTAGTTGGGTAAAAATAAGTAAAATGTACAGTACAGGAACACACTAGAAAGAGGTGTGTTAACATAAGATACTAGAGTGACAAAGAGAGATATTAAGATATAAGAGAGAGTCCAAATTAGTTGCAAGACAAGTTATGCTTCTGGATTCCAGTATGCAGGTAGATTATGCAGACATTAAGATTTAGAAATTTAGTGAGAAGACAAGAGATGTTAGTCTGGGTTAAGACAGGTGCATAGCCAATGTGTTTTAAGGTAGGATTTAAGCCTGATTTTGAATTATGTAAGTGATGGTAGTGAGGTTAGGTCACTGGGAAGAGAGTTCCAGGATTTATTGCATGTGGATCTATGCCTACAAGTCATCCTCTGATCCCAAACTGATGGATTTGTTGTGCATCTGCAAAACAAATTGCATTAGAAATACCTATCCTAAGGACCTAAACCTCATCTGCGACAAACACAGGACGTGTTGAAGGGACAGATATGCATCTCATAGGTTATCGCTTCTCTGGAATAGGATGGGAAGCAAAGGTCATCTCTAACCCTATTAACCTATGTCCCTAATGAACAGAGGCAGCCTGTGAATGCTTGACATATACAAGCCTATATAATAAACCATAAAATTACTTGGGGTATTGACACACCAGCAATATTTTGGTAAGGTTCGGGTAAGCTTGGCTAGGCTTAAAATGACTTTTGGGCTGACAACCTAGTAACCACCTATGAATAACACACATTTATCTAACAGAAACAGATGGCATGACCATCGTGTAAAAAAAAAAAAATTACTACCTTGCCATCCTTCACCTGAGGTAGAAAACACTATTCAGAATGGGAGCTCATCATTTTTGCCAAAGGTAGACATAACTCAGAAAATGATTCTTCTCTTAAACTGAGTCACTCTCAGAGGCTGCTATATAATTTAGAAGGGTGTTAGAGAACAGACCTTTAACAATGGAATACAGTTTGGTTTGCTCTCAGAAAAAATGGTATTAAATATTTTTTTAAATCTTTAAAAAATGCTGCCATGTGTCCAATAAAATGTGAAAAAGCTTCACTACTCCCAGAAATAAAACTGATGTTCAGTCGTGTATGCATTGACCAGTTAACAAAGGGTAAAACAAGAAGACTCCCATCCTGACCATCTCCTATTACCAGTGGAGCTCCATGGGGCTCTGTCCAAAGCTGACTCCTTTTTTAGCATCTTTTTCTCAGATATCAAAACTGATACCAGCGTCAGTCTCTTTAAATATGCAGATGACTCCAAAAGTAAGGAGTATTTTCCTTAACTCCACCAAATCCACATCCATTCAAATGAGGCTAAATGTGATGCAGTAAAAATGGCCATGCCTTCAATGTAAAAAAATGCAGCATTCTGGTATTTGGCAACTCCTCCTCCTGCTTTTTCTACTGATGGGAAAAATTAAAAGTTAATAACAGGCAAAGAATTGTGAAATCCTAACAAATATAAAATACTCATGCCACACTAAAAATCAAAAGAAGAAGGGTGAGGATTTTATGGAAAAAAGAACTAATTTCCAAAATTCTATACAACTATGAAGATAAATATGGATTATTATTCTTAGTTAATTTACTATATAATAAGAATATGAACCTTAGTCAATACATATTGGCTTCCAGGTATGAGTCTTAAGCTTGCCTGGAAATTCCTGAATATTATTTTAACTAAGTTAAAGTCACCTTAATTTTAGGTGGTGATTTTAATTCCATTTTAGATTAAGGTGAAAAAAGATGTCAAGAGATACAAGATTAATTTCACCCTGAAGAAGTGGGTAGAAAAATTGAATCTTACTGACACATTTTTGAAAGACAAGGATTCTTTAGACTTCTCACATACTTCACCTCTATTTGGCACCCAAACCAGAACAGCTATGCTATTTATTTTGTACAGCTTCAAATCTTGTCTATACAGTTTTAAAATAATTTCCTGTCCTTTCTTGGACCATAATGCATTAATCTTAAAATTAATCTTATAAAATTATCTGAGAATTTTGTCATGAGCATCTTATGGTATCCCAAAAAAAATCACTTACTCATTGGAAAGAGGTGGTATAAAACTACCAAATTTGGACACCTATACGAAAGCTGCAATAAAAATAAATAATTAACTGGATTGATAATAATTACACTGCCAGCTGGAAATCTTTATATAAAGAACTTTTCAATGTTAAAAATATGAAAATGTTCAACACATGTTTAGAATGTTCTAATAACTGTATGTGGTTAATACTACATAATCATGTCTGATATATTATAATGTTAATACTTTGATGCAATCTACATATGTTAACTCTGTTCTTAAAAACTTTAAACTCATCATTATGAGCCAAATCAATTTGAAACTTTGGTTTAATCTAATAATACACATTATTCTACTCTAAAAGCTTACTGAAAGGAGCCTGAACAAAGAAAGTCATGTAATGGAAAAGGAAAAAAATTTTTTGTTTTGGTATAACTTATTTTATAACAAACTGCTAAAGAGACTACCATGGAAACAATCTTGAAATCAGTTTAGAATCTTCAAACTGGCTATTTTAGAAGGAATTATGAACCATATCTGAGAGAAGTGTTATAAAACAATGATTGAATACATATGTCTAAAAAAATAAACATAAGAGAGTCCTTTCATGATTCGTTCAGATTTATATAAAATATTTACAAATTGTATGACTAATTTTAAACAAAAATGGAACTTTACTTTATTAGATTATGAAGATAACATTCCAGAAGACAGTAAATCCCTTATTCTACAATCCATTAAAAGCATTTCTCTAGTGTAGCATTATAGAATTTTTACTACAGATGTTTACACAGAGCTTTTTATATTCCAGACAAATTAAAAAAGATAAAAACTATAAAAATGAATGCTGGAGATTTAAATAACTCTCCTTAGCAGATTGGCATGACATAATGTTTGATTGTGTTTTAGATTATGGGGGGGGGGGGTAACTACTTTTTAAAGTCTTGTGGTGAGATAGATCTTATAATATACCTGAAAGTTTTATCTTAAAAAAACAAAATTACTATTTGCTTTGGTCTACTCTAGCAATAGCAAGCAAAACTTTCACCAGAAACTGGATGGGTTAGATGAAGAATAAAGCTACTGACTTCAAAAAATTTCTCTTCCTTCTCTGAGAAGTCATTGGCAAAGAAATTGTGATCAACAGAAATATATTAACTTCAAGAGTTACTTTTATAATCCATGGAGTAAAGTATTGAACTTAATGAACCAGTAAAAATCAAGATTCATCACTTTTACTTGTTGAGTCCTAAATTTTTATGTACGTTTTATATACATACATATATATATATATATATATATATATATATATATACATACATACACACACACACATATATAATATGGTTCTACTTCAAAATGTCAAAAACTTATAACATCTAATTTCAAAACAGCGAGACCATAAGATCGTAAATTCAAAACATCTAAAACTTATAACATCGAATCTCACATCGAAAACTACAAAGCAAATATAAATAACATCCCCTCCACCTATAACACCGAATGAAAAAAAACACACTTTTTACTAAGTTTCTGCAAGGGGGCATGCACCCCTGCACTCCCCAAGTGGGGGGGGGGTTCTGCCCCCCCCACCCCCCGTAAATTAAATATACCAACTCCGGGATCGCACTACAGTGGGAAAAAGTTAATTTACTAACCCCACTGTATCGCGATCACCATAAAGAATGCACACATAATGTCTAAATCACTTACCTCTTATGGCCTAAAAATATGTACAGAGTGGCATGTTGTTTTTCGGCTTTTTCCGGTTAGGTCGCCACAGCAGAACTCCGGTCCGCTAATGATTGACAGTAGATTTTCATGAACGCCGAGGTGCCAGCTCGACGTTCAACCTTCAAAGAAGGCACGCCCATTTACGCATGTCTTTCGAATGCCCACCCAACTGCGGGAAGGACATGCAGACTCCACACAGAAGGCGCTCCCCACATTCCAGCCGAGAATCGAACGGCATAATAAACACTATATGCAGATTGACAGAATAAACACTACCCAGTTTTATACATTGAGATTCGATGTTATGAGTTTTAGATGTTTTGAATTTTCAGTCTTATGGTCTCACTGTTTTGAAATTAGATATTATTTGTTTTTTTTTGACATTTTGAAATGAAACCATGTGTGTGTGTGTGTGTGTGTGTGTTTTCTTGATTTTCATCTTCTCTCTTGCATTTTTATTATTCTTCAAGAAAAGAACTCCTGCTAGTTACAAATCTCCAGTTACTGCAAAAAATATACTGGTTTAAAAATGTATTACATTGTTTGTGTGTTCCAGGGTATTTGTGTTTTCTGTCAGTGGACCAACAGGGCATGTCTATCTTTTTTTGTCTAAAATTCATACATGATGACATTGGCTTCTTTACATTCTTTCTTTTCTCTGCGTTCTGTTCGATGCCAAAAAAGTAAGGTTATTTACAGAATTCAAACCGGAGAGTGAGCAGTCGAGAGTACGTCCTGGAAGTCACCCACAAAGAAAACTTTATTCTTTGTGGGTGACTTCCAGGACGTACTCTCGACTGCTCACTCTCCGGTTTGACTTGTTCAGTTTGTGTTGCCGTTTTTCTCCAGTTTGTAGTAACAGAATTCATCTTGTTAAAAACATGTTGCTACCTCTGCCTGAAACTTTGCAACCTTTTAGCACTAAGTTGGTGTAGGCAGCTTCATAATGTGGAAATCTCTTCAATAATATAAAAGGAGAAATACAAAGGAAGTACAATGAAAATAATAATAAAAAAATTAATTTACTTCAACAAAGAGGAAACTTCTGAGATTGTTATTTTTTGGGAGTGGCGCTAAAATGTTTTAAATAGCACTTCAGCAAAATGGAAATTAATTTTAGTTCAGTAGCTATTTTCAATAGACCACCATGACCAATAATACTCTTTATATTTATGTTAACATGATTAGTGAACTGTACTTTCTCAGACCTCTTTTCTGGGGTGGAAGAAATATGAGGAAATTCACACAAAAACAAGGAGAACATGCCAAACTCTGCCTAGACAGAGGATGAAGGTCAAGACTGGGCGCCAGATTCTGCAGCTGTGACAAAAGCGACTAAACCACTAGGCCATCATTCTGCCCAACAACTTAACTTGCTTTACTCATTTTCTTTAAGATATTTATTTATTTGACATCTGTTGACCGGGAATGTACGACTGAGCTTGTGCCCTTTTTCAGCAGGGGCCCAGGGAGAAAAGCTCCACAAAGTATTACATAGACCATAAAAATGTTTACAAACAGTACAGTATACATGAGGTAATACAAACATGCCATGCATTATAATGCTTGGATTCCCACCTGCAGCATGAGAGTTTAAAAGGTATTTACAAAAAAGGCAATAAAACAATATGTTAAAGTCATTCATATATTTCCCGTAGATAAAAAATTCCCCATTTAGAGAGGAAGTAATAACAATTAACTAAAAGTTTAAGATAAGAATACAGAAAGTACTATACATCAAATCTTAGTTCTTAAAGGCAACAGCATGTACATCAGTAATCAGAATATATAATTAAATAAAATATAAAAATCCATAAACTTCTGAAATTATGAACATAATCACCAAGTGAAGCACACAAATATTATAGTAAGTTAACCAAATATCAAGTTTTTTTCCAGATTTAGCCAGACATGCACGCATTTTACGATACTTTGATATCTGACCCTACACAGAGCTTTTTGTATTTGACAACGCTGTAGGCCAGGCTGATAAACACTTAGGAACTCAAATCTGATATGGTTCTTAAAATGTAATGCAAAACAGCAGTTAAACTGGGCATTAACTAGTCCAAACGCAGTTCCATCTCAACTGAGAATTTCCTTCCCAGAAACCTCTTGAAGTTAATATCTCATCATTATTAGTAAAAAAATACGAGCACTCATAAAATCAACTAAGGCCAATTTTGAGAGAAAAATTGCCATGGATTCAAAGGACAATCATAAGGCCTTTTTCAGCTATGTTAGGAACCTGGGTGGAAACTCACAGATATGCTCAGAATTAGTCCAAAATGATACAAAAATCACTGAACCCACAGACATTGCCAACATACTGGCAGACAGGTTCAGTGCAAACTTCACCCCCTCTCCCCTAAAGGAGAGATAACTATCCCAGCCGAGTGTAGCCTCCCAGACATCTCAAATGCGCAGGTGAAAGCTGCTCTCTCTAAAGCTAAAAACACAGCATCAATGGGACCGGATGGTGTCCCCGGCTGTGTGCTACACGAGCTAAATGAGGAATTAAACCCGCACATAAGGCAGCTGTTTAATCTCAGCCTTACCACAGGATACGTGCCCAAGGAGTGGCGTGACGGCAACTGTGGTCCCACTCCACAAAGGTGGCGCCTCACGGACCCTGGTAATTACGCCCCATAAGCTTAACAAGTCTAGTCTGCAAAGCTATGGAGAGGATCATAATGGAGCTCATAAACAAAGATATAGGGGACTTGCAGACATTGGACCCGACCCAGTTTGGCTTTGTCAAGGGAAGATCATGCCTTTTGAACTTGGTCGACTTCTTGAAATAGTCACCAAGGCCATTGATGAGGGAAAGGCAGTCCATACAGCCTACCTTGACCTTGCAAAGGCTTTCGACACAATACCCCACTCGGGTATTGTAGAAAAACTTACCAGCTTAAATGTAAACCCATATGTCACAAGATGGGTTGCAAACTGGCTTAAGGACAGAACCCACAGGGTTAGAGTTGCTGGCGCTGTGTCAGACTCCAAGCCGGTCACAAGTGGTGTCCCACAGGGCTCGGTCCTTGGCCCCTATTGTTTGGCATCTACTTCTCAGAAGTACAGGCCAACATGGGAGGACTTTGGCTGACAAAGTTTGCAGATGACTGCAAACTGGGCCATAGTGGAAAGTGCATCGGACACGGATATCCTTCAGAAGGGACTCACTGAAACAGATAGCTGGTGCCAGAGCCATGGCCTGAAGTTAAACGCCAAAAATGTATAGTCATACCCTTCGGGAAAAACAAGGTAACCCCAAGCTACCATATAGGTGGCAATCCACTAAGCACAGAAGAGGTTATCAGGGACCTGGGGACCCAGGTTGACAGTGGCCTTTCTTTTGACACTCACATTGCTAAAGTGGTTAGAAAGACCTTCTACATTGCCCACCTGATCATGAAGGGATTCACATCCAGATCTAGTGAGGTCATTGTTCCCTGTACTCTTCACTTATCAGACCAATGATCGAGTACAATGCCCCATTCGGGATGTATCTCACCCGACATCTGCAGCAATTGGAGAGACCCCAAAAGTTCCTCACCAAAAGGATAAAGGGACTCCAAAATCTGTCATATGCTGCCAGATTGAAGAAACTCCAGCTCTATTCAGTCGCATACCGTCTGCTCAGAGGTGACATGTGCCTGACATACAAGGCCATGTCCAACCCGGAATTAATGGACATGCTCCACCTCAAAAATCCAAATCCACCAAAACCACTAGAGCAAACGACTTAAACCTTAGCACGGATATAAATAGGGCGTGCTGGAGGGATAGATTTATCACTCAGAGACTCCCTATGCTGTGGAATAAAATCCCGGTCCATGTGAGGCAGAGCACCTCGCTGACTCTGTTCAAGAGAAATCTAGACCTGTGGATGGGAGATCGTAGGTTTACCCCGGGAATCATCTCTGGGTCACTGCTGGACAGAGGCACAACAAACTAATGGGCACAGTATTTTTTCATATAAGGGGTGGCGTAAGCCACAATAATTTGGGCTAGGCTTATAAATGCCTTAGGGCAGATAGCCTAGTATAAACCTATGAACCTATGAACCTATAAGTCATTGTGCTGCATATACACAGGTTACGTGCAGGTGACTTCTTGAACAGATGCAGTTTAACCCCTAGAAAACAAAGTATACTTTTATAATCACTAAAGTGTTTTCAGATGACTGTCATTCCGGCTGTGTGATTTCTAACCTAGAATGAAGTGACTGTGCTTCTGATCGCAAACCCTCAATCAAACCTGGCAAACGGCCTCGTTGTAACTCCATTTGTATGGGGTGAACTGGCATTCCCCTTACCAAGGAGGTTAACTTGAAATTTATATTTTGTACTCTCAAACTTCTGACTGTTGCATCATTTAGAAATGTGCTTTAACCGTCAAAATATTGTTCTTACTCACTTTGGCAAGGGACGCCTTATTTTCAACTGTTGTCTCACTTAAAACCGTAAAAGGCCTTTTTAGAATTGCATTCCTGTTATATAAGCACATTTTGTAAAGTTCTATACAGCTGATACCAGGGGATTTCTAAACGTTCTGTGACCTTTGAGCCATAAAGTTTCTTAGAAATAGTAAAAAAAAACATGTACTTATATGGAAATGACAATGATTCAACAAACTATACAACCAAAAAGCTCCAATGTGAAAATTAGGATTCACCTAACTTGGCGGCTCCACTTCCCCACAAATGCCGTTGCCCGGCATATATATATATATATATATATATATATATATATATATATATATACACACACATATACATATATATATATACACACACATATATATATATCTAGTGGGGGGGGGGGTCTAATCTTCACAACTACTTTCAATTGAGTACACCACGTATGACTAGCTACGGCTTTGTCCTTAGCTCCTTCCCACTGCTCTAGTCCCCAATCCCTTACAAACGTAGTGAAGAGAAAATACAGCTTGCAGTTACAGATGTGGAAGTAATGATCAGTTTTAAATATGCGAAAATGCAATACCACATAACAAAAGCTTTAAAAACGAAACACTAAAAGTTAACAGTTGCTGTCAAACGCAACTGTGCTGTCCTGCATGTTCAAGAACATCAGCAGTAGACTCTGGTAAAAGCTATCGTAAAACATACAGAACAGCTTCTAAGTCGCAAATTAATACTGCTCGCATTGTTTAAAAAAAAATACATTTGCTGATATGCATGCATGCAATGAGCATACACACTCTGACACAAGCCCCCTCAGTGCCAGAGACCCCAAGGAAACCCAGTTATATGGAGTCGTTACCCACCTTTCAAAAAGGAAATTATCACTCATTGCTGTATCATCAGTCAGTATTGCTGCACTTTACAGTACGACTCCATACAGAACATTCCTTGGCACGGTTAGTAAATGGTCTCCCCGCTGAAACATCTAGTCCTACTTTAAGAAAAACAGCTAATGGTCCCTCTAGAGTTACTTCATTCCTTGAAATTACCGGAAAAAACAGTAGGAAAAATGTTCTACACTGACCGGTCCCTCCTTCCTTCTTATCCAACGCCTAATGTGAACAATAACACACTGACAATACACTGTGTTTAGTCTCAGAGACTGTTACAGTCACCACCTCTATCACGACTACCTGTAAGAGGCGCCACAAAGGGCAGACGACCAGGCCCGCACTTTTCTGAAGTGTGCATTCGCGGCCGCACGACCTCAAGAAGCCTTGTGATAACAGAACTGCATCCATCCGTTTCTATAATCCAGAGAGGTTGGATCTCCACCCGGTGTCGCACTCCCCCCCCCTAATGACGTCAGCAGCAGAACAGTCAATGAAACCACTCAGCGGTTACCTGCTCAACAGCATCTCACTGAGATCCCTTTCCCTAGAGTTGGGAAAGGACGACGTGGGATGACCGACTCTTTGGGAGATGCTAGTTCGGTGATAACAGCTCGTCTAACAGTAACAGCTAACTTGCAATAGTGTTTATTCTGGGCATTTAGGTGCTGGACTGTTAAGTAGAACCCATGCCATGTTTGTTAGCCTAAAATAAAAAATTACTACAAAATTACTGAAACGGGGAGCTAACACCCACAGAATGCGCCCTTATATTTCTCGGTGTTCCCCTCATCCTTTACAACAGTATAAATCCTTTGATATCAATACTCTTTTTATGTGGCGTTATGAGAAGTCAAGTTTCTGCATCCGGCTTATTCTGTGATGCAAGACAAGATTTAAAAGCAAAGCTGCTGGAGCGTTCACGGTGAAGGTGATAATGGAAAAAAAACTTTCTCTCGGGAGAGTACCTTTTCATAACATTACCACCAGTGTCATAGTGCTTCATAACTTGAGATCTGAGACTTACATTTTTTAAAGCAATAATGCTGCTTGTTGAGTAAATTCTTAATCATGCCTGATTCTTTTTTTTTATTTCAGCAATATATGCGTGACTTATTTGTAATTCATTCATGTATTCATTAGTTTTTTTAACTAGGGTGTGGACTAATCCAAATGGACACATTTCACCCACAGCCCATAGAGACAATATTTACATACATTTATAATAAAACACATACTGTATGCATACACATGTAATGAAATTGATATAAGAAATTGTACAAACAAAGAAAAAAAGTCAAAATAGTGTTGTTATATAGTTATAATTTGAATACTTATGAATGTAGCCATAGGCAGTAAAAATAAGCAAAGAAAAATGCACAATGGATTTTGTAAAGCCAGCACCCCTCCTCCCCCATCATACACTATTCATACCATAGTTATTAAGCAAGTAAGAGACTTTATCTAATCAAACATTGCAAATACTTGCCACTTATGGCAATAACTAGTGCCCACCACTTACATCCACAGTTTATTTACATATGTATTGATTCCATTTGCTGACTGGGAAAGTCTTACTGGGCACAGAGTTCCCTTTTCAGCAGATGCTAGGGGAGAAAAGCTTAAGATATATCAATGAAAAGCACTGAAAAAAACAAAATTTTAAGTATTTTTGCATGGGAGCTGCCCTTTGCACCCCATGATGTAGATTGCAAGCTCCTCCACAACCACTAAACTTATATTTACCAACATATAGAAGGAGACCATAACCCCCAAACTTATATTTACCAACCTATAGAAGGAGAAATCACTCCAAAAAGGATGCCACATCTGGCAGATCTCACTGACAATGATTTCCTGTAGAAAATATCCAAACCTTGGCGTCTTGAGCCTCAGGTAATCAATGCTTGAGAAATCAGACTGCAAAGAGTCAATGTTGTGACACGGATATTATTGCAGATTACTTTACCATGAACACATAAGTAGCTTTTTTAGATATTTAAGGAATTTTAACTTGAACTACTTATCATGCCAGCAGGTTCTAATGTGGTTTGGGACACAATTCCAAATTATGGAATTCAAATTATTTTTTGGTCTTTGTAGTAGATGTATTTCTTGAATATGGCAACAGATGGTACTGAATATGTTTTGTCAACAGTGTTGATATGACTACAAGAGAGATATCAGTGTTACTGTTTTTATAATTGTCAGAAAGAGAATGTCATCATGTTGCTGTACAGGAAACTAGGCTGCTCATTTCAGGGTAACACGGTATTCTTTGTTTAGGGGAAGCAGAATGAAAAAGTGTATTCTATTGGATAGTTTCCATAAGTAACTGAGATTTTACTCTGAGGTGTATGCCAGGAGAAGAACAGCATGCCATAATCATGGCTGTGGAAAATGTTTACCTACTGCTTTAGGGGTACTGGATGAGACCTGTTTTTCAATCATATTATGCTACTTTTTTTGCATTTCAGGAGACTAAATCCCCCAATGCATATTTTCATTATTGAATCTAATTTTCTATCATTATTTACTATGTTTGCTGTGTACTTATTGCTGCATCTTAGTAGCTCAATGTTGTACGTGTTAATAGTTGTGCTTATGTTTGTTATAATACCTTCTTTATTCATGGATTATGTGTACTGTATTTCTGTTCTAAATACTCGCATTGAATTTGTAACATCTCATTTTTTACTGTTGTCTTTGCATTCATGGCCTACGTCAAGGCTGAAAAGAATCCATGAACCAATTAATTTAGCCAGTTAAGAAATGTTAAATAAATAAATAAAATTATTGATCTACATATAAATAAAATTGTTGCTATCTTCAGTGGTAAGGAAGTGAGGGATGAGAGCTTTTCCAGCATTGTAAAGGGCTGAATTTATTTTTGTTTTTAGGTATTTTAATATGAAGGGACATAGTTAAGGAGGAGACATAGTATTAAGCCTAAGTATTTGAAGGAGGATATTTCTGTGATTTGCATATTGCAAGAATAGGGGAGATAAGGGTAGACATGTTTTTACATTTTGGCTATGCACTACAAAATGTCATTCTTGTTTTCTTTACATTTAGTCTAAGGTGTTTACTATATTTCAGATTTTGTAAAACAGTCCTTTTTTAAGGACTGGATTCAATTCAATAGGCAGAATTAGGCTGGACAGTCTGTGATCAAGAGAAGGGTGGTTAATGAATATGTTGAAAGGAATGGGACCCAAAACTGATCCTTGTAGAATAACTGTAGAAATATTTTAAGGGATGAGAAATAATTGTTTGATCTGTAGATAAAAGACTTGTCAGAGACAGAGAGGTAGCTTGAAAGTTACTTTATAGTCGAGGAACCTAAGCAAGAGGATTTAGAGTAAGTAGTAGGAGGTTGTGGTTAATGCTATCAAAATCTTTGTTGAATTAAGGAACAATCTGCATGTTAAGTTTCTTTTGCTAATGTTAGTATGTCGTCAGTGAGTATGAAGAGAGCAGTTTGAGTACTTTTATCTTTTGAGAATCTACATTGACGACATCTTAGGATGTTATATTTGTACAGATAATCAGTGACTTGATTATAAATATATATTTTTAGTAGCTTACCTAGATGGGGTGGGAGGGAAATAGGTCTGTATTCAGAGATACTTTTACTGCTCTTGGGGATGGTTATAACCATTGCTTCCTTCAACTGTTGAGGGGAAATTTTTGTGAGAGGGAGCAGTTAAAGAGACGCTGTATTTGTGATGTGCTGGAGTCAATGTACAACCTAATGATCCATGGGTAGAGATCACCAGTACCTAATGAACCTTGGTTTGAAAGTGATTCTACAAGCTTAATTTGTTTCTCAAAATAAGATCTTCTTAAGACAGAATGAAGGGAAGTAATGTTCTAAGGGAGGGGTTATGAAGTGGATTTACTAGAGTTATTTTCGAAAGCGGTAGTAAACTGTTTTTTACATTCCCAATATTTAAGTGTTAGAAATGAATTAGTAGCCTTTGAAAGGTGAGCCAAATAGTTTACATCTTTCTAGAACTTTCTAGAATTAGTAAAAGGCAAGGCTTGATGACTGTATAGGTACAATGCCTTTAGTCATCTAATGGTCTGATTTGCTTGATAACACAGTGTAATACATATGCTATAGTTCACTAGGCAGTCATTTTTTTCCAAGGTTGCCCAGGCTAAGTCTTTTAGTTTGAGTAAGGAATGCAGCTCTCTTGTCATCTATGATAACTGTAAAGATTTGGTTTTGTTAAGTCATTTTATAATTGAAAAAAATATTTTTGGAGTCTTAGTAAGTTAGAATTTAAAAGAGAGGCTGCAGAGTTTACACAAGTGTTTGACTCTGTTTTGTCAGTTAGTGCTTGCTAGATTTTTATTGCCTGTTAGTAATTGCAGGCGGAGGTAGTCTCATTCATTGATATTCTGTCACTGCCTATTTAAGTAGTACATTTAGGAATATTTTCTGTTTAAAACCTCAGCTTTGGCTGGCTAAGATCTAGCTGTATTCACCCGGATGTATAAGAGAATTTAATTACCTTTTATCTGCATTTTTTCAAATAATACAGCATTTTAACTGATTTATTTGTGTTGCATTGAATATCAACTGAACAGAAAGTTTTGAATCTGTTTTGTCAGTTAGTTCCCCACCCACCCTCCCTGTTTTTGTTTTTGTTTTGGTGTTAATCTTGGTGGCTTTGAAACTGCCCGCCCCTCTTCTAAATTTGTGTTTGGATACTCCTTCTGGACCCATCTCATTTGCTCACTCAAATGAGTGCAGTGAAATCATATTCTGATTTCAAGCAGTCCTACTGTGTACAAAGAGAGCATCTGGGGGGAAAAAAAAAAAAAATATATATATATATATATATATATATATATATATATATATTTTTTTTTTTTAAGCTTGTTTCCTGCCTTTCCTGTAAGTGGTCTGGACTGTTTGTAGGCTTCTGAACCCCCAAGCCATTCTCTGTTGGAGTAGAGCCTTATAGCTTAATTTTTTTTCTTAGAACTAGACAGTTTTCTAGTTTCAGCACTCAAATTTGTTTCTTTAAACTCAGCACTTGTTTAGAACTCGTTGTAATCACTAAATAAACTGCAAATTACTACAGCAACTCAACTTTCCTCACATGTCTAGAGGAAAGCAGTTTTTAGTACTTAATAAATAAGAACCTATCCGGCCATGTCTAAGGGTCAGCTCCCGGTGATTTCTCCTGTCTACCTGATGAATCTAAGCATCTTGGGACAATGCAGCAATTGCCTCATGTACACAGACATGCCTCTCCTCCTACCACCCAACACTACAACCTGTGAGAGATGCACTTATATAGCCAAACTGGAAGCAAAGCTCTCTTCACCCAAGACTGGACTAGACAGTCAAGAGGAGAAGGTAAACACTTGCACCACACCACACTCATCACATAGTCCCTCAAAACCTACACTACCAAACCACACATATAGAAACGCAAAACACACACCTACATTCGTGGAGGCTCTCAATAAAAACCTGTCCAAGCATCAGGGACCTCCAAAGCAGAAACGCAAGCAAACTCCACCCCCCAACACAACCCAAATGACACATAGCCGACAAACTCAGTGTGCCACTCAACCACAGGCCATAAGGCATAACAATGTACCCAACACTCTAGTCATAGGTGACTCTATAGTCAGGCACACTGATGTTCCACTCACCAGGCTAAACAAGGAGAAAGTTACTGTCAACTGCCTGTCAGGTGCCAGGATCAGCCACATAACGCACACACTCAAGTCACTCCATAACAAGTACAAATATGACACTGTCATTGTCCATGTTGATGTGAATGACCTGAGATGTACCTCCCTGGACTACATGAAAAGAGACATGGAGGAGCTCTCCGATCTTGTAGCCCAGGCAGGTATGACCCTAGCCATGAGTAGCACCCTGCCATCACCCAGAATGATACCACAGTACAAGGACAAAATGATTGACTTCAACAATTGGCTAAGCTTCTGGTATCATTCTAAGGGGATCTAGTATTTGTTTACCTGGGACGACATGATCGACAGACCATGATGCTTTGCCAGAGATGGCCTGCACCTGTCGCCCTTGGGATTCCGTTTACTGGCTAAGGCTCTTGCCACCCCTATAGTGCCGTTTTTAGGCAAGGTTCAAATGACAAATTCACCACAGTAACAGGTACAAGCAAGCAAAATCTGAGGGTAATGCTACTCAATGCTAGAAGTCTAAACCTCAAAATGCACTCACTCGAGGCACTCCTTAAAATGGAGAACATCAACATCTGTGCAGTGACAGAGACCTGGTACAAAGCTCCAGAGAGCACCCCTGCATTACCAGGCTATAATTCATACCACACCTTTCGGCCACCTAACCCAGAATGAAGCACTAAAGCTTGAGGTGTGTCCATATTCATTAAGGATATCCACACCTCCAGGTTAGTTGCACAGCATAATGCATCTGAGATTATCCAAGTGCAACTAACTCTAGGCAAGACCACAATCCAAATTGTAGCTTGCTACAGACCCCCCACTATGCCCCAGGATTCCCACTCCCCATTTCTTGATACACTGGAAAGTACTAGGGTACAACCCAACACCCTAATAATGGGTGATTTCAACTACCTCTCCATTATCTGGGAAAACAAACTACTCATGTACCAACTATTTTGCTCAACGTTTTCTGGAATTCATAAATTCCAATGCCTTGGATAAACTTATTCACACCCCCACCAGGGGCAGCAATATCATAGACCTGGTCATTACCAACATGGGCAACCGGTGTTCCACACCAGAGGTCAATTCCTTGTTGGACAGACCCGACCACAAGCTAATCACCCTAGACATCCACATCCCACCCCCACCCCCAATTAGGGAAACCACCATAAAAAACCTCTCCAAAGCCAACTCCACAGTTCTTAAGACAGAAGTGGCAAACTTCATGATGCTCATGCAGATGGACAATGGAGGTACAACTGCTGAATCCTACACAAATGCACTTTATAAGCACTTACACGAGTGCATGGATCATGCTATCCCTAACAGAACCAAGATGCTATCCTCCAAAAAGGAGGCCAATCTGGTGGTCCTCTGCCATAAACAAACTCTACAACAGAAGAAAGAAACTGTTGCAAAAAAGAGTAAAATCCCATGACTGGAGGAACTCCCTGGTCAACCTCAGTAAGAAGCTGAGATCCCTCATAAAATCCTCCAAAGCTAGTTACGAAAACAAAAGTGTCACTGACTCTAAAGACAACCACAAAGCATTTTATAGCTATGTCAAGAATCTCAATGGCAACACTCAGATCTGTTCTGAGTTACAGCACAATGGCACTAAATGTACAGAACCAACTGATATTGCCAACATCCTGGCAGATAGATTCAGTGCTAACTTTACCCCTCTCTCACCCCCTAGAGGGCCCATCTCTATACTGGAAGAATGCAAAGTTCCTGTAATCATGGCTGCACAGGTGAAAAACACACTCTCCAAAGCCAATAACACAGCATCCATGGGACCTGACAATATCCCAGGCTGCATTCTACATGAACTACAGAATGAACTGGCACACTACCTAAGTACCATGTTCAATCATAGCCTCACCTCAGGCTTTGTGCCCACTGAATGGCGCACAGCGACGGTTATCCCACTCCATAAAGGGTGAGCCACGATGGACCCCGGGAACTACCGCCCCATTAGCCTGATGAGCCTGGTCTGCAAGGCCATGGAACGTATCATCATGGAACTCATAAACAAAGACATTGGTAATCTCCAAACTCTGGACCCTACCCAGTTCGGATTTGTAAAAGGCAGATCATGTCTCCTAAACCTGATTGACTTCTTTGAAGCAGTCACCAAAGCCATAGATGAGGGTAAGGTGGTTCACACAGCTTATCTAGATCTCGCCAAGGCTTTTGACACCATCCCCCACTTTGGAATTATAGATAAGCTCACTAAACTAGGTATAAATCCTTATGTCACAAGATGAGTTGCCAACTGGCTCACGGACAGAACCCACACTGTGAAAGTAGCAGACTCCAAATCCGACTTTAGACAAGTGACAAGTGGACTACCACAGGGTTCAGCCCTGGGTCCTCTCCTGTTTGGTATCTACTTCTCTGAAGTTCAGGCTAACACAGAAGGTCTTTGGCTAACAAAGTTTGCAGATGACTGCAAACTAGGAGCCATAATCAAAACTCCTAACAATGTGGACATACTACAAAAGGGCCTCACTGAGACATATGCCTGGTGTCAAAGCCATGGCCTGAAGCTCAATGCCAAAAAGTGTATTGTCATCCCCTTTAATAAAAACTCTGTACCCATGAATTACCACATAGCTAGTAGTCTACTTAATGCTGAAAATGTGATAAGAGACCTTGGGACACAAGTGGACAGTAGTCTCTCCTTTGATAATCACATCGCCACAGTGGTCAGGAAATCCTTCTATGTGGCTCACCTCATCACAAAAGGTTTCTCATCCAGAAAAAAAGAGGTAATTGTTCCCCTCTACTCATCACTCATTAGACCAATTATAGAGTACAATGCCCCTTTTGGTATGTACCTCACAAGACATCTACAACAACTGGAAAGGCCACATAAATACCTCACAAAGAGGATTACTGGCCTCAAACAGATGCTCTACGCAGACCATCTAAAAAAACTCCAGCTTTACTCCATCGCATATCGCCTACTCAGAGGCGATCTCTGCCTAACATACAAAGCTATGTCAAACCCAGAGCTGTTGTACATGCTCCCCTTAAAGAAATCCCAATCCCTCTGAGCTACACCCTCTAGGGACCTAAACCTTCTCACCACAATAAACAGAACATGCTGAAGGGATAGATTTCTGTCCCAGAGACTTCCCATACTCTGGAACAGACTACCTATCTATGTCAAACAGAGCTCCTCATTAACACTCTTCAGGAAAAATCTTGATGATTGGATGTGAAATAGGAAATTCACCCCAGGGATCACTTCTTTGGCTCTGCTTGACAGGGGCACAGGAAATTAATTTTCTTGGGTGGCGAAAGCCAGGGTACATTTTTGGCTAGGCTTATATAGGCCCTAGGGCCAATAGCCTAGTACCTACCTATGAACCTAAGAAGCTGCTTGATAAAATTCAGACCAGTGTTTAACAGAGGGATGGGTGCAAACATGATGTGGAAATGAGAGTGGTTTATGCCTGTTTTATAGCCAATTGAATGTAATAGCATGGTGGTCACTAATATTTGATATCCCAGTTAGGATGGAAGATAATTTGTCTGACTAGTTTGTGATTAAACAGTCAAGCAGTGAATTGCTGTAAGAGACATTATTTAGCTTGCTTAGTTCTTTGATAATTGCAAGAGACTTAAATCTGATAGTAAACTGTTTAGTTGATGTATAATTCAGCTAAGGAAGTTTATGTTGAAGTCACCTAGAGTTACTACTTTTGGGGTAAGGAAGTTTATGGTGAAATCGTCTACGATTAATATATTTTAATAACCATGGAGGGGACGGTTATGATGTCTGAAGTGACTGAGGTAGTAACTAGAGTGGGGGTACAGACAATGATTGTATTCTGGCACAATATAGTAGTAAAGTTATGCATTATATAAAATAGTAACATTATTTAAGTTGGCCCAAAACACCCAGTAGAGTGCACAATAAGATTAGGAACACCTTCACAGAATACAAGAAAAGGTAATGAGTGAAGACAGTATATAAGTATTAGTTATTCACACAATAGGTCGAGATATAGATAATCAAACTATGTGATCAAACTTAACTTTGCTCGTTAGTCAATTTCCTCTAATCATTATCCTATTTGCAAAAGGGAAACCATCTCCTTTTGTGACTGACAGAAAAAAAAAATTATACTAACTAGATATTGTCTGCGTAGTGTTAGGGAAAGGGTGTTTAGTACTCCAATATGCAGGGTTGGATTAGGATGAGGGGTAGGGTTAGGGTCAGCAGACATCAGTAGGGGTGGGCAGAGGGAAGACCACATAACACATTTCCTATACAAAACCTTACTTCAGACATTAATGAAATAACAGTGGAAGCTAAAGCTTTATGGACAGCGGCGCTAACAGCAGGTTTTCCAAATGCTCCATGTGCATCTTCACATATAGGAACGTGTGCAGGTGCAGTACATAAAACAATATCTCAGTTACATATACATTTTCCCAGTACATTTATTCACATTCGCTTTTATCAAACTCATTTTTTTCTGTTCTCTTCTTCTCTTTTTTTACTCCTTTTCTTCAGATTTCAAGCCAGACCTTTCCCGCTTCCTTCCTTCTTACTTCTGTTATCTTTTGTATTCTTTCTCACAGCTGTTGTTGTCACAGGAATATAGGAAGATAGCCTGTCACTTTTCTTTTGTTGTACTTGATCCCCTTTCTCACCAGCAAGTGGTGATTCCTTATTTCCTTCTTCTCCTGTTTCTCCCAGCCATAGATTTATTAGTCTTCTTAACAATTTCATTGCCTCCTTTGGATTACCGAATGATTTAACAGAGCCCTATGCATACACCTTCAATGTGGCTGGATATATCATTCTACACCTGATGTTTTTTTTTCTTTGCAGATCTTGATCACTGGAGCCATCACATTCCTCTTAACTCTTGTATCACAAGAGAAGTTGTTTTCAAAAAAAGCATGTGCATCTCATATGTTTAGTTTCTTTGCTGGCATACATATCTCTGCTAAGATTTTTTTATTTTAGCTCAGTTGTTTGGAATCTTAATATAATTGGTCTTGACTACTTCTGAAGTTCTCTTGCAAGGAACCATGCTGTGTGATGCACCCTTTCAACCTTTATCTCCATCTGTGGATTCCAGTCCATTTTGCAAAAAGTCCCAGCATCTCTTTCAGGCAATGTGTCCCTTCAAATTGTTCTGGTATTCCCACTATTTTGATGTACTTTTCTTCTTGCATGCTGTTCCATTTCAATGATCCTTGCTTCAAGACAATCTAATCTTGCTTCAGCCAATATAATTTCAAAGTTCAACTCTTCGTTCTCTGCCACACTCTCTTGGATCACTATGATATTCTCATTTACCCCTCAATCACTTCTGTTATTGTTTTTTCTGTGTGGTTGTTTTCTAATGGTGTTTGATTCTCTTGGTTTATTTCTCACCATGTTGCTTTCTGGCTATCATTACTGCTTTATCAGCTGGTGTGGTGTCTTGAGGTTTCCTTGCCTGCCACCTTCTTCCTGATTTGCCTCTCTTTAACTGCTGGGAACCTTAAGCAGTTATTTTCAATGATTTCTTGCTCTTTTTTCTTCACTTTTTTCTTTTTCTTGCAATGGAGCACAGCAGAGCTTTATGTTTTTAATGAGGCACCACACTGGAAGTCTCAATATTACACCTGTTCTGTGCAACCTGCAAAGAGCTTCCACTTTGTTATTGAATAATTCATAAGATCTACTGGGTCCCTCCTACCTGAAGGAGTTGATACTGCCCTATCCAGGTCCTGCGCTTAGTTTTCAGTGGCCTGCTAATGGTTCCACAGGTACACCTTCACACTTGTGGTGTCTGCTCATTTGTTCATTTAGCTCCTCACCTGTGGAACCTACTATAATGGTGGTTCTGGGACTCTCTGTCTCTGGCTGGTTTCTAAAGGACACATAAAACTTATCTTTTTGAAATTGCATTTGACAGACTGGGATCACACACACACTACATCCTCCACATATACCGCTCACCACACAAATCTTATGGTGTGGCACTTAAAGGAAACTTTCCAAAACCTTAAATACTTCCTAAGCCTACAAAGGGCAATGCCTATCCTCAGCAATCTTTAAAGCACACACACCAAAAGCAATAACAAACATTGCACATAAGCCTACACCCAGTGGTCCCCCAAGATCAAAGCCGATAAGGCAAGCAAACACTTTTCCCTGATCTGTTGTCATAAGGGACATATGGTTAGCTGATTATCTGGAGTCAGAATTCACAATATTACACACACACGCACTCAAGTCACTGCACCACCAGTACAGATATGCTTCTATCATAGTCCATATGAGTGCAAATGACTTGATGTGTACCTAACTGGGCTATTTGAAAAGAGACATTATGCATCTCTCTGAATATGGTTCACTGACGGGTATGTGCCTTGCAATGAGCAGTATTCTTCCTTCACCAAAGAAGATGCCACAGTATGAGCAAAAAATGACTGATTTTAACAATTGGCTTAGATTTTAGTGTCATTCCAGGGGGACTTATCTGTCAGCATGGGATCACATCATTAACATCCTACGTTGCTTTGCCAAGGATTGTCTGCACATGTCTCCCCTGGGCTTTTGAATATTGGCAAAAACTTTATCCACCCCTTAGAGCCTTTTTAGGCAATTGCAAAATGACAAACCTCCCAACATAACAAAATTAAATACATAAATAAATTAAAAACAACTCAAAGCCACCTTAAGGTGTTACTGCTCAGTGCTAGGAGCATCAACAAGAAACTTCACATAGACATCTGTGCTTTACCAAGACTTGGTTTAAAGCCACAGAAAGTATTCCAGCCATGCAAAACTACAGTGCCTTCCACACATGTGTAAATCACCATCGATAAAGTCCCCTACCATATCCTAGATAACTATAGGTCACTATATGTGCCCTAAGAATCTCATAACTTGTACCTAGATCTACTGGATGCGCTCACCATCCAACTAAATGTCCTATTCATGGGTGACTTTTACTACCCCTCCATAGACTGGGAAACATACACTACCTCAAACTTGCTGACACAATGTTTTCTGTACTTTATTAACAAAAATACCCTAGCCCAGATAGTGCATGCTTTATCCAGAGGTTCAAACATACTGGAATTAGAACTCGCCAACATGGGGAAGTGCTGATACAGAGAAGAATTATCAAACCTAGAGAGTAAAGCACAGGAAAAAATAAGGAATCAAACCCTTTCATGTAAGAACAAGATAGGACTTTGCAATGCAGACATATAGATCATTTGCTGGTTTGGAAACAGGAAGGGCAGGGCTTAAAATTTGTAGTGAATTGGCAGATGGGAAAGGACTGAGTTCCTGAGTGAAAATTACATTGAGAGGACTGAAAATTGAAAAAAAGGCAAGTGTAAGGAAGGCAGGGGATGGTAAGGGCAGGAATAAAATTACAAAAAGACAGAGAAATTTGAGATAGCAGAGGAGAGAAGCATAAGGAAAAGACCTGTTTAAACCAGCAAGAAGATACAGCAGAGATAGCAGAGGCCCTTAGGTGGATATACTCCGTCATAGTAATGACAGGAAAAAGGGCCTGAGAGGGAATGGCATCTAATCAAGATAATCAGCCTCTATGGAGGAAAGCCAGTGCTATATATGTGTGTGTGTGTGTGTATATATATATATATATATATATATATATATATATATATATATATATATATATATGTATATATGCATATAGATTACAGTTGGGGGGAGGGGTACTAAGAAGATAAGAAATAACGAGAGTAATGTGGAAACAATTAAATGGAGATGACATATAGTGGACAGTCAGAAGAGAGCAGGTTGCAGGGAAACAAAACATGAAGACAAAATGGGAGAAATAAGAGATGTGAGTAGAAAAGAATTGAAGAAAAGTACACAATAAAGGAATACTGTGGTGGTGGTGGTGCTGCGGTAGCGTTGTCGCCTCACAGTAAGACGCTGTCTGGTTCGATTCTCACCTAGAGCGTCTTCTACGTGGACATGCATGAATGGGCGTACCTTCGTTGAAGGTTGTGCATCAGGGCTGGCAACTTGGCACGTAAAAATCAACTACCAATCATTAGCGGACCGAAGTTCTGCTGTGGCAACCCCTAACCGGGAAAAGCCGAAAGACACAACAACACAATAAAGGGGGAATGCACTGAGATAGGAAGAAAGAAGTGAAGAAAACACATGGGGTAACATGTAATGGGACATTAAACATTAAGGAATTGAGTGTTAATGGCCTGAGTGAAAAGGGACAGGCTTTTAGCACACATCAAGAGAACTAAAGTGCATTGTATTACCCTACAAGAGACTCATGACTATAGAACAGCAAAAGTAATTGAGAGGGGATGGATATAATGTGATAGTGTGTTCTACCTGGGGAAATAAAAGGCAGAGAGGAGTAGCTATGGGGGTCTATATTAGTTTGCCGAAATGCAGTTTCAGCTAACTCATATTCGTCGGCCCTTATTCAGTGAAAATCACTTCTGCGATTCACTGAAAAATCCAGAGGCAAGGAAATACTTGCCCCACAGCCCAACAGACCCAAATCTTGCTAAATTGAATCTACCCAAGTGGGGGGCTTCCCCCCAACTATATATAGCAACTCCAAGATTGTACTACAGTGGAGAAAAGGGCAAAGTTGTGTAGTTGGCCAACAACATCTTTGTCCTTAGAATATTCAGCAAATCACGGAAGTGATTTTCGCTGAACAAGGGTCGACAAATATGTGTTAGCTGAAAAGACATTTTGGTGAACTAATATAGACCCTGCTATGTTAATTTAGGAGGAACTATCCTATGATAATAGAAAGCGTCTGTTGAAAAAAGAGATAATTAGTAGGGCATATAAAATATTGCATGATAACTATAGAAATCAATCAGAAGTGGTCAGAAAAGTTTGAGAAGGGAGATTAGATATGCGATTCACAAAGAAATAATAGGAAGACATATGCATAGCTCCCAAATATGCAACAAAGTCAAGAAGATTTAGGATTTTTGACTGGAAGTGTTTACATAGGTACCCAAAGCAGACTCCAAATATTTTTTTCTTGCATATATGGCAAATGTTGGAGATGTGATAGGGAAGACTGGAAACATATGTTGTGGGAGTGTAATGAGTTGGCAGACTTTATAAATTCCCTACAGATTACTCTGTCAGGAATACTGGATAAGTAAATATGTGTAACTAAGGAAATTATTTTTTGAAGTGGGATACAGGATCTGAATTATCTAGACACAGTAAGGCCTTGTTAAGTTTAATCCTGGTTTCTGACAAAAAAGCAATTACTAGAAAATGTAAATCAAAATATAAACCAACAATACTCAAAGTAGTGAATATTATAACAGAGATAAAAGAACAGGAATTGGGATCTTTAGAAAAGGGTAGGAGCAAGTTACATAGAAAAAATGAAATTGTGGGAACAAAACATGCAGAAAATGTTTTGGAGAAATAAGGTTTAGGAGAAGGCAGGAACTGAATAATGTATGTATTGTTGATTAGACTATACATCACATATATTACTATATATCTTATCATGTTTGTAAATGTGAACTTGTTAATATGGTTTGGTTGCTTTTATATGAATGTAAGTTTGCCTATGTCACAGGTGATAATTTAATAAAGGTGTTAGAAAAAAAAAAAAATCCTCAGTATGACTGTACCCCCTGCTCTCATTTCACCAACCTTGAAGTCTGTTGCACATTTGCTATCCCACCACAGCTGTAGTGTTCTTGATAATGTTAGAGTGCACTGGGACAGAATAACAGGAATTTTCCTTAGGAATGTACTTTCTCAATTCATGCTTCATAACTGATAATTTCTGTGGCCAGGCCCAACTCTGGCATGTGAATCTTTCTGATCTGGAAAGGATCCTAACCAAAACCTGTTCTGGAATTCTAAGCACTATACCATATACTCCATACATCTGTCATCATTGTCAAGGAGTTACTACTTACACTGCACAGAAGTCCCAGGTACTCTCCAGTATTATAACCTCCTGCTCTTTTATTTCAAACACAAACTATTTAACTACTGCTGAACCTAGCAACCAACAATTAACAGTTTGTTATTAACTTTCAGGAGTATAAAATTGCCATAAAGCATTTTATTGATATACTACAATTAGTAGGGTATAAGTACTTACCTTCCATTAAACAGAGATAGATGGAGTACCCTGTCCCTTGGATTACCACTAATCTTTATGGAGAATTCAAAAGAGATATAAAGCCTGGGCAACCTTTAAGCAGACCCATTTTTGTACTGACTGTGATATTTATATGTTATGCAACCACCGTAAAATTCTATGCAAAGAAGTTAAATATTTCTGCTTCAAGAAAAGGAAAACATAGCCAAGACTACATCCACTTAAACATCACTGGTGCATTCTAATCTGACATTAGTACTTTTGGCAACACCTCTGTAGGTACTTTTAAAATGCATCAACCTGCAGGCCTCCAGGCACACTATCAGGCAACTCTAACAACTCTGTAACTTCCTATTACTGTTCTCAACTTTTTCTTTCCACTCCATCTGTCTAAAAGATCTGCCCACATACATTGGACCAGAACCAGAATGTCTCTCTGCCTATGACAACTTCACCTTTGTCCCACTAAGTCAGATTATAAACCATTCCTTTCTCTCTTCAGTCTTCCTGAACATCAGTCTGACTCTGTTTTACCCATACGCACCCAAAAGTGGTGAAGCTGCTGTACCCAGTCAAATCCTTGTCACCTACATGCAACATCTGACCATATTTTCTAAATATACCACATATTTTAAACATTGAGCTAAACCTGTCCAGCATACCTCTCAACTCTACCTGATTGCTCCTCATATTTATGCCATGTTGCTCATAAAATGGTTGATTTTCCGGTAAATTACTAAGGATTACAGTTAGTCAAAATGTCAGATACTAGAGTTTCAGACTTTTTTAGTGCTCCGAAAATGTATGTTGAAGCAAAATCTGTAGTTCTGTTAACTTTTTAAGAGAATTAAGAGTCTTCTTCTTCTTTTGGCTTTGCCCGGTTAGGGGTTGCCACAGCAGATCACCTGTCTGCTCATGATTGGCAGTGGAGTTTTATGGTATCAAGTTGCCAGCCCGGCACCCAACCTTCCACAGAAGGCACATACACACACATGCATGCATGCACTCACTCCTAGGGCTAATTTAGAGTGTCCAATCCACCTACAGCATGTCTTTGGGATGTGGGAGGAAACTGGAAGAAACCCACGCAACCACAGGGAGGACATGCAAACTCCGCACAGAAGGCACCCCAGCCGAGAATCGAACTGGAGAACCTTTTTGCTGTGAGACGACAATGCTAACCGCTGCACCACCATGGCCACCCTTTTAAGAGAATTAAGAGTAATAGTTAAAAAGTATCTCTGATTTTGAACCTTTTTGCCACCCCAATATTTATTTATTTATTATTTATTTTATTTATTTTTCATTTGTTTACTGGGAAAATCCAGTTGGACCAGGTCCATTTTCAGTGGATGCCCAGGGAAAAAAGCTCCACAATTAAGATATAGTAAGAAGTTAATACAATGAGAAATATGCAAAATGAGAAGACAGTGGATTACATACAAAAAGTTAACAGGAATGCAGGAATTGAAATACAGTTAGATTAAATATTTACAAAGGTAGTATAGACAGTTTACATTACTAGTAAGTGTACTCTGAAAGATGTACAAAGACCAATGCGACTTATTCTAAGAGTATGTATTTCTATGCAAGTAGAATAGTGTGAATTCTAGACTGAAGTTGTTTGAAGGAGAAGAAAATGTATAGAGGTTGTCAAGTGATACATGGGCAGATCCAAGTTGTCCTAAGATGAGATTTGAGTAATCTTTTGAAGTTTGTGTTTGTTGTAGTAGAGGTTATATTAGTGGGGAGATTATTCCATTTCTTGGCTATGATGTGGGAATATAGGGCTTTACCTGCAGTGTTGTTAGCAGTAGTAACATTGAGGAGAGGTTTATTAGATGAGCGGAGAGGGCGACTGGAAGAGTGGGAGGTTAATAGCTGTTTAAAGGCAGGAGTTTTTTCTGGGTCGTTTCTGATGATAAAGGCGCAGGTGAGTTGTTTGTAAGTTAGGAAATTCAAGCCATTGAAGCAGGTTCTTTTAGTACTTGGCAGTGATGAGTTCTAAAAGGGGAATTGTTGGCAAATTTGGCAATCTTGTTATAGCATGACTCTAACTTATCCAGATCTGCTTTTCTAGTATGGGTTAGGATTGGTGCAGCATAAGTAAGTGTTGATAAGAGGTGAGTTTGAGCTAGGGTGATCCTTGCTTTCTCTGTGAGATAGTTTTTGTGCCTGTAAAGGGTTCCCATATTTTGTGAACGAATGATAGGTTGTTGACTTTGTCCAGAATCCTTAAACAAAGCTGTTGAGAAGTGTGCCATCCAGATGACATCCATCCTCACAGACTTCTACACTAAATATGGCTGACTCTCACTACTAAATGACATGGAGCTTGGATTATACTCCAGCAGGCCTGAAGGTTTACACTTTTCGATCTTTTCATTCCTGGAATCAAGATCCTCTAAGCTAGACTCTATCTCAGATCAACGTTACATCATCTATTCCTCTTTTCAGATGGCACATCTGATTTAATGGACTGACAGTGATTACTGTTGATGGTTAAAGTTAATAGCAAATCAATGTAATAGCCACAAACTGGAATATGTACTGTCTGAATTTTTGTCTGAGGCTCTGACTCTCTGGCTGGCTGCGAAGGGTATTGTTACCATTACAAAAAGTCCAAAAGAGCGCAATGGGCTAATAGAGAGGCACTCCAACCAACTTGAAAAGACAGCACGATTTATTAAGTATCCACAAATAAAACAGAAAAAAACATTAACGCAATTAATCCACAATACGCGTTTTCGTCCACATAAACTTGGACTTCATCAGATAATAAGTAATTGCCACTAATTACATCTTAAATAGCTCACAAGCAAATACATTGACCAATTAACTTCATAAAAAACGTTTTAAACACACTAATCAGGCTCTCTTAAAAGGCTCATGAATATTAAATAAAACTTGTGTGTTGTCACCACAAAACATATTTTTAATAAATAAATAAATATAGAATTCACTTAATGCATCATAAATAAGTTTCTTAAAAGTTAATAGTTAATATATTATTAAAAATTCATATACCATAAATGGTTGTTTAAAATCTGAACATTTAAAAAAATATAAAAACTTGTTGAACATGGTATTGTTACCATTGAAATTCAGACATATTTTCACCCTATCTGCCATTTTTTTCTTTAATCTAAGAAATCTTAGTTGCACTGCAGTTTTTTTCCTGTTGCTAGTCATTAACTAGGACTTAGGTTAGATAGTATGATTGTTTGAAAATTGCTCATTATATTTCTGAAGCACCAATTTGCAATTTTTTTTAGATGGTGTTTTGCATTGTTTCTTTACTGAATTATGCACAGGATTTCAGATAGGGTTGCCACCTTTTCAAATGCCCAAAGTGGGACATTTGTGGTACAAACGTCAGTTTTTGCAGGCTGAAACATACACCCGGCTAGTACGAAGAACAGAACTTCACTTTTTTGCCTAGATAAAAGCTTATTCTTGTAATGTTATAGTTGCTTATTCTGTTTCTTATAACATTTAGGTGGTTCAGATACAGAATAACTGTTTTATGCAACTATTACATAAATTATAGGAAATAATTTTGTCCTAAAATCTCAGGACATTTGCCATTTTTACAATTTTTTTGCAAGACACAACTCCCCAAAGAGGGACTCTCCCTTGCAAAGTGGGACATGTTTTAACCCTAATTTCAGAGCCAGTCAATGGCTTAGCATAACTATGCCCATCCCCACTCATACCGCTCTCCTTATTATCAGAAACTGGACTGATGGTCTAGAATTCAGAGTGGAATTGTGGCTAATGCTGGTGCTTATTCTAGCCCTCTCTAACAAGTGCTGGTGTTTTCAGTACTGTTATATCGACCATAACAAGTGGTCTGTCAGAGGCTACCTGCAGTAGTCTCCCATTTACCCCTTCACCTCTTTTAAGGAGTGCAACTTTTGTTTTAGTAAGCGATTATCTGGACTGAACTGTGCTTTCTCCAAAGTCTCAGATTTTATCCTACTGGAGTGGTAGGTTGTGATTAAAGTAATGTACCATAACACAGTTGCTCTCCTTAAATAATTTACACTGGGTCACATCACTTCTTTTCCTGTGAATTACTGAAGTGTACCTCTCCCATTTTCCTGTCTGTCTTCCTGCACCCAACTCTTGCTATGTTTTATTCATTATTTCAGTCTTTCTTCTTCTTGGCAAGCATCTTTCATCATTTGCCCTACTCTTTACAGTTCCTACTTTGATATTTCCCAAAGCCTGGTATTCTGATGCACAGACATTATTTTGCAACTCGGTAGACTTTGGCTTGAGTATTTTATCAACAAATATGCAGAGAAAGTAAATGTATCTCAGTTCTATAAAGCTCTTGAGTCCCTTAGTGTCATCTTGTCGGCATCTCATTTGCTCTGTACAGTACTTCACTAACAAAGGTAAGTATTAAACTTCTATAAAAGTTAATCCAGTAATAAAACCCTAGTTATAACCTCAAGAACAAATACGAATCAACAAAGGTACATAAAAGCCTATTCCTAGTCAGAGTAAATATATTCAGCCTCCTCAAGAAACAACGCTTTTCAAAAGCAAGGTACAACAAATCATAACATCACTGCTGTCACAGAAACACTGATAAAGCACCTTGAACCTCTCCAGTCATTCATAACTCAAAATTACATTATCTTTTGCATATATAGGCCAGGAAAGAAAATGGAAAGCAGTACTCTACTAAATGATGGATGTTTATTGTGCAAACTCTTAAAACTTTCATCAAAGCCCAGAGTGAATCTAGCTACGAGTTATCTGAGTTCACAATGAATAATAATGATGCAAAATGAATCCGGCAGCATGCTATAGTTGCACACAGCATCAGTAAAAAGCAAGTCATTATTCCTCTCTCTGCTTTATATTTCTTCTACTATCATAGAATTACCAAAGGTTGATCCACTTTAGAAACTAGTAGGAATATTGTATATTACACTTTACTTGTTTACTATCGTGTACACATACACTATGTAACTAATCTGAACTACTCTGTTAATGCTTACAGTTCTAGCTTTTGTTTTTGTACAATATTTGTGTTTGACCTGAGCTAAACCTGAAATTGGTCAATATTGATCAGTACACTACACCTGTAAACAAAAATAAATACATAAAATAAAATAAATAACCTAAGACACTCTGTACCCTAATATGCTCCGTTATGTAATACATTTATCTTAGGAGACTTCAACATAGATTGGAACAAGAAAACATAATCTAAATATTGGGCCTGTTTTTTTTTTTTTTTTTTTTTAACATTTGGTCTGTACCAGTTGCTTACATGTTTAAACCCCAAGTGACCTAATAACACACACACACACACACACACACACACACACACACACACACACACACACACACACACACACACACACACACACACACACATATCATCTGTGCACATCTCTTTCAGAATGCTCTGAAGTGGCCTGAAGCCAATTTTTTATCAGCTCTAGAATACAGTGGCTTGCCACCAAAACTGCCCCAACAAACTGTAATAATACGTTAACAGCACTTTTATACATACTCCTGCCCCTACAGTAAAAATAACATCCAATCAAAACCAACCATATTAGACATCAACTGACTCCATGACACAACCCCCAAATATGCTCAAGGAAAAAAACTCCTCCAGGTATAAGCATTAAGCAACAGACAAAATTGGGATAAGTACACTGCTCTCTATGAGTGCAGGCACTTCTATAACTCGCCCAAAGCTGCATTATCAATAGACAAACAGATTTACACATTCAGGAAACACAACTTCTTGAGGGAAACAAAGTTACTTCTAAGCAGGGTCTCTTTGCCACTTGTGATCTCCCTCCAAATACATGACAGACTGAACAGGTATCTGATAACCACCTGTATATCAAAAGCCTTTGACAACTTCCAAATTAATTCACAGTCCTCTATCATATGTTATATTTATGAACAGTGTTCTTGCACTCAGATTTTGAGAAAGCATCACATGCTGCGCTAATGATATGATCATCACCAGTGCAGATACTTTACCTAATGTTATGAGAACAAAATAACAGAAGGATTTTTGCAACCTGTACTCCTGTTTAGAGGCCATGGAGTTAATAAATATTGCTAAAATGAAAGCCATGCTGTTAAGTACAGTAGGGAGGACCTTGGTGGAACCAGGATGACCTATCATGTCCTCATCAGGTACATCGTATGAAACCATTCAGAACTTTATTAGAACGGTAAGCATCTTGCCATGTTACTGTATACTTAACTTTCATTTAACAGACAAACAAATCAATTCAAAATAAATCTCCACAATGTTAAAAGGTCACTATCAAGTAACAAAGTTCAGGTTTTCAACCAAATAGACCCATCTCTCCTTTTGGAAGAGAGAAACATCCTACCAATTCTGGACTGTGGGCTCTTGCTAATTGTTTGGTTACTAACAAACCTGCTAATACACCTGTTCAACATCTCACATAAGCATAAGTTATCTTTTATACTGCAGTAGTTGCCTTTATCGTATATGAATATAATCTAATTAGCAAATGTATGTGTAAATTTTAGTGTATATTATTTATTGCCTGCTCATTCGTATTACTGAATGTCTGTTTAAAAATATTAGTAATATGTTGGAGCTTTTCGCCCAAGGCCTCTACTGAAAAAGACGGTTTGCCTACACCTAATGAGTCAAACCTGGTAAACAAAAACAAAATAGAAATAAAAATAAATAAAATATAAATACATCTAAACTGTAATATTTCCTAAATAAACTCTCTTTGTGATGCACACCTTTAGAAGAGAGCATCACAGCTGGATTATGGATGATGCCAAATGTTTACCCATCAACTGAAGGACCAGCCACATTCTTGGCATGCTAATCTACAAGATCATAGGCATCTATCTCAGATATTCTGGGAAATCTGCCTTCACTGCTTATCTTTCTACTATATCCCTACAGTCTAATAGCCAAAACCCAAAGACATGCTGTCTCAGACTTCTCACTTAATTTGTAGTTGGACTAATGGTGCAGAGGCATGCGTTACCTGTGAGGATGACTTCCTGAGGAGTCAGGTGACCCAGCCATTGAAACAACTACACTGAGGTACTGGATGGAGGAACTGAGGGCTCTGGCATGGAAGCTGGGACAACAGCAGGAGGACAATACAGCACTGGGAGGGGAGCAATGCAGAACAAAAAGAAAATAACTTTACACTTAACTCCAACCATGACTTTTTATCATCTATTCATTGATTCCATTACCTGGCATGAAATTCTTCAATGAGATTCATTACCCTTCTAGGTCAAGGAGTGTTGTTCTAAATTACCTTTCTTTCCTTGATCTTTCTCTAAGAATACCCTCTTTTCATTGGCTGATAGCACTATGCTTCCTCTCTTGGCACCTTGTTTCCTTTCTGTAGTTTTTCCAAACTATCACTGCAATATTTAGTTCCCTCCATCTCAGACAGAATTGAGACCTTTACCAATCTGTCCAAGTCTCTCTGTTTATATGGGAATTTAATTCAACCACAACACTCATTAAACTAACCAGTTGTTTACCCTTTTTTGCTCCAAGATCAGGATATAATACAAATACATAACTACCTCTATGTTTAGAAATAGATCCTTGTCGGAAACTATTTACTGATGTTTCTGTATCGTCTTTGGAAATGTAATCTTGATTTTGTGCATTGGCTTTGCTGTTTAGGTGTTCATACAGAATTTGAGATGCATTATCTCTAACTGATGTAGCATAGTACTTTTCATCTTGGTGACATAATGTATCTTCCAGCTGGCTGTCAATGTATATGATATATTGTCTTCTACCTGTGTTGATTATGTCATGTATTTGCTTTATTTCATATTGTAATTACAGCTATAGCTGAAAGGAGTCCTAGTGGTCCATACTATGTGTCTGTCCAAAACAAATAAATAAGTCAGTCAAAGACTACATTTATACCACTAACTTGTTTTGTGGATTTCATAAGGGACAGAGCACCTTGGTTGACATTATCTGCAGAGCAACAGACTCTGGAAATCTTGCCTGTCTGTAGAAGTACTGAAGTCTTTGGATTCCATATACTGCCCTTTACTCTGTAATAAACTCCCTAAGCTGTACCTGACTGATTCTGCACTACCTAAATAATTGGCTTTGTAAGGGACAAGATTAAACATGATACCCTCCCATCCACTGATAGACAGTGCTGGAGTAATTCTGGGTCATCTGCTATTTGTTCTGTACTTCAGTTCACTTCCCATTGATATATCCAGCATAAAATCTTGTGTTTATATGAATAATTTAGTTCTTTTATGTGTAGACTACTTTTGTATATTAGCTGCATTCACCTTTGATCAACAAGCAGCCTTAGTACATGACTATCTCTCTTCCAATGGACTTTATATTAATGTAAATCAGACCAAGTCCATGATTTGTGGTACCTTTTGTTAGACTTCTGTATGATGACTGAAATCATAAGCAGCTACAAGTACACTGGAGTCTGAATGGATTCTAGCTTCACATTTTCCCTTCATTTGGTAAAGACACTGTAACATCACTTCTTTCCTCTCCACTACCTAAAATACTCAAGTTTACTAACCAGAGATGTGAGGCTGGCTGTATGTGAGAGCATCCTCTTCCTATTTTAAAACAAAACCTGTCTCTTTTAACAGCAAACTTCTTTTGGCAGTACCCAAACCATGCAAGTCACAGAAAACAAAACAGCCAGGACTATGGCAAACTCCCCTAAGCAAGTATTCTTGTACTACACTCTCTAAAACTGCCTACTTACCAACAATCCTCACTTTCAATATTTGCAGTAATTTTTGTGTTTTTATTTCTGAAAAAAACTCCTTTTTAATGTCTACATCTTTTCTGTTTTACAGTTTGCAATAAGACTCTTCTTTCCTTTACATCTGATCAGGTCACCTTATCTATTTTTCTCATTCTTTACTTAGTGATAGCAAATTATTTCTATACATGACCACAGAACTAACTATGGTTAGTCCTTAACCACAGGCAAATTTCAGACTTTGTTTATGTGGCCCCATAATCTGGAACTCTGTCCCTACCACATGCAGATCACTTTCCACTCTTGCTGATTTTCAGGCTGCTCTTATAAACTTGCTTTAAAGAATCAAAGAGTGCAAGTGTTATCCTACATCATTTGAAACTCTGCTTAATCCAAACTAGTCATGCCACTCGTCTCGCTAAATCAAAACTAGTCACGTCACTAGTCGTGCTTAATCAAAACTAGTCATGCCAGTTAAAACTATATTCATCTTCTCTGAGTGTATTCATTCACTCATTTATTCTCCAGTACTTGTGTTATCGAGTTCAGGGTTATGAGGGAGGTGCAGCCTATCCCAAAACTCTGTGGGATTAAGGAAGAGAAACTGATTTTTGATGGAATGCAGTTCTATCATAGGACAGACACACACACACACACACACACACACACACACACACACACACACACACACACACGCACCCACACAAATAGTATACTCATTCACTCACTCTATCCTCTCACATATTACTTTTACATCAGTGGGCAATTTGAAGTATTTCCAATTCATCTGTAGCACCTCTTTGAGATATGGAAGGAAACCAGAACACCAAGCATAACATTCACAACGAAGCAGGAATGATATTTCAACTTTTCACAGAAGGTATCCTAACCAGGAACCAAGCTAGAGAACCAAATATTGTGAAGCAACACCTTTATCACCTACACCACTGTGTCACTACTGGCCTTTAGTTTATGTATTGTAAAGTTCTCTGGTCACTGCATTTGATGGTTGGTTATTATGTTCTATACTGTTTGATATGCATGTTTATTTCAACTTATAAGGTAATATACAGTTCAAATAGTTGTGTGTGTGTGTGTGTGTGTGTGTGTGTGTGTGTGTGTGTGTGTGTGTGTGTGTGTGTATTTTTATATATATATATATATATATGTGTGTGTGTGCGTGTGGCGTCTTTTATTTTATTCATAGATTCATAAGCATACACTAGGCTAATGACCACCAGGGCCTTTATAAGCCTAGCTGTGCAGACAAACCCAGTTGTGACCCCAGGTATCATGGGTGTTTATTAGGAGGAGGTATGTTAGGAAATTTCTAGGAGTTATGGGGGGTATGTTAGTTTGGGCATTGCTGTCTGCATCTGTGTATTGAGACATGTGGGCCAGACCCACTATGAATTTCTGATTTCCCATACAATGGTCAAGGCTACATTTAAATAGGGTTAGGGATGATCTCTGCTTCACATGGATGGGAAGCCTGTTCCAGAGCATGGGGATCCCCTGAGATGTATATCTGTCTCACCAACATGTCTTATTTATGTCACAAAAAAAAATTAAATCCTTGGATCAAGTGGTTCTGATGCTGTTCATTTTGTGAATGTGCAAAAGGTCTATCAGAGCTGGATCTGAGGATGCCTTGTATGCCAGACATAGATTGCCTCTCAGTAAACTGCAGGAGAGCAAGTATAGAGATAGGGATTTAAGGCAATTAACCTGGTAAGAAGCCTTTGTGGGCATTCCAACTGCTGTATATCTCTGGTCAGGTACATGCTGAAATGGGCATTATACGCAATGATGGGTCTAATAAGGGCCAAATAAAGTGGCACTATGACTTCCTTGGACCAGGATGTCATGCTCTTACTTATAATTTGGGCAACATAGAATGATTTTCTTAACACCTTTGCCACATGTTGGTCAAAGACCAGATTACTGTTTACATCTGTTCCCATATCCCTGACTACTGGGCAAGCTCTTAGGGGTTTCTAATTGATAGAGTAATTAGCCTGGGAGGAAGTTTTACCAAAAGGCATTGTAATGCATTCTTTGCTTTAAATGTAGCAAACTGGGGCCTATTGCTAAATGCTGTGGTGGGGAAAACAAATTGGAAGCTCCTATATGGTCAACTAAAGAGTACTGAGCAGGTGAAGACACTATGGAATGCTACTGAGTTATGGTGGCCAGGCTAGTCAAAACAGCATTCTCTTATCCACAGCTGTAAAACAGATGAAGTGCTTGATAAAAGTAGATCCTCAAGAACTTCAGAGGTTACTAGGCTGTGGCAGCATGATTATTTTAGTGTAATCACAGTGTATTTGTTAGAACAAAATCCACTTTATTTCTATCCATGGAGAGAAAAGGTGTTACCTGGTTACCTAGAGGTACAAATACAGTTGGGGAAAGTTCTGTAACTGATGGCCATGGTTTCCTATCTCATTCATGATTTAACTATTGTGAAGGATTTTCCATTTCTTAAGGACATTTGGAAACAGTGAGTATGGCTAACACTAAGGAATCCTGAACAGCCCTGTTGCATAAACAAAACCAAAACAGTTCGCCAATTTTTATAACACAGACATTTCAACCAGCCTAGACCTATGTAAAAACAATAGTTCTGTGAGACATGGAGTAACACTAGATGGCCCTGGGAAACCAAAGTGTAGCTAACCATATCTAGAGAGGAGGAGGAGGAACCCTGTCCTTGCACTACAGAGACACCTAGCAAAAGTAGTTTGTGGCAAACATCCAAAGAAGAGAAAAGGTCCTGGAGCCTAAACATCGAATGAGACTACAAGCTGCAGGATAGGATGAAAGATGATGGGCAGGTGATAGAGAGTTGGGCTTCAGGTCAAAGGGACACTACATAGAGGATCCTTTGGAGCACTGGAGCAAGCTACCCTTCCTCTGGGAAGAATGGAACAATGAAAATTGCAGTACTTGCCTTAATAGGAAAAGAGCCAGCACCTTCTTCCTCATAATGCACAGAAGAGGATAAGAATCATAATCTGTCTGGCCTTCAGTTAAGTCAATTAACCTTCAACAGGACTGAGAGGGAAATGCTTAGCCATGCTAGAAATAACTTCTCCGGGTATCCACGATAGAGTCAGAACCAGTATGGGGGTGTTAATGTTGAAAAGGGCTGGGGTTAGTGGATGTGTATGTGTGATGTGCTGGAGGCTGAGATAGTGTGAGAGTGTGTAAACAGGGACACAGCCTTACAGTTGGTATAGATCTGTGGTTCATCCTACCAGACAGGTTCAGAGCAGGCATGACAGAAGGTTCAGCACCTTGTGCACATCCTCACCCATAAAACCTGGATATTCAGGGAGTTGCACTTGCAGTACCATGACCCTGGCTAGATATTGGTGTGCTGTATAGCTTTGACTGAGATCTGCTAGTTGATACACCAGCTTGATGATAGCGATTACCACAGAGATGTCCTCTCCAGGGAATAGACACCTCCAAAACAGATGTTGCTATGGAAGTGCTAGCACTGTGGGAGTGGGATCTCTCATGTCCACGGCCATATTGGCTAACATCTGGGATGGAGCAGAAGACTGGCTGTGAAAATTGCTCCTCATCACTGGCAGTTGAGCCAGAGAAGACATTGTATGGTACAGTGTGTGATTCAGTCTATCCAAGGAATCATACATATGGAACATGCACTACCGGAGGTATAAATACCCTGGATCACCCTCACTATCTCTAAAATGGCTGGGGTGGCACTAGCCTTTGCCTCCACAATGGCCCTGCACATATATTGGGTTGCAGGCATTGGTACACCAACCTCCATAGGAGGGTGGTACCCATGTCATTGGCAAGTGCCATTATCAACCTCAATGTGTGGACCTCCCTGCCCATAATTGCTATGGACAAATTTAGACATCTACTGGGTGCCAGCGTACTTAATTGCCCTCTGTCTGATGCTGGTGTAGCCTAAGTATCTGCAGACATAGAGACTGTGTTCATGGTTTGTGTTAGGGATGCAGTAGTCATACTCCCAGTGTCAAACACATACATACACTCTTCACCCTTTGACTGTGGCAGTTCATCCCTGACATCACTATCAGATGCTACAGAGCTCCCAACATCAGACAGAGGCAGTTCAGCAGTGCTGGATAAGGAATCACCTGTGAATACACCAAAGCAAAATATCTAGTGTATGACCTAGCACTGCAACTACACGTGACTGATATGTTTGCAGCTATAAGCATGATAAAAATGAATACCCCTAGTCATACCTTTTGCAGATGGTCATGCCTGTTGGATCCCCAATGTACATATATAGCATAAGTCAGACAGATTTAACGAAGTTTATAGTGACTAAGAGGTGAAGATGACTTGCAGCTATTGATACACTGAAATAGGAATACATATCTGGGCCATCCATAATGGAGAGTGTCTGGGGCCTGTCCAGCTTTGCCCCAGCATTGAGAACCACACTGTGGGATGCGGTGATGGTGATACTACCTTTGAGAGAGGCCAGGATCTCCCCTGTCTCTGTAAGAGGCGGTTCAGTCGATTACTCACCACCTTTTGCTCTACATTCTCATGCTAAGAATTCTGCTCTGTGAGTAGTGCTATGGTTCACATTTGTGGCCTTCTGGCAGACCATTTTATAGACACAGTCCTGATAACCTACTGTACTCACATTACTGACAGTTGCAGCCCAGACGTGGTCACTGTAGGGCTGTTTGACCGCATGAACATTGTCGTTCGTCCAGTCAGAATAAAGCAGACGAGCATTCGTGGGTTCTGTTTATTATGTATAAGCACATTAGGATTGAGGCTTAATAACTTTAACTTAGATAAACTGATAAACAAACTAGCTATTACACTTATACATGCTCACTCTCAGGATGCACTCTCAAAATGGCACTGAAGTTAGCACATGCTTGCTATTTATATGCACGTGCTGTCCTTGAAATACTTCTTAAAGGTACAACTCACACATAGTATTCTACATCCTCCCTCTTTGAGAAATGAGTCATGCGATATTGACGACATTAATTGACATGCAATTGATCAAACCCAGAGAGAACAACGTTCCAAAATAGTCACAAATTACCAAAAAATGGAACAAGGAGTCATAAAACAGTGCAGATTTATTCAGCAAGTCAGTAAGAAATATTAACGCTCCACTCAAAGAAATAAAACATTTCATCCGAACAATTTCAGACTTCTTCAGATAAAACACAAGTGCTTGACCAAACATGTATATACAATTAAGAAACCAATTACCCATTTATAATAAAATTAATTGTTAAATGTTCAGTTTCAAAATATTGTGTACCAATGTACATAAAAAAACAGCATAATTAGCACAAATATAAAAAGACAAGCATTTAAAAAACAGTTGAGATCAACATATTTTAAAAAAAAATTTATTGTAAAGTTATTTTATAATTTGGCGGACCTTAATGTTAATAGTGGTGCCAGGGAAATATGGTCATTAAGACCTGGGAATTTGTTACCTTCCAGGGTGACTTGCCAAAAAGTCTCCCTGTATTCAATCTTAGTTTCCTAGGCTCCACATCTAGTTTCCTTAGGAACTGAATCAATAACAAAAAATGTAAAGTTGGCCTCTGTACATTCCAAGCTGTGTTTGAATAGGGCATTTTTGGAGGTTTTATTCCTTACATCATTCATGTGTTCATAAATTCTACGTTTTAGTTGATGTTCGGTTTTACCAACATAGAATCCCCCACAGGACCTACATGTCACCAGGTAAACCAACCCTGAGGAATTACAATTGAAGTAGCCATTTCCTGTAAGATGTTTTTCGGGCAGAAAGGTATAAATCTTCTCCATGGTATATGTAGGAACATTGGTTTCAGGCCCCACACTTAAATGTACCTTTTCATCTAGAACAAAATACATTAGTGGGGTTTGCCTGCTCTAGTAATTGCTTAATATTTTTACCTTTTCTAAAAACCACTTTGAGATTTTCTAGATCTGTGAATTCTGAAAATCTGGCCCACTCCCTTTCCAACACTTTTTTAATATAGTGGGCGTCCACACTGAAGTTTGTAACAAATGCCCTGTTGTAGCCTGGCTGTTCAACTTCCAACCCACCTTTCTTGGTTGGAATAAAAGAACCAGAACCTAAAATAGGGGAGTATTTATCTACCCTTCCTACCAAAACCTCTCTTTGAACCTGCTGTATCAATGGTTCAGGATAACCTCTGTCTAAAAACATCCTCTGTAAATTGTCACATTCCCATTTGAAATCGTCCTCGCAAGAGGTCATGCGACTGATCCTCACATATTACCCCTTGATAATACCCTTCTTTTGAAAGTGGGGATCGGCACTGGCAAAACTTAGATATGAATTGGATAATGTCCCTTTCCTATACACCGAGGATGTAAAACCTGAATTTGTCTTTTTCAAGGAAACGTCCAGGTAGTTTATACACTCAGTCGCCATTTGATGGGTAAATTTCAGGAATGGGGTATTTGAAGAGATATATGTCATAAACTCATCTAATTTTTCTAGATTGTCAACCCAGAACAGGCAGATGTCATCCAAATATCAATTGTACTTTATCCATCAATTGGGGAATATACTGTGCATAATGTACTTGTGCTCCCAGGCTGATAAAATAAAATCAGCATAGGTTGGGGCACAAGTGGCTCCCATCGCCACACCTTGTTCTTGTCTGAAAAACTCCCCCTCAAAAAAACAGGAAGTTATTTTTCAATACCAGGTCTGCCAATTCCAGGCAAATTAAGATGTCATTGTCTGTTGCCCCATCATGCCTCCTAAGGGTTTCCTCCAACCAGGACAACCCAATGTCATGGGGAATGATGGAAAACAAATCTACAACATTAACAGTGACAAATATCAAGTTTTCACAAAATGTTCTACCTCAATTTTGCAAAGGAAATCCCAGGAATCTTGTAAAATATAAGATTCACGTTTCCACAGCTTTTTAAACTTCCAATCAAGATACTTTGCTAAGGAAGCTATTTTGGACCCCTGAGAGGCCACTATAGGTCCAAGAGGTGGATTATCCACACTCTTGTGAATCTTTGGTATTCCGAAGATAGATGGTACCCTAGGTTTGTCATTTTCCAGAAAGGAATAAGTTTCAAAGTCAATAATTCCCTGATCAAACAAGTCCTTAATAGCAAAATCAATCTTTTTATAAGCAATGTGGATCTCATTGAGAGATACAGGGCTGTAAGTGTTTTCATCATGTAATATGTTGACCATTTTGGACTCATATAAAATTTTGTCCATCAGTACAATCCCTCCTCCCTTGTCGGGTTCCATAACTTATTCCTTTCTGGAATTTCTGGAATTCCTCAGGGTTGGTTTAACTGGTGACATGTAGGTCCTGTGGGGGATTCTACGTTGGTAAAATCGAACGTCAACTAAAAAGTAGAATTTATGAACACATGAATGATGTAAGGAATAAAAACTCCAAAAAATGCCCTATTCAAACACAGCTTGGAATGTACAGAGGCCAACTTTACATTTTTTTTATTGATTCAGTTCCTAAGGAAACTAGAGTTGGAGCCTGGGAAACTAAGCTTGAATACAGGGAGACTTTTTGGCAAGTCACCCTGGAAGCTAACAAATTCCCAGGTCTTAATGACCATATTTCCCTGGCACCACTATTAAAATTAAGGTTCGCCAAATTATAAAATAACCTTACAGTAAACATTTTTTAAAATACATTGATCTCAACTGTTTTTTAAATGCTTGTCTTTTTATATTTGTGCTAATTATGCTGTTGTTTATGTACATCGGTACACAATATTTTGAAACTGAACATTTAACAATTAATTTTATTGTAATTGGATAATTGGTTTCTTAATTGTATATGCGTTTGGTCAACACTTGTGTTTTATCTGAAGAAGACTGAAATTGTTCGGACGAAAACGTTTTATTTCTTTGAGTGGAGCTTTAATATTTATTACTGACTTGCTGAATAAATCTGCACTGTTTTATGACTCCTCGTTCCATTTTTTGACATGCAATTGATACAAATAACTCTTTGTGATACAATTATACAGAACTAAATACATATAAAGAATTATGTCCAGGTTACTGTGTATTTCACACTAGGTCTGGAAATATGACCAAATCATATGACATAGAAATTAGAATTAGGTCTAACAACTGGGACTGTCTCTGCTGAATGTTCAACTTTGAGGACATCAGGAACATCATCAGGAATGGAAGTAGAAGTTAAGACACATTCTGCAACAGGAACATCGTCTGGACTGCTCTGAGATCTAGAGTCTGTATCACAGGAACAATGCTTCAATACCGATTCTGATACAGGAAGAAGATGTCTGCGATTTCTCCTGTACTCCACGCCCTCAGATTCTATGATGTAGGATCTCAACTCAGCACATATACCTGTTACTTGACCAATCCAGTCAAAACCTTTTGCCGTTGGTATACTCACTGTCTCTTCTTCTTTCAATGGATGAAGAAATCTGCTCAATTTTTCATAACTGGACTTCTGGAAAGAATGCTTTCTGAATAGTTGGGCTTTGATTGTTCTGTTGTTCTTAGCTTTAGGCCTCAACAAACTGGAACTGGTAGGCAATGTTGCTTTGGTTTGCCTAGATAGAAGTCTTTGAGCAGGTGAGCCAAGTCTATCATCATGGGGTATGTTTCTGAGATTGAGTAAATTCAAAAAGACATCAGTATTGTCACATTTTGACTTTTCCAGTAATTGCTTTGCACCCTGTACTGCACATTCAGCTAGTCCATTTGACTGTGGATATTCCCGACTACTAGTAACATGTACAAAGTCCCATTCTTTTGCAAATTTCTGAAACAACTGACTGGTAAATTGGGTACCATTGCCAGAAATAACTTTGTGTGGATTATCATGGACTAAGAAATGATATTTTAACTTGGTAATAACAGCAGTGGACATTAGGTTAGGTAGTAAATCAATCTCAAACTAGTTTGAATAAAAGTCTAACGATGCTAAGTAATGCTGATTATTCCACTCGAATATATCAGTGACTACTGTTGACCAAGGTAGTTCAGGAACTTGACTTAGCTGAAGTGGTTCTTTTTGCAAATTCACTTTAGTACTATTACATACTGAACAAGAAGAAAGTACTTTGTCAATGTCTTTTACTAGAGAAGGCCAAAATATTACTCTTCTTGGCCTTCTTTTTGGTAGATTCGGAACCTGGGTGACCACGATGCCAAATCTGAATATAGTCATGTTGTAAGGAAGCAGGAACAACAATTTTAGGATCTTTGAAAATAATGCCATCTTCCATCAACATCTCATCTCTGTAAGGAAAATAAGTTTGTACTTCAGATGGTGCACTAGATTGCTTTGATGGCCATCCACCATTAATGTAGTGGTTGAGCTTTTGCAAAATTGGATCAGTCTTTGTATGATCTTTCACCTTATCAAGTCTCGTGATAGAAAAATTATGCACTTGTATGACATCAAAGTCAAAATTCTCTGCATTAAGCTGTTCCATTATATTTCTGGGCTATCTGGATAAGGTGTCAGCCAGATAAAGAAGTTTGCCTTTTGTATAGACCATTTTGAGGTTGTACTTTTGCAGTTTGGGCATCATACTTTGTAATCTCACTGGAGCTGAATGCATAGGCTTCTTTAAAATAGTGACTAGAGGTTGGTGATCAGTCTCAGTCTGAATAGCTCGACCATAAATATAATCTTGAAATGTTTATTTTTATTTTATTTTACATTTGTTGACCGGGCTAGTCTGGCTGGATACATGTCCATTTTCAGCAGAGGCCCGAGGAGTAAAGCTCCACTATATACTGGTACATTACATAAAATACATCACTGTAAGATACAAATTATAAGGATCTAAAGAACTATTTGAATGTAGGATAGTCACAATACAGAAGCATTTTTACAGAAATGTAAAATTCTTAAAATACTGTGTGGATTCCTATTCCCATGTTATTAGCAAAAGGAGTAGTAATATTGAAAAGAGAGAAGGTGGTAACACACACAAAGGTCTAAACAATATAAATAGTATTAATAGTTATGATAAAACATTTGTGCCAGGGCACAAGTTTTAAGAAATAGATTTGCACAGCAGGGAGCAACGTGTAGGTTTAAGTGAGAGGAGAGATGACAGGTTGCAGTAGTGTATCAAGTAAAGAGAAGAGACGTTAAAGGAAAAGTAATATCTACGTGGATACTAGGTGAGCTACAGAGGAGGAGTGAATACTAGTAGTAGAGACAAAGTAGAAAAGTAATGGAGAGAGCTGCAAAGAGAGTTGGGTGCTGAGGTCAGTTAGGATTAGAGCAATGGCATAGCCAGTTAGATTTGAAATAGTTCCTTAGTTGTTTCTTGAAAAGTTTTGATGAGCCTAGGGAGGTCAGTTCTATGGGAAGTTTGTTCCAGTATGAGCCAACAACATTTGTAAACAAGAAGTCACCAGCTCTATTGTGTGATTTGAGAGTGGTGACTAGCAGTTTGTTTGCTGAGCGGAGGGAAGTGAGATTCCTGTAAGGGGTGACAAGGTTATTAAGTATTGGTGTATTATTAGGGTAATGGAGAATTTTATAGGTGATAACTAATTGATGGAGGAGAATAAGATTTTGAAGTTCAAGCCAGTCAAGTTTTTTTGAGATTAACACAATGATGGGTACGAAATGGGGAACCTGTGGCAAATCTGGCAATGCTATGGTAGGCTGTGGCAAGTTTCTGAAGGTTAGATTTTGAAAGGTTGATAAAGGATGGGGAGGCATACAATAATGTAGAGATGAGTTAGGGCTAGAGACACCCTGCTAGTTGGTGTATGAAAGGGCTTGAGTCTATAGAGGGCACCTATCTTTTTATTAACAGCTTTGATGGTTAGGTCAATGTGGCAATCAAAGTTTAGTTGATTATCTATTGTAAAGCCTAGTAGTTTAGTGGAATAATTAGGTGTAATAATAGTGCCATTGTCAGACACAATAGAGAAGGAGAAGGGGGCAGACTTAAGGGTAGGTGAGAAAAGTAATAATTTGTTTTTTTTTGGGGATTGAGGAGGAGACATATATGTTGGAACCATTTTTCTGCTGCTGTAAAGACTTTTTGGGTGGAAGAATGGAGTTCAGCTGGAGATACAGCAGAACAGATGAGAGTTGAATCATCTGCATACTGAATACATGTGGACGTTGGGAGTGAAATAGATAGGTTATTTATAATTATGGAGAAAAGAAGGGGACCTAGGATGGATCCTTGAGGGACACCGATAGTGACTGGGAGCTGAGAGGATAGATGGCTGGCCCAGAGCACTGCTTGTTTTCTATCTTTCAAGTAAGAGTCAAACCAGTGCAATGCCATAGAGTCAAGTGACAGAGATTTCAAAGTGTCTAGCAGAAGTTGATGGTTCACCATATCAAAGGCTTTAGAGAGGTCAAGGAATAAAGCAGAGGAGAAAAGGTTGTTATTGCGATTTTTTTTGATATAGTCTGTGAAGGAAGGACGAGCAGTGGAAGTGCTATGGAAAGGTCTAAAGCCATGTTGGGAGTCTGCAAGTAGGCTATTATGTAAGAGATGATTTAAAAGTTGTTGGTGTATACAACGTTCCATAATTTTAGATAGTGGTGATAGAAGGGCTATGGGATGGAAATTAGTAAGTTCATTAGTGTTTCCTCCTTTATGCAGAGGAATGATGTGGGAGACCTTCCAGAGGGAAGCATCTGGAGCATTTCTCCCCGGGCCTCCGCTGAAAACAGGCTCTGTGGAACCTAGTCGGACATTCCCGGTCAACAAATGTAAAATAAATAAATAAATAAATAAATAATAGTAGATTCGGTTATTGTTCTGTTAATTAAGATGGAGACTGGGTATGCTAGTTCTGCTGCTGCTAGTTGCAGATATCCGGCTGGTAGTTGGTCAGCTGTTGGAGTGCATGGTTTAAGTTTTGAGAGTAATTTACGTATATAGGTTGTGGAGACTGTACTAAATTTTAGAGTGGGGGTGTTTATTTAGGTTCATAGGTTCATAGGTTCATACTAGGCTATCTACCCTAGGGCATTTATAAGCCTAGCCAGAATGTGTTTGGCTTTTGCCACCCATTTTAAATTTATTTTGCTATGCCCTTTTTCGAGGTTAGTATACTGTGCCTCTGTCTAACAGTGACACAGAAGTGATACCCGGGGTAAACCTAGGATCTCCCATCCACTCATCAAGATTCCTCTTGAAGAGAGTCAATGAGGGACTCTGCCTAACCTGGACTGGGATTTTATTCCAGAGTGAAGGGAGCCTCTGGGTTATGAATCTGTCCCTCCAGCATGTCCTATTTATTTCAGTGCTGAGGTTCAAGTCTCTCGAGCGCATAGCTCGATGGGATTTGGATTTTCTGAGGTGCAGCATGTCCATTAATTCCGGGTTGGACATGGCTTAATACGTCAGGCACAGATCGCCTCTGAACAGGCGGTATGCCACTGAGTAGAGCTGGAGTTTCTTTAACCGGGCAGCATATGGCATCTGTTTGAGCCCTTTGATCCTCTTGGTGAGGTACTTTAGGGTCTTTCCAGTTGCTGCAGGTGTCTGGTAAGGTACATCCCAAAAGGGGCATTGTACTCAATTATGGGCCTGATGAGGGATGAGTAAAGAGGCACGATGACCTCCCTGATCTAGATGTGAATCCCTTCATGATTAGGTGGGCTATATAAAATGTTTTTCTAACCACTTTGGCCACGTGGTTGTCAAATGAGAGATTGCTATCAACTTGGGTCCCCAGGTCCCTAATTGCTTCTTCTGTACTTAATGGATTACCACCTATGTGGTAATTTGTGGCACTTTGTTTTGCCAAAGGGGATGACTATACACTTTTTGGCATTTAGCTTGAGGCCATGGCTCTGGCACCAGTTGTCTGTTTCTATGAGGCCCTTTTGGAGGATGCTTGTGTCGGCTGGAGAGTCGATTATGGCGCCCAGTTTGCAGTCATCTGCGAACTTGGTCAGCCACAGTCCTTCCGTGTTGGCCTGTACCTCCGAGAAATATATACCGAACAAGAGAGGTCCCAGGACTGAGCCTTGTGGGACACCACTTGTAACTGGTTTGGAGTCTGACATGGCTCCAGCAATTCTAACCATGTGGGTTCTGTCCTTGAGCCAGTTTGCAATCCATCTAGTGACATAGGGGTTTATATTTAAGCTGGTGAGCTTATCTAGGATGTTGGCAATGTCTGTGGGTTTGGTGTATTTTTTGTCATTTTGGACTAATTCTGAGCATATCTGGGAATTACCACCCAGGTTCCTAACATAACTAAAGAAAGCCTTGTGATTATCCTTAGTGTCCTGTGCAATTTTTCTCTCGAAGCTGGCCTTAGACAATTTTATGTGTGCCCGTAGTTTTTTGCTAATACTGATCAGTGATGTCTTCCCTTTTTAGGATTTTGCTCTATTATTTAGTAGCTTCCTCCTTCTATTGTATAGTTTGTTTATGGCTGGGGTCCACCAGACAGGACGTCTGCCTTTGGAGGATTGGGTCTTGGTTTTATTTGGGATCGCATGATCCATGCATTCCTGAAGGTGTTCATAGAATGTGTTTATAAAGGATTCTGCGGTCTGGGCCGTATTTTCCACAGGCCCGGGGGCTTTGAAGGATTCCACCTCAGTTTTGAGGAGTGTGAAATTTGCTTTAGAGAAGTTTTTCACTGTGGTTTTCTGGGCAGGGGGTGGGGTTGGGATGTGAATATCCAGTGAGATTAGTTTATGGTCTGATCTTACCAGTGAGAGATACACTTCTGGTCTGGAGCATAGAGTCCCCATGTTGGTGATGATCAGGTCCAGTATGTTTTTCCCTCTTGTGGGAGTGATAACAAGTTGTTCCATAGCATTTGAGTTTATAAATTCTAGGAACCTTTGGGCTAGGGTGTTGGAGCTAGAGTAATGCTCCCAGTCTATGTTTGGGTAGTTGAAGTCGCCCAATATAATGGTGTTTGGAGAGACCTTCATATTTTCCAGTGTTCTCAGGAAGGCCGAGTGGGGTTCCTGGGTTTGGGAGGGTGGTCTGTAGCAGGCTATAAACTGGAAGGCAGTTTTACCCACTGTTAGTTGCACATGGATAGTCTCTGATGCTTCGTGCTTTGCCACCAACCTGGAGGTGTGGGTATCTTTGATGAATATCGATACTCCCCCTCCTTTTGTGGCTTGGTCCAAGTTTTGGGGCCGAAAAGCATGGTATGAGGTATAACCTGGTAGTGCTGGGGTGCTCTCGGAAGCCCTGAACCAGGTTTCTGTTACTGCACAGATATCGATGTTCTCCATGCTAAGGAGAGTTTTGAGTGCGTGCATCTTGAGGTTTAGACTTCTGGCATTGAGTAGCATTACTCTTAGTTTATTTGAGGAGAGGTCTTTTGAAGGGAAGTGGGGGGAGCCATGGTGTTTGCTAGAGAGGTGACTGTTTCAGAGAAGAAGTTGTTGAATGTATTGGCAATTATGTTGGGAGGGGTCTGAGCTAGGTTAGTTGGAGTAGGTGTTTTGGTATTCCCTGGATGGAGCAGTTTATTGATTCCTGACCAGAATTTTTTGGGGTTAAGATTTTGATTTTGTTGATATTGAAGGTAATATTTTTTTTTTATCAAGATAGGTGAATTTTTTGTAGTATTTCTAAGGTGTTTGAAGTTTTGATGGTCAGTTGGGTTTTTTGTAGCTCTCCATTTTGACCATAGTTTGTTTCTTAATAGCATAGTTTGCTTGGTTTCTTTAGAAAGCCAAGGGGCAGCTTTGGATCCTGTTCTAATTAAGCGAGGGGGGGAGGGCGTGACGGTCAAGAATTTGGAGAAATGAGTTGTTGAAAAGGGTAACTGCTTCATCTAGGGGGAGGTGTTTTAGAGCTGACCAGTTGAACTCTTTGAGTTCATTACGGAAAGTAGGAAGGTTAAAGTTTTTTTTGTTATGTATAGTACGATAGCTAGGCTGTTTGAGATTGTTATTTTTTTGTTTAGTGATGTAGGTGAGGAGATGGTCGCTGATATTGTCTGGGAGTGTTCCAGTTTTATACAAGAGGCGATTATTGTTGACTAATATCCAGTCCAGGATGGCTTGTTTATTGGTAGTTTTGTGTATCCTGGTTGGGGAGTTTATGGTTTGTTGAAAATTAAAGAGGTTGAGGTGATAGGTGGGTTTTGGTGTTATGCAGGAGTTCCAATCAATATTAAAGTCTCCTAATATTATGGTTTCCTGAGGAAAGTTACAGGAGAGCCAGCTAAGAATGTTTTCAAGTGTATTTAAGTTGTTGCCAGGGGGGATATAGGAGCATATTATATATATGGCTTTGCTTTTATTTATTTGGAATTTGCTGCAGAGTATTTCAGCATTGGCAGGGGAGGGAGGCAGGGAGTCGATTGAGGACACCTGCAGTTCAGATTTATAGAGTAAGGCAACTCCCCCACCCTTTTTGTTTAGACGATCCTGCCTTAAAATGCTATATCCAGGTGGGGTAATTTCATTGTCTTTGGTACCTGGTTTAAGCCAGGTTTCAGTAAGACAGAAGATATCAAATGCGTAGAGGTCAATTAAAGCATGGAGTTGTGTGATTTTGTTGTTAATACTACGAATGTTTAGGTGCGCTATTGTATGAGAGTTAGAAGAGAAAGGTGAACTCAAGAGGTTAGTAGTTTGGTTAGCGAGGGAGTGGTGGAGGGAATTTTCAGGGCTAGAGTTGGGGTGAATGTCCCTGTGTAACAGTAGGAGTGTTTGTGGGAGTGGACGTGCTTTTGAGTTTTTAAAGGGTATTAGGTAGAACTTTTTTGTTGTGTGATACCTGTTATGGAGTATTCTGTGATAGTGAGGGGAAAGGAAAGGGCAGGTAGACAGGAGGTAAATATAGGTTTGTTCAGACTGAGGTAGGACAGTGGTAGTGTGTTTAGATATATTAGGAGATCTGCTAAGGGTAAGATACTCATAGGAAGTAAGGGTATAGTATAAAAGAAGGATGTTAAGGAGTAGCAGTGAGTAAAGTAGTTTAAAAGTGAAGGGCATATTAAGTTTGTTGAGCTTAGCAAGGTTGGAAATTAGTAGTAATTAGGATGGTAGGGGATGGGTGTGGCTGTAGTACAGGAGTGGAGAGTCAGTAGGTGTGAACGAGGCAGGAATATGTGATTGGAGGTGAGAATGTTGGGGGTGTGGCCGAGCAATTATAAGGTTAGGGTCACTGGGGGTGGGTGGGAATTGGGGGTAGGGTAGGGGAGCAGAGTGAGCCCGTAGGGCGAACGGAGCAGGAAGAGCCAAGTGAAGGAGTAAGAGTGGAAAAACAATCAGTAGAGAGAGAGAGCAGAATGTAAGTTTGCTGAGATGTGTAGTAGGTTGAGAGATTGACAGAGAAGTACAGTTGTAGGTAGGGATATAGAAGAATGACAGTAGGAAAAGATAGTAGGTTGTGAGAGGGATAGAGATGGGTGTTTGCTGAGCGGAAGAAAACTGTGGAAAGGTAGTCCTGAGAGAGATAGTAGGGGAGAGCACAGTAGAAGAGGAGCAATGGAACTAAGTAGGTAAGATGAGGAGGTGAGTGGCAGGAGAAGCAGGGACAGTAGGAAGGTAGAGGAGCATGTTGAACATGCAAATGTTATTGCCAATAGTTCTTTCTCAATTTGAGCATATTGCATTTCAGTTTGGGTAAGAGTTCTAGATGCATAGGATACTGGTCAGCCTTCTTGAAGAATAACTGCTCCAGAACCAAAGTTTGAAGCAACACAGGAAAGAGTTACTTGTTTATTGATATCATAGTATCTTAATGTAGATGGGGTGGCAATTTTCTGCTTAAGGTCTTCAAATGCTGTCTGCTGCTGTTCCCACCAAGACCATATAACATTTTTGCACATCAGCTCTCCTAAAGGTGCTGTTAGCTTACTGAAGTCTGGTATAAACTTACCTAAATAGTTGACAATACCAAGAGAATGTTGTAAAGCTTGAACATTATCAGGTGCTGGCATCTCAAGAATGACTGCTTGCTGTGCTGGTAAATAAATGACCTACATATGTAACTTCTGGTAGTCTGAATTTGCACTTCAGAGGCTTGAGCTTTAAGTTCACTTCATATGCTTTGTCTAGAACTTTCCTAACATTTCTGTCATGCTCTGCTTCATCATTGCCTCAAACCAATAAATCATCTACTATTATGGAACACGGATAACCTGAAAAAATTTGCTCCATTGCGCTGAAAGACTTCACTTGCATAATTTATTCCAAATGGCATCTGAGGAATCTATATCTTCCAAATGGGGTACTGAAAGTAGTCAACAGTGAAGATCTGTGATCAGAAATTACTTGCCAAAGTGAACTTTTTGCATCCAAGACAGAAAAAAAAGTTGCATTAGGTATTAGGGCTGCTACTTCCTTGACTGCATGCATGGGATGATGTGGTCTCTTTAATGCTTTGTTTAAATATCTTGGATCAATGCATATTCTGATTTCGTCTTTTTGTGGGCTACTACCATGGATGACACCCATTCAGCTGGTTCTGTAACTGGACAAATTACACCTTGCTACACCATTTTATCCAAATGAACTTTGACTTTATTCTGCATAGCAATCGGAACTTTTGTTGCCGATCTGACCACTGGACTGACCTCTGGGTCTAACTTCATAGAAATCACATCTGGAAGTTTGCCTAACTTGTCATCGAAAACATCAGCATACTCTGAGAACAGCTTCAGTAAAATTGGAACTGGGACATGTGCTTATATGATGAACTTCTTTGGTAAAGGAAAGCAGATTCATTCTCAAACTGTCTCTGAGACCCAACAATGACTGCACAGGTCTTTGGCCTACATAAAAGAGTAAAATGTAACAGTTCCTTTCTAAATAACATGAAAGCACTACTGAGCCTTTGGTTTGAATTTCTTTACCTCCATAAGCAACAAGTTTTGCACAACTGGCCACATTAAGTTGCTCACCAGCTCTCACCTTAGCAAATGTGTCTGTTGACATGAGCTTGGTGGATTTACCTTTGATCTGGGCAGTACAAAACATTTCATTCTTTGCCAACAAATTTACTGCATCAGCCTTTTCACCAGTTACTGATACACCATCTACGATGAAAGTAGAGTTGCAGCTCTTTATATGATCAAATTGCTTTTCTGAGTAACCTTTCTTTATAACTCTGATATTTACTTTATTTGCAAAACTTTTGAAAATGGTTTAATTTTTTACACTTGTGGCATTGCTGACCAAATGCTAATCATTTTTCTCGTTTAGATTCATGATTGGCACTACAATTGCAACAGTTAACAGTAAAGTTTGATTTGGGTTTTGCTGATTCAACTTTGTATTGCGCTGAGCATGTCCTTTTCTTAGAACTTGCTGGAAAACTATGGGTTTTACCTGAGGCACCTGCAGGGGTGGCAGGTGCCATGTGCTTAGGCCTGCTTCTGCTAACCGCATGCTGCATGCTGTCTACATTTGCTCTGGAGCCTGCTGAAATCATGCTCTTATCACTTGCAAGCATAGTTGTGTGCCTTTCTGTAACTTCATGGATTTGACAAATCTCAATAGCTTTGCGCAACGTTAAATCATTGTCATGAAGCAAAATCTTTCTCACAGCAGCTCTATTAATACTACACACAGGCCTGTCCTTTATTAACACATCTTTTAAATCACCAAACCTACATGTTTTAGCTTTGTTTCTCAGGTCAGTAATATAAGCTGCAAAAGTTTCCCCTGTTTTTGATCTCTTGTGTAAAAACAAATGCCTCTCTAATATAACATTTGTCTGAGGGTTGCACATTTCCCTGAATTTGTATTTCAAACACTTGGGATCTTCCCTTGATTCACCCTGTACAACAATATGATGGTTTTCACCTTCTCCCTCATATACTGCTGGTGCATACACAAATTAACTCTCTTTTAATGGCCTCTGACCCAGCTAGGTTTAGCAAAATGAATGCCCTGGTGCGTGCATCTTTGGCAGAATAAGCTGCTTGTATAAAAATATCGTACTCTTGCTCAAATATTCTCCAATTCTCTGCAATATTCTTATCAAATACAAGTGGTGATGGTTTGTGAAATCCATTGCCATATTAACACATATCAGTGAAGGCTTTTGCAAGTATGCATGAACACACACACATATACATATGCCAAAAATTTATGCCAGTACTTGTAACTATGCCCTATATCACAACAAGCCACTGAATAACTGAACTTTGCGAAATGAGTCTCCTAGGCACAAGCTTTTCTTGAAATTACTGTACTGTAAGAAATCAGTGTAAGAAAGATTACAAAATAACTGCAGTGTGCAAATAAACTGGGCAGAAGAAGCTCAGAGTAAAACATTTCAAAGTAGTTGCAGTTTGCGAATAAACAATACACACCACTCTGAAACTTTCCCAAAATGGCTGTACTTTGCTAAATAACTCTGCACAGTGCAAGAAACACTCTGTAATGGCGGCACTCTGCAAATAGACACACCCCGCACAAGAAACTTTTCGAAATGGCCATATTTTGACTGCACTTTACGAAATAGTTGCACTTTGCAAAACAATAAACTCTTTGGGATAAATCCACAGTAATAAGCACACAATGTAATCACTTTTACACACTTTGAGATATTTTGAATAACTCTAGTTATGCCCTTAATAGCTTCAGTCAATGCAAAATAGCAGTTTATGCCAAAACACAGTACTTTGGCAAAAACACATGTAGTCGCCTTGCTTTACTTATGCTTAATGTGCCCATTTTGCCCTTATTATATTCGTTTTGCTCATTTAATCTTTTTTCATGCCCATTAAGCCACGGTGGTACAGCAGTAGTGTTGTTACCTCACAGCAAGAGGTTCTCCAGTTCGATTCTCGGCTGGAATGCCTTCTGTGTGGAGTCTGCATGTCCTCCCCACGGTCGAGTGGCCTCCGAAAGATATGCTTGAATGGGCGTGCCTTCGCTGAAGGTTGGGCATTGGGCTGGGAACTCGGCACCATCAAAATCTACTGCCAATCATTAGCGGACCGGAGTTCCGCTGTGGTGACCCCTAACCAGGAAAAGCTGAAAAGACAAACCATACCTTTCTTGTGCTTGTTTTACTCTAAACATGCTCTTTTTACTTTAAACATGCACATTTTGCAATTCCAAGATAATTCCGAACCCCTTATGTGCTTTTCTGATAATCGTATTTTCAAATATCTTAATTTTAAATTTAAAACATCTCATTTAATTAATAAGTGCAACTGACAAAGAGCACACTACCATTACAATAGCACTCTTACAAAGATTGTGACTATTAACATATATGCAAGGCATACAACATTAAAAATAGTGAACAGTGCTTTGAATATGAACTCAGGAATTTGTCACTCATCTAGCTTAACAATCCTTCAGTCAAGTGTGTGAATCTACCCATCAAGGCACTTTGCCTGATAGAACTAAAAGCACTGACAAATGACATCCCCTATAAACAGCAGGGTAAGAGCAGTCAAAAGTAACAGCTGTACAAAGGAAGAGATTTGTAAGAAGAAGCATTTAACTTATATAAGTATATATCTTACCCAAAAGAAAGTTTTCTTCAAAATCACCTTCAGTAGGAATCAAATGCTAGCAGTGGTGTTTTCTTCCATAGTACGATGAGGCTCAGTGCTTCTCTTTGAAGCTACATTGTGCAGCTTCACCCTTCTGAGTGCAATGATTGTACTAATTAGGGCAGATTTCACTATTATTTTTGAATTGTTCAATTTGCATGACAGCCACACCTGGTAAACATTGCGCAGATTTGTTCTCAATGCTGTCTGCATGCCTGGGTCACAGTGGGCAACATTGCATATGCATATTTAGCCTATGCTTTTAGGGGTGAGAGAATTGTCATACCATATGCATATGGAGTCACTGTAGATCATGTCTTCCTAACAGCATACAAAGAGAAGGAGGACTGACATGTTTCCCATATTAAAGTGCCATTGGATTCTTAACAGTACAGTACCTATATTTTCTGTGTTTGCCATCCAGCACACAAATTAGGTACTCTCCAATGCCCATAACTGCTCAACAGATGGAACATATGAGAACTGTTCTGAGCACCAAGTCTGCCATTTTTCCCTGAGATTCTTCGGGCTGAGACACCATGGCTGGAGAAGAAGGTAGTCTTCCTTTTGGAGCACAGAGGTGGTATGTGGAGGAGATAAAAATATTTCTCCATATTCTCCATCAAGATTACAAATATAGGCTTCTACAGGAGGGCTATGAAGAACCTCAACATAAAGCTGAAGTCTGTAATACATTGCACCTGTCTATTACCCATGCAGCTGGCATCCCTTGCATAGGGGAACAGTGTTGCCACCATTATAGTGACATAATGTGCCACAATCCATATGTGTATACTAGGCTAACAACCACACAGGCCTTCTAAAACCTAACTATGTATCCCATATGTATCTGAAAAGTTTTGGCACCCTAAGGTTATTTTGAGGGGTATATTTAGGCTAGGACTTGAGGGGTCAACAATTTACAGGCAGACTCTGTCCATTAGCAATACAGGTGCCAGACCAAAGGTGATTTTCCAATTCCCCAGCCACTGTTCCAAGTTATTCTTAAACTATGTTAGGGAAGAACTCTGCTTCACATGGACTTGAGGCCTGTTCCAGAGAAAGGGTAGTCTCTGAAACAGCAGCTGAAGTATTGGTGCACTCACCTGTGGTGCATATGACTGTGGGTTCTAGTCCCACACCAGGTAGTTTGCTTCATTTTTTTCCAGTACTGATACTACCAAGGCAGCACAGGAGGAGATGGGGGATGTGGCACTCCTGAGTATGCTGTCCTTCTCATGAGACATTAAACTGAGGCCCTATCTGCTTGAGTTGGTGGCAATTCAGGTGGATGTAAACGACCCCAAGGGACTTATGGAAAAGAGTAGGGGCTCTTTATTTATATGCAAACATAACTCTTATTTAAAAAATATTTACAAATATTTACATATGTATAAATATAGAAATATATTTACACATATTCATAATTCCCTTTACAATCATGCTAAATTTTCATCCCTATTAGACCCCCACTCCTTTTTCCATAACAACCATCTGATTTTACTTAATATTATTGCTAAAATCCATTTACCATTAAACATAATTTAATTTATTCTTTCATTCTGTATAACCCATATAACATTAAATAACTTATCTGTTCATTTAACACATGCTTTACTTCTGTTCTTATAATATCTATATTTAATCATATCCATGCTTATTTTATCCACTTCTTTTATATCTTCAAAAAAAATAAGTTCTGTACTTACCATAATGTTCCATCTGTGTTGTCCATTTTTATTCTTCCTCAACTAATTATATCGTATCCGATCCTCAGATCCGACTTAGCCATTATACTAGCTTGTGACCTTCAAATTCTCAAGCTCCTTCCCTACCCATAATGCCCCACCCCTAACATCTCTCAGATCTTGTTTGCAGCTTGACAGGAAGACTATAAGAGAAAAGCCATAAATGGAGTTCAACTCAAAGGACATAAGTGTCCTTGACATGTCTCATTCCTCCAGAAGTCAGCCATGAAAAATGGTGGGGGATGGTGGGTGAGGAGAATGAAAATGGACAGCACAGATGGAACGTTATGATAATTTCATAACTTTTTTATCTGATGTTGTCAATTTTCATAGGTTCATAGGAGGTTACTAAGCTAATGGCCCTAGGGCTTTTACAAGCCTAGCAATGTAAAATCCCATGTACCCTAATTGACCATAGTTAGATGATTATTGTTAGAAGAACAATTCTATGATCAGGACCGACTACCCCAGTCCATGAGGGACATAGGTGCCACCCCCGGGGTGAATTTATGGTTACCCATCTAATTGTCAAGGTTGCACTTAAATAGGGTCATTGAGGAGCTGTGCTTCATGTGAAGTGGGAGCTTATTCCAGAGGACTGGCAATCTCTAGGAGATATATCTGTCTCTCCAACATGTTCTGTTAATGTCACTGGCTAGGCTGAGATCTCTGGAGTGAGTGACTCTTGTCCCATTTGACATATGGATGTGCAGCATTTCCATTAGGGCAGAGTCAGAGACTGCTCTGTAGGCCAGGCACAGGTCACCTCTCAGCAGCCTGTATGATACAGAGTACAGTGACAGGGCTTTCAGTCTTTTCATGTAAGTCATGTTTTGGAGGCCCTAGATTCTCTTGGTAAGGAACCTCTGTGGTCTCTCCTGTTGCTGCAGGTGCCTGGTGAGATACATACAGAAGGCAGCATTGTAGTCAATTAGTGGTCTGATAAGTGTCAAGTACAGCGAAGTTATAACCTCCATAGTCATGGATGCAATGGTCTTATTTATGAGATGAGCATGCAGAAGGCTTTCCTTACCACTATGTTCACATGGTGATGGAAGTTTAAATTGCTATCAACCTGTGTTCCCAAGTTTCACACCACTGGGTTTGAGCTTAGAGGGTTGCTATCTATATCATAATTTGCAGGGGTTATTTCTTTGCCAAAGGGGATAATGAGGCATTTTTTGCATTTAGTTTTAGTCCGTGACTTTGGCACCAGTCATTTGTCTGTGTCAGCCTCTTCTGTAATATATCTACATCATTGGGGGATTCAATGTTTATGCTCAGTTTGCAGTCATCTGCAAACCTGGTAAGACACAGGCCATCAACTTTCACCTGGACCTCAGATAAATAGATTCCAAACAGTAAAGGGCCCAGCACAGATCCTTGTGGTACCACACTGGTAATTGGTCTACTGGTGGAGTTGGACTCTCCAACTTTGACAATCTGCTTTCTGTTGGTGAGCCAGTTGGCTACCCATCTAGTGACATATGGGTTAATCCCCAGCTGGGAGAGTTTATCAATGATCCTTCAGTGGGGGATTGTGTCAAAAGCCTTGGCTAAATCAAGATAGGCAGAAATTACTGCTTAGCCCTCATCCAGCTCTTTGGTGACATTCTTAAAGCAGTCCCCAGGTTTAATAAACAAGATCTACCCTTGACAAAATCAAACTGGGTTGGATCAAAAGTTTGAAGGTCACCTGTTCCTTGTTAAGGTCCATGATGATTCTTTCCATGGCCTTGCAGATAAGGCCGATTAGACTTATGGGTCGATAGTTTCCTGGGTCGGTTGATGGACCCCCTCTTTATGCAAGGAGATTACTGTTGCTGTTTTCCACTCTGCCAGAACAAAGCCAGTGCTCAGGCTATGGTTAAACAAAGTGCCAAGCAGTTCCACTAGGTCTTGTTTAGATTGATTAGTAAGCAACCTGGGATGTTATCTGGTCCCATAGAGGTTGTGTTTTTGGCCTTGGAGAGTGCTTGTATGGCCTGCTCTTTGGAGATACTCGGTAGTGGACTGATGTCAGGAATGCTTTGGGGTATGGCTGGTGGCGATAGGGGGTAAAGTTATTGACAAATCTGTCAGTGATTTCCTCAGGTTCAGTGTGAGTGATACTGTCCACTGTAAGTTCTGCACACAGATGGGCATTCCCCTATAGGTTTCATACATAGCTAAAGAATGCTTTATGGTTGTCTTTAGCTAGGGACACTAATTTAGTATCATAACTAGTCTTAGAGGAATTTACAAGATAACTGATTTGTTTGTTCAAGCTGTGGAGGGTATTCTTCCTCTGTTGAGTAAGTTCCCTCTTATTCTTAGATATCAGTTTCTTTCTTTTGTTATATAACTTATTTATACTTACAGTCTACCAGGGTGGCTTATTTTTTGGGAGGATCTGGTTTTAGTCCTGTCAGATACAACTGAGTCAATACATTTGTTTAAGTGGCTATATAGGACATTTGTGTACTCTTCTGCATAGGAGTCATTTTCGGCTGTGTTAGCAGGGACTTCAAAACTTTTTATACCATCGCTTAATAGGCGAAAGTTGTGGGGGTGTCAAGTCTGATCTTTACTTCAAATGAGACTGATTTATGGTCTGACCTTACCAAGGAGGGCAGCACACAGGGGATAGTGCAGTGATCCTCATGTTGATGAGCTCATCCAGACTCTGCTACACTTTGCTGTGAAGGAAAGGTTAGTTTGCTTTTATTTTTTTGTATTACTGTATTGCCTTTCTATATTTTGAATACTGTAGTTTGTTTTCTTTACCTTGTGTTTTGCTTGCATTCTGTTTTAACAGCATATTAAAACTTCAAAAGAGACCACAGCTCTCTCTGTTCTGAGTCAGGCAGAAATAAGAACTGATTAATTAAGGACTCATTCATAAGACAGAAGAGGTCACTTAAGGTTAATCACTTGTTAACAGAGGGGGTGGAGCTAGGAACTAAAATTTCTATTTAAGGAGTAAACTAAAACATTTCAGAGCTTTACCAGAAAGGCTCATCCAGACTCTGCTACACTGTACTGTGAAGGAAATGTTAGTTTGCTTTTATTTTTTGTATTACTGTATTGCCTTTCTATATTTTGAATACTGTAGTTTGTTTTCTTTACCTTGTGTTTTGCTTGCATTCTGTTTTAACAGCATATTAAAACTTCAAAAGAGACCACAGCTCTCTCTGTTCTGAGTCAGGCAGAAATAAGAACTGATTAATTAAGGACTTATTCATAAGACAGAAGAGGTCACTTAAGGTTAATCACTTGTTAACAGAGGAGGTGGAGCTAGGAACTACAATTTCTATTTAAGGAGTAAACTAAAACATTTCATAGCTTTACCAGAAAGGCTCATCCAGACTCTGCTACACTTTGCTGTGAAGGAAAGGTTAGTTTGCTTTTATTTTTTGTATTACTGTATTGCCTTTCTATATTTTGAATACTGTAGTTTGTTTTCTTTACCTTGTGTTTTGCTTGCATTCTGTTTTAACAGCATATTAAAACTTCAAAAGAGACCACAGCTCTCTCTGTTCTGAGTCAGGCAGAAATAAGAACTGATTAATTAAGGACTCATTCATAAGACAGAAGAGGTCACTTAAGGTTAATCACTTGTTAACAGAGGGGGTGGAGCTAGGAACTAAAATTTCTATTTAAGGAGTAAACTAAAACATTTCAGAGCTTTACCAGAAAGGCTCATCCAGACTCTGCTACACTTTGCTGTGAAGGAAAGGTTAGTTTGCTTTTATTTTTTGTATTATTGTATTGCCTTTCTATATTTTGAATACTGTAGTTTGTTTTCTTTACCTTGTGTTTTGCTTGCATTCTGTTTAACAGCATATTAAAACTTCAAAAGAGACTACAGCTCTCTCTGTTCTGAGTCAGGCAGAATTTTTTCCTGCCATCCCACCCATTTAAGTTGTCTTGTTAAATACCACTGTCTTTCTAGTTGCCCGCCTCTTATGTTAATCTGACCATATATCTCATTTCTCTCTACTTTTACTGGCTTATGTGAGTAATCACAAAATCATCATTTTTGAAATCCCACCCCTTCAATTATTTAAATTTATTGGCCATCCTACAGTATTTCATAGTACCAAAATACAAAAGTGACCACCCCTTTCAATCCATCTTGCTGTTTTAAAAATAGTAACTCTCCACTAAACCTTAACTTTTTAAAAAGGTAAAACTGAAGTTACCTACTTTCACATCTAACTTCTCTAGTGCACACTGCAGAGTGCATTCTTTTCAATCTTACCTTTAAGCATCTCTGTGACTAGCACTTTCTCTAATACCTGCTGGAAAGCACTAGGAAGCCTTAAACTCATACAAACACTAAACTCTGCTTGTTAACAAGGAGAAATTAATAGTAGGCACTAAACAGCCTATAATTGCAAAGTACCTTGCTAAGGAAACAGCTCCTATACTTTACAAAGAAAAAAAAAGCCCCAAACCAGGCATGTCCAAGGGTCAGCTTCCAGTGATTTCTCCTGTCCACCTGGTGAATCTGGGCATACTGGGGCAATGCAGCAATTGCCTCATGTACACAGACAACCCTCTCTTCCTACCACCCAACACTACAACCTGTGAGAGATACACTTACATAGCCAAAATGGAAGCAAAGCTCTCTCCACCCAAGATTGTGCTAAACAGTCAAGAGGAGAAAGTTAACACCCACACTACACCTCAAGCAACACATAGCCCTTCTAAACCCGCACCACCAACACCCACATATAGCAACACTAAATCCACATATGTAGAGGCCCTTAACTGTAACCTGCCCAAGTAACAAAGACCTCTGAAGCTGAAACGCAAACAAACACCAATCACAACCAATGTGTCACATAGTTCACAACACCAGTGTGCCACCCAGCAACAGCCCCTAAGGCAAGACAATGTACCTAACACTTTAGTCATAGGTGACTCTATAGTCCGGCACACTGATGTCCCTCTCACCAGGTTGAATAAGGAGAAAATTACAGTCAGCTGCCTGTCAGGTGCCAGGATCCACCTCATAACGCATGCACTCAAGTCACTCCACAACAAGTACAAATATGACTTTGTCATTGTCCATGTTGGAGTGAATGACTTGAGACGTACCTCCCTGGACTACATGAAAAGAGACATGGAAGAGCTCTCGGATCATGTGGCCCAGGCAGGTATGACCCTAGCCCTGAGTAGCATCCTGCCTTCGCCCAGAATGATACCACAATATAAGGATAAAATGATTGACTTCAACAATTGGCTAACCTTATGGTGTCATTCAAAGGGGATCCAGTATCTGTCTGCCTGGGATGACATGATTGACAGACCACAATGCTTTGCCAGAGATGGTCTGCACCTGTCGCCCCTGGGATTCAGGTTACTGGCTAAGGCTCTTGCCACCCCTATAGTGCCTTTTTAGGCAAACTTCAAAGGACAAAACCACCACCGTAACAGGTACAAGCATGCAAAATCTGAAGGTAATGCTACTCAATGCTAGAAGTCTAAACCTCAAAATGCACTCTCTCGAGGCACTCCTAAAAATGGAGAACATCGATACCTGTGCAGTAACTGAGACCTGGTTCAAGGCTCCAGAGAGCACCCCTGCAATACCAGGCTACAACTCTTACCACACTTTTCGCCATCAAACCAGGACCGAAACACTAAAGGTGGAGGAGTGTCAATATTCACCAAGGATATTCACACCACCAGGCTAGTTGGCCAACACAGTGTGTCTGAAATTCTCCAAGTGCAACTAACACTAGGTAAGACTGCAATCCAAATTGTAGCTTGCTACAGATCCCCCACCATACCCCAAGATTCTCACTACACCTTTCTAAACATACTGGAAAATATTAAGATAGAACCAAACACCCTAATACTGGGTGATTTTAACTACCCTGCCATTAACTGGGAAAACTACTCATGTCCCAACACCTTTGCGCAACGGTTCTTGGAATTCATAAATTCCAACGCCCTGGATCAACTAATCCATAGTCCCACCAGGGGCTCCAATATCCTAGACCTGGTCATTACCAACATGGGAAATCAATGCTCCATCCCTATTGTTACCCCCTCGTTAGTCAGGTCTGACCATAAGCTAATCACCGTTAACATCCACATCCCACCCCCACCCCCCAGTAAAGAAACCACCATAAAAAACTTCTCCAAAGCCAACTTCATGCTACTCAAGTCAGAAGTGACAAACTTCATGACATCCATGCAGACGGGAACTGAAAGTTCAACTGCTGAATACTACACTAAGGCACTGTACGAGCACATCCACTCATGCATGAATCGTGCCATCCCAAATAGAACCAAAATGCTCTCATCCAAAAAAAGGAAGCCAATCTGGTGGTCCCCTGCCATAAACAAACTTTACAACAAAAGGAAGAAACTTTTGCAGAAAAGAGGAAAATCCTAGGATGCAAAAAACTCCCTTACTAGCCTCAGTAAGAAACTGAGATGTCTCATAAAATCCTCCAAAGCTAGTTACGAAAATAAAATTGCCAAAGATTCCAAAGACAACCACAAAGCATTCTATAACTATGTCAAGAATCTAAATGGCAATGCTCAGATCTGCTCTGAGCTAAAACAGAATGACATTAAATATACTGATCCGAAGGATATTGCCAATATCCTGGCAGATCGATTCAGTGCCAACTTCACCCCCCTCTCACCCCTAAATGGCCCATCTCAATACCGGAAGATTGCCAAATTCCAGTAATAACGGCCACACAGGTACAAAACGCACTCTCTAAAGCCAAGAATACAGCATCCATGGGACCAGATGACATCCCGGGCTGTGTACTACATGAACTACAATATGAACTGGCACCTCACCTAAGTGTCATGTTTAATCATAGCCTCACCTCAGGTTTCGTGCCCACTGAGTGGCGCAGAGCTACAGTTATCCCAATCTACAAGGGGGGATCCCCCTTGGATCCCGGAAACTACCGTCCCATCAGTCTGACAAGCCTTATCTGCAAGGCCATGGAGCGTATTATCATGGAACTTATAAACAAAGACATTGGCAACCTTCAAACACTGGACCCCACCCAGTTTGGGTTTGTGAAGGGCCGATCTTGTCTCCTGAACCTGATTGACTTCTTTGAATCAGTCTCCAGAGCCATGGACAAGGGTAAGGAAGTCCACACAGCCTGTCTAGACCTGGCCAAGGCCTTTGACACCATCCCCCACTCTGGAATCATAGATAAACTTACTAAGTTGGGCATTAATCCCTATGTCACCCAATGGGTTGCTAAATGGCTTACTGATAGAACCCACACTGTAAAAGTAGCCGACTCCAAATCCAGCTCCAGACAAGTGACAAGTGGAGTACCTCAGGGTTCAGTCCTGGGGCCGCTCTTGTTTGGCATCTACTTCTCTGATGTACAGGTCAACACTAAGGGACTCTGGCTAACAAAGTTTGCAGATGACTGCAAACTGGGAGCCATTATTGAATCACCAAATGATGTGGATACTCTACAAAAGGGCCTTACAGAAACAGATGCTTGGTGCCAGAGCCATGGGCTCAAGCTCAATGCCAAGAAATGTATTGTTATCCCCTTTGGGAAAAAAACATGTATCCATGAATTACCATATAGGTGGCAGTACATGTGTGATAAGAGACTTAGGGACACAGGTGGACAGTGGTCTCACCTTCAATAACCACATCGCCACAACAGTCAGGAAATCCTTCTATGTGGCACACCTCATCACGAAGGGCTTTTCATCCAGAAAAAAGGAGGTCATTGTCCCACTGTACTCATCCCTCATTAGACCCATTATAGAATACAACGCCCCATTTGGTATGTACCTCTCAAGACATCTGCAACAACTGGAAAGGCCTCAGAAATACCTCACTAAAAGAATCACAGGCCTAAAGCAGATGCCCTACGCTGACCGCCTTAAAAAACTCCAGCTATACTCTGTCGCATATCGTCTACTCAGAGGCGATCTCTGCTTAACGTACAAGGCCATGTCAAACCCAGAGCTGTTGGACATGCTACACTTAAAGAAATCCCAATCCCTCAGAGCTACACACTCCAGGGATCTAAACCTTGTCATCACAATAAACAAAACATGCTGGAAGGATAGGTTCCTGACCCAGAGACTCCCCAGACTCTGGAATAGATTGCCCATACTTGTCAAGCAGAGTGCCTCTTTGGGCCTCTTCAAGAGGAACCTTGACGATTGGATGGGAGAAAGGAAATTCACCCCAGGATCACGTCAGTCGCCCTGCTAGACAGGGGTCCAGGAAAGTAAATAATGTGGGAAGAAATAGCCAGGGAATTGTTATGGCTAGGCTTGTATAGGCCCTAGGGCTGATAGCCTAGTACCAACCTATGAACCTATGAACCTAAGCAATAGGTCTAGGATATTTGAGCTCCTTTTGGGGTTGCAGACCAACTGTTCTAGGGCATTTGAGTTAACAAAATCCAGGAACCTCAAAGCAATCATGTTTGTGCTCATATAAGTCACCCAATCAATGGAAGGATAGTTGAAATCTCCAATGACCAAGTTGTTTGGCCTTATACTGACCGATTCTAGTGGTGTTCTTCTCCTGGCTCATAGTGAGGTACCTGCAGCTAGCAATGATGTTGTAGTGTATTTTGCCTATAGTTATTTGGACCTGGAGTAGCTCAAAAGAGTTGCACTATTTTACCAGTCTCGGGGTGTATTTGGATTTAATGAAGCTGGATACACCTTCACCTTTGGATCTTTCATGCTCATTTTGAGGTGTGAGCATCTGAATGGCATTGTAACCTTGTACAGTTGGGGTGCTGTCTGCTGCATTGAACCAAGTCTCAGTGACTTCACAGCCATCAGCATCTTCCAAGGTGAGGAGTGCTTCCAGGGAGTGAAGTTTACTGTTTAGGCTCCTAGCATTAAGCAGCATGACCTTAAGTTTGTTTCGAGTGGATTTCTTTACATTGGAAGTTTTGTTGTTTTGACATTGCCCAAAAAAGGCACTATGGGGGAGGCAAGTGTCTTTGCCAGTATCCAAAAGCCTTGAAGAGACAGGTGAAGGCCATCTCTGGCAAAGCAGTATGATCTGTTGACCATGTCTTCCCAGGCTGTCAGATACTGTATCCCCCTGGGATTACATCAGAAGCTAAACCAATTAGTGAAATCAATCATTTTATGTCTGTATTGTGGCATCATCCTTGGTGAAGGTAAAATGCTGCTTAGGGCTAGGGACATACCTGCCTGGGACACATAATCTGAGAATTCAGTCATTTCTCTCTTCATATAGTCCAGGGAGGTATGTGTCACATCATTCACTCCAACATGTACTATGACAGAGTGACAGAGTCATAATGGTAATGTAATTGTTGCTGAGTGACTTGAGTGCATTCATGATTTGACAGATCCTGGCACCTGACAGGCAGCTGGCTGTGACCTTCTCCTTGTCCAGCCTGGTGAGGGAGACATCTGTATGTCTCCCTACTGATTTGCCTATGACTAGGACGTTAGGTTTTTAGGTGTTTTGCCTTAGGGGCTTAATTGTTGAGACACTGATATGTGTTGTTATGTGTAGTGGTGGATTCTGTTCTTGTACTAGTATGTGTAGGTCTTTGCGCTTGGGAGGTCGCTGGACTTTTGATAGGCTCAGTGAGTATCTCCACGTATGTTTTGACCTTATCTTGTGTAAGTGGACAGATGTGTGTGCTGACAAGCTGTTTTATGTCTTGTTTCTTGTTACGTGAGAGGACTAATTCTAGTTTCATGGTATAGTTACATCTCTCACATATTGTATTTGTTTCCTTTAGGAGCCAGTGGTTATCAGTATATGTGAGGCAATTGCTACATTGCCTGAAGATGCCCATGTCAATTAGGCTGACTGGAGAAATGTTGGGAAATTGACTATCTATAGTAGCAGATAATTCTTATGTAATAATTTCTGAGAGGGCAAATTAGATCAGCTGGGATTAACAAGGGGACTTATACTATAGAAGATCAGGGATGTAAAGTGGGGTGATCCTGCCCAGTGCTCAGCTGAGAGTTGCCTGCAGTGCAGAAGTGTGCAGATGTGTTGCCCACAGAGCAACAGGGAAGCCAGGAGGGTTTCACTGCCTGCTATCTAGGTAAAAATTAGTTTCTAGGTGTTTACGTCTATACAAGGCACAGCTAACTCCCATTATACAGTGTGCAGCTATGTGCAAACTTGAAGCTTATATACAGTTGAAATTAAATAGTTTAAAACTAGCATGGTAATAGGAAATCACACAGTGATCCTTCCTCCAGCAATCTCCAGCTCAGACAAGGCTAAACACTCTTCTGCCATAAGGGTGCAGGGAAACCTTTCTTATGTAAGATGACTGGATTTGAGTTCAAGTGTATGAAAAACAGGCTAGATTTGGCAAGTTTGGATCTAATCTATGCTAATTAAGCATTCATTCATTCCTCAACTAATGGGACAGAGTCCCTATCTACCTAAATTCCTGGGTGGACTCTATGGAAAAATATTAATGAGTACAGTTGAGCTAAAGGCTGCTCTTCCCCTTGAGACCAGATCTAGTTTGTAATGAGTGATAAAAGTATGAGGATTTGACCAAGTTGCAGCCACACATATATCGTCCATAGAAACTCTAGACTGGAATACAGCAGAAAGTGCCATAGATCTGGTTGAATGAAGCTTTAATGGATTTTGGTAAGGGGAGATTCAATTTGTTATAGATAAACGAAATGCAATCTGTCAGCCATCTAGTTACCTTTGTAACTGGTTAGCCCAATTTATTATGTGCAAAGAAAACAAACAGCTGATCTGTCTTTCTAATCTCTTTTGTTCTGTGTAGGCAAAAATGTAATTGTTTAGGAACATCCAGTAAGTGCAGTATCTATTCCCCTTTATTTGTAAATTTTGAAAAGAATATTGGTAAATTAATGGATTGGTTGATGTTGAATTCTGGCACCACCATAGGAAGGAAGGAAGCACCGGTACATAACGTGACCCTATCCATATGAAAAATCAAATACAGAGGCTTAGAAGATAATGCTTGAATTTCTAAAATTCTTCTAATAGATGTAATTGCAACTAAAAAGATAGTTTTCCAGGTCAAAAATTTTAGATTGCATTTAGCTGCAGGCTCAAAGGGAAAATGTAGCAAGGCTTGCAGTACCAAATTTAAATCTCAAGGTGGCATGTGGTCTTTATAAGTGGGTCTTAGCAAAAGAGTACCTCTCAAAAAGGCCTTGCACAGTTTAGAGGAAGCCAGTGAAAAAATTTAAAACCCCACATGAAAGTTAGAGATTGCTCCGAACTGAACTTTAATAGTTGATGAACTAGCACTCTCATTAAATAAAAGCGCTAAAAATTCTAGAACAGACTGAATTGGAGCTGAGAAGGGGTCTACCTGATTCTGCTCTGCCCAATAAATGAAACTTTTCCATTTACTCCTGTAGAGTTTCCTAGTAGAAGGTTCATGGGATAATAAAAGTATGGAATGGACAGAAGAAGAGAGCATTGGTTGCCTGGCTATTAAGGAAATTGGGGAAACCATGCTGTTAGATTGAGATCTGAGATATTCAGGTGAACCATGCCTGTCAGGTGAGACAAAAGGTCTGGAACTGGATCCAGAATCCAAGGTGGATATAGTAGATGAGGCCAAAGGAAGGGAAACAATATATGCCAAGGCCAGTAAGGTGCAATGAGGATGACTTTTCTCTTTTGGGCTGCTTTCAGAAGGAATTTGAGAATTAAGGGAGTGGGAGGATAAGCATACAGAAGACCAGGGGACCAATCGTGGAGCAGACCATCGCTCAGTGATTCCCCCGGTGGGGGGATCAGGGCAGTGAAGGTGCTGCAATTGTTGTTTAGGGGAGATGCAAAAAGATCGCAGCAAGGCTGACCCCACCGACTGAAAAGCATTTCTGTCACTTTGTTGTTGAGAGACCACCCATGAGGTAGTAAGATGGACCTGATCAATTTTGTATGCTTCCCTAGAATATGCATTGCTGTTTTGAAAGTGGTTGGAAGATATCACGCATTGCCACACTCTGAGGGCTTCTCAACACAGTGGGTAAGATCTGGTTTACCCTTATTAGTTGATGTATCAAACTACTTACATCTTGTCTGTCTGGATTGCAATTTTCCAGAGAGAGAGAGAGAGAGAGTCTTGGAATGCCTGCAATGCCAGAAGCACCACTCTAATCTCTAGAACATTGATATGCAAGTTGGCTTTTTGGGGGAACAAGTGCCTTGGACTGTTTTTCCCAGTAAATGCCCCCACCCCACCTAGTCTGAGAAGCGCCCGTGGTCACTATGGCCTTGGACTGAAGGAGGATGAAATGATGACCTTGTAACAGCTGTTGTGACTGCGTTCACAAGGAAAGGTATCGTTTGCATACCTGAGTTATTCTAATCTTTGCTGACATGAGATGAGAAAGCATTGACCATTGTGTTGCTAGCATTCATTGTAGAATTTTCATGTGGAATCTTGCTAAAGGGACTAAAATTATTGCCTCTGACATTAAACCCAGGGCTTAAAGAATCAAACAGGCTGAAATTCTGGTACTGCAAATTATTTTCCTGACCTGCATCCTTATTGTTTGCACTCTTAATAGTGGAAGAGTAGCTACCATAGATACTGTATTGAACACCGCTCCTATGAATTCCAGTGTCTGGATTGGTTGTAAATGAGACTTGTTGTAATTTATGGTTATTCCAGGATGTGAACAGGTCTGCATCACCTGATCCTGAGCTTCCATCAGTTGATGCCTCGTCGGTGTGGTAATGAGACAGTCATCTAAATATGGAAACACCTGTAATCCTTGTAGTCTTAAGTGAGCTGCTACCACTACCATGTACTTGGTGAACACCCTGGGGGCTGTGGTGAGGCCAAAGGGCAGTGCTCTGAACTGATAGTGACTGGTTCCCAGCTGGAAATGTAAGTACCTTCTGGATTGTCTATCCATCTTTATAAGATACTATGCATCCTGAAGATCTATCGAGCACATCCAGTTGTCCTTTTCCAGAAAGGGCAGAATGGACTGAACCATGACCATCTGTGACTTTGTGTGTCAAACTGACTTGCTCAATACACTGAGATCCAAAATTGGTCTCCAGTCCTGTGATTTCTTTGGCACTAAAAAGAATCTTGAGTACGTTCTGGATTCTATCTGCTCTGGTGGGACCTCTTGGATGACTCTTTTTTTTCTAGTAGCTTTTGTATTTGTAGTGCTGCTGCTTTCATCTGATTGGGTGGGACATTGGGAAATTTTCTTGACAATGGAAGAGGTAGGGAAAAGGGAATTATATAACCTCTGGAAATAATTCTCTGCACCCAACTGTCTTTTGTTACATCGAGCCAGGCTCTCAGGTGCAGAGATAAGCGACTCCCTACTGCCTCCAGTGGTAGGCAAGCTGCTTTCCCTTCAGGATCGCTGAAAGGGTATCTTGGGGAAAAAGAATCTCTAGATCCCTGGTTTTGCAGGCCTGCTCTGTCACGGGGGCATAGCCTTCCATTATCCCTCCCCCCTCTGCCTCTGGGGGAACTTCCTCCACGTGTGTCCTGGAAAGGACCCTGAGATTCTCTGAACCATATTTTTGGATCTCCCCATTGATCCCTAGAAAAGGTCCTTTGAGGGGTAAAAAAATGCACACCCACTGCAGAGAGGGTATTTCTGTATTTCTCACACCTGTGAAGTGTGTCCTTTACTGAAGGGCCAAACAAAGAAGTGCTGTCAAAAGGAGCATTGACAAACGATGACTGGAAAGGCACTGTAAAATCACACAGATACATCCAGGCATACCTTCTGATGGAAATGCCGGAACCCGCAGCCCTCAAGGTGCCTTCTGCAGCATGAAAGATAAGCCTCATGGATGAATTAGATATAGCCTGTAAGGTAGCCAAATGAGAGACTACTGAAGGTTCAGCATCATCAGTTTTGGTACCAGAAAGAGATTTTGATAGCTCTTTGATCAAATCTCTTTGAAGCCTCATAAAATGTCTGTCACTCTAGACTGTCAATTAAGGGGGTGGACAGTGGAACTCTGTTCTGTGGATTCCTTTTTTGTAGCTGCCACCGCAGCATCTGGCACACCTTATCTCCAATATCCCTTGCCTACTGGTGGAGCAGGAATCCGGTCTTTTCTCTTGGTGATTGGCTCAGTCTTATCAGGTCCCTTCCACACCTGCCAAGAAATCAAATCATTGAGTTCATCAGTGGGCAGAGTAACCTAGGATGTAGATGGGTCAGTTTCAAAAGCTTCCAGAAATATGGATTCCTCCAGAGTAGGGTCTCAGGAAGACCAGCCACCCTTCTGCTAAGGGATCTCAAGAATGTCTCCAAATGAGATGTCATTGGGTAGTCATTTTGGGGACCCCTTCCTTCATTGAAATCAGTAAGTCCATGTGCTTTTTTTGTACTTTCTCTTTCTAGGGGCTTCCTCAGTTGGGAAGGTGTAGTTTTTAACCTCAGTGTAAATTTATATTTGAAGGGCAGACCATTAGGCTTAACACACACTGAGTACTGAATTTAATATAAATGAATGAGTGAATTGTAATACCCAGGGGTGGTGTATTTGGTGTTCTGTGATTTTTGCCATGCATATTATGCTGGTAAGACAGAACATGCACTGAAAAAGAGAATTTATGAGCACAATTACGATATTAATAACTTTAATAACAACGCATTATTTAAACATACATCAGTGTGCAATAATAAGAACAGATTTAATTTTTTGTGCTTGAAAAGGTTCCTGTGAATCCCAGAGGTGGTCCCTGGGAACACAAACTTGAATATAGAGAACTTTACTGGCAAATTAGATTGAATGCCAATACACTACCAGATTTAAATGACCCTATTTGTTTAAGAAGTGTATTAAAGGTACATGCAGCCAAGTTATAGTTATAAATATTGATTATTTAACAAGAATTATTTAATAATGTTTTAAGTGTGTTTTTGTATAAGTTATTATTAAACTTTCTAGTTCAAAGTTATTTTACATTGCACTATTTAAATATTATGCCTACTCTGTACCCTTAAGTAGTTTTTAATTAAGTTTATTTATTAATTGATGAAATATGATTTGTTTAAAGTTAATTTTGATTGTTGTTTTTTGTCATCTTGAATTCTGATGAAGTCCTTTAATTTAATGTAGATGAAAGAGTTTAACTCAAACTTAATAAACTGTCAGATGTTAATTTTATGAAAGTGGAACCTTTTGGCTTTTTAATCTACTGTGAGGGTATGGGTGTGGACCACACTTAACTTGTGTTATTGATTTATCTGTGTGGTTTTCCTTTGTGGTTCAGCTATTAAATTATCCCACACTTCATACCTGTCCATTTCTTTGTCTTGTTTACTTTGAATCCTTACCACATACTTCCATTTTTCATTCTTCTGCCTTCTTTTCCACTACTCCACCTTTGCCTTCTTTTACTTTCTCTGCATATGTTTTCTTTTCCATCTCACCACTATTCCTCAGGATTGTCTCTGCATCTTCCTTTTCTATTTTCTCCACAAGGTCCCCCCAAGAAATATCTCCTTCATATTCTGACTCACTCTGCAACACCATTTCTTTAAGTAATTTATCTTACAAACCTCCCTACTGGAGGGTTGTAATTATGCATCCATCTCTTCCCTATCAAACAGGTTTCTTTGAAACATTTCCTCAGAATCCTGCACACATTCTCCATTCTCGACATTTGCTTTCTCCTTCATTTCTTTCAATATTGAATCTGCCTCCCTGTTTCTCCAGGCTGCCTCTGTGCCTAGTATGGAAACAGGAGGTGCTCCTCCAAAATGGGTTCCACTCACAACCATGACAAGTAAGGGAAGTTCCTCAGTGTCCTGGCCAAATTTCCTCTGCAGAGAGTCAGTATGAATACTACCTTGGTCTCCCCTGAAAAGAGGCCATTGGCCTAATGAGATTAAACCTGGTCAAGAAAGAGTAAATAATTAAATGAATAAATAAATGAATAAATAAATAAATAAATAAATAAGGCTCTTGCTGCCCCCATAGTGCCTTTTTTAGGCAAGGTTCAAATGTCAAACCCACATCCGTAAACAGCAGAATTAACAAAAAGCTGAGGGTTATGCTACTCAATGCCAGGAGTTTAAATCTCAAAATGCACATGCTCGAAGCACTCCTCAGTATGGAGAAAGTCATCTGTGCAGTAACTGAAACCTGGTTCAAGGCTCTAGAAAGCACCCCAGCACTATCGGGCTACAACTCATACCACACGTTTCGGCCACAGAACTCGGACCGAAACACAAAAGGAGGGGGTGTATCCATATTCATCAAGGATACCTACACCACCAGGTTAGTGGCGCAGCATGATACCTCTGAGATCATCCATGTGCAATTAACATCTGGCAAATCTGCAATGCAAATTGTGGCCTGCTACAGATCACCCTCCATGACCCAGAGCCACCACTCCACCTTTCTGGAGACACTGGAAAGCATGAAGGTCCTACCGAACATCCTGATATTTGGCGATTTCAATTACCCTACCATTAACTGAGAAAACTACTCAAGTACAAACTCCCAGGTCCAGTGCTTCCTGGAATTCATCAACTCAAATGCCCTGGATCAGCTGGTAAACTACCCTACCAGAGGTAAAAACATATTGGACCTGGTCATCACCAATATGGGCGACAGGTGTTCCACACTGGAGGTCAACCCATCACTCGTTAGATCAGACTATAAACTAATCACTCTGGATGTCCACACCCCACTACCACCCCCAACTAAGGAAACCACAGTAAAAAAAATTTTCTAAAGCAAACTTCACCTTACTTAAGACAGAGGCAGTAAGTTTAACAGCCCCCACGCTAAAGGATAACGCTGCCCAAGATGCAGAAACCTTTACAAATGCACTCTATGAGCACCTACAAGGATGTATGGATCATGCCATCCCTAGCAAAACCAAGACTCACTCCTCTAAGAGAAGGAAACCAGTTTGGTGGACCCCTGCCATAAACAGGCTATACAATAGAAGGAAGAAACTAGTTCAGAAAAAAAGCAAATCCCAAGAAGGAAAGACATCCCTGTTCAGTATCAGTAAGAAACTAAGGTCCCTCATAAAATCATCCAAGGCTAACTTCGAAAGAAAAATAGCCAAGGATTCAAAAGATAACCACAGATACGCACTAAACTAGTGCAAAATAGTGCAAAATATACTGAACCTACTGATATTGCCAACATCCTGGTAAATAGATTCAGTGCAAACTTCACCCCCCTCTCACCCCCAAAAGGGCCCACAACAATACCGGAAAAGTGTAGTGTCCCAGAAATCACAGATGCAGAGGTGAAAACAGCCCTTTCAAAAGTCAAAAACACAGTGTCAATGGGGCCAGATGGTGTCCCAGGCTGCGTCTTGCATGAACTACAGAATGAACTAACCCCCCACCTAAACACACTGTTCAACCTCAGCCTCTCCACAGGCTACGTGCCCATAGAACGGTGCACAGCAATGGTTATTCCTCTCCACAAAGGAGGGGCCACAACTGACCCTGGTAACTATTGCCCCATAAGCCTGACTAGCCTGGTCTGCAAGGCTATAGAGCACATCATCATGGAACTCATTAACAAAGACATTGGGAACCTCCAAACACTTGACCCGACCCAGTTTGGTTTTATTAAGGGCAGATCATGCCTACTAAACCTGGTTGACTTCTTCAAGACAGTCACTAAGACCATAGACGAGGGAAAGGTGGTTCACACAGCCTATCTTGACCTCGCAGAGGCTTTCGACACCATTCCCCACTCTGGTATTACAGAAAAACTCACCAGCCTGAACATAACCCCTATGTCATGAGATGGGTTGCCAACTGGCTTGCAGACAGAACTCACACGGTAAGAATATCGGGCTCCAGGTCCGACTCTAAACCAGTCACAAGTGGTGTCCTGCAAGGCTCGGTCCTGGGACCCCTACTGTTCAGCATATACTTCTCAGAAGTACAGGCAAACACAAGAGGACTATGGCTAACCAAGTTCGCTGATGACTGCAAACTGGAAGCCATAACTGACTCTCCCGCTGACACGAACATCCTCCAAAAGGGCCTTACTGAGATGAACATCTGGTGTCAAAGTCATGGCCTCAAGCTAAATGCCAAAAAAATGCGTAGTCATCCCGTTTGGGAAAAACAAAACACCCATGAATTACCACATAGGTGGCAGCCCCCTTAATACAGAAGAGGTAATAAGAGATCTGGGGACCCAGTTAGATAGTAATCTCTCCTTTGACAATCGTATTGCCAAAGTAGTTAGGAAATCCTTCTATGTGGCCCATCTAATTACTAAAGGGTTCACATCTAGAAATAAAGAGGTTATAGTGCCCCTCTACTCATCACTCATCAGACCCATCATAGAGTATAATGCCCCATTTGGGATGTACCTCACAAGACACTTCCAAGAGCTAGAAAGACCACAAAAGTACCTCACCAAGAGGATTACTGGCCTCAAACATATGTCCTATGCAGCCCGACTGAAAAAACTCCGTCTGTACTCAGTGGCATATTGCTTACTCAGAAGTGATCCCTGCCTGACTTACAAAGCCATGTCCAACTCAGAATTGATGGACATGCTCCACCTAAAAAAATCCAAGTCACTGCGAGCCACGGGCTCTAGTGAGCTAAACCTCACCACAACAATAAATAGAACATGTTGGAGGGATAGATTCCTGTCACAGTGACTCCCCATGCTTTGGAACAAAATTCCAAACTACATTAGGCAGAGCCCCTCACTAACACTCTTCAAGAGAAACCTCGACGAGTGGATGGGTAATAGAAAATACACCCCTGGGATCACTTCATTGGTTCTGCTTGACAGAGGATCAGTTAATTAATCAATGGGGTGGTGAAAGCCAACACACTCTGGCTAGGCTTATAAATGCCCTTGGGCAGATAGCCTAGTACCTACCTATGAACCTATAAATAAATAAAACATCAGTATTGTATCTCTGACTACAGACACCCATTGACCTCATAGCTTAGCACATTGATTCTCAGTCTGTCGGACTGTACATGATGATAGCTCTAGGTTCAGGTCTAATGTGCATTTTTAGATACTAAAAGGATTGTTAAATCCATGAGTAGTTTTTGAACTGACAGCTTTATTATGTTTAACTGTATCAGTATCACCATCATAATAACTGCTGTTTTTCATTGCATTTGTTCCTTCCCACTCCCCTTTTGCCATTATCCTCTCTCTTACATACATTTATTTTGTTTAGTACTTTTTTCTACCAATTTCTTTTACAATTAGATGCAGTAGCACAATGGCCTGCACCCACCCCACAGACAAGGCCTGTCATCTTCCCCACAGGTCCCAACAACAGTACCACCAACACCATCACCAGAAGCACCCAGCACAACTGGGTCCCAGCCTGCAAAGTTGATTACACACCACATGACCCATTTGTACCACTTGCTTCAGGTAGCCCTGCACTAGAAGCTAGTACAGTTGTACCCACTGGTAGCAGTGTATGTAAATAATTGCGTGAAGGATTTTATGACATCAGTTTGTAGGTACTTGTATACTAACAAAAAGCTGAAGACGAGAGAACTAAATAAAAACCTTTTTTTACTAAATTAAAAGCTGAAACATTTAACTGGAAATAAAACTGAATATAATACATAATACACATGGCAAGATGGCTAATACACTTGTAAGGTGAACATATGAAGATCACGTTTTGTTCTGTGTAATAACTGTTTTGTATAATTGACTTGTGGCCAGTATGTCAACAATAAGAAATTATGTGGTGCTGGCAATAGTTAGATGACTCACTTGTATTGCTGAGCATGAAGTGATGTTAAATACACCTAAGAAGTGAATTATGGCATCACAGCCCCACACCCTGTGAAATTTCTTTCTACTCTTATGGTATCTTAATGCCTCACCTGTGAATCCCAGAGTTCTTGTTCAAATAGGACTCACCCCACCAAGTTCAACTTATGGAAACTTAGCCCAAAGAAAAAAATCAAAACTAAGTGATTTTTGCAGCCAGCAAATTCCCTACACTTCACACATAAAAGAGAAAGCACCCTCAAACTTATATAATGGTTGCACAAGCAGTAAAGAAAGGAGAAATTCACAAAACAAATAAAACAATTGATGATGCACACACAGAAACTGCAGCTGTAGTGATTTTGTATAAAAAGCAGTGATCAGGAAGTTCACCATGGTAGGGCTGAACTTGATTGAATGTAACTTTTTACACTTTATACTCAGCATTGCATTAAGCCTCAGAATACCCCTGTGCAGGCGTTATTTACACAATAACACGCACCCTGTTGGACAGTATTGCTTGCATGTAATATATAGCTGCTTACAAAAAAATCAAAGGATGCCATTGAGAAAGACAGTGACATTCTTTTCAGAGATGGTCAGAAAAATGAAAAATACAAATAATCTCTGTGGTATCCCCCAAGCCTCAAAACAACCCACTAAACAAGTATAGTGGGTCCAAAAACAAAACAGTGTAAGAAACTTCTATGTGTGGAAAATTTTCAGTCCATATATCTCTGGTTAATCACTGTATATTAATCAGATCAGATAATAGTAGTAGAAGTAACGAACTTAAACTCGTTTTAAGTAAAAAAAAAATAATAAAAAATATATAATTGTACAGAATTACTAAGTATTTGAAAGTAGTCCAAGCAAGGCAGGCAGTCTGTTTCCAGTTGAAAATCCTTTATTAAGTACAGAGACAAGCTATCCAAGTAAAACAAAAATAGAATAATAGTTTCCTCACAAGCTTTCTAAATATATATATATACTTTTTATCAGGCAAGGAAGTGGTTTATTGTGCTGTAAAACAGTGTTATTGGTACACATGTTAAATTCACATCCCTTCCCCCATCAGTGTGACATTCGAGCTGGTCCTGCCCTACTTAGTAGCTGTCATAATAATATAACCCTTATGTACTTTAAATAAAATTTATAATGATGTGGTACCTCTTATTTAACCAGATTATTAAGTCTGTGATTTTATCCAAGATAATATACTACATGGCTGAAAATATATCAACCTTAGTCCATTTGGCAATCAAAAAATATATATAAATATATACACATACACTTTGCATGTAAAAAATCAATTGTAAAAATCATATTCTATTTTCATAACCTATTGTTAACAAAGATCACTTTCGTCCTTCTAGACTTCTTCAAGTCTGTGTACAAAAACCCTAAAAACTATCTATAAAAATACTATTGTATAATTAGTTAGTATTGTTATTACACATCATTTTGAATAAAGTGTAAAAAAGAATACCAGAAAAAGACAAAATAATAAGAAAAAATGTAAGATGATGGAAACAAAATATACACTTAAATCACAACTGATTTAAAATGGTATTTAAAACCAACTGGTAGAATAAAATAAAATAAAATAAAATAAGTTATGCAAACAATGTGGCAATTTTTTAAGTTCCAGTACACTTTTAATTGAGCAGTAGTAGTTTAGTCCAGGCTTCCTAAAATAGTTCAGCTTTAATTGCCACGAGTTCATGTTTTTCTCCAGAATGTTCGGGATGTCAACTTCATGAGCACCAAGGTCTATGTGATCCAGGATCTGGAACTTAAAACCTATGTGTCTTTTATGAAGAGAAAGGTGTTTGGCTAGTGCATTATTTTTACATCCAGAGCAGATTTCTGACAAATGACATGAAATCCTATGCTTGAGTTTATTTACAGTCTTGCCCACATAGAGCACATCACATTCATTGCACTGTGCCCTGTAAATTACTTTTGTAGTGTTACAGTCACCCCCTGCACTGGTCTTAATGATTTTCTTTAAATAAGGGCAATAAAAACTATCACCTTACCCTCACTGTATTTTTGCAGTAAATGTTGTTCTCAACACTGTGCACTTTGCATCCAAGTATAGTGATGTCAGAGAGATGAAAATTCTCGACTACAAAATAAAATGATATCATGTCCACCCCCATCAGGGGTCTACTTTACAAGAATGAAATCTCACTTACCCGAAACTCAGAACACCAAGATGAAAAGAACGATAGCACCAGCACACCGACATCCTGGAACACTGACTTACCACTCCAATTAGTAACCACTTGGCCACCCTAAACAAAAACTTAAACTGAAGAAAAACAAACCAGCACATGTGGGGGGTTTTCCCCCCAACACACTCCTATGTGGGGGGCTGTGCCAACACCCCCTAACTAGGGTCTATATTATAACACCGAACGTTCAAAATTTTGAGTGTTCTAATATCGACCCGTTTTCAGCGAACGCTGAAAATATCGAAAAAACAGAAAACCAAATTTTTTCCTAGGGAAATAATTCTGTTGTCCGTTTCTGTTGCTTTGGTATTTTCAACACTGTGGTGAAAAGTTACGGGTTGGGGTCAGGTAAGTGTGCGATTGTGTGGACGTGAGGGTTAGGGTGGTGTAGATGAGTTAGGGTTAGGGCACGGGTGAGGTGACTGTGCGATAGTGACGGACCTTATTGTTAGGGTTTGGGTTAAGGTAAGTGGATAGTTAGTGGTTTATGTATAGTTTAGTGTAGGGTTAGGTGTAAGAGTTTATGTGTATGTGTGTGGATTGCTGTTTGTTTGGTGTGTTTGTGTTGTGTGTATGTGTTTTGGAACAGCAAATTTTTTCCCTAGGAAAAAAATTTGCTGTTCTGTATGTTCGATGTTTTAAATTTTCGATTCATAGGGTTCAATATTAGAACACTCGAAATTTTGAATGTTCGGTGTTCTAATATAGACCCCCTAACTAAATATACGAACTCTGAGATCGCACTACCACGGCGGTAAGGGGCAAAGTTCAACACAATGGTCAAATGGTTATTTACCTGGAGTGGAAAGTTGGTGTTCCTGGACATCGGTGTTGTGTAATCATCGGCCTTTTCATCTCAGCGCTTTAACAGTCAGGTAAGTGAATGTTGAGGTTTCTGATGGGGACTCCTGAAGAAAAGCTCTTGATAAAATTAAAAATATTTTTCAGGTTTTAAGCACAATTGTGTTTTACAGTGTAAACAACTGCAAGATGTATTTGCTGATTACAAAGAAATTACTGAAATATAATATAAAAACTTTCCTTTTTAAATTTTTTATTTTATTTTATTTATTGTTTTATTTTGCATTTACTTACTAGGATGGTCCAGCTGGGCACAAAGACCTCTTCTCAGAGGGGGCCCAGGGAGAAAATCTCCACAGTAATATATATATATATATATATATATATATATATATATGTATATATATATATATATATATATATATATATATATATATATATATATATATATATATATATATATATATATATCTATATAGATTCACTATTCAATCTCTAAGTACTAAAATGTCGAATTTCAGTATTTCGAGACTGAATAGTCGAAAACCCACATACACGAAAACCCACAATCATGAATACCACAACAGCAACCATTCACACACACACACACAAACCAAGACATAATCACACACACACAGACCTACCTAACTAAACAAACATAACAACACACAGAAACACACCTAACCTATCTATAAGTAGGGGGCAAGCCCCTCTGCACCCCCCACAACCCCCTACTTATGCATTCTAACTCTGAGGTCACAATAAACGCACAAACACACAAAAAACACCACAACACACACTCACACACACTTAAATCCCGACCCAATATCCTCAAACACACAACACTTACCTGAAACCCCAGATAAATCCACAAACCGCACCACATGTAACAAACGCGACACCATGATAGCGGCAGATTCGACATTTGCAGATTTGACACTTCTGCATTCGGCATAGTGTAGTTTTGCATAACTGCACTTTCCATATTCGGTCTCGATGTACTGAAATTCAAGATTTCAGTACGTCGAGATTTTCTAGTGTATCTATATACATATATATATATAAACTGCACAATGATACAGAGATGATCAACAAACAGAGTATGTACAAAATCATCTCATGGTAAGTACATATGCAGTAAAGGTGAGTTATAAGTAAACATAAAGAAAAAGGTTTTCAGAAATAAAGCATAATGATGTTGTCTCATAGCAAGAGGTTCACTGGTTTGATTCTCTACTAGGGTGCCTTCTGTGTGGAGTTTCTCCCACTGCTCATGTGAATTTTCTCTGGGTGCTTTGGTTTTCTCCTACATTCCAAAGACATGCAGTAGGTTGATGATGAAATGGGCCATAGGTGTGAGTCTGCGTGTGACTGTGGTATAGAACAACAGCCACAGTAGTGCTAGTCACTCAGTGGTGTGAACCTTGGCTCTAGATGATTGTCACTGTTGAACTGACACCTTGATCTCATGTGCAAACATGGGCAAAGGGGTTCTGGATGGATAGATGAATGTACATAGAGAGATCAGAAAAAAAACACATGCTGAGAGCATATACAGATGTGATAAAGTTTTACTAATGAATGCCCTGAATGTAATATAGACTTAGTTAAGCCTTTGTAGAAAGGTCAGTAAAAACCTAGTTAAACAGGTCAAATAGAAATATGGTGAAGGGCAAGAGGTAGTGAAAAGATAGGAAGGTTAAAACATAAAAATGATTCGACTGACCCTGGAACATTTGGAGAGAGTTCAGTTATAAAAGGTATAGAAAAGTTTGATGTGTTAATAGTGTTTTGTAAATGTCAGAATTCTTGAGAAAAAAGGACAGGAAGATTAGAGAATGTAGCATAGGTTTATATTAATTTGGAGAAGAAGCATAACCAGAATGTTGTAAGGTGTTCCAAATTAGTGTTTTAAAAGTTGGAATATTGCTTTTTAATTTGAGAGTCATTGAAACTGTATTCCACGTTTTGGTGATATATGAAAAATAGTGTGAGTTACACGCGATGTTGCTTCCAGAATTAGTTTGTAAGAAATGTGAAAGGCTCTGCTGGGGCAACAGTGGTGAAGAATGTTACTTAGACTAAGGCATTTTTCTGGATAGGAAATGAGTTTGTGAGTGATAGTTGTGTTAGTCTTACATGATGGCGTTCCAGTCGGTTGGCTTGTTTACGGGTAACACTGTTGTGTGTTTTATAAGGCATGCTAGAAGCAAATCTGGCTAGTTTATTATAGCATAATTTAGATTAAGTTGGTTTGTTTGTAAATTAATGAGAATGAAAGCAGAGTATAAAACAGTTGGAAGTATGAAGGTAGATCAATGTTTTTTCTGGCATGGTGAGTTAGGTATGATTTTGTCCTGTGAAGTGAGACATGTAGGAAAAAATACTGCTTACCTAACTTACATTATTTATTATTTAAGTAGTTTAAGGGCCCAAGCAAAGTTTTTTTTACAGTGATTAAATATAATAGGCATGCTAAGACATGTTGTCATGGTAGATTCATATCACAATATATCTCTCATCTCTGGAACAAACTTTTACTATGTCAAGCAGAGTTGCACTCTTGCCACGTTCAAGGTAAACCTAGATAACTGGATGAGCAGCCTCAAATTCTCTCCCGGTTTATCCTGCCTTGCCCTTCTTGAAGCTAGAGGGAAATTTTGAATAGGGTTTTTGACTAGGCCTGAAATGGTCTGCAGACTGACTGCCTAATACTTAGCTATGAACCTATGCCTGTGGTAGATGAGTTTGTCTGGATTCTTAGGATAGGCTTATTTGTATACGTTTGATGCACAGGGTGTGGATGACACTAAAACTCAGCAAAGTCACCCAGGGTCAAAATATCATGGTATCTAGCACATGCTAATGTGCATAATGACATGGAATTAAGGAACTTTGTGCAAATAAAACCACACAGCGTATAGAAATTATTGTAAAATTGGTGTACTGACTCAGAAACTTATAAAAGAGATGTGCTGTGCTGCAGCACAAACCTATTTTTTACATTAAAAATTATGTTGTGCATGAGGAGAAAAATGTTTGTATTGGCAGCAGCAATGACCCAGTAGTATGTGTTATCATCCACCATCAGAACCAGTGCCTGCAATGTTGTGTGGTGCAGCCTTTCAAATCAATGGAGGAGATACAGACAGCACCTAATACACCACCAGTGATAACCAGCAGATTTTGGATTAGCTACAAAAAGACAGGGACATTGTAATGCACCTTCTTGAACTGTGTCATCCACAAGCAAATTTGAGGGGGATGTATGGTATGGCCATTCCTGTGGATAATACGATATGTGTAGCTTTAACAATTTAGTTACAGGGACCTTTCAGTGACCTAGTGTGAGACATTAGTGATATCTTAGACATCAGCCTCACGAATCCTGAACCACGCCTGCAACATTATGCTACAACATGTGGAGGAATATAATTTGTTCTTTAGGACCACAAAGGAAAGGACCTACATCATTCAGGCATTTTATGACATTGCCCATGTTAGACTGAGGGTATTCTTAGTAAATTCACTATAGTACATTACGGTAGAATAATAGGTCTGAAAATATAGAGTCATTCTTGTGTTTTCATGTATGTATTCAGTTTCAGGGTAAGACAGTTCATTAGAAAGGAAAAAAATAATCTTGCTGGCTAAGCATGAGATGTGCAGAAATATAGAATGTTCCTTTCTCAAGGGAAAGATATGCATACTTGCAATGGAATGTTAGATAAAGAGGCACATGCAAGTCAAAGCTTGGAAACCAAGACTAAAATGACATGTAAAACATTACATGTTTTTTTTGTATTATTAGTATATACTTTAGACATGGTCAGAGAAGTCAGTAGTTAGCTTTTGGACTGACATGTAAAAGGGTCTCTACAGTACAAACACTCGATTCTGAGAACAGAAGTCAGGTCAAATGTCTATACTATTCAAGAGAAAAAGATTGTTTCAGTTGATATTATTTAAGAGAATCATAATATACATGCAAAAACTTTGGATATATTTATCAGCACCGTTATCCAGCATTCCAGAATTTCTACAGACTGCTATTGTTTATAAGCACTGTTATTGAAGACAGTATTTGCATATTGTTATAGGTTCATAGGTTCTAGGCTATCGGCCCTAGGGCCTATACAAGCCTAGCCATAACAATTCCCTGGCTATTTCTTCCCACACTATTTACTTCCCTGGACCCCTGTCTAGTAGGGCGACTGACATGATCCCCGGGGTGAATTTCCTTTCTCCCATCCAGTCATTAAGGTTCCTTTTGAAGAGGTCCAAAAGAGGCGCTCTGCTTGACATGTATGGGCAGTCTATTCCAGAGTCTGGGGAGTCTCTGAGTCAGGAAACTACCCCTCCAGCATGTTTTGTTTATTGTGATGACAAGATTTAGATCCCTGGAGTGTGTGGCTTTGAGGGATTGGGATTTCTTTAAGTGTAGCATGTCCAACAGCTCTGGGTTTGACATGGCCTTGTATGTTAAGCAGAGATCGCCTCTGAGTAGACGATATGCAACAGAGTATAACTGGAGTTTTTTAAGGCGGTCAGCATAGGGCATCTGCTTTAGGCCTGTGATTCTTTTAGTGAGGTATTTCTGTGGCCTTTCCAGTTGTTGCAGATGTCTTGAGAAGTACATACCAAATGGGGCGTTGTATTCTATAATGGGTCTAATGAGGGATGAGTACAGTGGGACAATGACCTCCTTTTTTCTGGATGAAAAGCCCTTAGTGATGAGGTGTGCCACATAGAAGGATTTCCTGACTGTTGTGGCGATGTGGTTATTGAAGGTGAGACCACTGTCCACCTGTGTCCCTAAGTCTCTTATCACACTTTTGTGTGTTTAGTGTACTGCCACCTATGTGATAATTCATGGGTACATGTTTTTTCCCAAAGGAGATAACTATACATTTCTTGGCATTGAGCTTGAGCACATGGCTCTGGTACCAAGCATCTGTTTCTGTAAGACTCTTTTGTAGAGTATCCACATCATTTGGGGATTCAATAATGGCTCCCAGTTTCCAGTCATCTGCAAACTTTGTTAGCCAGAGTCCCTTAGTATTGGCCTGTACTTCAGAGAAGTAGATGCCAAACAAGAGAGGTCCCAGGAATGAACCCTGAGGTACTCCACTTATCACTTGTCTGGAGCTGGATTTAGAGTCAGCTACTTTTACAGTGTGGGTTCTATCAGTAAGCTAGATGGCAACCCATTGGGTGACATAGGGATTAATGCCCAGCTTAGTAAGTTTATTTATGATTCCAGAGTGGGGGATGGTGTCAAAGGCCTTGGTGAGGTCCAGATAGGCTGTGTGGACTGCCTTACCCTCGTCCACGGCTCTGGAGACTGATTCGAAGCAGTCAATAAGTTTCAGGAGACAAGATCATCCCTTCACGAACCCAAACTGGGTGGGGTCCAGTGTTTTAAGGTTGCCAATGTCTTTGTTTATAAGTTCCATGATAATACGTTCCATGGCCTTGCAGATCAGGCTCATCAGACTGATGGGGTGGCAGTTCCCGGGATCCAAGGCGGATCCCCCCTTGTGGATTGGGATAACTGTAGCTGTGTGCCACTCAGTGGGCATGAAGCCTGAGGTGAGGATATGATTAAAGATGACACTTAGGTGAGGTGCCAGTTCATTTTGTAGTTCATGTAGTACACAGCCCAGGATGTCATCTGGTCCCATGGATGCTGTATTCTTAGCTTTGGAGAGTGCATTTTTTACCTGTGTGGCCGTTATTACCGGAATTTGGCAATCTTCCAGTATTGAGATGGGCCATTTAGGGGGTGAGAGGGGGGTGAAGTTGGCACTGAATTGCTCTGCCAGGATATTGGCAATATCCTTGGGATCAGTATATTTAATGCCATTCTGTTGTAGCTCAGAGCAAATCTGAGCATTGCCATTTAGTTTCTTGACATAGTTATAGAATGCCTTGTGGTTGTCTTTGGAATCTTTGGCAATTTTATTTTCATAACTAGCTTTGGAGGATTTTATGAAGTATCTCAGCTTCTTACTGAGGCTGGTAAGGGAGTTTTTTGCATCGTGGGATTTTCCTCTTTTCTGCAACAGTTTTTTCCTTTTGTTGTAAAGTTTCTTTATGGCAGGGGATAACCAGACTGGCATCCTTTTTTTGGGGGAGTGCATCTTGGTTCTATTTGGGATGGCACGATTCATGCATGAGTGGATATGCTCGTACAGCAGTGCCTTAGTGTAGGACTCAGCAGTCGAACCTTCAGTTCCCGTCTGCATAGGTGTCATGAAGTTTGTAACTTCTGTCTTGAGTAGCATGAATTTGGCCTTGGAGAAGTTTTTTATGGAGGTTTCCTTACTGGGGGGTGGGGGTGGGATGTGGATGTTAAGGGTGATTAGCTTATGGTCTGACCTGACCAACGAGGGGGTGACCATAGGTGTGGAGCATCAATTTCCCATGTTGGTAATGACCAGGTCTAGGATATTGGAGCCCCTGGTGGAACTATGGATTAGTTGATCCAGGGCATTGGAATTTATGAATTCCAGGAACCGTTGGGCAAAGGTGTTGGTGCACGAGTAGTTTTCCCAGTTAATGGCAGGGTAGTTGAAATCACCCAGTATTAGGGTGTTTGGCTGTATATTAATATTTTCCAGTATGTTTAGAAAGGTGTAGTGAGAGTCTTGGGGCATTGTGGGGGATCTGTAGCAAGCTACAATTTGGATTGCAGTCTTACCTAGTGTTAGTTGCATCTGGAGAAATTCAGATGCATTGTGTTGGGCAACTAACCTGCTGGTGTGAATATCCTTGGTGAATATGGACACTCCTCCACCATTAGTGTTTCGATCCTGGTTTGGTAGCCAAAAAGTGTGGTAAGAGTTGTAGCCTGGTATTGCAGGGGTGCTCTCTGGGGCCTTGAACCAGGTCTCAGTTACTGCACAGATATCAATGTTCTCCATTTTTAGGAGTGCCTCGAGAGAGTGCATGTTGAGGTTTAGACTTCTAGCATTGAGTAGCATTACCTTTAGATTTTGCATGCTTGTACTTGTTACGGTGGTGGTTTTGTCCTTTGAACTTTGCCTAAAAAAGACACTATAGGGGTGGCAAGAGCCTTAGCCAGTAACCTAAATCCCAGGGGCAACAGGTGCAGACCATCTCTGGCAAAGCATCGTGGTCTATTGATCATGTCGTCCCAGGCAGACAGATACTGGATCCCCTTTGAATGACACCAGAAGCTTAGCCAATTGTTGAAGTCAATCATTTTGTCCTTATATTGTGGTATCATTCTGGGCAAAGGCAGGATGCTACTCAGGGCTAGGATCATACCTGCCTGGGCCACATGATCCGAGAGCTCTTCCATGTCTCTTTTCATGTAGTCCGGGGAGGTACGTCTCAAGTCATTCACTCCAACATGGACAATGACAGAGTCATATTTGTACTTGTTGTGGAGTGACTTGAGTGCATGAGTTATGTGGCAGATCCTGGCACGCGGCAGGCAGCTCACTGTAATTTTCTCCTTGTTCAGCCTGGTGAGTGGGACATCAGTGTGCCTGACTATAGAGTCACCTATGACTAAAGTGTTAGGTACGTTGTCTTGCCTTTGGAGCTGTTGCTGGGTGGCACACTGGTGTTGTGAGCTATGTGACACTTTGGTTGTGATTGGTGTTTGTTTGCGTTTCAGCTTCGGAGGTCCTTGTTGCTTGGGCAGGTTACAGTTAAGGGCCTCCGCATATGTGGATTTAGTGTTGCTATGTGTGGGTGTTGGTGGTGTGAGTTTAGAAGGGCTATGTGTTGCTTGAGGTGTAGTGCAGGTGTTAACCTTCTCCTCTTCACTGCCTAGCACAATCTTGGGTGGAGAGAGCATTGCTTCCAGTTTGTCTATGTAAGTGCATCTCTCACAGGTGTAGTGTTGGGTGGTAGGAGGAGAGGGTTATCTGTGTACAGTTAGCATCTAATAAAGCATTATTAACCAAACTACAGTGTTTGCAGACTTTTCTGAAAAGCATAAAAAGACATTGCTCATAAAGGGGAGACCACCTGTTCTGCACAAGTTGGGGTAATTAACAGATAAAGACTTTTATTTCAGTTGTTTCCAGTTAATTCCATACTATACAGTCTTATCAGTTCTTTCAGCCCATTTCCCTGAAGTCCAGGAAGCCATAGATTTCACAAACATTGCCAGCAAGGCCCTATCTGGTCCAGTGGGACTGCAATACATCATCAGGGAGGACTTCCACTCCCTTAACTGTCAGGTAGTCTGTAATACCTAGGATATTATTTACAATGTGTCTATACATCACCCTGGCAGTTCCCATGATTCACACAATCTGGCACAAATTTGACTCATACCAATGTTCCTGCAAAGGGATTTCCCACAGGATCCTCTTACTGGTAGGTGCACACATATTAGATAGACAGGTCTATACACATGGATGCCATTCAAGCAAGGAGAAGGCCACATTGAATGTTTGTTTTGTGTTGCATGCAGTACTGGATTTGCCCCACAGCCCTGGTTGCTGACACCCTCTACTGCACTCATGCAATGCAGGAAATGGCTTATAAGGCAGCTTATGTTGAGATGCATAATATAGTGGATCAGGAGTTTAGTCTACTCGAGGCATGCTTCAGTTTCCTAGGTGTGTTAGGATGGCCACTGCAATGCCATCCAAACACCTGCAACAAGATATATGTTGTGTATACCATACTACACAACAAGGCATTTTGCAAACTGATGGAGCAACAAGTGAATATCTTGGTAGAACATTTGAGATAAATTGTACCAGGAGCAGAAAGGAGGGGAGCCATGTGAAAAACATACAGATAGAGTTAGGAGCAATACATTGTAGCACTGGCAATGAGAATGCAAAACTATGACACATGGCACAAACAGCTCAGAACAAAAAATAAATACATACCTTATCTTACCTAGGTTATGCAGGGCAGTGCATGGGTTGGCCACATCAGACATCAGCATACCAACACAGGTTAGGGGGTGGGCATGGCAAAGTTATCATCACTTGCAAAGATCATTGGGGAAACAGAGTGAAAGATGACTGAAACACTATCAGTTGGAGTAGGGACTTGGACAGTGAACAAAGTAGCCACATACATTGGAAGGTTGTGTAGCTTTAGGGATCACATCTTCCAGTCTTGGTGTCAAAACTGTCATGATGTGACCATTGGCATTGACCACTGTGTTGGCTTGCAGTGGTCTGTGGCAAGGGAAGGGTAGAACTATGGGACTGTGAGCATTCCTGATACCCTTTGTTTGTTGCACCTTTGTATAGGAAGTGCATGCCATGAGCAAGGAGGGCCTACAATAGCAGTACATTCTCCTGGGTGATGGAGGTTTCCATGTGTTGCCTCACTCAGGTAGCCATTACAGGATATGTACACCTGTGAGTATTAGAGTTGTCTATACCTATGACCGCAGTCTTCCTTTATGCAGCACCTTATCAACTTTAGTTAATGCTATGTCCAGGATCTCTCACTTTCTGTACGGTACCCATGACCACAGCCTCCCCCATTTATGTACTTGTTTATTAAGTACAGAGCCTTCCCCATTTTCATACTGTGGCTATGCCCCAGCATGTGATTCTAGAACCCCAATCCATCCCAGGCAATGACCTTCACAAAGTTTCCACTGTGCATGGTTGCCCCCTCCCCACAGCCTTAGGCAGACACTGCTGTGCCATATCAGTATCCAGCATTTCCTGTTATATGCACACCATAAATTCTCCATCAATGTGACTGATATTCACCACAAGGTTTGTTGTTCTTACTCAAGTACTTTACTAAGTAAGACTCCTTTCCTAAGACTGTAAGGCTGCAATAATACAGAATCTTTACTGAAATCCCTGTGCTCCACAGTTGTATGGTAATGAGTGGCATTGTGCAAGATGGCAACAAAGCTTTATATCACACAACAAGGGTCAATTAGTACATTGGTTATGCTGATAACTACATAGTCCCACTGCCTCTAAATCACTGTCATAATGCATTGCACTACCCAAATGTGCTGGCAGTAGCTAGGTATATCTCAACAACCACAAAGTGTGTAACCAGTATGCTAGTGTATACAGTATGTGTAAACCTGTATTGTCATGCTCTAGAGCCATATCCATTATTAACACCATAGTGCAATGCTATATCTGCTCTTATCACCATGGTGCAGTGCTACATCCTTTCTTAGATCCATGGTAGAGTGCTATATCCATTCCTAGCACCATGGTGTAGTGATAGACCCATTCCTAGCACCATGATGAAGTGCTATATCTGTTCTTAGCACCATGGTACAGTGCTGTATCCATTCCCAGCACAAGGATGTAGTGCTGTATCCAGTCGTGCCCCCATGGTACAGTACCATATCCATTCTTAATACCATGGTACAGTGCTATATCCATTCTTAATACCATGGTACAGTGCTATATCCATTCTTAATACCATGCTACAGTGCTATATCCATTCTTAATGCCATGCTACAGTGCTATAGCCATTCTTAACACCATGGAGGACTTCACTTTTTAGAGTAAGTTGTTTAGTACAACTAAGGCCATCTGACCCATATTTATAATGATTAAAATATGACCCTAGCGTTTTACCCCTCCTAAAACCAAAGTGGCACTTGTCATCAAGCATGTGACCAGGTTTTTCATCAGACTTGAGTATATTGCAGTTACGCTGGATAACTTCACAAAACATGTTAGTATTGCGCCCATATGACAAAGGTCTGACCTAGGTCGATTCTAAGGAAGCCTACTTCTTCCTTTGAGGGCATATCAGGTGAGGAATCTTCCTCGATGACGGACACTGAGGCAACACATAGTGTGGCCTCACCCACAGCCAAACACAGCAACAGGGACATCCCTTTAGGGTCAGACAATGCAGGACAGGGTGGAAACACCATAGACATACCCAATGTGGAGACATTACTAAGGGATGATGAGCAACAAATAAGTGATTGTAATGTGCTTAATATATCATCACATATTTTAACAACTACTCAAATTGACCTGTTAAATAATGGTCTGAACTTTGTCCCTGCATTTTTTGTGGCAGAGAATAATTTTGTTTCTGATTTGTACTCTTTTGGTCGTACATTGAATTTGAAGTTATTTTTTGATAAAGAGAACAATATTTCCATTGATCACTCTCATTTTCAGAAATCTAGTTTTATGTTGCTTATGCACCCTACTATTCAGCTATTTTTAAATCAAGTATTCAAAGATCTACATGTTGGGTATGATGATGTACAATCAAGATCACATAATCTTTCTAAGAATCAACTGACAGCCTTACAGGAACTTAGCTCTAATACAGACTTGGTCATTCTGCCTGCCGACAAAGGGGGAGCTATTGTGGTAATGGACTGGGAGAAATATAACAATGAGTCTCATAGACAGCTCAGTAATCGATCATACTATATGTCCATGCCCTTGGATCCCATGCCCACATTTAAACACCATATTGACAGTTTTATTAATTTGGCAGTGGAGGAAGGGATAATTTCCAGAACCACTTCTAAACATTTAATAGTGAAAGACCCCAAAAGACAACATTTGTATTTACTATCAAAAATTATTCACAAATCTTTGTCAGATCCCCCTGGGAGAACAATTGTCTCAGGTAGAGGTTCATTAACTGGACCATTGTTGGTGTTTCTTACCCAGTACCTATGCCCTCTACTTAAATTTGTTAGAGCTCATATTCAGGATACGACCGAATTTCTACAGATCTTAGCTGATGCCCAAACTGAACCTGACTGGTACTTATGTACACTGGATGTATCAGACCTCTATACCAACATTCCCCACTGGGCATGGATTCTTGCCCATGAATATTGGCTGGAGATCTCTCAACCTTACCCACCTGGATTCAATACCTTCCTGAATGGGTTAGCAGAACATGTACTAACCAAGAATGTCTTTTACTATCAGGACAACTGTTTCTGGCAAACACAGGGACAGCAATGGGGGCATCCTTTGCCCCCATTTATGCCAATTTATTTATGGCATATATAGAGGAACAACTAATGTATGATCCCCATCATAATTTATATTTGCCAGAAATGGATATTTGGCATCATTATCTTGATGACTGTTGGTTAGTATGGAAGAGTGACATTCCGTATTTACAGGAATTTGTGGAATACATTAATAATAATAAATGGGGTATACAGTTTACCTGTAACCATGACAAGAACCAGATTACTTTTTTGGATGTTCTGGTTACAAAGAATTCTGATGGCACTTTGGACACCCAAGTGTTCCGCAAATTTTCTGAAGACAATTTATTATTACATGCCACTATTCACCATCCACCTCATGTTATTCGTAATATACAAAAATCCTAATTTATGAGACTTAAACAGATTTGTTCTGACTCCATGAAATATGATTACTTCAGGAAGGATATGGTCAACAGATTTAAATGCCAGGGGTATAAGTCAGGGGCCATTATCATGGCTTGTAGTCAGGTGGCTTCCAAGGAGAGGCCCAAACTGATGAAATACAGGAAGAAAAACACTCAGAATGTATCTCCAATCAGGTTGATTACCACATATGGTTCATAGGTTCATAGGTTCATAGGTTCATAGGTAGGTACTAGGCTATCAGCCCTAGGGTGTATACAAGCCCAGCCAAAAAGGTACCCTGGCTTTTGCCACCCAAGAAAATTATTTTCCTGTTCCACTGTCAAGCAGAGCCACAGAAGTGATCCCCAGGGTGAATTTCCTATTTCCCTTACAATCATCAAGATTTTTCTTGAAGAGTGCTAATGAGGAGGTTTGTTTGATATAGATAGGTAGTTTATTCCAGAGTATGGGAAGTCTCTGGGACAATACAAACTCTGGGCACAATACTAACATGTTTTGTGAAGTTATCCAATGTAACTGGAATATACTCATGTCTGATGAAAAACTTGGTCATATGCTTGATGGCAAGTACCACTTTGGTTATGGGAGGGGTAAACACTAGGGTCATATTTTAATCATTATAAATATGGGTCAGATGGCCTTAGTTGTACTAGACAACTTACTATGAAAGGTGAAGTCCTCCATGGGTGTTTTCCATGTGGCCATTGTGTCTATTGTATCAGGATGAATTAAACCAAATGTTTCAGTAGCTGTAATATGGGCAGGGTATTTGACATCAGATATTTTGCTAATTGTTCTTCTGATTGGGTTATCTACTTAGCTACCTGCTCCTGTTTGACGTTTTATGTGGGCCAGACATCTAGACCTGTTAAATACCGCATTAGTTAACATCTGAGTGATATTAAACTTAAGAAAATCACCAATAATCTTTATAAGCATGTTTTGTCTCATCCAGCTGCATCCTTTAGATTTACCATTATTGGTATAATCAAAGGAAACGGAGGTAATAAAATTGGCTGGCACACTATCCTTAACCAAAAAGAAAAAATGTGGATAATTAGATTAGGTGGATTACTTCCACCAGGACTTAATGAGCAATTGTGAACAGCCAATGATCATGTGTCTTTGCTTGAATTGGTTCTATATATATATGGCTACTGTGTAATTACTCCTTACACAGAGGAAGGCATTGTTTTACTCGCCAAAACCAGTCTGTTTTGCCATATTTAGAATAAAATTATGCTTCTACACCACTATGTCCTGGCTATCTTATTTGGTTTCTTTCTTAATACCATGGTACAGTGCTATATCCATTCTTAATACCACAGTGCAGTGCTATATCCATTCCCAGCACAATGGTGTAATACTATATCCATTCTTAGCACCATGGAGTAGTGCCATATCCATTTGTTGCACCATGGTAAAGTGCTATATTCATTCTTTGCTCCACGGTGTAGTGCTATATTCATTTTTAACTCCATGGTGCAATGCTACATCCTTTCTTAGCACCATGGCACAGTGCTGTATCCATTGTTAGCACCATAGTATAATGCTATATCCATTCTTAGTACCATGGTATAATGCTATATCCACTCTTAACATCATGGTGTAGAGCTATATCCATGTGCAGCACCATGGTAAAGTGCTATATCCATTCTTAGCACCATGGTGTAGTGCTATATCCATTTTTAACACCATGGTGCAGTGCTATATCCTTTCTTAGCACAGTGGTACAGTGCTCTATTCATTCTTAGCACCATAGTGTAATGCTGTATTCATTCCTAGAGCCATGGTGTAATGCTATAGCCATTCTTAGCACCATGGTGTAGTGTTATATCCATTTGTTGCACCACGGTAAAGTGCTATATCCATTCTTTTCTCCATAGTGTACTGCTATAGTCATTTCTAATGCCATGGTACAATGCTATAGCCTTTCTTAGGATCATGGTACAGTGCTATATCCATTCTTAGCACCATAGTGTAATGCTATATCCATTCTTAGCACCATAGTGTAATGATATATCCATTCTTCGTACCATGGTGTAGTGCTATATCCATTTTTAACAACATGGTGCAGTGCTATATCCTTTCTTAATGCAGTGGTACAGTGCTATATCCATTCTTATCACCATGGTGTAGTGCTAGACCCATTCCTAGCACCACAGTGCAGTGCTATATCTGTTCTTAGTTCCATAGTACTGGGCTATATCCATTCTAAGCAACATGGTACAGTGCTATATCCATTCTTAATATCATGGTGTAGTACTATATCCATTTGTTGCACCATGGTAAAGTGCTACATCCATTCTTAGCACCATGGTGTAGAGCTATATTCATTTTTAATGCCATGTTGCAATGCTATATCCATGCTTAGCATCATGGTTTAGTGCTACATCCATTCGTAACACCATGATGAAGTGTTATATATGTTCATAGGTAAGTACTAGGCCATTTTAAGCCTAGCCAATTTCCCTTGGTGAAAATGAAATCCTGTACCTCTTGTCCTTGAGGTAAACACCTTACCCATTATGCCAGCTTCTAACCCAAGCTCCTGTCTATTCTTAAGACAATGGTGAAGTGCTATATACATTCTTAGTGCAACAGTGTCATTATATATCCATTCTTAATACCATGGTACAGTGCTATATCCATTTCAAGCACAACGGTGTAGTATTATATCCATTCTTATCACCACAGTTCTTAGTACCGTGGTGGAGTGCTATATCCATTCTTAACACCATGGTGTAGAGCTATATCCATTTTCAGCACCACAGTGAAGTGTTATATAGGTTCATAGATAGGTTCTAGGCCATTTTAAGCCTAGCCAATTTCACTTGATGAGAATCAAACTTTGTACCTCTTGTCCTTCAGGTAAACACTGTAACGATTATGCCAGCCCCTAACCCGAGTCCCTATCTGTCCTTAGCACAATGGTGCAGTGTTATATACCTTCTTAGCACCATGATGCAATGCTATGTTCATTCTTAACACCATGGTATAGTGCTATATCCATTTTTGGCTTCATGGTGCAGTGCTGTATCTGTCCATAGCACCATGGTAAAGTGCCTTATCTGTACTTAGGTTCATAGGTTCATACTAGGCTATCTGCCCTAGGTCATTTATAAGCCTAGCCAGAGTGTGTTTGGCTTTCGCCACCCATTTTAAATGAATTTTGCTATGCCCTTTTTTGAGGTTAGTATACTGTGCCTCTGTCTAACAGTGACACAGAAGTGATACCTGGGGTAAACCTACGATCTCCCATCCACTCATCAAGATTCCTCTTGAAGAGAGTCAATGAGGGACTCTGCCTAACCTGGACTGGGATTTTATTCCAGAGTGAAGGGAGCCTCTGGGTATGAATCTGTCCCTCCAGCATGTCCTATTTATTTCAGTGCTGAGGTTCAAGTCTCTCGAGTGCGTAGCTTGATGGGATTTGGAGTTTCTGAGGTGCAGCATGTCCATTAATTCTGGGTTGGACATGGCTTTATACGTCAGGCATAGATCGCCTCTGAGCAGGCGGTATGCCACTGAGTAGAGCAGGAGTTTCTTTAACCGGGCAGCATATGGCATCTGTTTGAGCCCTTTGATCCTCTTGGTGAGGTACTTTTGGGGTCTTTCCAGTTGCTGCAGGTGTCTGGTAAGGTACATCCCAAAAGGGACATTGTACTCAATTATGGGCCTGATGAGGGATGAGTAAGAGGCACGATGACCTCCCCTGATCTAGATGTGAATCCCTTCATGATTAGGTGGGCTATATAAAATGTTTTTCTAACCACTTTGGCCACGTGGTTTTCAAATGAGAGATTGCTATCAACTTGGGTCCCCAGGTTCCTAATTACTTCTTCCGTACTTAATGGATTACCACCTATGTGGTAATTTGTGGGCACTTTGTTTTTGCCAAAGGGGATGACTATACACTTAGTACAATGATGCAGTGCTCTATCCATACTTAGCACAATGGTGTAGTGCTATATCCATTCTTAGCACCATGGTGTAGTGCTACGTCCATTCATAGCTCCATGGTGTAGTGCTATATTCATTTATAATGCCATGGTGCAATGCTGTATCCTTTCTTAGCAACATGATACAATCCTATAGCTATTCTTAGCACCACAGTGTAATGCTATATCCATTCTTAGTACCATAGTGCAACCATGCTGTATCCATTCTTAGCACCATGGTGTCATACTATAACCATTTGTCGCACCATGGTAAAATGCTATACCCTTTCTTAGCAACTTGGTGTAGTGCTATATCCATTTTTAACACAATGGTGCAGTGCTATATCCTTTTTCAGCACAGTGGTACAGTGCTATATCCATTCTTAGAACCATAGTATACTGCTGCATCAATTCTTATCACCATGGTGCAATGATATATCCATTATTAGTACCATGGTGCAATGCTGTATCCATTCTTAGTAACATGTTGTAGTGCTATATCCATTTTTAACACCATGATGCAGTGCTATATCTTTTCTTAGCACAGTGATACAGTGCTATATCCATTCTTAGCACTATAGTGTAATGCCATATCCATTCCTAGAGCCATGATTTAGTGCTATATCCGTTTGTAGCACCATGGCACAGTGCAATATCCATCCTTAGCACCATGGTGTAGTGTTATATCCACTCCTATCCCCATGGTACAGTGCTATATCCATTCCTAATACCATGGTGCAGTGCTATATCTATTCCCAGCACAATGGTGTAGTGCTATATCCACTCTTACCCCCATGGTACAGTGGTATAACCATTCTTAATACTATGGTGCAGTGCTATATCCATTCCCAGCACAATGGTGCAGTGCTGTATCTGTTCTTAGCACCATGGTGCAGTGCTATAGCCATTGTTAACACCATGGTAAAGTGCTATATCCATTCTTAGCACCATGTTGTAGTACTATGTCCATTATTAGCACAATGGTACAGTGCTAATTCCATTCATAGCACAATGGTAAAATGCTATATCCATTTGTAACACCATGGAGTAATGCTATATCCATTTTCAGCACCATAGTGTAGTACTATATCCATTTGTAAAACCATAGTGTAGTGTTATATCCATTCTTAGAATCATCGTGAAGTACTATACCCATTCTTAGCACCAAGGTGCAGTGCTATACCCATTCTTATCACCAAGAGTGAACAATAGCTTAACATGGTTGGATGCCACATTAGGTAGAAACACTCTGATGGCAGTGAGATGTGAATGATGTCTGTTACAGTCCACTGTATGGCCATGACTGTGTTTGTGGCATATGTGAGTAATCATTTTTCCCATTGTGCCATCCTTCTGTAGGTCCAGATGTTAAAGTGAGGACATGCTCACCTCAGTCTACTGTGGCCAATATCTTTGGTCCTGGGTCATCACTGACCCCCAGTGTTGCATATCAGCAGGGCTCATAGGTTCATTGGTGTGTACTAGACTAATGGCAATGGAGCCTTTACAAGCCTAGCCCCCCCCAAAAAAAATTGCCCAGGTACCATGCCACCTGATGTTATCTCACAGTGCCCGTATCCAGTAGTGCAACTGGAATGATCCCTGGAGTGAGCTTTCTGTTACCCATCCACTCGTCAATATTTCTCTTGAAGAGGGCCAGTGAGGTGCTCTGCTTGACATGAATGGGAAGCTTATTCCAGAGTATAGGCAGTCTTTGGGAGATGAACCTGTCCCTCCAGCATGTTCTATTGATTGTGGTAATGAGGCTATGATCTCTTGAGAATGTGACATAATGGGATTGGGATTTCTTTAAGTGTAGCATTTCAAGTAGGACTGGGTTGGACATGGCTTTGCAAGTCAAGCAGAGATCACCTCTAAGTAGACGATAAGAGACTGAGAACAGCTGATGTTTCTTGAGTCTGTCCATGTAGGACATGTGTTTAAGGCCTAAGATTCTTTTTGTGAGGTACTTTTGTGGCCTCTCCAGCTGTTGTAGGTGTCTGGTCAGGTACATGCCAAACGGGCATTATATTCAATTATTGGTTTAATAAGGGATGAGTAGAGAGGGATTATGACCTCTTTCTTCCTAGATGCAAAACCTTTGGTTATAAGATGTGCCACATAGAAGGACTTTCTGACCACAGTGGCGATGTGCTGGTCAAAGGTGAGGTGGCTGTTGACCTGGGTGCCCAGATCTCTTATGGCCCCTTCAGTGTTCAGTGGGCTCCCATCAACGTGGTAATTCATGGGAACTGAGTTTTTTCCAAGGGGGATGATAATGCATTTTTTGGCATTAAGCTTCAGGCCATGGTTCCGACACCAGTCATTGGTCTCAGAGAGGCCCTTTTGTAGGATATCTGCATCACTTGGGGAGTTGATAATGGCTCCTAGCTTGCAGTCATCAGCGAACTTCGTCAGCCAGAGTCCTTCTGTGTTGGCCTGGACTTCTGAGAAGTAGATGCCAAACAGGAGAGGGCCCAGGACCAAGCCCTGTGGGACTCCACTTTTGACTGATTAACAGTCTGACTTAGAATCAGCAACTTTCACTCTGTGGGTCCTGTCTGTGAGCCAATTTGCAGCCCACCTAGTGATGTAAGGATTGATGCCTAGTTTGGTGAGTTTATCAATGATACCTGAGTGGGGAGTGGTATCAAAGGCCTTGGCCAGGTTAAGGTAGGCCATATGCACTGCCTTACCCTCATCCACATCCTTGGTGACTGCCTCAAAGAAGTCGACCAGGTTCAGCAGGCAAGATCTCCCCTTGACAAAGCCAAACTGTGTGGGGTCAAGAGTTTGGAGATTGCCTGTATCTTTGTTAAGCAGGTCCATGATGATGCACTCCATAGCTTTGCATACCAGGCTTTTCAGGCTAATGGGGTGATAGTTCCCAGGGCCTGTAGTTGCTCCCCCTTTATGGAGCTAGATGACTGTAGCAGTGTGCCATTCATTAGGGACATACCCTGAGGTAAGGCTGTGATTGAACAGGGCACACAGATGTCGTGCCAGTTCATTTTGTACCTCATGTAGGATGCAGCCAGGGATATTATCAGGTCCCATGGATGCTGTATTCTTGGCTTTGGACAATGCAGTATTTACCTGTGTCACAGAAATGGTAGGTACCAGGCTTTCATCTGGTATTGTGATAGGGCCCTGAGGGGGGGGGGTAAAATTGTCACTGAATCTGTCGGCCAGTATGTTGGCTACATCTGTTGACTCAGTATAGGAAGTGCCATTGTGCAATAACTCAGAGCAAATCTAGGTATTGCCTTTGAGATTTTTGATATAGTTATAGAAGGCTTTGTGGTTGTTGTTGGTGTCAGCTGCAATTCTGCCTTCATAGCTGGCTTCAGTCTGGTGATTTCATTTTTTTCTGTGACAGTTTCTTCCTTCTGTTGTAGAGTTTATTCATGGCTGGGGACCACCAGATTGGCTTCCTTATTTGGATGAGAATGTCTTAGTTTTATATGGTATGACATGGTCCATGCATTTGTGTACATAGTCGTACAGTGCACTGGTGTATGATTTGGCAGTCATGCAGCTGTTTTCCATTGGCATGGGTGCCAATAAGTTAGCCACCTCTGCTTTTAGGAGCCCAAAGTCAGCTTTAGAGAAGTTTTTCAGGGTGGACACCTTAGCAGGGGGAATAGGTGAGATGAGGACTTCCATGGAGATCAGTTTGTGGTCAGATTTAACCAGGGAGGAACTAGTTATAAGTGTGGAGCAACGGTCTCCCATGTTGGTGATAACCAGGTCGAGGATGTTGCTTCCTCTAGTGGGGGTCAGAATGAGCTGGTCCAGGGCATTGGAACTGAGAAATTCCAGAAAGCAGTGGGCCTGTACATTGGTACTTGAATAGTTTTCCCATTTGATGGAAGGGTAGTTGAAGTTACCCAGTATGAGAGTATTGGGCTGGACCTTGATAGATTCCAGGGTGCTTAGGAAGTTGGCATGTGAGTCTAGGGACATGTTTGGGGTTCTGTAGCAGGCTATGACTTGTATTGCCATCTTACCCAGTGTTAGTTGTACCTGAAGTATCTCGGATGCATTATTCTGGGCTACCACTCTAGAGCTGTGTGTATCCTTTAAGAATATGGAGACACCACCACCTTTGGAGCTACTAACTACATTCTGGGGCCAAAAGGTATGGAATGAGTTGTAGCCTGAGAGTGCTGGGGTGCTTTCTGCCTCTTTAAACCAGGTCTCCATTACAGCACAGATGTCGACATTCTCCATTTTGAGGAGAGCTTCGAGTGAGTACATCTTGAGATTTAGACTTCTAGCATTGAGCAGCATGACCCTCAGATTGCATTTGTTTGTAGCTGTTATGGTGGAATGTTGGTCTTTGGAACACTGCCTAAAAAAGGCATTACGAGAGTGCCAAACATCTTAGCCAGTACCCAGACTCCAGGGGTGACAGATGCAGGCCGTCTCTGGAGAAGCATCGAGGTCTTTCAGTCATGTCATCCAAGGCAGACAGATACTGCATCCCTTTAGAATGACACAAGAAACTTAGCCAGTTGTTGAAGTCAATCATTTTCTGCCCATACTGTGGTATATGGACAATGACTGAGTCATATTTGTACTTGTTGTGGAGTGACCTGAGTGCATGTGTTATGTGGCAGATCCTGGCACCTGATAGACAACTGACTGTCACCTTCTCCTTGTTCAGCCTAGTGAGTGGGACATCAGTGTGCCTCACAATTGAGTCTCCTATGATTAGTACATTGGGCAAAGTGTTTTGCCTTAAGGGCTTGGGTTGAGGGGCACACTGGTTGTGAGCTATGTGTTCTGGGGTTGGTGTTGTGTTGTGGTGGTCGAGTGCATTTCTGTCTCGGGGGTCTCTGCTGTTTGGGTAAATTTTTATTGAGAGCCTCCGTGAAGGTGTGTGGATGGTTTGTGTTTCTATGTGTGGATTGTGATGGTTGGTGTTTTGGAGGGCTGTATGTTCTATGTAGTGAGTTGCAGGTGTTGAACTTCTCCTCTTGACCAGCTAGTCCTGTCTTGGTTGGAGCGTGCACTGCTTCCATTTTGGTGATATAAGTACATCTCTCACAGGTATGAGTGTTGGGAGGTAAGAGAAGAGGGTTGTTTGTGTACATTATATAGTTGCCACACTGTTTCAGAATGCCCAAGTGCACCAGGGTAGCAGGAGAATGCACAGGAAATTGCCCTATAATCATACCAGGAGGGGTGGTCATAACTAATAAGTACTGGTGCTGTTACTGTATAGGAAAAGCTAGTGCTGATAGCACCTACAATAAATGCTACAAAAGTCTGTTAAAGTGCTGACCAATTATGCTAATTGAAGTGCAAGAAGTAAAAGAACAAGCTTGTTCTAAGGGGAAAATTGAAAAGCAAACTTTCTGGCATGGTAATATTTTACCTCAGCTGAGCACCGCTGCACGGAGTGCAAACACAGGCTTTTAATCCAGAAAGCTGAAAGGGATAGAAAAAAGGCCCAAACAACCAATAAACTACAATTTCTGGACCAGAAACCACTCCTCTTGTGGTAGATGGGCTACCTAGTGCTTACCACTCCCACTGATAAGCTAGAAGGCTTACTAACACAGAAAGGTCTGTGGGGCTCAAAAAGTTACAAAACAGTCCTGGATACAGCAGATCTGTATCTGGACTAGACTAGTTACAAGAAAGGTGAGAAACAACCTTAGATCTTTTTTTTTTTGTTTATTTTACAGAAAAGCAGTTAGAACAGTAGCAAAAACACTTTAAATGCAGTACAAGCTAGCAGACTTGCACATGTAGCAATATTAAGGCAATTACAGTTTAAATAAATGCAGATAAATTAAAAAATAATAAAAAAACAAGTGCAGAGAGCAGTAAATTATGAAAAAATCAAAATGGGGACACTTAGTAGCTCTTTTCTCCTTCTTGTTGCTTTTGTAGTTTGCAAGTTGCCAAAACTGGATCCACAGAACTTAAACAAAACCCACGTAAACACGGGCTGTTAAACCAGAAAGTTGAAAGAGACAGAAAATCTGCCCAAACGGCCAATAAACTACAATTTCTGGGCCAGAAACCACTCCTCTTGTGGTTGATAGGCTACCTAGTGCTTACCACTCCAACTGATAAACTAGAGGGCTTGCCTCCGACACAGAATGGTCTGGGGGGCTCAGATACCTGCAAAACAGTCCTAGATGCAGTAAGTCTATATCTAGATGAGAATAGTTACAGGAAATAATGATGATTTCCGTTACCTATCAAAACATCTACTCTTCATAACATCTAAACTCAAAACATCAAGACCATAACATCTAAACTTCATAACATCTAAAACTCATAACATCGAAACTCAAAACATTGAAAACTACAAAGCAACTATAAGTAACATCCCACACATTGTTTATTATGTTTCTGCAGGGGGCAAGCCCCCCTGCACCCCCCACACCCCCCCGTAAATTAAATATACTAACTCAGAGATCGCACTACAGTGGAGTTAGGAAATTAACTTTTTTCCCATTGTAGTGCAATCATGGAGTTGGTATATTTAATTTATTGGGGTGCAGGGGGCTTGCCCCCCTACAAAAATGTAGTAAACAGTGTGTGGGATGCTATTTATAGTTGCTTTGTAGTTTTCAATGTTTTGAGATTCGATGTTATGACTTTTAGATATTTTAAAGTTTAGATGTCATGGTCTTGATGTTTTGAGTTTAGATGTTATGAAGAGTAGATGTTTTGATAGGTAACTGATGATTTCATGGGATGGAGGAAACCTGTATTAGTTATTGGTGTCTTCTGTGGCCATTTCTCATATGTAAGGCAAAGGCTCCCAACATTAATTGTGAAGGCTTGTGATTACTAAGATATGGCAGTAACTAAATGCCTGCCTTGGCATGGAAGAGTTAATTCTTGTGTGACTTTTGGCTTCATGAAACCAGTAGGCTCCACCCTTTGGACTACTGTGGTAGCAACTGGCCCATAATATCAGCCACCTAAGCAAGTAATGGCTGAATTTGATGCCCTTTGGGCAAGACTGGCAAACAGCTACATCAGAACCCTTTTCTATCCCTATCCTAATATTCTTCCTACATCATGTATCATTCCTCATCCCTTGTTCATTGTCCAGCCCTCCTCATCAAAACGTTTCCATTCTCTATATATATATTTACTGTCCCTAAACTTTTGTGCATCTACCCTTATCTGTCTGTCTGTCTATGTCTGTGAGCTGTGTCTGTCTGCTCCTGTTACCTGCCTTATCTCACTATCTCACCTACAGACCTTGCTCCCTACCTTTCTATCCTACCCTTATTTTCTGTATATTAAATAAGGAGTTATTTCGCTGGAAAAAATACCCTTCCTTCTCCTCCACCTTTAATGCCTAACATTAACACTGGAGTGTTTATAGGTTCATAGGTTCATATAAGGTTGCTAGGCTAATGGCCCTAGAGCCCTTACAAGCCTAGCCATGTTTATCCTTAGTTAACCCAATTGTCAGTGGATAGGTGAGTTAAGTTTGCAGAGGTAAGGGTCTACATTAGATACTACTGACTTCTTCTGTCTAGGAGGGGCATGGTCACCTCCCCAGGAGTGAATTTGCAGTCACCCATCCATTGATCTATGTTGCATTTGAAGAGGGTCAGGGAGAGCTCTGTATCATGTGAATTGGAAGCTTGTTCCAGAGAAGTGGCAGTCTCTGGGAGATGTATCTGTCTCTTTGCATGACCTGTTTATGTCAGAGGCTAGGTTAAGATCCCTGGAGCAAGTGACCCTCATGCAGTTTGATTTACGAATTTGTAGCATTTCCGTCAGGGCTGGGACAGAGACTGCCCTGTAAGCCAGGCACAGGTCACCCCTTAGTAACCTGTAGGAGACAGAATACAGTGACAGGGCTTTCAGTCTTTCTGTGTAAGTCTTGTTTTGTGTAACCTGTAATTTCTTGGTGAGAAACCTTTGTGGTCTCTCCAGTTGCTGCAGGTGTCTGGTGAAGTTCATGCAAAAGGGAGCATTGTACTCAATTACTGGTCTGATGAGGGCTGAGTATAATGGACTTATAACATCATTAGATCTAGATCCAATGCCTTTACTTATAAGATATGTCACATAGAAGAATTTCCTTACTACTGTGGATATGTGGTGGTCAAAGTTCAAATTACTATTAACCTGAGTACCCAGATCACATACCACTGGGTCCACACTTAGGGGGAGTGCTGTCTACAATGCAATTAGCAGGGATGTCAGCTTTCCCAAAGTGAATAATAATGCATTTTTTTGCATTTAGCTTTAATCTGTGGCTTTGGCACCAATCATTTGTCTGTGTTAACCCTGTCTGCAGTATATTAACATCCTCTGGGGACTCATTGATTCCTCCCAATTTGCAATCGTCGGCAAGCTTGGTCAGCCACAGTTTGCCCAAGTTTGCCTGGACTTCTGAGAATTAAATTCCGAACAATAAGGGGTCCAACATAGAACTGTGTGGTACACCACTGGTGATTGGTCTTTTCCTGGATGTGAAGTCATCCACTTTGACAGTATGTGTCCTGTTGGTGAGCCAGTTGGCTACCCATCTGGTAATGTAGTGGTTAATTCCAAATTGAGAGAGTTTCTCTATAATACCTGAGTGGAGATTGTGTCATATTCCTTGGCTAGGTCAAGATAGCTGATATGAGCTGTCATTCCCTAGACCAGGACCTTGGTGACTTTCTCAAAGAAGTCAATCATGTTTAACAGGCATGATCTATCTTTAAAAAATCCAAACTGAGTTTGGTCCAGAATTTGGAGGTTACCTCTATCCTTGTTAATAAGGTCCATAATGATTATTTCCATGGCCTTGCAGATAAGGCTAGTCAAGCTTATCAGCCTATAAATTCCAGGGTCAGTTGATAGTCTTCTTTTGTGAAGAGAGATTACTGTTGCTGTCTTCCATTCTTCCAGAACATAGCCAGTTTACAGGCTATGGTTAAAAAGGGATCCAGTAGGTCTGCTAGGTAATGTTTTAAGGTAACCTGGGATGTTGTCTGGTCCCATTGATTATGTGTTTTGGCCTTGGAAAGTTCTGAGATAACCTGCTGTCTTGAGATAATAGGCTGAGGAATGGTGACAGGTATATTTTGCCTTTTTATATTTTAAATACTGTGATTTGTTTTTTTACCTTGTGTTTTACTTGTATTCTGCTTTTAACTGCATATTAAAACTTCAAAAGTGACCACAGCTCTGTCTCTTGTGAGTCAGGCAAAAATTAGATCTGATCAATTAAGGACTCATACATAAGATAGAAGAGGTCACTTAAGGTTAATCATTTGTGAATTGAGGGGGTGGAGCTAGGAACTAAGCCTTCTATTTAAGGGGTAAAGTAAAACATTTCAGAGCTTTACTAGAAAAGCTCACCAGACTCTGCTACACTTTGCTGTGAAGGAAAGTTCGTTTGCTTTTTATTTGTTGTATTTTGTATTAAACCGCAAAGATGTGGTAAAAGTGCCCAAAACGTAACTAGTAATCCAAAATTAGGCACCGGAGACCAGCAGTTACAACTGATCATCTGATGAAGTTCTATGAGATGAAAACTTAAGGGGAAGTGTTTTTATCAGTGTTTATGTTATTTGTGGACGTGTGTTCCTTTTGCTGTGTTTGAACATTAAATCACTTGTGTGTTGGAACTGCTGGTCTCCGCTGCCTAATTTTGGATTGTATTTTGTATTACTTTATTTCCTTTTTATATTTTGAATACTGTGATTTGTTTTCTTTGCCTTGTGTTTTACTTGTATTCTGCTTTTAACTGCATATTAAAACTTCAAAAGAGACTACAGCTCTATCTCTTGCGAGTCAGGCAGAAAAAATGTCCCTACCCACCCATCCGCTCCACCCACCTGCTTACTGTCATGTTCTTAAATACCACTGTCTTTCTACTTGCCTGCCTCTTATGTTAATTTGACCATATATCTCATTTCCTCTCTGCTTTCACTGGCTTGTGTGAGTAAGCACAAAATTATCATTTGGTGAAATCACTCCCCTTCAACTATTTTAATTTATTGGCCATCCTACTGTATTCCATAGTACCAGAATACAAAAGTGACCACCCCCTTTCAATTTATCTTGCTGTTTTAAAAATCGTGACTCCCCACTAAAACTTAACTTTTTAGACAGGTAAAACTTAAGTTACCTACTTTCACATCTAACTTATCTAGTGCACACTGCACTGTTTAGGATAAACCATTTTTTTCATCTTACCTTTAAGCATCCCTGTGACTAGCACTTGCCCTAATACCTGCTGGAAAGCACTAGGAAGCCTTAAACTTATACAAGCACTCACCTTTTCTTGTTAATAAGGAGAAATTAATCACAGGCACTAAACAGCCTATAATTGCAAAGTACCTTGCTAAGGCAAGGGAAAACAGCTCCTGTACTTTACAAAAAAAGCACCAAACCAGGCATGCCCAAGGGTCAGCTTCCGGTAATTTCTCCTGTCCACCTGATGAATCTGGGCATACTGGGGCAATGCAGTAATTGCCTCATGTATAAAGACAACCCTTTCCTCCTACCACCCAAAACTACAACCTGTGAGAGATGCACTTACATAGCCAAACTGGAGGCAAAGCTCTCTCCACCCAAGATTGTGTTAGAAAATCAAGAGGAGAAGGTTAACACCCACACTACACCTCAAGCAAAACATAGCCCTTCTAAACCCACACCAACACCTGCACATAGCAACATTAAATCCATATATGCGGAGGCCCTTAACTGTAACCTGCCCAAGCAACAAGGACCTCCGAAGCTGAAATGCAAACAAACACCAATCACAACCAAAGTGTCACATAGCTCACAACACCAGTGTGCCACCCAGCAACAGCCCCTAAGGCAAGACAATGTACCTAACACTTTAGTCATAGGTGACTCTATAGTCAGGCACACTGATGTCCCATTCACCAGGCTGAACAAGGAGAAAATTACAGTGAGCTGCCTGTCGGGTGCCAGGAACTGCCACATAACGCATGCACTCAAGTCACTCCACAACAAGTACAAATATGACTCTGTCATTGTCCATGTTGGAGTGAATGACTTGAGACGTACCTCCCTGGACTACATGAAAAGAGTCATGGAAGAGCTCTCGGATCATGTGGCCCAGGCAAGTATGGCCCTAGCCCTGAGTAGCATCCTGCCTTCGCCCAGAATGATACCACAATATAAGGACAATATGATTGACTTCAACAATTGGCTAAGCTTCTGGTGTCATTCAAAGGGGATACAGTATCTGTCTGTCTGGGACGACATGATTGCCAGACCATGATGCTTTGCCAGAGATGGTCTGCACCTTTCACCCCTGGGATTCAGATTACCGGCTAAGTCTCTTGCCACCCCTATAGTGCCTTTTTTAGGCAAAGTTCAAAGTACAAAACCACCACTGTAACAGGTACAAGCATGCAAATTCTGAAGGTAATGCTACTCAATGCTAGAAGGCTAAACCTCAAAATGCACTCTCTCGAGGCACTCCTAAAAATGGAGAACATCGATATCTGTGCAGTAACTGAGACCTGGTTCAAGGCTCCAGAGAGCACCCCTGCAATACCAGGCTACAACTCTTACCACACTTTTCAGCCACCAAACCAGGACCGAAACACTAAAGGTGGAGGAGTGTCCATATTCACCAAGGATATTCACACCATTAGGCTAGTTGCCCAACACAATGCATCTGAAATTCTCCAGGTGCAACTAACACTAGATAAGACTGCAATCCAAATAGTAGGTTACTACAGATCCCCCACCATGCATCAAGATTCTCACTACACCTTTCTAAACATACTGGAAAATGTTAAGATACAACCAAACACCCTAATACTGGGTGATTTCAACTACCCTGCCATTAACAGGGAAAACTACTTGTGTACCAACACCTTTGTCCAACTGTTCTTGGAATTCATAAATTCCAATGCCCTCGATCAAGTAATCCATAGTCTGACCAGGGGCTCTAATATCATAGACCTGGTCATTACCAACATGGAAAATTGATGCTCCGCACCTATGGTCACCCCCTCATTGGTCAGGTCTGACCATAAGCTAATCACCCTTAACATCCACATCCCACCTCCCCACCCCCAGTAAGGAAACATCCATAAAAAATTTCTCCAAAGCCAACTTCATGCTACTCAAGTCAGAAGTGACAAACTTGATGACACCCATACAGATGGGAAATGAAAGTTCGACTGCTGAATCCTACACTAAGCACATCCACTCATGCATGAATCGTGCCATCCCAAATAAAACCAAGATGCTCTCCTCCAAAAAAAGAAGCCATTCTGGTGGTCCCCTGCCATAAAAAAACTTTACAACAGAAAGAAGAAACTGTTGCAGAAAAGAGGAAAATCCCAGGATGTAAAACACTCCCTTACCAGCCTCAGTAAGAAGCTGAGATCCCTCATAAAATCCCCCAAAGCTAGTTATGGAAATAAAATTGCCAAAGATTCCAAAGACAACCAGAAGGCATTCTATAACTATGTCAAGAATCTAAATGGCAATGCTCAGATCTGCTCTGTGCTACAACAGAATGGCATTAAATATACTGATCCCAAGAATATTGCCAATATCCTGGCAGATCAATTCAGTGCCAACTTCACCCCCCTCTCACTCCCTAAACAGCCCATCTCAATGCCGGAAAATTGCCAAATTCTGGTAATAACGGCCACACAGGTAAAAAACGCACTCTCCAAAGCTAAGAATACAGCATCCATGGGACCAGATGACATCCCAGGCTGTGTATTACATGAACTAGAAAAGGAAATGGCACTTCACCTATGTGTCATGTTTAATCATAGCCTCACCTCAGGCTTCGTGCCCACTGGGTGGCACACAGCTACATTTATCCCACTCCAAAAGGGGGATCCACTTTGGATCCCGGGAACTACCACCCCATTAGTCTGACGACCCTGGTCTGCAAGGCCATGGAATGTATTATCATGGAACTTATAAACAAAGACATTGGCAACCTTCAAACACTGGATCCCACCCAGTTTGGATTCATGAAGGGCCGATCTTGTCTCCTGAACATTATTGGCTTCTTCGAATCTGTCTCCTGAGCTGTAGATGAGGGTAAGGTCATCCACACAGCCTATCTGGACCTCACCAAGGCCTTTGACACCATCCTCCACTATGGAATCATAGATAGACTTACTAAGCTGGGCATCAATCCCTACATCACTCGATGGGTTGCCAACTGGCTCACTGACAGAACCCACACTGTAAAAGTAGCCAACTCCAAATCCAGCTCCAGACAAGTGACAAGTGGAGTACTTCAAGGTTTAGTCCTGGGACCGCTGTTGTTTGGCATCTACTTCTCTGAAGTACAGGCCAACACTAAGGGACTCTGGCTAACAAAGTTCACAGATGACTGTAAACTACGAGCCATTATTGAATCCCCAAATGATGTGGATAATCTACAAAAGGGCCTTACAGAAACAGATGCTTGGTGCCAGAGCCATGTGCTCAAGCTCAATGCCAAGAAATGTATAGTTATCCCCTTTGGATAAAAACATGTAACATGGTTCTATTTGGGATGGCACGATTCATGCATGAGTGGATATGCTCGTACAGTGCCTTAGTGTAGGATTCAGCAGTTGAACTTTCAGTTCCTTTCTGCATGGGTGTGATGAAGTTTGTCACTTCCGACTTGAGTAGCATGAAGTTGGCTTTTTTTATGGAGGTTTCCTTACTTGGGGGTGGGAGTGGGATGTGAATGTTAAGGGTGATTAGCTTATGGTCAGACCTGACTAACGAGGGGGTGACCATAGTGTGGAGCATTGATTTCCCATGTTGGTAATGACCAGGTCTAGGAAATTGGAGCCCCTGGTGGGACTATGGATTAGTTGATCCAGAGCGTTGGAATTTATGAATTCCAAGAACCGTTGGGCAAAGGTGTTGGTACACGAGTAGTTTTCCCAGTTAATGGAAGGGTAGTTAAAATCACCCAGTATTAGGGTGTTTGGTTCTATCTTAATATTTTCCAGTATGTTTAGAAAGGTGTAGGGAGAATCTTGAGGCATAGTGGGGGATCTGTAGCAAGCTACAATTTGGATTGAAGTCTTACCTAGTGTTAGTTGCACCTGGAGAATTTCATACGCATTGTGTTGGGCAACTAGCTTGGTGGTGTGAATATCCTTGGTGAATATTGACACTCCTCCACCTTTAGTGCTTCGGTCCTGGTTTGGTGGCCAAAACGTGTGGTAAGAGTTGTAGCCTGGTATTGCAGGGGTGCTCTCTGGAGCCTTGAACCAGGTCTCAGTTACTGCACAGATATCGATGTTCTCCATTTTTAGGAGTGCCTCGAGAGAGTGCATTTTGAGGTTTAGACTTCTAGCATTGAGTAGCATTATCTTCAGATTTTACATGCTTGTACCTGTTACAGTGGTGGTTTTGTCCTTTGAACTTTGCCTAAAAAGGCACTATAGGGGTGACCAGAGCCTTAGCCAGTAACCTGAATCCCATGGGCGACAGGTGCAGACCATCTCTGGCAAAGCATCGTGGTCTGTCGATCATGTCGTCCCAGGCAGACAGATACTGGACCCCCTTTGAATGACACCAGAAGCTTAGCCAATTGTTGAAGTCAATCATATTGTCCTTATATTGTGGTATCATTCTGGGCGAAGGCAGGATGCTACTCAGGGCTAGGGTCATACCTGCCTGGGCCACATGATCCAAGAGCTTTTCCATGTCTCTTTTCATGTAGTTTAGGGAGGTACGTCTCAAGTCATTCACTCCAAAATGGACAATGACAGAGTCATATTTGTACTTGTTGTGGAGTGACTTGAGTGCATGCGTTATGTGGAGGATCCTGGCACCCAACAGGCAGCTGACTGTAATTTTCTCCTTGTTCAACCTGGTGAGTGGGACATCAGTGTGCCGGACTATAGAGTCACCTATGACTAAAGTGTTAGGTACGTTGTCTTGCCTTAGGGGCTGTTGCTGGGTGGCACACTGGTGTTGTGAGCTATATGACACTTTGGTTGTGATTGGTGTTTGTTTGTGTTTCAGCTTCAGAAGTCCTTGTTGCTTGGGCAGGTTACAGTTAAGGGCCTCTGCATATGTGGATTTAGTGTTGCTATATGTGGGTGTTGGTGGTGTGGGTTTAGAAGGGCTATGTGTTGCTTGAGGTGTAGTGTGGATGTTAACCTTCTCCCTTTGACTGTCTAGCACAATCTTGGGTGGAGAGAGCTTTGCTTCCATTTTGGTTATGTAAGTTCATCTCTCACAGGTTGTAGTGTTGGGTGGTAGGAGGAGAGGGTTGCCTGTGTACATATGGCAATTGTTGCATTGCCCCAGTATGCCCAGATTCACCTGGTGAACAGGAGAAATCACCAGAAGCTGACCCTTGGACATGCCTGGTTTGGAGCTTTTTTTTTGTAAAGTACAGGAGCTGTTTTCCCTTACCTTAGCAAGGTACTTTGCAATTATAGACTGTTTAGTGCCTATGATTAATTTCTCCTTACTAACAAGAAGAGTTGAGTGATTGTATCAGTTTAAGGCTTCCTAGTGCTTTCCAGCAGGTATTAGAGCAAGTGCTAGTCACAGGGATACTTAAAGGTAAGATGAAAAAAACGCACACTGCAGTGTGCACTAGAGAAGTTAGATGTGAAAGTAGGTAACTTAAGTTTTACCTGTTTAAAAAGTTAAATGGCTGGGCTTGTATAGGCCCTAGACCTGATAGCCTGGTACCAACCTATGAAACCTGGAGGTGGCGGGGGGGGGTGAAGTTTGCTCCACATCTGTCAGCTAGCCAGCTTGCTATCACCTCTGGTTGACTATTGGTGGTGTAATCCACAACCAGTGCATAGCTGGGTATTCCCTTTAACATTTTGGACATAGTTAAAGAATGCCTTGTGATTATCCTTAGCTAGGGAGGCTATTTTTGATTTGTAATTAGCTTTGGGGGACTTGACAAGATCTCTAATTTGTTTGTTTAAACTAGAGATGGATTTCTTCCTCTTCTGAGCCAGTTCCCTCTTGTTCTTAGACATTAGTTTCTATCTCATGTTGTATAGCCTGTTTATACTAGGGGTGCACCATAGTGGCTGTTTTTTTCTGCAAGACCTGGTTTTAATCCACTCAGGTACAGTCGATTCTATACAACTGCTTAAGTGGCTATACCGAGTATTGGTGTACACCTCTGCATAGGAGTCTGTGTTATCTGCATTCAAGCGGGCTTTGAAACTTCTTATACCATCACTTAGTAGAAGAAAATTTATCTTTGAAAAATTCTTAAGCATTTTTGAGCTCAGTGGGGTATCTGGTCTTATAATTATATTGAAGGAGACTGATTTTACGTTTTGATATTACCAGGGAGGACATCACATGGATGGGGGGGTGCAAAGATCTTCCGTGTTAGTGAGTACTAGGTCAAGTACATTTGAAAGTCTTGTGGGTATGCTACCTAGCTGTTCCAGAAAAAGTCCAAGGACCTCTGAGCCAGCATGTTTCTGGTCATGTATTTTTTCCAGTCGGTGGTAGGATAATTAAAATTACCCATGAGTAAGGTGTTGGGCTGTATGACAAGTGACTTCAGTATGCCCAGGTATGTGGAATGCTTTTCCCATTTCATGGTGGAGGACTTATAGTTAGCTGTAATGTGGTAAGGGGCTTTGCCTATAATTAATTGGACATAAGACTACCTCAAGAGAGACATACCATTTGACCGGTCTCAAGGTGTACTTATCCTTAATGAAGATGGATATACCTCCTTTAGTTATTTTACTCTGAGTTTGTGGTCTGAAATTATGGAAGACATTGGAGTCCTGCGCATCCGGGGTACTTTCAACACCTTTGAACCATGTCTCAGTGACCACACAGATGTCAGCATCTTCTAAAGTGAGGATTGCTTCCAAGGAGTGCAGTTTCTTGTTTAGACTCTTAGCATTAAGAAGCAGTACCTTGAGTTTATCTAGAGAGGATTTTGTTATGTTGAGAGATTGCTTATTTTGAAGCTGCCTAAAAAAAGGCACAATAGGGATGGCTAATGCCTTTGCCAGTATCCAAAAGCCTAGAGGAGACAGGTGCAGACCATTTCTGGCAAGGCAGTGTGGTCTCTCGACCATATCTTCCTAGACTGACAGATATTGGATCCTCTTGGACTGACACCAGAAGCTAAGCCAATTGTTAAAGTCATTCATTTTTTATTTATATTGTGGCATCATCCTTGGAGAAAGTAGAAGGCTGTTTAAGGCTAGGTTTATACATGCCTGTGACACATAATTTGAGAGCTCAGTCATGTCTCTCTTCACATAATCCAGTGAGATACATCTCAAGTCATTCATGCCACACGGACCATGATGGAGTCATACCAGCACTTGTAGTTGAGTGTTTTGAGTGCTTTAGTGACTTGACGGATCCTGGCACCTGACAGGCAGCTAACCGTAACCTGTTCCATATCCAGCTTGGTGAGGGGAACATCTGTGTGTCTCACAATTAAGTCACCTATGACCAGTACATACGGGTTTGTGGTTATGCCTTATGGGCTTATTTCTTGAGATACAGGTGTGTGTGTGTGTGTGTGTGTGTGTGTGTGTGTGTGTGTGTGTGTGTGTGTGTGTGTGTGTGTGTTATTATGTGTTGTGGTTGTTTTTTTGCATTGTAATGTGTATAAGTGTTTCCCGTTTAGGAGGCCTTTGATCTTTTGGTAAGTTACTAGTGAGTACCTCCACATATGTTGGTTTATGTGTCATGTCCTTATTTAGTGTGGGAAGTGTGTCTGTGCTGACAACCTGTTTGGCATTCAATTTGTCCTTATGTGAGAGTCTTAATTTCATAGTGTAACTACATCTCTCACATAAAGTATTTGTTTGTTTTAGGAGTAAGTAGTTGTCAGAATACATAAGACAATTGCTACATTGCCTCAGGATGCCTATCAGGCTGACCAGAGAGATGATGGAAAATTGCACATCCATGATAGCAGGCTCTTACTGCATGCTTTATTAGGGAATGGAATGAGTTAATTTGCCAGGACTGTGCTGGTAGCGCTGAGACTACAAGAAGGACCTATACTTTGTGTAGGCTAAGATTGATCAATAAGGCAATGCTGCTCAGTGCGCAACTGAGTTGCTCCTAGAGAAGTGGAAAAGCTTGGAAGGGGGTCACTGACAGCTGTTTAGGGAAAAACTGAGCCTCTAGGCTTTTGCGTCTATACAGGGCACTGCTAACCACTGCTGTGCAAAGAGCAGCACTGCACAAATGCAAGGCTTAAATACAAGCAAAGAGAAACAGGTTTTAAGCTAACTACCAATCAGGAAAGCACACAATAAGCCGACCACCAGCAATCCCCAACTCAGACAGGTTAGATCAGCACACTTCTGCCACAAGGGTTCCAGAAAAATGTCTTCTGTCACAAGAATACAGAATAGTTGGTTTGGAGCCCAAGTGTAACAGAACCACACAAACTACCTACAACAACCCTACATCTAACAGATATAATGTAATACAGTGCAATTAACTATTTAAAGCAGCAGTAGACAGTACAGTTTATTTATTTATTTTGCTATAAAGTGCAAAAGTAACAACAAATAGCTTAAGAAACTGCTAAAGTACAGTCACAGTATATAAGAGAAGTGCAAAAAAATATTTTTTTTCTTTTCTCTAGTGGATTGCTGCAGGTGAAAGCAGACTCTCAGCAATCAGTAGCAAAGTTACCAAATGATGACCAGCTCTGAGTATCTATGCCAGAGCCCGAGCAAACACAAGACTTAAATATGAGCAAAGTGAAACAAGTTTTAAGCTATCAATCAGGAAGCACACAATAAGCCTTCCACCAGCAATCCCCAGCTCAGACAGGTTAGATCAGCACACTTCTGCCACAGGGGTGCAGAAAAACACATTCTTAATGTAGAATAGGTGGTTTGCAGCCCAAGTATTTTTCTCTACTTCTTTTTCTCCTCTTTCCTGCTTTTCTCTCTAACACATTCCCTCTTTTTTCTATATTGAACAGGATTTGTACTTTGCTGTGCATACCCAACACATTCTATGTGATGGCCATTATGCTGACCTTCTTGTGCTGGACAAGTGTGAGATGCAGCTTTGCTCTGTATTACACTGTGCACAAGAGCATGCATTAACTGCCATTCCAGTATGTCTTCATTGTGATATATGCCATGTCAGTCGCACATCATACTGTAGTGCTGCTCCAGCTGTAAAGCAGCCTAATGTTGCTTCTCCTTTTACACTGTAATTTCTTTAATTATGCATTCCTTTCTGTGATTGTCATTTCAATGCCTAATACATTTGATTAGCTGTACAGCTGTTCATGCTGTGACACCCCCCTGAAGCCTACAGATTGCTTGCTTATGAATCTCAGTCTTACATGATTGAGAGTTGATTTTGTTTTTCCTTTTTGCTACTGTGTTTTTGCCAGTCCAAAGCCAACCATCAAGCCCATCTTCCTTGCCATTCCATAAATCTGTTCATTCCTTTGGTAAGAGCCCCTTGCCTATTTGTTCCTCAGCGATGATAAATAAATGTGATAGGAGTATGCAGTCATCATCTGTACCAGGGAATAGATTTGTTTTTAACTTCAGGCCAAAAAAACCTAGTGCAGGTCTGAAAGTGTATAAGTGCGAGTGTGAATGATGTACATCAATGTCTCTGCATGTGATATACTCATTTAGTACTGTCCCATTAAGACAGCACCTCCTATGGGATCCTCAGTCTCCAGTGGGGAATTCATCTCAGAGAGTGTACCCAGATACATTTGCTTCTTATCCATCCCTACAGATGGAGACATGCCAGTGCAATTTTGTCACTCATGTCCATCTCCATGTCTGCTCCACTGGTACCTGAGCCACTAACCAAACTGAGATCCCCAGTGCCTGCTACACTAATCGAACGCAGATCCTCCATTGTCTAATCCATTAATAGAACTTGGATCTTTCAGTGCCTGAGCTACTAACTGAACTCAGATCCCCCAAGCCTGAGCCACCAATTGAACTCAGATCCTCTAGTATCTGGCCCATTAAAAGAACTTGGATGCTTCAGTGCGTGAGCTACTATTTGAACTTGCATACCATATTGCCTGAGCCACTAATCAAAATTAGATCCTCCATTGCCTGAGCCATTAATAGACTTTGGATCCTTCAGTGCCTGAGCTACTAAATGAACTCAGATCCCCACAAGCCTGAGCTATTAAATGAACTCAGACCCTCCCGAAGCCTGAGCCACTAACTGAACTCAGATCCTCCAAGTGTCTGACCCATTAATAAAATTTGGATCCTTCAGTGCCTGAGCTACTATTCAAACTTGGATCCCACGTTGCCTGAGCCACTAATCAAAATTAGATCATACAGTGTCTGAGCCATTCATAGAATTTGGATCCTTCAGTGCCTGAGCTACTAAATGAACTCAGATCCCCCAAGCTTGAGCTATTAAATGAATTCAGATCCCCCAAGCCTGAGCCACTAATTGAACTCAGATACGTCTGACCCATTAATAGAACTTCGATCCTTCATTGCCTGAGCTACTATTTGAAGTTGGATCCCACATTACCTGAGCCACTAAGTGAAGTTAGATCTCCAGTGTGTGAGCCATTAATAGAACGTGGATCCTTCACTGCCTGAGCTACTAATCAAACTCAGATCCTCCAGTCCCTGAGCCACTAACTGAACTCAGATCCTCTAGTGCCTGAGCCACTAATCAAAATGATTCTGCCAGTACCTGAGCCATTAATAGAACTTGGATCCTTCAGTGCCTGAGCTATTATTCAAACTTCGATCTCCCAGTGCCTGAGCCACTAATTGAACTCAGATCCTCTAGTGCCTGAACCACTAATCAAAATTGATTCCTCCAGTGTCTGAGCCATTAATTGAACTTGGATCCCCCAGGTCTTCAACCATTAATCGAACTCAGATCCTCCAGTACCTGAGCCACTATTCAAACTCAGATCACCTGGTTCATAGAACTGATCTGGTAATCATGCAATACAGTTTAGTATCAGCATGGCTGTTCATCTTGATCCAGTAATTAACAATCACACGATTCCTTTTGGAAATGTAAAGTTGTTTGATATATAGATTTATTTAAGAAGTGTAATACTGCCCCCACCTATGTGTGGGTGGCATGTGATTGTATTATGGCACAAAACAATTATTTTCATTGTCATGCTTTGGTTCTAGGTACAGAGCTGTAATTCCTTCTGCAGAAATGCTTCTGAAAGGAAAATGTTGGCAAATAATGGATCAGTAGTTATTTCTGAGAAATCAGTTTTTCACTTCTTTAGCCTCTATTCAAAAATCAATTTCTTTAGAGACGTTCTTAATGTGCAAACACAGCCATCTGAAATTAAGTTAATTAGATTCTTTGGCTGGTTGCTGTAAACTACTTGCTCCTGTTGGATTTTGCTGCTTTATGCTGGAAACTAAACTGCTTTATAATGTAAAAAAAGGTGATACCCATGCAGTTCAAAAATTTGCCCACACATTACATTTGAGTTGAGGTTGCTGTGATTAACAAATTCAGTAACTTCTTGTGCAGTGTTATCATGCATGGAATAAACTGGTAATAGAAATGCAAAATACAACAATTTTTGACCGTGTTTCTATAACCCAGTAGTGAAATTCTTCACTGCAGTTTCATACTAGAAGTTTAGAAAAAAATGTGAACAAAAAAATAAAACAAGATAATGCTGCATATTATTTTCTCATTTTCATAGTGAGATAAAGACTGATTGAGCCAAAACCTTTTTACAAAGTCTGAGCTACTTAGCTTATTGACAAAACAGTATAAAACAGATTATGCGCACATTACTATATGATAAATATACATAATAATAAACTCATGAATAACTGTGAACACAGATTATAAAACAATATGCTAGTATATAGGGGGTACTGAAACTTTGCACAGCATATAAAATCATTAAACAAGATTAGTACAATGCATCAATAGAATGTGTTAGAAACAATATATTCAGTGCTAGTGATTGTTCTACAGTTAGATTTACATTAAGCTTTTAATAAGTATCTCACACATTCAAGTGACTCCTAAGCAGCGACAAGTGGCTTTGGCAGCTAAATGTTCTCTGAGCTTTAAATGAGCTATTTTGTACACATTGTAAGGTAATGTTATGCAACAGCAATGAATTTTCCAAAGTCATAACAGACAGAAAAACATGCAAATAAGGAGCTGGAAGATTGGTGAATTATTCATTTGCCCAAATGTTACAGATAGCTCTTATGCCACTATCCCTTCCAAGTTTTCCCCATCACATGCAGTCCACCATCTAGGTTCATAGTTTCATAGGTGTGTACTAGGCTAATGGCCCTGGGGCCTTTACAAGCCTAGCCCATAGAAGTGCCCTGGCATTGTGCTACCTGTCATTAGTTCCCAGTGCCTCTATCAAGTAGACCCACTGGAGTGATCCCCGGGGTGAACTTTAGATTTCCCATCCACTCAACAAGATTTCTCTTGAAGAGGGCTAGTGAGGGTCTTTGCTTGACATGTATGGGAAGTCTATTCCAGAGCATGGTCAGTCTCTGGGTTATGAACCTGTCCCTCCAGCATGTTCTGTTGATTGTGGTAATAAGGTTGAGGTCTCTGGAGTGTGTGGTGTTGAGGGATTGGGATTTCTTTAGATGTAGCATTTCTAACAGAGCTGGGTCAGACATGGCTTTGTAAGTCAAGTAGAGATCGCCTCTTAGTAGACGATATGAGACAGAGAATAGCTGGAGTTTTTTGAGTCTGTCCATGTAGGACACATGTTTAAGGCCTAGGATCCTCTTTGTAAGGTACTTTTGTGGCCTCTTCAGCTCTTGCAGGTGTCTAGTGAGGTACATGCCAAATGGGGCATTATACTCTATGATTGGTCTAATGAGGGAAGAGTAGAGAGAAATGATGACCTCTTTCTTCCTGGATGCAAAACTCTTGGTAATGAGATGTGCCACATAGAAGGACTTTCTGACCACAGTGGCAATGTGGTGGTCGAAGGAGAAGCTGCTGTCAACCTGTGTCCCCAGCTCTCTTATAACACCTTCAGTGTTCAGTGGGCTCCCATCGATGTGTTAATTAGTGGGGACTGAGTTTTTCCCAAAGGGGATGACGACACATTTTTTGGCATTAAGCTTAAGGCCATGGTTTCAACACTAATCATTGGTCTCAGTGAGGCCTTTCTGTAGGATTTCTGCATCACATGGGGAGTTAATAATGGCTCCCAGCTTGCAGTCATCTGCAGATTTTGTCAGCCAGAGTCCCCCCATGTTGGCCTGGACTTCTGAGAAGTAGATGCCAAACAGGAAAGGACCCAGGACCAATCCCTGTGGGACTCCACTCATGACTGGTCGGCAGTCTGACTTGGAGTCCACTACTTTCACACTGTGGTTTCTGTGAGCCAATTTCCAACCCACCTAATGTTATAGGGGTTGATGCCTAGTTTGCTGAGTTTATCAATAAGTCCTGAGTGAGGAATGGTATAAAAGGCCTTGGCCAGATTGAGGTAGGCTGTATGAACTGCCTTGCCTTCATCCACTGCTCTGATGACTGACTCAAAGAAGTTAACTAGATTGAGCAGGCATGATCTACCTTTCACAAAACCAAATTGCGTGGGATCTAGAGTTTGGAGATTCCTCATATCCTTGTTAACTAGGTCCATGATGATGCGCTCCATAGCCTTACATATCAGACTTGTCAGGCTAATGGGGTAATATTTCCAGGGTCTGTAGTTGCTCCTCCTTTATGGAGAGGGATGACTGTAGCAGTGCACCATTCGGTAGGGACGAAGTCTGAGGTGAGGCTGTGATTGAACAGAGCACACAGATGTGGTGCAAGTTCACTTTGTCATTCTTGTAGAGCACAGCCAGGGATATTGTCGGGTCCCATGGAAGCTGTATTCTTGGCCTTAGACAATGCAGGTTTAACCTGTGCTACAGTAATGCTGGGTGCCTGGCATTCTTCCGGTATTGAGATTGGTCCTTTGGGGGGAGGGATAGGGATAAAGTTGTCACTGAATCTATCATCCAGTATGTTGGCAATATCTGTTGGCTCAGTATAAGAGGTACCATTGTGCAGTAACTCAGAGCAAATCTGGATATTGCCATGGAGATTCTTGATATAACTATAGAAGGCTTTGTGGTTGTTTTTAGTGTCTGCCGCAATTCTGCCTTCATAGCTGGCTTTGGAGGTTTTGATGAGGGATCTCAACTTTTTTGTTGAGGCTAATAAGGGAATTTTTCCAGTCTTGGGACTTCACCTTTTTCTGAAACAGTTTCTTCCTTCTGTCATAGAGTTTATTAATGGCAGGGGACCACCATACTGGCTTCCTTTTTTTGAAGGAGAGCACCTTGGTTCTGTTGGGTATGGCTAGTTCCATGCATTTATGTGCATGTTTGTACAGTGTATTGGTGTATGATTCGGCAGTCATGTATCTATTTTCCATTACCATGGGTTCTGTGAAGTTAGCGACCTCAGTCATGCATCTATTTTCCATTGGCATGGGTGCCGTGAAGTTAGCCACCTCTGTTTTTAGGAGTCCAAAGTCAGCTTTGGAGAAGTTTTTCATGGTGGATACCTTTGCGGGGGGTGTGGGTGAGATGTGGATTTCCATGGTGATTAGTTTATGGTTAGATCTAACCAGGGAGGAATTGACTGTTGGTGTAGAGCAACGGTTGCCCATGTTAGTAATAACCAGGTCAAGGATGTTGCTTCCTCTAGTGGGGGCAAGCATGAGCTGGTCCAGGGCATTGGAACTGATGAATTCCAGGAAGCGTTGGGCAAGTGCATTGGTGCACAAGTAGTTTTCCCAGCTGATGGAGGGGTAGTTGAAGTCACCTAGTATAAGAGTGTTGGGATGGATCTTAATAGTTTCCAGGGTGCTTAGGAATGTGGAGTGAAAGTCTTGGGACATGGTTCAGGACCTATAGCAGGCTATGACCTGCATCTCCATCTTACCCACTGTTAGTTGTACCTGAAGTATCTCAGATGCATTATGCTGGGCTACTAGTCTGGAGGTGTGCATATCCTTTATGAATATGCAGCTTCGGTTCATGTTCTGGGGCCGAAAGGTGTGGAATGAGTTATAACCTGGTAGCACAAGGGTGCTTTCTGCTGCTTTAAACCAGGTCTCTATTACAGCAGAAATGTCGATGTTCTCCATTTTGAGGAGTGCTTTGAGTGAGTGCATCTTGAGATTTAGACTTCTAGCATTGAGCAGCATGGCCCTCAGACTGAATTTATTTATAGCTGTTACAGTGGTAATTTGGTCTTTGGAACACTGCCTAAAAAGGCACTATAGGGGTGGAAAGAGCCTTAGCCAGTACCCAGAAACCCAGGAGTGACAGATGCAGGCCATCTCTGGCAAAGCATCGAGGTCTGTCAATCATGTCATCACAAGCAGACACTGGATCCCCCTTAGAATGACACCAAAAACTTAGCCAACTGTTGAAGTCAATTATTTTCTGTTTGTACTGTGGTATCATTCTGGGTGATAGTAGGATGCTGCTCAGGGCTAGGGTCATATCTGCTTGGGCCACATTACCCGAGAGGTCAGCCATGTCTCTTTTTATGTAGTCCAGGGAGGTGCATCTCAGGTCATTCACACCCACATGGACAATGACAGAGTCATACTTGTACTTGTTGTGGAGTGACATGAGTGTGTGTGTTATGTGTCAGATTCTGGCACCTGATAGACAGCTGACTGTTACCTTCTCCTTATTCAACCTAGTGAGTGGGACATCAGTGCGCCTCACTATTGAGTCACCTATGATTACTGTATTGGGCAAGCTGTTTTGCCTTAGAGGCTTAGGTTGAGGGGGACACTGTGCAGGTGAGCTATGTGTCTTGTGGTTTGTGCTGTGTTGTGGTGGTGGAGTGTGTTTCTGGCTTGGAGGTCTCTGCTGTTTGGGTAGATTTCTGTTGAGAGCCTCCATGAAGGTGGGTGTGTGGTTTGTGTTTTTATCTGAGGGTTGTGATGGTGTGTGTTCTGGAGGACTATGTGTTCCATGTGGTGTGGTGCAGGTGTTGACCTCCTCTTGACCAGCTATTCCGGTCTTGGCTGGAGAGTGCATGGCTTCCAATTTGGAGATATAAGCACATCTGTCACAAGTCTGAGTGTTGGGAGGTAAGAGGAGAGGTTTGTCTGTGTACATGAGGCAGTTGCTACACTGTCTCAGAATGCCCAAGTTCACCAGGTTAATAGGAAAAAGCACAGGAAACTGACCTTTAAACATGCCAGGAGGGATTATCATCATTACTAAGTATTGGAGCTGTTTCCTTATAGGACGTCTAGTGCTGATAGCACTTATGTGTGCTTCAATAATTGCTACAAAAAGCCTGATGAAGTGCTAGGCGAATAAGCTAATTAAAGTGCAAGAGAGAAGAGAAAGTTGAGAGGGATAGAAAAAACTGCCAAATGGCCAATAAACTACAATTTCAGAGCGAGGAACCACTCCTCTTGTGGTAGATAGGCTACCTAGTGTTTACCACTCCCACTAATAAGCTGGAAGGCTTCCCTCTAACACAGAAAGGTCTGGGTAACTCAGAAACTTACAAAACAGTCCTGGATACAGCAAATCTGTATCTAGACTACTCTAGTAACAGGAAAGGTGAAAAGACAGTTAACATGTAGGTGGAATACCTCAAAAAGGGTTAAAAAACATGCAGCTGAAGCTCTGGATGCTGCAGACCTGTATTTAGACTATACTCAATTTTAAGGTTAAGAACTCAGTAAGAAAAAAACTCATAATAAAGCAAAGATTAATCACTTATAGTCAATAGACTAGCACTTGCAGTATGAAAAAATACAGTTAAACAGCAATGAAATGTAGTAAAATGCAGTTAAACAGTATTGAATTGCAGTAGATAGCAATAAAATATAGTTAATCAGCAAGGGAGCCCGCAGGATTTTTTCCAGGGGGGTGCAAAACCCAGAGCCCCGCCCATGCAGCCCCACCCACGTAGCCCCACCCCTACCCCCGCTGCCCCTCCCCCTACCCCACACAGCCCCGCCCCCACACAGTCCCTCACATACATACACACACAGCCATTCCAGCAGTGTCCCATTACTTGGTTATTTCTCATCATTTGCCACAGACACTGTTCAAATCTATCAGTATGCATACTGTCTTATGCTTTACTTCTACAATGATTACAGATATTTGGATTTAATTCACAACTTTTATTTCAAATTTTATAGCAGAAACACTGCAGCACGCATTTCACATTTACTAAACAAAGCAACAGTCTTGCAATGAAAACAGACTTAGCATTAAAACTTCTCTGCTTTTGATACTCACATTGATGGAAACAGCATTGAAACCCACATTCAAAGAGAATGACAAGAGAATGAATGGAATAATAGTGGCCTACATACTTATAATTTGTGCAGTAATTATATGAGGTTGGTGACTTTATGCACAGCCTTCATTGCCAGCAATGGTCATAATACCTGTAACCATATGAAGTTGTATATTGTTGACAATATAATTTTAACAAATGCAGGGATTGAGGTTTTCAATGTCCCAAACAATAAAGTAGCATTACATGGTTGTCATGTTACTTGTTTATGCCATTCCACCTCTTTCCTATTTTAATCTCTATGTTGTCCATTTTTGTTTGTGTAATTAGTTGAAAAAACTCACATAAACACATGTGGGCATAAATGGCTTATAAAACAATTTTCCAACTTTTCTAAATTATCTATTGCATGATATTTGCCATATGCCGTCATCGGTCAACAATGAACAGAGAGTAATGACCTTTTTACCCTTTAGTTTAATGTTAGTTGGGATGTTTTTGTAGGCATCTTAACTTTTGCAGGCATCAACTGGGTTTAAATACCCTGTGTTTCTGAAGTACAACCAAACTATGCCCTTACAATGTGCTGAAGTCAGAAAAAGGCAGAAACATGCATGTCCACAGCTAGTGAGGTTTGGCTTTCTTGGTTGGAATGTAACCATAAAGAATTAAAAAGTAAAAAAGTCATGGACATTCAGAAGCCATGTACATGATACACTTGATGTCATTAAGGGGTCATTTTAATATGTCACATAGGCCTGGATTACAAGAGGTTTAATGTATCACACAGTGAAATCTCTAACTTGGCTAGGAATTTCTTGAAGTTTTTTACTGAATGGTTGGTCTGTGTGAACTTTTCACCCTTTGGTTTTAAGGCTAGTTATTATCATATAACAAAAAATGAAGAAAATGCCCAAGCATTCTCTAAGAATTTGCCATTAGTCGCACACCAAACTTTAGAATCCTTGCAGGTCAGTAAACAAATCTAGCATTCAAAACAACACAAACTTAACATGCAAGAGGATTATGTTCTCTGTAACAGATGGCAAGGTTCAATGTATTAATGATAGGAATTTTTCATTTAATTGCACTGAGTGCATGCTTCTAATCAACTGAAAGTGGGATTTTGTACAATATTGTTTCCACCCTTTAATGGCAGTCCTTTACAAGGATCATCTTTGGACACTTTTTCCTCTGTGAGTTGCAATGACATACCTGAATAAATGACGCTCTGTTTGTCAGACTGTGACTGAGTTATGCATGGGTTTAAATCCTGTCAGGTGGATTTGCTTTATATTGATGACCACTATTATGATAAAGTGAAATGTTTTGTTGACTTGTGAAAGGTATGTAGCATGCATAGCTAATATTCTGCTTAGTGATATTTAACATGTTACCAAGTGACAAAAGCAGAACACACAGCCCCCACACACACACACACACACACAGGTCCAAGACATTAAAATAATATATCTTTTAATTTTGAAATTGTGTACGATGCTTGTAAAAAAGCTGCAGTATTAGGCATAGGTGGAAGCAAATAACAGTTCTCATCTTATGAACTGAAGAAAAATTATTTGGCCATACTAATAATTTGTTGATTGTTTTGCAAGTGAGATTAAACTGGAGGCACTCCAGAAAGCAATAATGATATCCATGACGTGGCAGAGTTGAAGATGTTAAGATTTGCACTGGGTGTGACGAGGATGGACAGGATTAGGAATAAGTATATTAGAGGGTCAGCCCAGGTTGGAAGGTTTGAAGACAAAGCCAGAGAGGCAAGATTACATTGGTATGGAAAAGTGCTGAGGAGGGATGCAGACTATATTGGGAAAAAGATGCTAAGGATGAAGCTGCCAGGTAACAGGAAAAGAGGAAGGCCTAAGATAAGGTTTATGGATGTGGTGAGAGAGGACATGCAGGCGGTTGGTGTGACAGAGCAAGATGCAGAGGACAGGAAGAAATGGAAACAGTTGATCTGCTGTGGCGACCCTAACAGGAGCAGCCGAAAGAAGAGGAAGAAGATTAGAAAGATGATAAAGTATACAAAAACTACAAAATGGCAGAAGAATTTAACACTATTACGATGAAAACAAAAGACTAAACAATTAGAATGAAATAAATAATGATTTGTTTATGGTATATATGAAGTTATAAGTATGGAAGAGTTTAATCCAAATCCATGAGTTATTTTCCAAATATGTAAAAGCTACAGAAAAAATAATTTTACTGAAACAGTAATAGATTAAAGTTCACTGCTATATTTGTGACTATGTCTATTTGCTTAAAATGGAGATACAATTATTGAAGTCTAAGGTTGTTTATTTTTGATGCATGCATATTTTCCTGAAAAGCATTAACAAAGGACATTACTTCTGAAAATCTAGAGTGTGGGGAGGAATGTAATGTGGAGTGAACAACTAAGTCACCAGCAGTGTCTCTCAGGGCTCTAAGTGACTAACTTACGTTGTGAGCCAAATTCATTAACAAACTCTGCCAATAACTGCAAATTGGAAGCAGTTATTAAATCCCATTCCACTACTCATATCTACCAGCAAGGGATGGACCAAAGGCATGCTTGGTATGTTAATCATGAGCTTACCCTCTACCCTCAGTGCCAACAAATGGAAACTCTATCATCACTACAACTCATTTTGTAAATCACATTCCACTGAAATCAGACACAGTCATCAGGGACTTTGGAGAGCTGTAACTAGGAAAAAGCATCTGTTAGGTAGTACAAACACTTGCCAATAGAGTGCAAGGACAGTAGTGACATTCATTTAAGAAGCTGCAGGTGAAACCATAGCTTCTTTGAGTGCCAATACTGCATTTGCAGAGCTCAGTGGATGAGCTTTTCTGTGTTCAGCTTTGGAAAAGCTTTTCTTTCCTTTAGTTTGGACTGTGGGGTGCCATTCTAGGGAAATGTTCAAGGCATTACAAGGGCTAACCATGGCTCTGGTCTTGGGTACCTAAGACTCTTCTTTGATAAACACATTTCTGTGATACTTACAAAATAATTCTTGTTTGTGCAACTTATACTTTGTAGTATCTCTCAGAGGTCCAGATAAGTTATAGTCCCACTTTGCACCTCTTACTTTTTAAGTCTATCATTGAATATACTGCCTTCTTCAGTATGATCCCCACTAAGCATGTAAAGTGTTGCAAGAAGTCTTATAGCTTCCTCAAGAAAATACCTCCAGTCATAGTACATTCACATGCTCTGATAAGGATAAAGCTGCTAGTCTATCTATTCAGTATAACAAGTGCATAAATCAATGTAGACCTCTCCTGAAAAATGTGGTTCCTCATTCCTATTATATGGACAGAGGCTGAGGTATTCACACATAAAATACGAGTAACCATAACACTTATTCATAAACAAATAAAGTGCTGATAGTCCTATACCATGGCAAAGAAATCCGAGGCAGTCTATACAATTATTGACAAGTGGCAGCATCTATGCCACCCCATACAGACACACACACACACACACACACACACACACACACACACACACACACACACACACACACACACACACACACACACACACACACACACACACACACACACACAAAACATTTCAACCTCTTAGCTCAAGAATCAAGAAGAAAGCTAGAAAAATTGGAGACAAAGGACAAAAATCAAGGACAGATACCAACCATATATTTTACAAAGCCTATTATTCCAGCAACTTTCTATTGGCAAGCTTGTTATGAAGGCTATACACAAGAACTCAAAGCATTTATGGTGAAAACAGAAATCCACTGAATATCTTACATTTAGTTAAAAGACAGCACTGATTAAGAAGACACTGAAGCATCAATAATGCATTATTATGAATGATTTCAACTACCCAACAAAAAAGGGAGTAAATCCCATATTCCATAATCAGGGATGTATTTTAAATATAGCTCTTTCCTAAGGCTGTTATAATAGTGGGGCTTGCATTAACTTGCATTTCTAAAGAATATGAAATCTGACAATAAATGTATATGCACCAGGAGAAAGTTTTTTAAACAGATGTAGACAGATGCCCCCAGTTGTCTCTGCAGTCCATTAACTATTACAGTAGTGATGTCAGGCATCTGGCTATCACATACCAGCTTTCTGATCGGAGAGTTTCAATGTCACTAGACATGCTGCCTTTTGAGTAGGCAGTGCAGGTGCCATTCTGAGAACTGCTCAAGTCATGCTATAGGCAAGAATGAGTTAAAGTCAAATATAGTACACCACAGCATCTGTAGCACAATTCATGCTGCAGATGCAGGCCACCTGTAGATGTGACATCCATTTTTGTCAGTATATCTGCTGATATAATGTGAACCGGGAGTTATTAATTGCACAGTTGCACCATGATCATGTAATTTTGATGAAGTGGTTATTACTGAACAGCATGCAAAAGTGCTGTAGTGCAATGATAGAATAAATGTTAAAAAAGTGTAATTTGCACATACTACATTAGCTGTATTATACATGTATTGTACCTAGTTTTTGAGATGTATGGATTGCATGTCACACTGCTAAAATGCAAACTATTTTGGATTTGAACCCCTCCTTGTCTAGCACAAATTATCTTGACTTATATACCAGTTAATTGTGCCACAGATGAAGTTCTACAATCACTGACAGAAAGCACACATTTCAATGGCTATCATTAACTGGTATGTGAATGAGAATGACCATGGTTATGAGGGATTACAACAGTAAGGGAATCAAAACTTCCTACTGTGAAACTGTCCCATCCAAGTAGACCTTTTTACATCACTTCTCTACAGTAAGTCATTACTGCATGTCACTAATTTCTTTTCACAATGATACACCACACTAGATTTAAACCACTGTCAGCCTAAGTAATTTTTTGACTTGTGCACTAGCTCCTGACACCACTAAAGAAATTATGTAACAGATGTCAGAAGGCACAGATTTGAAAGAAGTGGTACAAAATTACAGGAGAATGTCAAGGGATCAGTGTTAGATACCAGTAATCAGTGTAACATAACCCTCTGCATACATTTCTGACAAGTTAAACATTACATCATAGGTTCATAGGTTCATACTAGGCTATCTGCCCGAGGGCATTTGCAAGCCTAGCCCATAGTTTTGTGGCTTACGCCACCCCTTTAGTATGGGGAACTATACCCATTATTTTGCTGTGCAATGAGCAATCAAGACTGTTACAATTAAACTAATAGTACCCTGGATCTCTCTTAGGCATTCCAGTTGCTCTCTATGAACCCCAAGATTCCTTTCACTCTGGTCTGGAACTGCAAAGAGAGAGGGTATATTAAAATGTGTATGATACCATGCATTAACAGGTTGTAAATATAGGTGAGGTTACATTTACAGTACCAAGATGCTTACCAGGGTCAATGGCCAAAGCGTTCAGGATTTTGACTGTTATCACTATGTGTGGGATGCAAGTAGCATGGGTAACAGACTTCTCCAAATGATTACAGGCATCAGTTTTGTATATAGACCCCTGTAGGAGACTGCAGATATAATGCTTACTGAGGGGTCACAGAAAGATCTGTCTTTTTGTCGCACTACATCTGTGGTCTAAAAGGAGCACTGCCTTTCACTTCCCAGCCACAAGTCTCTCCATGTAAGCTGTTAGGATAATGGCACTGAATTAGTACCCAAACAAACTATGCAATTCACACTCTTTGCACAGAGATAGGAAAAGGTGAGAACTGCATTTTCATGATGGATGATGAAACAAATGTAATACATACACTCTCCTGTTAATGCTCCACTGACATGGTAAGGTGTTAAATATTGCAGACCCTGGTATCTGTTTGTTGCTGATAATATATGCTCAATAGAACTCCAGCTTAAGCTTGTTGATAATGGCTTAGCAGATGCATTTACCTGGACAGATTTAAATTCCACAGCATGCTCACATGGAATGATTTGAAAAACATTTGAGTTGAGCATACTCATCAGGACCACTATGGAAAAACACCTAATATACTAATGGTTAGATAACCCTAACTGCCTAGCTCTTATAAATTTACATGTCTACAACTTCTATATTCCATAGGAAGCACACAGTTGCAAGTGACTGCCAACAGTATGGTGGCATACAAGAAGGGCATTTTTAATAAAGACTCTCCACATGCCATACTGCAGTACTGTACATCTCATATGGAGGATAATTCATGTGAGGTGATACAGTTTAAATATTTAGTAGTCAAAATGTAATGGGGTTTCAGTTTCAGACATGGAGGTGCAGTCCAGAGCACCACTCACTCTCACACACTCAAGTGAAGTGTGCCACGCCAGTTTTGCGTTTGGCGCCAAGTGTTCAGTCAGTCACCTTCAAAAGTACAAAAAAAACAACCTACCTTCTCTTCTTGTAATAATACCAACACCATACGCACCACCACCAGTCCAGTTCTTCCACCACTCACCACACGAAACACGATGGTTTGGTTCGCTCCTCCTGAGCATGAAATCGTCAAATTCCACTTCCACCGATGTCCACCTGCAGTCAGTCTTCTTCCATCAAATTGCAAGTTGCAATTGCAACTACGCGAACGCGAATAACGCGCGATTACTTGAAGTCAAGTTGTCTTCATGTCAGACTCGCGTCAGTCATGTGACTGCCTGGCACGCCATCTCCAGTAACAGTTCAGGCGACGGGGAAAACGGGCTAAAAAACAAAGTAAGTGGGGAAAAAAAAAAGTCTGTATAGCGAAAAAAAAAAAAAAAGCGAAAAAAAAAAAAAGTGTGTATAGCGCTAAGTGTGTATAGCGCTAAGAAAATCCAGGGGGGTGCAAGTGCACCCCCTTGCACCTGCCTGCGGGCGCCCTTGTTAATCAGTAGATTGCTTTGAAACAATAGCTCACAAATCACAACAGTATCAGACAGCACTAATAAAGGACTTAACTCATCTGATGAGTTATTCCACAGCACCGCAATCCCTTAGGTATAAATGCACTTTCCTAATCAATCACCTTCCAGTCAAAACCTACGTCTATCCTTCCCTTCTGCCCTTCCTTCTTAATCTAGCACTATCTTATTCCTTACAGTATAGACAATATGTATAATTCAGTCTTATTATTTTTATAATGCTTGTTAAGATGGCCATATCACTGATCCCAAATGGACCCTTTCAGTAGCAGAGACATAACATAAGAGAATAAAATGTTCACATAAGTCCTGTATAGACCACATGTTTACATGAAGTTTAAGGTGTCTTTCTTGAGACATAGTAACCTCAGAGTTGATAATTAATAACTGGGAGGGGAAATGGAGAAAGTCTCCCCCTGCGTGATGGTGTATGTGTATGTGTGTGTGTGGGGGGGGGGTTCTAACTCCCCTTCAGAAAGCACTTTTTTATTTATGCATTTTTTTTCACCAAATTGTTGCATTGGTAATTTATTTTTGACCAAATAGTCTTTTATAAAAAGTTCTGCAAATGAATGATATTCCTTACAAGGTTTTTACCTGTGCAAACTGCAAAGCTATGTTGTTGCAGATTTGCAGAATGGGTCATTCACTCCAGGGATCTTAACCTGGCCTCTGACATGAACAGATCATGTGGTAGAGATAGATACATCTCCCAGAGACTGTTACTTCTCTTGAGCAAGCTTCCAATTCACATGAAATAGAGTAGATCAATTGATGGGTGACCTCAGTTTCACTCCTGGGGTGGCACTTATGCCCTTCCTGGACAGAGGAAGTCATTATTAACTACCATAGACCCTTACCTCTGCTAACTTCACTTGCCTAACTACAGACAATTGGGGCAACTTGAGATAAATATGGCTAGACTTGTAAGGACTCTTGGGCTGTTAGCCTAGTAACCTTCTATGAACCTATTTGTCAGGCCATTAGTTTTAGTGGATATTTCTATCTATCTATCTATCTATCTATCTATCTATCTATCTATCTATCTATCTGTTTATTGCTTTTCTTTACTGGGAAAATCTGATTGGGCACAGGTCCCATTTTCAGTGGAGCCCCGGGGAGAAATCCTCCATTTTACAAAATGAGAAAAGGGCAGTTATACAAGATTTACATAATAAATGTACATACATACATAGAATAGTAATGATATGACAGTTAATTAAAAAATAATAAATGTTCATACATATCCAAGAACCAACGAACAATGGACTAGACCAAAGAAGTTTAATTGCAAGTAACATAAAATTCACCACAATCAAAATAAGCGCTTTCGTTTGGCGCCTGCCAAACTTTTTCAAACAATTGTTACATCACTTCCTGTAACTTAAATAGTGTTTACACGTGATGTAAACAGTAATGATTAACTTCAAAAAAGTGTTAAATTTAAAACTACAACAATTAATAAGAAATAAAGATACACATAAAAATCAACCAGCACATATCTTGTAATTATCTCTTCCGTTGATCAATAAATATGTATACTATTGCACCAATCATTTTGTATCCACATGGACTCAAAACCTAAAGATTATAAATGTAATAATGAAAATAAAATTAAAAATATTTGATCAACATATCTACGACATTTGTACCTGTAACATTGTGATTCACCATTTTCACAATTCAATCAACACAAGTGCCTAGATACATCAAATGGAGTAGAAATAATTTTTGGAATAAAAATAATTTTTTGTAGTAGTTATTTTAAAAATAGTTACTTTAAAATATGTAAATGTTGTCGACTTCGTAAGACCATTCTAAAAAACCTTGACGCATGTATTTGTAACATTTGTATCCATGACGTTGTAATTCACCATACACGCAACCCTATCAGCTCAACTACCTGAATTCATTAAATGAAACAACAATAGTTTTTTTGTGTGTAAAGTGCTTACTTTAAACATAAATGTGTATTGTTTGTTTCATAGCAACTTTTTTAAGGAAACCTAGTCTTCCACGTGTTAATTCATATAATGAGTTCATCGGTAAAATGCACTCACAGTGTGTCCCTAGATAGCGGTTAATGGAAATACAATAGTACATAAAGTGAGCATATATTAAAAAGTGAGCGTATATAAAATGTGTAAGGTGAAATTTAAAATTAATTGTAGCTTGTGTACTTATATAAATTGACCTTTTCAACCTTGCTCGTGTGTTGTTCTACTACACTTTTCTTTGAAAGAAACTGAAATACTAAAATGCTCATGTTGTCATTGCACATTTCATTCAAAAAAATATATATATTATCATTGGGAGTGGTTAAATCCACTGTTCAATTAATGTAATTTTTACCAACCTGTTGAATATATTGACACTTATTTGTATCGTTATGTGTGTATACTACAGTAAATTATGTTAAAAAGCTCACGTATGATGTGTAATGTACTATGTAAAATAAATAAATACCTATTTTTATTGAAATATTGTATATAAAATATAAAATTTGATCGTGAAATAATAATAAGTGAATAATAATAAATAGATTGTGTTTAATGTACATTTGTTTAAATAAATATAATTTTACAATGCTTATAATTAATAAAATTAAATATAAAAAATATATATGTATATGAATCTTAAAACATACATGTGTGGTGTGTTGAAATTATATAAGTTTACTTAATCTAATAACTACTACAATATTTGTTCTACTATTGCTATCTCGTAAGTGATTTCAACTTCAGTATACTAGCAATCGATGTGGAATTGTTTAAACCTGGCCAATTGTATGCATTCAATTTAAGTTGCCATTCTAGTTCAAGTTTTTCAAGTTTTAGTTGCCACGCACCACCCCTGATATCAAATTTTTGAACATTAAGGACCACAAACTTAAACTTGTGAGAAGTTTCTGTACTAACATGCTTTGCTAAAGCATTTAATTCATTTTGATCACGTATAGCTCTTATGTGTTCTCCAATGCGTTCTTTAAATTTCCTTTCCATTTTTCCTACGTAAAACGTAGTACAATTGCAACATAAGGCACAATATACAACCTTTTCACTGTTGCAACAAGCCTTTTCTTTCAAATGAATTTTAATACCATTAATCAAAACTTCATTGGTTTCAAACACATAAGAGCAGTACTTACACCTACCACATCTAAAAGTCCTACTGTACCCTCTATTTAATTTTTGTTCTAAACAATTTTTCAAATTCTTGCCTTTTTTGTATACCGTTGATGGCGCTACATCAAAATAGCCATGTAATGATCTATCTGCTCGAATAAGCAACCAATTTTTCTTTATAATATTGTTTATAGCCCCACCATCGGAGTTAAAGGTAGTAATAAAACTCTTAGTAAAACCTTTTGCATCTGCTGTGATTGCTATTTTTTCATTGTTATTGGTAGATGTTGACACAATGTTTTTGTCATCTGTGATCACTGTACTTTTCGCCATTATTTCATTAGATGATACAGGGATGACCTTTTTAATTAGAGGGGTGAAATATGAATTGTCACGTTTGGTTACAACTTCATACATAACACTATCTATCAATTGATCTGGATACCCTCTATTCCTGAACATTCCACTTAAGTTCAAACATTCTACTATAAAGTCATCTCTGTTGCTAACCATTCTAGAGGCCCTAACAAATTGACCTTTCAACACTGCTCTTTTTTGGGAAAAAGGGAGACAACTATTAAAATGTAACAAACTATTACTGTAAGTTGCTTTACAATATATTTTAGATGTAAATACAGTATTTGTAGTATCCTTTTCCAATAACACATCCAAGTAAGCTATAGAAGTGAAATTCATAACTGCAGTAAATTTTAGAAAGGTTGTTGTTGAGTTTATATATGCTAAAAATTCATCCAACTTTTCAACACATCCACACCATAAAATAAATATATCATCTAAAAAACGTATATTGGTCTTACAATAATTAAAATGTGATGATTCAAAAATATATGTCTTCTCCCACATGTGCATTACTATGTTCGCGTAAAGGCCCCCACATGGGGACCCCATTGCTACTCCAATTTGTAAATAAATATTTTTGTTAAAAATTATGAAATTGTTTCTTAAACAAATATCTAGCAATTGATCAAATAAATTGATTCTAGCTTGAGTTAAGCCCTTATCATACAAAAATGAATT